>NW_027175909.1:5027500-6227500 GCF_023055335.1 Clinocottus analis
CTTCCCCATATCAGATACTGATGAAAGGGGACCTCATCTGGCTGATGGTAGTTAGCGTACAGAGCTGTATCGGGTCAGATGCCACCTTTGGTTAGTGATCTTTCCAACCGCATGGAAACATATCGATTTACATTAGGGAACAACAGCAGGGACCGGGCCACCGTTGCACACTGAAGCATGCTTCAATTAAGATAAATGGAGGTGACAGACAAAACAAACGGTCCGGTGTACAGTACGGCCGGGCAGCCAGCGTACGGACACAACCTGGTGACATGTGGCACTTGTGGGAGTCGTGCCACGGTGAATAAATGGGTAAATCTGCTGCAAGTTCCTTTGCATTAATTCCATCATTCAACTACACTGCATGTATGCAGGTTCATGCCATCGTCTTATGGATTGAACCCCTTTTTTTGTTTGCAGCCAAGCTCATAGTGTCACAGTCCAGGATCGCATTTCATCAACGGCAGCGACAGACGTGACCCTTTCGGCAAAACATTGACTCAGTTTGTTGATGCAGTTTCCTACGATTTCTCCCCTTTCCGCACCAATCCTCTGCTGGTTCGCGGCCCGTTCTCCTGTGTGAGACGTAGATCAGCGTCGTGCCAGACCCGCAGTGCCGCTGAGTACATTCATCAGCCACTGTGAATAGACTCTCCATCCGCTCGGTTTAGCCATCAACAGATCGCATTACTGACACCAGTGAGCTTTTTATGCGGGTGGCCATGTTAAATTGGTTGTGCTGTCGCTAATAGGCCTTTGGTGCTCACTCGGAGGCAACGGGGGAGAGAATCCATGCCGTGTCATCAATCAGTTCATTGTGGACCGTCTCCGAAGCATGCGAGCGGCACCACAGAGGGACACCGACGAGCTTGACAATAACAAAATCTGATTCTTGGATTCTACTATTGATTCGGTTACTTGTGGAATTGTAATTCCAATTGAGGCCACATGTAAGACTTTTACTTTGGTCATAGTATGCATTCCAGCACCGCCGCAGAATTGATTCACTTTTCAAAAGAGTTTTTTTTTTTTTTTTTTTTCCTAAACTCAGGAAGCTGCTTCTGAGCAGAAATGCTCACATGCCACAACAAAGAAAAGAAGAAGAAGAAAGAAAAAAAAGGGCAGAGGCTTAATGAGTTATCAAATCTCTCATAGCACTCAAAATGTGGCTTTGGGCGGTGCTGAATCTGTTTGCTATATTGCATGTTTGCATGGAGATCAACAAAGTCTATTTGTTTGCTGTGTGGGGGATGACTATAAATTGGCAATGTGAAATGAGTTAATCTAAGCCAAAAGGGCTGTAGTTGAGGTTAAGCATGCTAGAGTGGCGTGCTTGCAAATAAACTAGTGCAGCTACACTGCAAACCAACAGCAGAGCAAACGTTGGTGATAAGAAATATCGGCCTCTAACACAACCGCTGTGGAGTAACTACAGTGTGTGATATACCAGCTTTTCTAATTGAATGCCATGATATAATAAACTGTGTAAGACAACAGCTGGGATTTGTCAGCTTGTTTGTAGCACCGCTGCATGCTTAAAGTGCTTCCATAATATAATTATCATCTCGAGCTCCGGGGGCTTCGGTGCGCTTGTTGCTTTCCTCCTCGTCCTCTCGAGCTTTCCTTTGCTCGGGCAGAGCGGCGCGCTAGGTGGTAGCTGTGTCAGTAATTACACAAGACAGCTTCCAACAATAGTGTTGGGCCAACAAAGGCTTCTGCTCACTCTGCAGGAGTCCTGGCTGTCTATTCACACTCACTCAAACTCAAACACACACTCTACCCGTCTGTGTTCGCACACACACACACACACACCTCCCATTGCTGCACGGCCGCCACTAGCTGTTACAGTTAGCGTCTAGCGGGGGAAGGCCCCCCCGCCCCCTCGGCACTGATTTGAGTAATTCACTTATGGCCTTTTGTGATCCCGGGGGGCTCTGTTGGCCCCGCAGGACAACAGAGCCCAGCTCCACTCAAGCGAGTTCAGCGTTTGTAGCACGAGAGGCCAGGCAGGGACAAAGCCAGTGTCATGCCTTTGATTCAAGCAACTAATGAGTTAGCTGTGAGGACCATAAATGCATAAGGCGGCTTCTCCATTCATGGTTCTCGCCACATACAAGGGATTAGCGTGGCTGGCCTGTCGCGCTAGTTAACAGCTATCGTGTGACTGATTATTGTAGAGGGGGCGAACATACATGCAAGAGGGTGAGAGAGTGAGCCGACATGCAACTAATGTGCAATTTACCACGGAGGCAATGGGCGGGTGGGGACTCCATGTTAGCTGCAATAAAGGAAATATCACATTTTAATTGCAAATGTCGGACGATGATCTTGATGCTATTTTAGAAATTGTTCTATTTCCACAAACACGACTCGTGGGGGAACCAAACAGATCAACATGTATCTATGATACACAAGAAATCTACACATTGGGTCTAAATGGTCTGTAATAGTTTCCTTAACTAAAATGCTGTTTGACCCAGTGTTAGACCTCAAACGCTCAAGTTTGATCTTAAAACCGTTTCAAATGTATTGCAAAAGAAAAAGTGTATATTTTAACAGTCCTCAACCACACCAAAGGGCCAAGTGTATTTCAGTTTGGGTATATAATCCCAATTAAAAACAAATATTGTAATATAACACCTCTGGGCTAAAACAAAACATTTTCAATGGTTCTACCCATGGGTCCTGCGGAAAGTTAGTACGATGTTGTTTAATTGACCCAATCACAGGTATGAAAATGGCCAAATTATACATTAAACTGCACAGGAAATCTTCTTTGTCTAAATGTTATTTTTCGCCACTGTGAGTATATAACTTTACTGTCTAGACCCATTTCTGTGTTACGTTCACAACAAATGAACGGGGTTTTAGCATGCCAAAATAACGGACAGGAATGATAAGAGCCTGAGCACGGGTATTAGGTTAGTCATAACAGTGAGAACACATTACCATTTACACTGGAAACGCATGAAGCGGCCATACGTCTACGTTGTATATAGAACCCATAGCACGGACTTACAGACATCGCATGTGGAGGAAAGAGGAAGGAGAAAAGCCTGAGCGCTGGCATTTAGCCTGATCACGCACTCTTCATGAAGCACAAGGAGATGAGGTGATTTTTTTCTTTCACAGAGGTCAGTGAAACAAACAGAAGAGCAGAACCCCACAGGGAGGAAGAGGAGAAGAAGGAGGAGGAGAAGGGGAGACGGACACGGGAGTGTTCGTCGTGGTCGCAGAAGAAAGAAAAAAAAAAGAGAGAAAATCCACAAATAATTAATGAAACACTGGGGACAGAAATCGGGCGACAGGGTGAATCTGGACCCCGACTTGATGATGATAATCGCACATAAGAGCACATTGTCTCCGCTTCAACAGCATACACGCTCAAACAGATTAGGATGTAGTGCTCTATTATCTCCATGGATGCTCTTAATCAATACACATTACAGGGTTTCACCAGGGTTTAGCCAAGTGAATGAGAAGCTACATCAAATGATCTAATGAACTGTCAAAAGAAATCGTGAGACTGTGACTTGCTATATCCATCTATCTATCTATCTATCTATCTATCTATCTATCTATCTATCTATCTATCTATCTATCTATCTATCTATCTATCTATCTATCTATCTATCTATCTAAAGCCACTTTTGTCCACTTGGCATCCCCTTGTCATTACTCATAGTGTAAAAGTCTTGTAATGTACCAGCCCCCCTGGGTGAACTGGAGATGCCGTGCCACCAACACCAGCACAGCGCTGGCCAGTCTACTTGTATCCGTCTTCAGGCTTGTTGTGACATATGACATTTAACTGATATGATGGGCTGACGGGTTGAAGTCCTTGCATCCTTGGGGCTTTGAAGCATTGCGTGCTGGAGGACTCAAACGTGTAATCGCCCTGCGCCTCTACGTCACCGAGCAATCTGCACGTAAGCGTCGATTCAGAGCTCGTCAGGTTGATACAAATGACCCGAGAAGTCTCGCTGATTCCCGGTGATTTCTACCTCCTAATCCCTCCATAAGGATGTGATAGGGTCAAACGACGGGGGAGAATGAAAAGGTCAATGGCTTTGACCTTTGGTGAGTTTGAGTGTTCACTTCCAAAAAGGTATGGACAGACGCAACAAATGGGTTAATGAGCTGTGCACTCTGTGCATAGTTGCAACCTGGGAGCGCATGATACTAGTGTTACAGGTCAACCGAACAGGCCCCGAGCGAGTTAAGTGATGTGGATCCTCATGAGATGGTCAGTAAACAAGTGTCTACAGCCATTTATATAGTTTTAGTTTAGTATCTTGGTTTAGCGTAAAGACTGGGGAGAGCAGGGGGGAACCGCTCGCCTGACCCGTGTTCAAAAGTAACTCACTCTGCCTACTCGCACTGGCAAAGCTCACTCATTAACATATTACATGTAATGTGTTTATCCGTATGAAAATGCAGGTGTAAATACGGCTTTGTGCTAAGCTAAGCTAAGCAGCTGCCGGACAATGCTTGTGCTTTGTGACATCAATCTCCTCATCTAACTCTCAGTGAGAAAGTGAATAACCATATTTTTTTTTAACTGCAGTATTATAAAATATGTCTGTTTCAGGCATGAGTTTAGGGTCACAACATGCCCGAATCTGCACTGGAACAGACCGAAGGAGGCTAAGAGAAGCCGAACAACCTGCCGATACAATCTCCAAACAACTGTGGGTCGCAGTCCACGATTCACCAGAAGTTTCAAGAGCGGGGACATCTTGTTTCATAAACTCAAAACAACAGCGAATTGACCACATCTTGACCTTTCTAATGCTGAACCTTTTCACTTCATTTCTAGTCCGTGCAGCTCGCTGATTCGTCGTGGCCTCTGCCCGACAGTCTTGTCTGCCTTTGGGTTTGCGGAAGGAAAAAGTGTGGGGTCACTGAGAGTTTAGTAAACACAAAGTCCTTCTATAACGTGACCTGATACACATTCCCCCCTTCTGAGCAAAGACTGCAGTCAGAAACAGCTATCCCGCTGCAGCACTTCCCTTTTTGGGAATGATGTGCCCACGTATCGACTGCATTTGACACAGATTGGACATGAAGAGGATTAACACAGATTGTCCGGTCAAGGGGCCCGGATATTCTCTTAAAACCGGGAGATGGATCCAGGCTGAATTGCTCCGCCGCGTTCCTTCCTTCCTCTATTGCGCGACGGCGGGGTCGGTTACAAAACCCGTCTCCCGTCTGCTGGCCGACGTCACAAGTGGCGTACGCCTGCCGTGAGTCTGCGGGCTCTGTGGCCTTTCTCTTCCTCTTTTATTAAAGCCCAGCCAGCATTTAGAGGCTGACAACGCACGTACCGAAACTGGCTGCCGCACATTCGGAGACGAGAGGCACACAGATGCGGAGCGCCGGTCCAAAACACTGTTGTGTGGATTCCGCGTGGCAGTGAAGCGATCGGCACGCAAAGTTACCAAACGGAAGGTGGGGCTTTGATCGTGGGCTTCCAGACGCACGCACACACACACACACACACACACTCACAGAAATACACTTTGCTGCGATGTGGATACATTTACACCCTCAGGGGTAGTTGTGATGTACTGCGAGACAGTAATGATTTTCAGGGCGGATCATTTACTGAAAGCGAAGCAACACAGCACCGGAGTCATACAGATGGTTTCCAGGTGGTTGACGTCTCGCTGAGTTCAGTGTGCAGGTCTATTTTTGAGATAAAATAGAAAAGAACAATGCATGAACTATGCAGGAGGGAGTATAAATGAAGTTGTGTATTTTTAGGGGTTTATATTTTGTTTTGCAGTGGATACAGATGATGGATTTTAGCTATAGAGCAGGAAATATACCGAAGCAAGGCACACACTGATCACTGCGATCGCATATCAGTGCCACGAGGGTCAAGAGCTGCGACCCATTGCACCGGGCTTAATGTCGATGCAAAGCCATGCTCTGGTCCAAAAACAAGCAACTGAAACGGATCCAGCTATTCTGGGGACGTGAACTGCTGATCATCTGGTCACAAGCTTACAGGCTTCACAGTTTACTTTTCCTCAAAGATTTCTTGTTAGAGCGTGTTCTGCTTTATCAGAGACACAGCAGCTGAAGACCTGACCACATTTTCACACACGCGAACCCGACACAAGGGAACGCCAACACCACGTTGGACCTCATGAGATACATATCATGCAGCGAATATTAACGCATTGGCAATGGCATGGACTACATTAGTCCATCTTGCACCGAGAGCAGTGCAATACACGTCAGGAGGAGCGCTAGGGAAGAGGTCTGTCCTTTATTATGTGGTCTCCAGGTCCTCTGCCTTGTAACTCCCATCTGATCCTCATCACAAGCCCCGTTGACTTCTGCTCTCTCTGGTGGAGCCTCTTTCAATTCATATTAGTCCGGGAACACGGGGGAAAAGAAAGGAAAGGAGTAAAGTGCACGTCTCATTTCCTTGACACACTCTGAACTCAAATCTTATCTTATCAAATTTTATAAGATATTATGATTGCTTTCAATGCCACTGGAAGACAAAAATAAAACAGCTCTTCCGCAATAATACAAATTAATTAAAAAGGAAATATTGTGCCTTTAGTTACCGGGTCCCTTCTGAAAGTACGGCCGCAACCTGATTAAATAAAACAAAACTAAATTTAAGTTTCACGTAATGAGACAAAAAGCAGTGAAACACAATCGCACAAAACAGACTGGAGAAGAATTAAAGGCAATCGGGCAGAAAGACAAAGGAGGAGGGATAGTTAATCCTGAGGGTAAATATTTAACAAGCTCAGCAATTACAGAGACCTAGCATGGAAGAGACGGGAACTGCAGCCTGCTGACTGTCAACACACACACACACACACACACACACACACACACACACACACAACACAATCCTACTCGCTTGGGCATCTGCCTAGAAATGCTGTGCCCTGACCTAAAATGAAAATGAAACAAAAAAAACACGGGACAAAGCCCGTCGGCTATGAACTGATGATATGGATTTTTTGTATTATATATTTGTTTGAAGCGGCCCATGGCCTGTGGCAGTTGCATCACTACATACTAATAGTGGACACATGTTTGTCCACGCTGTCCATTGATAATCAGCTTTTATAGTTCAACTGCAAGAAAGTGGAATCTGAACCCCTTGAAATGGATCTCAGCCACTGAGGATTGTAAGTTTTTGAATATGTATTTTTATATCCAAATATATTTACATGTCATCCTTGTGAAACGTGTATTTTACATGACACTAGCACCCTCCAGGCAGACAAAACTAAATTCCATACAAAACTAAAATGGGAAATAAAATGTAATTAGTCAACGTGTCAAAGTGCATGAAATAGAAATAGCACATGGAGTCATCTGGGGTCACGTACTTCATTGTGCCCGCGAGCGCCTCGCAGCTGAACCTCATGGAATACGATGAATAAGGGAAACTGGCTGAAGTGATTCTCTGTCTAATGTCGCTTTTTATTTACTCTCACAGACACACACACACACACACACACACACACACACACACACACAGCCTCGAGGTGTATTTGCATAAAGTGCATAGGTACATACTGTTCACTTTGCTCCACCCTTGAGCAGTCACGCAATAGAGACGACCGGTAGAATCTTAGTGTGCTCCCGAAACCACCTGCCACACGCTCCTCCTCCTCCTCCTCTTCCTCTTCCTCATCTAAACCTTCAACTGTGTAGTGAGTAAATAAAGCCAGTGAATCTCGGTTTTCAAAATGAGAAAAACAAATGGTACAGTCCAACCCCGTAGCCACTTGATCACAACTAAGTGAATTGGACATCAGACATGACTGGGTAGTAACTTCACACAGTCCCCCCCGGTGGAGAAAAAGGAGAACTGCATCAATAAGAACAGGAAAGTCTTCATTCCTCCTCCAGAAAACAGTTTATAAATGCAAATGTGACTTAAGGTTGTTTCACAGCATGTTTTTGAAGACGGACTCAGTGTTTAAAAGAGAAGGGAGGGGGGGCGAGGGGAGAGGTTATGAATGTTGTTCCAAACCGCAGGAAGGATGTGGCTATGTACTTGTTGCTCATCTTGGATTTATCTGGAAGAGGCATTGCTCCAGGTTTAAATATCAGCGGCTGTGAGAGTCCAGTGAGAGAGGGCGGGCCGAGCCGTATACAGAACCAAATCCACCGTGTTCCACTCTGATTAATCTCATTAGTGTAGCATTAAAAGCCAGCTAAGCTGCTCACTACTGCCACTGATAACAAGACATCCAGCAGTGTTGGCAAAAACAAATAGAGGTTTTTGGACTAATTCATGTTTCAAGAGTTCAGAATTGAAATAATAATTCCTGATGAACGCCACCTTCACCGCAAACGCTATAGCGCCTTCACCGCTTTGGAAAAGGAACATAGAAGGCTAAGAAACTTTCCTACTCGCTTGCCACACGCCTTTCAGCCCTCCTCACCCACGTGACCGGACCTCATCCGTGTTCTCTCGCTCTGCGCTCCAGCACCGAGGCAGCGGTTGTGGTCTTTATCTCTGCGTGATCTCTGATCCCGGACTGGCACCTTTGATAAGTCCAATTAGCACCTGTACTGCAACTTTGCGTGATGGCTAAGCTACATGAGCATTCGGGGTAAAACAAATAACCGTGTGTGTGTGTGTGTGTGGGGGGGGGGGGGGGGGGTTACATGATGCTGGCCAACAGGATGCCAGTTGTTTGGTGCCATGCCAAACCAAGGCAGCAGATGATGGAGATTAAGGCCGCTGCAAGGATCAGAGGAGCAGAAGGTGAAAGAGGAGAGCCACATGTGTCAAAGAGGTGGTGGCTACAAAACGTTCAGCTAGTCAGAACTGTATAAAACCCTGCTGACGCTTCCAAGAAAACGGCTATGCACGGGGACTTTCTTGCAATCCCCGGGACGAGGAGCACAGAGCGCCTCACAGGACCGCTCTGTGCAGCCTCTCCACTTCCCTTCAGCCCCCGTCTACCTCATCACAAAGCTTTTTTGCCTTTCAGCGCAGGGGGAAGATGCTTATTCTTTGCTCTTTATATATATATAAAAAAATAAAACTACCTCTTGTCTTAGAGCTGTCGCATCCAGCTGGGCCAGTAGCCTCTGAGTTGATGAGGCAGCCGCCGAGGCCACCGGCAACGGAATATGTTCTGAAGCGGCCCCATGAATATTTGAAGTGCGTTGTGGAGCAACGCGAGGAGAGGAAGGGAGGCATTCAGTGGATTGTGGGGGGGAAGAGTGTGCTTCAATTTAGCTTTTAATTACATGCGGCTACAACACACAAAGGGGTGATAGGGCGTTCAGGGAGGGGGAAGCGAAAAGAAGAAAATGATGCATCTGTGGTGACGCTACCGTCCTCGAGTCATCAGGACCCCTCCCTCCCTCTCATTGACTCAGCACGGGGAGAACGAGACGACGGCACAAGAGGCACATCCTCTGCTGTGCCGGTTAACGCATGACATGGCGCGTGACGGTGTTTCCCGAAGAAGCGACGCAGGAAAGAACATCTCCTGTAAGCCGAGGGAACTCTTACCCATTCTGTGGAGTATGACTAATTTGAGGGGTTAAAGAATAATTTGTTTCAGGGATATAGAATTTATTTAAAGTGACAATTTCTAAAATATGGCAAAAATAGTAGCCTATTTATGTTTCTATTCCCCTGAAACCAGGATAGGCTTCTTTTTTTTTTTCTTGAATCGCTTCACATTTGTTCGTGGGTCAGTTTGATAGTACAAATCTATCAGAACTGGACAACATTGACCTATATGCCCACTTACAGCAGCACATCTCACATTATTAACCCCACATATCAACTCCCTCTGAACTCGCAGACAGGCACACATGAAGCGAAGCGCCCCGGGCCCCTCCACCCGCAGCTACAAACGTCGCCCCTCGACCTCTTTTACCTTGGAAGAAACTCTTGACGCGGAGGTAGGAGACTGCGAGGCGCAGCACGGACAGCTTGTCCAGCTTGGAGATGACATCCGGGGGGAACGGCAGCAGGCTGGCCAGCCGGTCCAGCTCAGCGTTCAGCCTGTCTCTGTGCCGCTTGGACGGGTTGGTTTTCTCATTGGCAGAGGACGGCTTCCTGATGGCGAGACGGACGGAGGAGAGACACAGAGATGGGGGTTAAATGGGCATCGGGACGTGAGCTTGAGACCGTCACAAGTCACATGTTTTAGTCGGGACAAACTTTCAAAATGTGAAAAGATGTTGTCATTATTACAAATATACATTTTCTAAATTGTTAAACCCTGTTTGTAATGTGTCTTCACACAAACAATAACAAGAAGTGGAGCAATGCCTGACTCATGCTGTGTGACTATTTGATCTTTTTTTTTTTTGGATCAATGTGACAAACAAGGCACCCAAATATTTCAAAAAGCATTATTATTAATTAATTTATACTTTACATGTCCAAATGTCTTCCAGCTATATTTCCCTTATAATCGTCCGTTTCCAGCACCCAATGCACAACCAATAATTAGTGTAAACTCAAAGGACAAGTCTCTTTATTTAGCAGTAAATTGTGTCTCTTTACAACAAGACAAAAACAAATGAGTTGTGTTTCCCTCCCTGCAGAATATCTCACATGAATATATATATATATATATATATATATATATATATATATACACCTAAATCCACTGTGGCTGCTCCCTCTCTTCAAATCAGTTCCTGATGGTAAAGGTATTGGACTTATTGCACTTTCCCTCTCAGTCCCTCTCTCATGAAATGCCCCTTAGGCACCGGGTTATTTGTGAGTTTTAGAATGGGGTGCCACGGCGTTACAAGCTGAACTTAACATGAGCCGCGTATGTAATGGTCAGCTCCAATTTCCACAGCTGAGAGTTTCTGATCGTACAGACAGAATATGTTTTTTTTACATGAGTGCCCAGACTGTTTTAGTGAATGCATAAAAGTTGCAAAACACACAACAGAAAAACATCCTAAGTGTGCAGGTCTGATCGGAATATTCAACAAAACCAAAGTTGACTTCTCTCGGCTCACTTGTGAGTTCTACAATATTCATGGGAGAACTAAAAGTACCAAAAACAGCCTTATTATTTCAATATTAAACAAAGTCCTAAATATATCTTGTGGGATGACTAGCAGACTAAAATTCCGAGTGTATTTCTGTCCAGTGCACAAGCAGTATTGATTTGATGTGGCAAAGACTTCCTTTTATATGAGCGGCGGAGGCAGTGCAAAACATGAAAACTTTATAAATGCCACAGGCCTTGTTAAATTACCACTTCCCTCCCCTAAATCTTACATAACCATACTCACTATTCATGACATCAGCTGACAAGAGGGCCCAAAAAAAATTCTAAATATTGTCCTCGACATTGAAAACTATGGACACCTAAAACACAGTCTGCCCAACACATGACCGACTCCTATGCCAGTGGCTAAAAACATGCACATGTAAAGTTAAAAAAAAAAAAAGCAACATATACTCAATGTCTACTGACAATAATTATGAATCAAGAGTGAAGCAAATACACATATGGACGTTTAATATTAAGCTATAGTGAGTGGTCAGAGGCTTACAATTAAATAACCCATGGTGTTATAAGTGCTATAATATAAATAGTGTGTGTGCTATGTTCGCTATAGTCTGCCAGTTATGGGATCATAACCTGTCGTTCCGTGCTAATTATAAAAATAAAAAAATACCAATACCAACTGGAACTGACAGCCCACATTTACACCTCTGTAACTTCCTCCCAAATCACAAGGTTGAGAGAGAGAGGAATTGTCCCTGCAAGTGGGCTGTATAGTCTACCGGGGGAAAGCGGCACAGGGGATTTAACAAATCGCTCCTTAACTGTTTCTGGACGGGCTTCCTCCTCTTCCTGCCCGCGTACATGCAGTCTCCCGGAGGAATCATGATCTCGCGCTCCGTGGAGGTAACAGGTGCGCTGCGGAGGAGATACAGAGGACGTTAACTCAAACTTAACACATGTGAGACAGCATTCACAAAGTCATCATTATTTGTATTATTACTATTATGTATGTTTTAGGTGGGGAGGTGCAGTAAATCCCCGCATGCATACACATAGAGCATATTAAACCCAATTAAGATGCAGTTCAAATCTCAACAAACTAGTCTGTTAATTAGCAGCAGAAAGATGAATGGCTCATTAACAATCTCCATATATATATATATATATATATATATATATATATATATATATATATATATATATATATATATATATATATATATAGTTGGAGCTCAGCACACTGGTGCGACTCATCGAATCGACATTTAGCAAAGCTAGATCCCTCCATAAAACAACAACAACAACACATAATAAACAACTAAAATACCAAGGCTTTGAAGACAAATGAAATCACGCGAAAACTGTCAAAAAAGGAAGAAGAAACACTGACCCCAAATCCCTCGGGATATCAGTTAGTTCCAGTATCGTGATGGCTGTGGGGGTCACATTCACTTAAAGTGCAAAAAAAGAGATGCGTCTCCCCGGGTGCACCGACTCGGTAACGCCGAATGATACAATCCAAGAGAAGCGAGATAAACCGGAGAGGTCCTGTGTGCGCTCCGCTGATGTTTTCATCAGCTTTGCACTGCTCGGGGCAGATGTTGGCTGATGCTTTATACCCAATTGAGTCGCCTTCACTTCCTCGCGTTTCAGGTGGCGGATTCCTCTGAATGACATGTCGAGCTCTTCGCACGCAACTCTCTGCCTCACAAACAGAGCGCGAGAGAGCGCACACACACACACACACACGCGCGCGCGCGCGCGTGCACACACGCAGCTAAGCCTGTGCCGCTTTCAGGTACTCTCTGAATATGTGAATTACGACCTTCCGATCTTTATATGGCCACTGAATTTTGATGGCAATTGTTTTTATATGTATATGTATAAAGTATAATATACAAATTACTCGGGGTGGCTCTTTATTTTTGCATACTTTGGTAAGTAGGTTAGCCTCCTTGCAACATTAAGAAGTGGCGGCTAGAGACATGTTGTCTTTATTCTGTGTCCACAGCTTGTTTGTTTTGTGCTCCAAAAATATTGTTGAACACGTCTGGGACAATGCTGCGCTGTATCACTTCGATATCTGTATTAAATGGCGTGTATTGTCGACTTAAATACACTACAATGCGTGTCCAGTTTGTATATTTACGAGGAGTGCGTGAAAGTAGCGGTAGCCCAACCCGACCCGAGCCTGCAGCCGCGCGCAGCTCACACACATTTTCGGGGCGGGATCACACGCGAGGTTCAGCAGAGGAAAAACACGAAGCTGCAGATCCACACCGAGGCTCACCGAGGAGCGACGGCAGCTGCGGACCGGACGGGTTTGCCTCCGCGGGCACTAAAACCCGCGTTTGTACAACAAACGCTGCTTTGCTTGAATATAAAACTACGCTGGACGGGACTGGTCTTCTTTTAACGAATAATGAAGTCGGCGGACGCAGCTTTCAGAGTCCAGTTGGCTCTGCGGGACTGAGTTGGCAGCTGCGTCAAGTTTTGTAGATTTACGCCGGAAATGAGACGACCGTGCCTTCAAAACAAAAGCATGATTGCGGCCCGGTGTAGTTCACCTGTAGGGTCTCAGGAGTGACAGTGACACCGCTTTGAATGTGAAAGGACTAATCACGGTTGTAGTCTCGCGCTTTCTTGCAGTACTGTGTCATTTTGAGTGTGGCTAGTCTAGATATTCATTTCATTAGATGGTTATTGTAACGCGTGGCTTAAGTTTTCTGCGGGCTTACAACCTTTTTAACAAGTCTCACATATATATATATATATATATATATATATATATATATATATATATATATATATATATATATATTCGTATGCACGGTTGTATTATTACCGTAAGTGCTCTTACAATCTGCTTGGTTTGATAGCGATTCAATTCCTGTCAAGTTTGGATTCAGGATTTAATTATTAAACAATCAATGAAACGATTAAAACTGGATGTGTTTCAAATGAGTAACCATCGCAGTTGTTTGAGTACGTCAAGTTTGTATAGGAATCATTTGCATCGTTTTATTTTAAAACGAACATTTTTTGTTTTCATGGTTCTTGTCAACCTTTGACCAAATACAGTATACCACTGGCTTATGTCATGATCTCGTCACCGAAGCAGAACCAGAGATAGTCCAAATATGAGTGCAAATATGAAATATGAGTGTGTTTGTGTGTCAGTCCACTGTGCTGCCCCCTAGTGTACAAAGTCATACGCCACCCTCCTGTCAAGTACACCAGCGGATTACACACACACATGGCTTATTGTGTATTTATGTGGAGCAATCCATGCAAGCTTCCGACTGACTTTTTTTGTCTTTAAATAAGGATGACACCACAGAGGACAATCCCCTTGGTGGTGTTATGACACCTACGATCACACATACAAGTTTAGAAAGGCCCTCGAGGGAGGAAGAATATCCAATTCTTCTTTTGCTGATCGAGAGACCTGACAGCCTGACAAGACACATAAATATGAAATTGCATGACAATGGAAAATACTATTTAAAAAAGTGTCTGTTATAGTGTCTCCTTTAAAATAGAGCGAACGGAAACAAATCCAAATAACAATTTAACTAATTATCATAATAAATGCATGCTGACAATAACATCATCAAGGGGTGCATTATGAAATAGTCAACTTTATCTTACAGTAAAATCACTTCTGTGTACAGGTGCAATGTTACCATACATGTATGTATAATTAAGAAAAAGGCAAAGCCAGGATGATTAAAACTGTTTTGTTGATTAATCACATGCAGCATATCTGTAAAATCTAAAATATCTAAAGATAAATCTCAAGTCACATGGCGAGATATGAATTCCTCCCCACACCAAAAAAAAACAACAACCATGGCGTTGTATCGAGGTGTCCATCAGGGGCGATGTTGTCTTTGTTGTGACAGGTGGAGCTGGGGATGTGCAGAGGTCCCGAGGTCCAATTAACACTCTCAGTGACTGCCATTCAAGCTTCAGGGAGCTTTAGCATCGATGCAAATCCACTATCTAACACAACACTATACCCGAGCTGCCTTCCAGATTAGCTCCGGCTTAGAGCGTTGCTCGGACAGACCTTTGCACGCGACCGTGCGTGCACGTGTGAGTGCATGTACGTGTGCTTACGGCAGGTGTGTGTATGTGTGTGTGTGTATGTGGTTTAATACACGTTTCAGAACAATGAGCACAGGGCCAAATAGCACTGCCTGAAAGCCATCCGCCAGCTGCAGCAGTGCGCCTTTCATTGATTAAGATGTCTGTCAGCGTCACCGCGGGGCTTCAGAGCTGTCACGTGACAAGTCTGATTCTAATGGACATCCATAATTGATGGTGTGGTCGATATTGGAACGACAACTGAAGACATAACTAACACGGAGCACAGCTATAACAGTTATTGGAGTTATGTTTGAAGCAGAGGCGGTTGTACTCTTGTGAGAGACCCGGATGACACAATGTGGTGGGAAGTTGCTGTTCTACATTTACGACAACGGTGACAACCTCCGCAACACATGGCCCTGAACGTAACGCAGGGAGAAATAGTTCATAATCTGGCAACCGTTGTCTCAAAAAGCAAGAACGGTGTTGTCCGGATCAGAGGAGCCAGAGTTTAATCCATGACAGACAGCAGATCATTGTTAATGGCCAGCTCAAGAGGTCCCGTGAGGTCAAACCTGGCGCGTGCGCCGTCTCTCACTGTGCAGATATCCACACAAACGCGTCTTCCGTCACGCAAAAAAAAAAAAAAAAGTGAATGTCCACTCATTGACTGGACATTCACTTCCTCTAATGCCTGACCAAACACATCGCACACTGACCTCAAAGTGTTTCATGCCGCAGTTGAACGGATGGAGGGCGAGCGGTAGATCTGCTTTGATCTCATAACGCGATGGAACTGGCATCCGGGGCACAACTAGACAATTGACTTTAAATGTCCGTGATGCACGACATCATCTGACAAAACAAGCGTAAACAAAAATACACGAACTCGTGGACAGGGACTCCGTGTCGTGTGTATCGGGTGATCCTGCATGCTTTGAATGAGGTCAAGCAGGTGGGAATTAGTGATTTTATTCCATCTGAGCTGACAGGAACATCGATTGATTGTGGAGTTCAAATTGCATTGTTTTGCTGATGACACACAACAAGGCAATATCACCCAGTGGAGCCGAAAGCTACATAACAAAATAAAAAAAAAAACTCGTGCTTTTGCCGTCACGTGTCCGCCCGTGCCCGCATCGGGAGAGCTGTGTCAATCGGTTTGAGACTGAGCGGGGAAACTGTGTTACGGGATAATCTTTTGTCGACATTTGGATTTGGATGCTGCAAAGTTCATGTTGTGGTCAGAACAAGGGTCAGGATGGAGGGAGGCTGCGTTTCTTCTCCGCTCTTAATCCTGCTCCGTCCTGTTTTGTATTTCTGTGGCGCGTGTTCTGTTATCTGCGTTTGTGTGTGAACTACACATAAAAAAATAGAGAATAAAAAACAAGTTTGCGAGGGAGGAGCGGTGACAGTGAAACTCTGGTGTAAAAATCAGGCCAACAGCGTGCGCAAGGCCCGTGATGGCCGCGCGCGCTGCTTATTGGATGTACTCTCACCTTGATTAACGATGTTTAAAACGAGCTCCAGAGGGCGCGATCCTAAAGCCCTGTTCCCCCGCTAAACCACGGAGGCTGAGGGACCAGCATGGAGCCAGTGCCCTCGGTTATGCCCGTCTGCAAACCGCACTGGCTTGTACAGCCAGAGGCCACTGGCCACAAAGTGAATTTTGCAGATGGGACTTTTAGAGAAGACCTCCCCCAAACGCCGGGGAAATAGTCTATGGTCCAATCCCAATCTCAACCCTTACGGACTCACGGACTATGATGCGCGCTCCCGCGAAGTCCTTGAGGGTTTAGGGCTGTCCCGCTGTCACGTCGTCGAGTGTTTGAGGGCTCTCTGGCATTTTGAGCGCTTTATGAACCCTTTCCGTAAGTCAGCATTAGATGCAGACTTTGCTTCATGGAATTACCCACAGTTCATAGCAATGTGACGTTCAACACGCAGTTCCCAATGGAAGAATAGAAACATTAAAAAAGGTAAACAAAGATGCACGTGGATGTTTAGCTCGATGAAATACATATTTTACATTCATCAAACATTTCGTCTTGACAAAACAATTAAATGGATCATTTAACATTAATTATCATCCCGTGAGGAAGATATTGAAATAAGTGAATAAAAAATATACATATTAAGGTTTAATGTAGTCAGGTGATGTTGAAGCAAAGCGCTGTCCTATTCATAATTACACCAGTTCAAGCCCTGGCAGCCTCTCACACTCAACCACTTAGCAGGTGACGTCACCAAGTCCCTGAAGGGTCAGTGCTTAAGGTTTTAGGGGGGACATTGAGATTGGGCCTATAACTGGCAACTTGGGCAAAATGTGTCTCTGCTTTTACATTTATCCACGTGCACACACACACACACACACACACACACACACACACACACACACACACACACACACACACACACACAGACCTGGCGGTGCTCAATCCAGAAGTCTTGTGATTTGTGACATCGGTTGGGGGAGAGTTCAGTTGTTTCTGAGGAAAATCCAGTACTGTGTTGAAATGCTTCCCCGAGGATCCTTTCCTTTATACAGCACTTTTGTAAACACATTAAATGGCCAGTTTTTGGTAAATGGTCATAAGCAAAGTAACTTTTAAAGTTCTTTAACATTATTGACAATAAAATACATTTTTGTTTGCTTATTATGTTGAGACAAACTGTTCCTTACTAGATTATGTCCAATAAACCAGATATACTTAGATGTGTGTGAAGCTGCCCTCAGTGCTGAGGAGTCGACACTGCTATTGAATGAAATCGGAAAACTGGCACTTTCAAAAAATAAAAAGGGAGACATTTATCTTTTCTGGGGATCTCAACCTCGGCTTTAACTCAGACAGACTCAGGTTCCTGCAGCCAGCCTGCTTTACCACAGACAGGAGACCACTTTCAGCCGAGGGAGGAGGCAGACATCTTGGCTGAGGCGGTCGGGCTCCAAGCAGTAGCAGGGTACTTACAAGTAGTCAGTGGGAAATAAATGAATGTTTTCATTAAAGAAAGTGGTCTTTCCGGGTATCTGCCTCTCCTTTGTGGAGCATCATCACCCCGGCCCTTCTCTGCCGGATGACTACACTGTATTGACAGTTACAAACAACATTATTAAATGTCATTCAACCCAATCAAAACCGTATGCGAATTAAATCAATTGGGAGGAAATTGAATGAGTCACTCCATTTGCCGCGCACATGCCACAGGGACGTTAATATATTCCAAATGGATCTCTCTCTCTCTCTGGTTTGGTGTACATCTGAACATTAAATCTGCCACAGCGCCTGGAGAGAGAAGCTCTCCTCCGCTGAGTGATGCTTTTCATTAAACTCTACTACAGGAACCCTGTCGCCTGCCTGTCGGGCCAGTCTATATCCAGCACATCAATAATGATTTCAACAACGCCAGCGTGTTGCCATTTAGTCGTGTTTCTTTGCCTCCTCGCTGTGTAAAGCGACACGTATTTTCATCTGATTGTGCTCACATGGCGATGGAAGCCTTCAAAAACTAAAGACTACATCCAACATGATCAAGAGTGTATTGTACATAACATGTATTTCATATTGAAGCGGCACTTTTTGTGTTGGTCCAATCCGTGTTGATGATGAATGTAGTTTATTAAAGCCATAAAGCGAAGAATATACGAGCAGGTTACATTGGCTGAGATAAACTACTGGTCATACCATACCAGGTAAAGCTGGAGAGGCTAAAGTGTTCTTAAACGTCTTCATCCAGAGGTTGCTAAATCTAGTGTGACCGCTAAAGATGAAGAAGAGACCTCAATCAGGAGCTGAACTTCACAGAACAACCTATGACAGCTGGAGGAGTACAGCCTGATCACGTATTGCACCGATGGAAGGTCGTTGCCATCTTGTGGAAGAAAGCTGTGAAAAGAGTTCACACAAGCAAAGATGGGCGTGAAACCTGCTTTCCAACTATTAAACCCGAGCACCAATGAATAGCGTTTGTATTCAGTTTTTTTTTCATCTTGGACACAGATTTTACTTTGGTTTTTCAGTGATTTTGATCCTTTTTTTTTAAGCGTTCAGTACGTTCAATGTGTCTCTAACAGACACAGTAAATGACTGAACAGGATATGATATCAGCGTGTCATCAATTGAATCCTTTGGATTAAAGACATGGATCAAAAGCACCTAATATGCAGGAATGATGTCACGCTCAATCGGACCAACTTTCTCTCAAACTAAATTGATGTGGCTCATAAAATATTAAGATCTAAAACATAAAAAAACATAGTTATTGCATCATTGTTATGTTTATTTATTCATGACAGCACAGTCTTGACTAAAACGGATCTGTTCGTATAATGGCAAAAGACAAAGAAGCAGCTCAGTCCCTCTCTCTCCATGTTTTTTCCTCATCATTTCTACTTTTTGGTCATTGCAATTGCTCTCAAGTCTCAATCGCAGCATTACTGGATGATGTGTTGTTCGGCTCATGATCTCTCCTTTTCTCCTGACTTACCGTGGCATTTCTACAATACATATGCTGTACCATTCACATTTGTTTGGATAAAATAATCTCTCCCTCGGCTCTTTCCCGCCTCCCTCTCCCTCCGCTGAGTGTTTCATCCTGTCGTCTTTCAGAACTCTTGGCGCTCTAACATCTCTCTGCGCTGCATTTGCATTAGACGTGGCCACCGTATCACCGCGGCAAAAACAAAAGAAAAATCATCATTTGCAACGCATGAAGTGCTTTGTCGAGCAGCAGCAAGGCGCTGGGCGCAGCCGGTCACACTTCGCCTGCTTTAGGATCCACGGGAGGAATACTTTAATGCCGCTTGGTCCCGGCGGGTTCTACAAAGGCCGGTTATCAGGGTCTATGTGGTCGTTTGGCTGCGGCCTCTTCTTGCGCGAACGCTGCTAGTGGTCTGGGACACCGGCTCCAGAAGACTCCTTATTATTCGTGCCTTGGCTCGAGGTATCCGGCATTTTTACTCTTATCGTAAGTACCTTTGGCGTACTTCCTGCTGGGCGTCAGGGCTGCTGGGTTATCTTTTGTTGGGGGAACGAACCTGATGCCTCATCCAACCCGTTGGTGCTGGTGAAGAAAGGTGGGGAGAGAGAGAGATAAATGGATGAAGAGGCGTGGAGACAGCTTATGATGTTGTCATTGTGTGAGGAGAGCACTAATTTCCAAGTTCCCAGCTCATTTGTTTGACACTCACAGCGTGGTTCACCTGGTTGTCTCTGGTTACTAGCGCTGCTACCAAAGGACGACTGGAAGTTATGGATGGTCTCCTGAAGGATCTGCCTCTCTCGTCCCTGATGACAGACAACAACGGCCATTATAAATCAGTAAACATTTTCAGGCAAAGATGACGCTGCTGCTTTACTTTCACATATCTTGTCTCTCTGATACTAAATGTCAGGAGCTCCCTTTTCCGATTCCCATGAATGTTCAAAGTATTTCTACCCATCTCCACTGGCTCGAGTTATACTGAGAAAAACTACAAGTGAAAACAAATATAACCTCAGCCCCTAGAGATCCCTGGAAACACACCACTGGAAGCAAAGGATCCTTAGAAATTCACAATATAAATTCAACCAAATGCACCTTTCCAGCATTGAGTTCAGATATGGCGGCTAAAATCTGCTGTCTGGGCCCGTCTGTTTTAATGCCAAGCTCTCTCAGGTCTCCATCTGTTAGAGTCAGGAAAGCCTCCATGTCCACCTGGAAGCAAAGAAAAGAGAAACAGCAATTGATAACATTGTATAAAACATGTGCAATAAATTAAACATCTACAATTGTCTTTTTTTAATATGAGTACAGAAATGTAGGACTGCAACAGTCCATGTGGTCCTTTCAGTGATAAACTTATGGGAAAGTAGTTTCCTTCACATTGAGAACTCATGACTCAAAACGAAGAAGACAAAAATAATAAGACAGAAGACACAATCTATCTGAAGGAAAACTGCTTTGGAACTTCCTTCTGATGTAAAAGATAGATTACCTCCTGTTCCTCAAATATTGGCTGGTATTTCTCGAGGGACAGTTTCTTCAATATGCCAGACAGCTCATCTGAAAAAGACACAAACCAAACATTGTGTGATAGAAGTAAAAGTGATGAAACCTGGCATGCACGGCGTTTTTCTAGTAGATTTAGATCGTATGATTTCATGTGTGTTGATTATTTCTGTGTCGAGGCCCACGGAGCACAATCCAATTCAAGTTATCAAGAATCAGTTAAAAACACTAGTCATTGTATTAAAAATAACTCCAGTCAATAATTGTGCAAATCAATGAATACTGCTTTTTGGCTTTCTCACAAGCATTTACAGAATTGGTCTAAAAGCTGAATAGATGTGGAATTGATGCTTGTGAACATTGTGGCGTACAGAAGAAGGATTACAGTTCATGATGAATCAACATGGTCTCCTCACCTTCATCGGTTATGGTTCCACTGCTGGACCCACCGCTGCTCTTGGAGCGAGGATGGGAAGAGGCGGAGGACAGCGAGTCTCCCGGCCCAGTGGGCGGCTTGGGCGTTGGAGAAGGAGATGGAGTCAAAGTGGGCGACGTGCTCTTGGATGTGGAGGAATTCCCCGACTGAGGTCTTTTCTTCAACTCCATCTTCTACAAAAGAAAATGAGGGTGGACAGCAGCACCGGTTCACTGACATGAATTACTTTGGCTGTTATATACACAGTAACGACAGAAAGGAACGACACAGACCCTTCTGGAGTGGATGTCGGGGGCCACCAAGCTGGGGTGGGAGTGGATCTCAGGAAGGTTAATATCAGGCAGCGGCATGCTGGGCGTTGAGGCTGGCAGAGGGGGTTGACTCTGTGTCTGGCTGTGCTGTTTCTCTGGAGCCTGGACCTTCGCATCTATCAGGCCGGCTGCCCTCTTCCTTTGGGCAGCTATCTGGGAGAGAACGCTGTCCGCACTGCCCCCTGGTGGAGGAAAGAGGCAACAGCGTGTAAACCAGTCGCTTATGTTGCCGTTTGGACGGGGTATATTTATGTCTGTCTGCATTTGCGTGAACCTGAACGGTTATGAGAGTCCCGGTTGATCCCTGCCACTCCATTGGAGCCTCCGGAGGAGTGGGGGGAGTGGTAGTGACCAGAATTTGAAGGAGAAGATGAGGAGGGCCCCTTGGGGATGCTGGGAAACTTAATGGACCTGCTAACCACGCGACTGATAGATGTCTGACATTCAAAAGGAGAGAAAGAGAAGGAGTGAATCGCAAAAGACTTTTGAATGATGACGGACAGATAGAAAGGGTTTTTTACCAGCAGCGCATCTCTCGCCCACAAACACTCACAATATCAGAGTTTCCGCTGCTGTTCAGCTTCCTCTGGGGGGGCATGGGCAGGCGGGGCGCTTCGCTCTTTCCCTCCCCGAGGAGACGAGAACGGTCAGAGTTCCACGGTTCAAAGTTGGACGGAGGAAGGAAGGGAGGGATCACCGCTTTCAGCTTGTCGTTGGGCAGCCGGGTCAAAGGCGCACCACTTCTGAGCTAGAGGACATGGAAATACATACAATTACATTAGTACTAAAAAACAACCATACACTTAGGGGTGCAAAATCCTAAACCTTTAAAACTAAATGTGATTACAAGAAGTTTAAAAACACAGGGAAAAACAAGCAATCACGGTGTTTCAGCCAAGTATGCTAACTTTCTGATGTCCTCTGAGGAAATTCATTGTCAGCACATCACTGCCCAAGCTTAAACAAAAGTACAAAGAAGCTTAGTTTACATCACATCAAACACTCCTACCATTGTGGTGATGAGAAAGTCCTCCTTTTCAGAGTTTGTCCTGCAAAGACCTGAAAACACTGAAAATCAGTCACATTCCCTCCGTCACATCTTTCAACATGCAATGTCATGAATTACATATTTCTAAATTCAAGGATCAACATGCACATAAGCAAAGTCAGTGGCGAAAAGGAACTAAGTACTTTCACTCAAGTACTGTACTCGAGTTAACTATTTCCATTTCATGCTACTTTCAATCATATTGTACTTTTTACTAAATTTTCTGCTTACAGATTCAGATTAATAATACACAATATAATTACGATGTATAGTATTATTATTCTCATTAATTTATTTCTGGGGGTTCACAAGCTACTTGGCAGTAGCTTATTTAAAGTAGTTAAAATTAGCTCACCCTTCACCACAAACAACATTTAAATGATAAACACATAACTGCATCAATAATTATAACATCACACATATCTAAATTGTTTTGAAATTTGGACATTTAGCATGATGAGTACATTTACTTTTGGTATTTTAAGTATGTTTCAAATGCAGTACAATGACAAAGAAATAATGTCCTCGCTGTGTCTCACCAGTGTCTTTGCTCTGGCCTCCCCAGGCCGTGCTGATGTCATTCGCCCCCGGGGCCGGACTTGGTGCCAGCTCTCCGTTAGACGCGGCCGCCGGCTTCCTATTCGCCTTCATCGTGGCATCCAATGAGGGCTCAGCGTGGTCTGGAAACGGAGCCAGGCGGTTGGACGAGAGGCCGTGTCTCAGGGTGTGAGTCAACTTAAGCCGTCGGAACCGATTAGACATCCGACTCCACCAGGACTGGAAGAGGGTGAAGCCGAACGTGAAGCGGTCAGATTTACTTTGAGATTACATTAAAATTAACAATGTATAAATAATGAATCAGTACTATGTGAGATGGGTCTATACCTACGGCATTACATAATGATTTTACCTTGAGGCCCCCCTTGTCGTCAGGTGGCACGGGGACGTTGTTGAGGGACTGTCGGCTTTTAGAACGAGTCAGTAAGGCTCTGCTCCGGTGCTTCGACTTGTCCTTGTCTACTTGCATACACACTGATGCTAACAGACGCACCAACTCAGTGTCTGTAAACGTCCAGAGGAGACACACAATAAATGAATAAGGACCCACTGAGTGAGACGCTATTCATTACAGTTTATTAGGGAGGAATTGTTTGTTTAGTCTGAGCCCATTTCCTCAAAGGGCTATAAGACAAAAAGGCGATAGTCCGGATAGTACCTGGGTCATTCAGCAACATAACCAAATCAAACGCTGTGTATCCATTCTTCGCTCGAAGGTTGACGTCCGCCCTTTGACTCAACAGGTACTTGACAATGTCTTTATTGCTGCGAGGAGGAGGGGGACACAGAGAACAGAAGAAAGAGTGGGAAAGGATCGACGACAGCGTCTGAAGTTTCTCATAAAACACCAGCATGTCCTTCTTACCCGTGATAGGTGGCCTGCATTAAAGCGGTCCACCCATGGACGCCGTCCTGCTTGTTTATGTCGGCATTCTTCTCCACCATCAGCTGCACCACCTCTAGCTGACCGCTCACTGCCGCTATCATCAGAGGTGACGCTCCCTCCTGATTGGATGAATTCACCTGAGTGGGATCCTCCTCCAAGATCTCCTTGACTAGCTGGGAGTTTCCTGAGTCAACACACACACACATCATCTGTTAATCTAACAACCAAAATGCAGTTTACTTGTAGTTTCACTGCATCCTTATAGTATTCAAATTAACTCACCTAACTTGAGTGCACTGAACACATCTGGTCTCCTCCTTTCATCGTCTGTGGAGAAAAGAGCACTGCTGAGAACAGGAGAGAGAGTTCTGCTTTACAACAGCCCTACTTTTCCATATGCCATGTCACCTGTTCATGTCATGGGGGATGTCAAAAAATACTTATTACTGCTAAATTCACCGCTCACATGAATACAAGCGAACTCCAATAACAAGAAAAGAAAGAAGTCAAACTACAGATCTATAAAATAGATTAAAACATGGGAATGTTTGTTTTTTTCCCCCCTTGTTTTCATACACTTGCCTATATTTCAGCCTCGTCGGCTACATGCATGAGCTGGATTTATCTTAACTGATGAATAGCCTTGTTACGGGTTTTGGGTTTGATTTCAGACGTTGAGGTCATATGAACACTGTTCTGTGCAAGAAAACTGAGCTACTAGTGAGAAGAGCTATCAGACATCAAAGAGGCCGAGAGCTACCACTGTTGGTTTCGCTCTCACGTCCGTGTTAATTTCAGTTCAAGGCAGCAACAAACACACACACGCACACAAACACACACATACACTGAAACAGGTTGTCATTTATATCCACCGGGAGTAGTCAGATCCTGTTAAATTGAAAAAGACAAGAATTCAACACATTCTCACAATAAAAAAAATACAATTAAAAACATTTTTGGGAAGTGAAAGAAGCAGCGAAACATGCCACGACATGGAAGTGCGCTGGACTAGTTTTGATTGATTTCCATCAACTAATCTCACTGCCAGTACCATTATGATGTCGTGTCATGTAGTGAAGTGCATTGATTGCCGTACCGGTCTGGGGTCGGACAGTGGTGATGGAGTCCAGATAGGCCTTGATGTCTCTCTGTTTAAGCTGCATGGCGAGTTCAAAGGCCGTCTTGGACAGAACATTGACCCTGTCCGGGTCGGCTCCACGCTCCACCAGCTGCTGAGTCACAGCCACCTTCAAACACACAACAACTGCAACTTGTCAGCTGCTCCGGTTACTCAAATCAAAGACAACTTTCCAGCAGCTACAACTTCATTTGCCTTTGAGCTACAACCTTGTTTGAGGCAAAGTCACACGTGTCAAGATGTAAATACAAGTACACATAATGTGGTATCCGTCCATCTTGTTTATCTATCCAACCAGCCACCAATCCATTGGACCCACCTTCCCGCTGAGGGTGGCCACCATCAGAGGTCCCCAGCCAGTGGTCTTCTGGGAAAAGTTGACGTCAGAGCCCCATTCTAGCAGCAAGCGCACCGCGGCCTCGTGGCCGTGCTGAGAAGCCACCATCAGGGCTGTGATGTCCATGAATTCTCTGCCGCCGCCTCCTGGACAACCTTCACCACCTCCGAAACCAGCCGTGCTGTGGGAAAAGAAGGATTAATAAACAGTTGAAGACTGAGCGGGTTAATCAAAGGCAAACTGAATTAAGTTGTTTTAGTGGTAGGCGTAATGCCTGTCTAAAAAACCGGCCCAGACCTGCAGCTGTTGTTGTTGTTGCCGTTTGAGACAGCCTCCGCAGCGATGGCCAGGTGATCGTAGTCATCGACGTAGGCCCCGCTCTCCAGGAGCAGCTTCACCACATGAGTGTGTCCCCCTCGGGCCGCCATAGTGAGAACACTCGCGCCGAGCCTGTTGCGTCCATTGATCTCCGCTCCGTTCTCCAACAGGATGTGGGCAACCGTCAGGTGACCAAACCTGGGTGAAGAATTGGAGACAACGAATGAGATAGATAATGGAACTTGATCTAAAATGAGAGGGCCTGGTCCTCCTGCCACGCGCCCAGTTAAGTTATGTCACACTTAATTGATTTTCCAGTGGGGAAAATCCTCTTAAAATGTATACCTAACATGTAATACATCCATATGTATTTTACAATAAGATGACATTTTAGCATCTTTTATAATTTCCTAACCAACATGTAAACTCTACAGACAAGCCACCACTCAGGTGTTGAAATTCAGACCTTCCGGGTCGCCTGTGTGTGTCGATCAAATTGGAAGCAAAAACAAGGGAAGGTTGCATTACAATCAGTGTTAGTCGAGCTTCTTGTGAAATTATGGATTATTTCAGATGATTGTCATGCAGGATCTTCTCCTGTATGACATGCCATACTTGAGCAAAGATCACACATGCTTAAGGATAAAAGCTGGAAACTGCATAATACTTTGACTGCAGACCTCAAGGCTGAACTGAAGGATTTCTCAAAATGTTATTTGTCAGTTTCATGACAGTTACGAGTTACCATCGTTCAATTACATCATCATGAATACGTCTGCATATTATACCTTCAACCCATGAATCTGGTTTCATTAGCAGATTGTGAAATACACGTTCCTCTACCAAACTCATCGCTAGAATGGGGCAATAGCTTAACATGCATGTCTCGCAATGCTCACCGCCAGTGTTTCATGGGAGAAGCTCGTGGTAAGAAACCAGCAAGTCAACAGTTATGTTTCTGTTTCTATTCAACAAATTGAACAGAAGAGTTATGCACTATACACTCAAAATAATTCACCATCAGACGCGTGTAATGTCAAATAAAATTGCCAGATGCTTTAATGGAGTTTGGTGTGCGCGTCTCTTCATGCATTACAACAGAGCGCGAGCCCCACCTCGCAGCCTGCATCAGCGGGGTCCAGCCGTAGTTGTTGTGGCTATCCACCGAGGTCCCCTTTCGTAACAAAAACCGGACCAGGTTCTCGTGACCACTGGCCGACGCGAACTGTAAGGCGGTGTTCCCCTCCTCGTCCGTGGAGTCCACCGGTACCAGGGACAACATGTCCGCGGGGTTGCACTCGGACCCCGCTTCTGACCGCAGCCGGCTCTGCCGCCCGGATTCTTTCGGGGCTCCGGGCTCCAGGACCCCCCGGGCCGTTTCATAGTCGCCCTCGTCGCAGGCCCGGAAGAGTAACAGCGAGTTCGCGGGGACTCCGAAATTCATCTCGTCGTTAATAGTGCGCCTCCGTCTCCATTCTGCTGCAGTTCAGTTTCATCGACAATAACTGTGCAACAACTTTTCCTCTGTCACTTGGCGGCGGCCTGTGGTTGGGAATCATGACGCACAGCAAAATAAAGTTTCTGAGTCTTTAACTTATATTCTTCTTCTCGAACATCACAACAATGGACTTATCTTTTACCACCGGAACACATTGGCAGTATCTTATCGGGTTTCGACAAAACAACTTTTTGGCAGCCAGCCGCCGGTTCCGTTACTTATTTAGGAACCTGACTCGCGCGAGTGCGTCTGCGAAATGACACTGGACTTCCGCTTTTGTCTTTCAAAATAAAACCCGTTCTCTCCGCACTCAGCTGTCACACGTGGGAAATCACACAACACACACTCAATTGTAAGAATAGGGAAATTATTCCTGAATATTATTGTTTTCCATACATGTTTTATATAATGTAGTTCCCGTTAAGTACTCGTGTTAGTATATTCGTTTTATTTTTTAGAAATCTTTGCCAGATGTTATAGTATGTTATCGTGTCTACCCGTCTACCTTAACACCACCCTAATGGAGCGGGTTGTACAGTTACACTTTACTCCCCAAGATGGTCACTTTATACTAGCATCTCCGTATTCTTCATTGGCTTTCAAATTAATTCTGAATATTATAAAGATGTGTACCAGATGTGGTCATATAATTACCATCATAAATAGAATAAGCTAACAATATGAACTTTCCATCTCATTTGAGTGATTTGAATACATCTTTGCAAATATGCCTATATTCATGTGATCTATTACATATAGATTCACATTTATTTTTGTTTAAATTTTTGTCAGGCGTCTGTCATGTTTTTGGATTGATGAGTGTCGCCACTAGATGTCGCTGTTGAGGTAAAAGGTCTAAACACTAAAGAAGAAGTAACAGAGACCCGGATGAAGAGTACATAAGCCAGGAAACTACCCTTTTCTCCCTCTCTTTCTGATCAGCTAACCACGTTGGTAGCTGTTATTCCTGGCTCACCGCTGTTCGCTTGAATTTCTCCCGAATAAGTCGGTCAGGGATCATTGAAATGGTATGTGATGTTTGAATAACCGTCACTTTCGTACGAAGTTTAAGTTTGTGGTGGTTTAGTAAATCAATAGTTCAACTAGGTCGTGGAAACGTCTGCTACCTCTTTTGGCTAATGATAGCACCGACAGCTCGTGTCGTGGAGTAGCATAGGTCTCCCGCCATGAGTCATTCAAAAACTGGACTATTAAATAATACTTTGCATTAGAAAAAAGTTTTAAACCTTTCAGTTAATGCGCTTCACACTTCCAGACTGTCTTAGAAACACTCTATAATTCGGCATACTTTAAGACAGTCTTTGCTTGAAATTAAAGCTATTACATGATCTATCTTGCTCCCTTTGTGCCTTCTGTAACTGTAATTCTGAAAGTTAATCGGGCGAACTTTATTTGCAGCTGTTACAATTTATCGTGGAAAGGGACGGTAGACATGAAACTATTTCCAATGTGTTTTCGTCATAATTTGCTTTAATTCTGAAACTATCATCCGTCCAACATTAGCTGACGCCATTTAAAGCTCATTTGACAGGTTGCGGAGAAACTGACGTGCGAATGTATTCATCATTTAAACTCAGTCATCGTTAATTACATGAATACGCTTTTTTTTCTTGTGAAGCATAGGTGAACTTAAATATTTGAGCTCCACGTGCTAACGTTCGATAGCGAGTGCTGCGTTCAGGTGCTGCCCGTAAATCTCTAGCGTGTCGGACGTCCAAACCATTGGAAGAATTAATACAATTCCCATCTTATTTTCAGTTCGATGCTTTCCATAAATTGCCCTTTTAACAGCAGTGCAGAGTTAACTTTAGATTATTGATGTGTAGTTTTCTTGTAAGAAACTATACACCGTTCTCGGCTATGTAAGCGAAGATGGGGCTGTTACTGTGTAATACTAGAGAAAATGTCCTTAACTGTGCCAAATCCTTCAGTACATCCCTGCTCACAAACATGTACTGTACTGCAGTACCAGTGCAATATAAAATCCAAATGTAATTTCAATGTCAGGGCCTGCATTTTGATGACTTTTTCCACACATACAGGCTTTCAAGGACACTGGCAAGGCACCTGTTGAGACCGAGGTCGCCATTCACCGCATTCGCATCACCCTCACCAGCCGCAATGTCAAATCTCTGGAGAAAGGTAAATAAACTCAAAGTGGCATAATGTTGTGACTGAAATGTGGATGTCTGCGATGAGGACAATTTCCATCTGATAAACAATGAAGACTGGATATACGCTATTCTGAGCACTGGCTTTTTAAGTATTTTATTAAGTAATTGCTGGTTGAATGTGTTCTTAAAAGTTGTCTGCTTGTAATCCTCAGTCTGCGCAGACTTGATCCGTGGCGCTAAGGAGAAGAGCCTGAAGGTGAAGGGACCTGTCCGCATGCCAACCAAGGTACTGAAGAACACAAGTTAGATTCTTTCTTTTTAACTGAATACATTTATGGGAAAACTTTCTCAAAAGCCAATGGCCACAGGATAAATTGTATAATTTTATCAGCTCGTACATATCAGTCAATTGATTTTAAGTGACCGTGGCTTTGTAATAGTCTGACTACAGTTCTGGCAACATTAAAAAATTGCATTGCACTGAGAGCTTTTTCTGAAGCTGGTTCTAGTAATGTTTGATGTCCAGAAATTGGTGAAAAAACCTGGCATATTAGTTTTTGACGTGGGATTCTTTATTGGTCAAACTAAAAGAAAATAATTCTGCCCCTTCCAGACTCTGCGCATCACCACCAGGAAAACTCCCTGTGGTGAAGGATCCAAAACCTGGGATCGCTTCCAGATGAGGATCCACAAGCGCCTGATTGATCTGCACAGCCCATCTGAAATCGTCAAGCAGATCACCTCCATCAGCATCGAACCCGGTGTAGAGGTTGAAGTTACCATCGCCGACGCATAAACAACGCAAATCATTCAATAAAGACATGAACAAGGAATCTGATGTGTTGTGAGTGTTGTCTGATGCAGAGATTCTTAAGTGTAAAAGAATAAAAGGCTGGTTTACAGGTCATTAATATACCATGATTGGTCTTGTGATAGTGCAGTGCTTGTCTCTCAGTAATTGGTGTTAAAGAAAGCAACGAAAGGGACATCATTTACAAGTGATAACTAAAGCAAAGTAATCTAAAACTTAAATGTTGACTCTGGAGCAGTTGAACCAGTTTTTAAAAGTGTCTCATGGCCGTATGAGTCACCACTTAAAAGCAGGATTAGTAAGTATTATTCAAATGACTGTTCAGTCATTACTATTGGCGCCAGTCATTTTACTTGACATGGTATTTCAATTTAATCGACAGGGCTGTTTCTAGCTGATCCTGACAGGTAAAAGGTTGTTTTGGTTTTCATTTATCGGAGTATGTGAGGTTGGCTTTGTACAGAAAAATCCTGTCATTTGGTGACCACAGAGTCAATGAACTATAGATGCATACAGGCTTGCATTATAACAATGAAAGGCTAATTTAACACTGCTTTTTAAAGCTTTTATTTGATTTTACTTTCCATTTTGCTTCTTTGCAAACCTTAGGAAAAAACATTTGGGTTACATCACTGAAAAGAGGTTGAGAAGCACTGCCATACAAGCCTGTGAGTCTATGGAACAGTCCTTTCTCACAGCAGGACTTGTATAGGGTGCAGCACAGATGTTACTAATAACACTAACGATGTGACACTCAGCCATGTCTGCTTTCTGATCCAAAATGTCTCAAGCAGTCTGGGAACATAGCTTCGAGTGACTGATGGAAATCGAGACTTGGTCTTATTTTGGTATTAAATTAATAAAGAATTTCCTTTTTAGTTGTTCTATAACTGAATATTCAAAGATTGGTCCTGATGCATTGATTTAATAGATCTGTTAAACTTAGCCTGGTAAAGCTCAAGTAGAGTTCTGAGCTGGTTGGTCAGTCCTGCTGATTTGCTTGACTTCACACCTGCTTTTAATTAAAACTAACTACCAGCTCCTGGATGCTCAGTGGGGGAATGCCATCAGACATAAATGTAGGGGAAATACATTGTTCTTAAGGCCAAAATCTCTCTCAGTCACGGGGGCTGTAAGATCTCCATTAATCCCAACTTTGTTTCCTGCACATACTAAAACAATACAATAAATCTATAGAAGTGTTGGTGCTTCCTCGCATCAAGATGAGTACAGTTAATTTGACGGCTGAGGACAGCATCAATCTGCAGCCTGTTGACGTGGACTTGACTTGTAATGCCAGCCCTTCATCCCAGCAGGTAACCTTTTCAGTTTTTAATTCGAACAGTACCAATGCTCAAAATTCAGTTGTATGTTGTACTGATGGGTTTTAGCATCTCTGAGCTGTCGGGATGCCTGTCCCTAAGCCAGAAGACCTCAGTCTGGTTTGTCTTCTTTGTGTTTTAGACTGAGCTGCCAGGTGGTGCTGAGCAGCAGACCATGTGCGTGTACCTCAGAGTGAGGTCCTTCTCCAGAGAGGAACTCTCTGACGGGGAGGATCAGGTACAAACACAACTTCTATGAGCGCATGCTGCACACAAGCCATTGTTTAGACGCAACCGTATGAACTGGTGTTTTTTCCTCAGGGTTGTGTCGTGATTGAGAACAACCAGACTGTGACACTGAAAGCACCAAAGGGTTCTGCCACCATGAAGAGCAGTGAGAAGGGCATCGGCATGTCACTCCACAAATTCTCCTTCACACAGGTCTGCAGCATTGGAAATTGTAGTACTGCACTCATATCTGCCTGAAATATACTGTGAGCAAGCTTTCTGCTATTTTAAGTCTTTCTGTTGGCTTTTAGGTTTTTGGAGAAGAGAGGACACAGTCTGAGCTTTTTGAGGACACTGTCAAAAGCCAAATGTTGGATTTCTTGGAAGGGAAGAATGCACTGATATTTAGCTATGGTGTTACCAACGCAGGGAAAACCTACACAATCCAAGGTAAAGATGGAAGCTCAACAGCATCTAAATGAGCGTAGAAGTTGCTCTGTCGGTCTTAAGTATGTTGTGAAATGTTTTAGGGACTCCAAAAGAGCCGGGCATCCTCCCTCGATTGCTGGACGCCACCTTCAACTACATCAGGGGCCGTCTGTATGAGGGGATGGACCTGAAGCCTCACCTCAGGAATGGTGCACAGCATCTTGAACCGGACCAAGTCCAGCAGGAGAGAAGTGCTAAGGCTGCCATTTTTGCCTCTGTCAAAGATGTGAGGGAAATTAGTATTTTTATTTTTTATTTTTAAGGCATCGCCAGAAATATTGCTAGGAATTTTCACAATTGATAAGACCACAATGCTCTCCATTTCTTTGCTCCCATCCAGGATTGTGATCCTCTCCCAGCCAGTGGTTGTTTAGAGTCCTTGTCTTCTCCCTCCACCCGTTTCTCTTCCTCCCCTTTGTCCTTCGATCAGACCGGTAGTGCTCATAAATTATTCACAAAGAACATTCATTGTCTTGCATTGTAAAAAATGTTTTACGTTTGAAGTAGTCCCAGTGTGGACTCGAATGAGGTGCTCAAAATGTCATTCTGTATAATACTTGTTTCTGTTTCACTCTCTGAATTCATCTCCTTCTTTAGTGTTTGCAAGTGACCCAACCGAAGCAGGCAGCAGCCAGTTTGCCTTATGGGTTGCGTTCTTTGAAATCTACAATGAGTGTGTGCGCGATTTGCTTCAGCCCCCTTTGTGCTCCAAGTCCAAGAGACGCGCTGCTCTTCGAGTGTGCGACGATGGTGCTGGAAATGCTTATGTTAAAGGTGAGCGGGACTTCATCCGGTGTTCTCAAGTTGGTAGAAATAAAGGTCAGTAGTCTTCATGTTGCTTGAGGCTTGTAACTGAATTGAAATGATTTTAGATCTCAGGTGGATTAACATCCAGACCCTGGGAGAAGCCTCCAAACTGCTCCATTTTGGAAACAAAAACAGAAGTGCTGCAGCCACAAAGATGAACCAGTCCTCGAGCAGAAGGCAAACTGTGTTTCATCGTCTCTGTGCTTGGTGCCATTTTCTGTTTTCAAAACTCAACCTATTTTCCTTACAGCCACAGCATATTTACCATGAAGTTACTGAAGATCGATGGCAGTACAGTTGAAAAGATCTCTGAGTATGTATCTGTCAGAGATATTATGAATATTCAAGCGACGCTTATGTGGTTTTGATGTCTGTGTGCCTGCATTTGTTAAAGTAGCATTTTACATTCTGAGGAATTGTAGATTCATCCACCCACAATAAATACAGTGAAAATATAAGCTTACCTGCCTGAAAATATAAGCTTACCTGCATGTAGTGGAAATTTGAATCATGCTTAAAGGAGAATTATGGAAAAAAACGTGGTGGCCAAGTGTGGCACACGGTGAAAGAAAGCAGACGATTTAAACCTAAAATGTCTCCGAAGAGGTTAGAATAAACATCAGACATGACCGTGAAAAATAATTTAATGGAAGCCTTACTGCTTCGGACCAGATTGGAAGTAGTATTTGTAGTAGCCCTCAAGCTCAATAACTATTTGTGTTTCTCAGGTTTTCTTTGTGTGACCTGGCCGGCTCAGAACGATGCAACAAAACTAAAACGCTTGGGGAGAGGCTGCGGGAGGCAGGGAACATAAACACCTCGCTGCTCATTCTGGGGAAGTGCATCACTGCCCTCCGCAACAATCAGACTGACCGGTACAGTTGGTTCTTAAAGGGTCACCATCCACTAATACTTGTTTGACAAGTGAAGCAAAGCAGCGGCGACTAAAGAATGTGGATGTTTTTGCATGGTTAAAACCCCGTAACATGTGCTTTTGCATTGTTAAAGCCCTCCGTTTTTGTCTTCTTCTTCGGTGCTGTTTACCAGATCGAAGAACAGCAACATACCCTTTCGAGAGAGTAAGCTCACAAAGCTCTTCCAGGCCGTCTTCTGCGGCAAAGGAAGGGCGTCGATGATCGTCAACATCAACCAGTGTGCTTCCACCTACGATGAGACTCTCCATGTTATGAAATTCTCTGCTGTTGCCAAACAGGTTAATCTTGAGTATGTAATGATGTGAGAGTGAGCGGGATCTTTTTTTAAATGCCGCTGATCTTCCCTGTGCTGTCAGTAGGTGATGCAGGTGATCCCAGACAAGCCTCGAGAGTCTTTGGCTCCATGCTTGGTCGGCCGTGATGGCAGGCCTCTGAGGAACGGAAGGATCGACAGCCAGGACCTGGAGAGCGACCTGTCTGAGGACGAGCTGCTGGATGAGGAAGACGAGGCCAACATGTCTTTGCTGCCACAGAATGTAAAACTGCTGCTCCATGTCGCAGGCCTCGTTTCAAAATGTACCAGAGATGAACTGTTCCCCAGTTGTGTTTTTGGTATTAGAATCAGCCCCATGTGTTTTACTTTGCTGTCTAACTAATTTCTGCACATTGGGGTGGTTTGCCTTTAGGCTGTTATGTCAAAGCCAGTTTTTCCAGAAATCTTCTTTTCACGGCAACAAACCTACTAGTAAAGGTCATGGTTTGTGCTGAAAAAAAACCTTTCTGGTAGAAGGCCCTGAAGGGAAACCTCTCCCGTATATAAATATCTCAACTCGGCGCAACATTAGCAAGCTAACATGCTCAATTAAGACTGGGAATGTCACCTGCTGAATATCTGCATGTTGGCATTGTCACTGAAAACATGTTGACGTTAGCATTTAGTTCACAGCACTGCATTGCTCAAACGCAGTCGTTGGGGAATATTTCACTGAACTCATTCTTGGATTCACCGTGCAGACCAAATTTATCCCCATGATGGTTTTAACTTTCACTCAACTAGGAGATGGTGAATATGATTGAAAGCCTCCGAACCAAACTCCTGGCCGAGCGACGAAGAAACCTGGTTCAGGAAATGGAGATTCGGAAGGAAATGGGAGATGCCATGTTACAGCAGCTCATGGAGAGTGAAGAGCTCCGCATGTAGCTCACTTTTTATTTAGTGTGAGTGCGTCTCCGAGGAAACCTTTGTTACAAATTTCAATGATTTTTGCTTTTACCGTTTTTAGTCAACAGATCGAGGAGCAGAAGGAGAGCTACCAAGAAAAGCTGGAGAACACTTTTGAGATGTACAAGGATGCTATCAAAGAGCATGCATACCAGTGTGCTATGAACAATCTGGAGGATGACTATGTACCTCTGGAGGAGTTCATTGCTGTCCAGGAGACAGTGGAGGTATGTCATTTAAGAAACCTTTTTACAAAGAAAAGTTTGACTGGGTTTTGTTATGTCCCACTGAAATGTACTGCAATAATACATTGTTGAAATCCCCACTGCTATATATTGAATAGTGAACAGCTAAATTGAGAATTAAGCTAGTAAACCAAGCGGTCAAATTTTGGTTTGTCATCAAAACTTAACATCCGTCTCTCTCTGTGTGTGTAGGCCCTGAAACGTAAAGTGTCGGAGTTGGACACCTTGCCTCACAGTATTGGACTGGAATTGTGTGCAGTTCCCACAGTGGACCAGTCGTGCCAGACACAACCATCCAATGAGACAGAAGCAAGAGGTTATCATCCATACACACATCTTAGCATCTTCCTTCCGCTTTCAGGAAATGTCATCTCGGATGAATGTGGACAACTTTGTTTTAAATGGAAGTGGTTTAAGAGCAGCACCATGAAAGTTTAAGATGTTTTTTTGCTTTTTTCCATCTTTTTGAATTTGGTGCTATTCAGTATTTATATTGATATATTCTTCTCAGTCTGTTTTTAATTGAGCTTTAAAAGTCACTCTGCTCATTTCCTCCCCGCAGCGGAAGATCGCTGCAAGCGACTGTACAAAGAAAAACTTGCCGTAGAGAAGATGTGTGAGGATAAACAACAGGTAAAATGGGCAAAATTTGAATTCAGGAATTTAATCAAACTTTGCCTGAGTCTGGTTCTGAGATCACTTGCTCAGTTTAACATTTAATGTTCGGCTCAGTTGATTTTGTCCCTAGAGCAAAGGTTGATGGACGTCAGTGAAACGCTTCACAATGTCAGAGATGGCTTCCTGGAGAAATCGGCTGATGTGGAGGTTTTACAGAAGAAATGTGACAATCAGGTGAGATGATACAAAATGGGACAAATTGTGCTTGTAATGGCTTCAATAAATCATACAATTTGAGCCGTTTAACTGGATAATGACCCCACCTGTATGAAAATTATTATATTTTTTTCCACAAGTCAAAATCTATGGACGACCTCTTACAGCAGAGCATTGAAAAGGACCGGGAGATTGCCTCACTGAAGTCAGAACTTGCCACACTCTCCCAGAAGTCTCCTGTGAAGCCCAAAATCAAGCGCGGCCTGCTCGCCAACATCAAGGAAGCGGTGAATTCTCCACGAAAGGGTACACCTGGGCGAACGCTCAGGAACACGGTTAAGACTGCAAACAACTAAAGAGCATCCGGACAAAAGGAGAGATTGTTTTTGTCTGGATGTTTTTGTTTTTAACAACTTTATGGACAGTTTTAAGCTAACAAGAAATTAAACTGCAAGTGTGACTCATTTATTGTATTCATGTGTAGTGTGTTTTATAATTGTTTTTTATTCTAATTAAATTGCTTAAACTTCTAGGTGTGAAGTCATTTATATTGATCATTTCCAGTATCAATTCTTAATTTTTAAATGACTCTACTTTAAAACTTCATTCGTATCATTTCATGGATGCATTTAGATTTTGCGTGTGCTGTACACACACAGAATATGTGCCTATGCACACTTCTATAGAGCCGTCACGCCAGGGAATTCATGCTTTGAACACACTGAACCTTAAATCAACCTGGTCAAACCAGGCCATCCATTATCGAGAGCCTGAGGAAAAGTTAATGACAAAAGACCCCGATGGGACAAAGGAAACCATACACAATGTTTAATTCCTTAAGTGCATCAATATTGAATTTTCTTATTGGTCTATCTTTGCACGCAGCCACTAAGATCCTTTCATTCTTAACCAATGTAATATAAGAAGCATGACGAATATGCCATGCATACATCATGCCATTAAAAAAAGGTTGTGTAGTATATTGACCTTTACAGTAGAGTGAATGAGGTAACGGAGTGCAGCCTCCTCTGTTAGTGAAAGGGCCATTGTGGGAGAGACAGCCAGCTGCTCTTCTATCTCTCTGGCCTCAGTGATAGTTAATGAGATTAGCTGTTCGTCTTGGCCTGCGTCAGTGCAAAGGGGTCAATCACAGGATTAGCACCTTGCTGAGGAGTTGCATCAGTTAATTACACTTTTTTCATCATTACTTCGTCGTTCACACTTCTGGCTTTTTGTGAGTTATTCTTTTTATCCCCAAAAGCATGTTTAGCTCCCGTATTTGCAATTTAGTCATTGGAGTGGAAGTTTGCAATGCATCGTGCGGCTCTGGGACTGAGTCCGCCTCAGCCCTCGGAAACTGAATGAAGCATCTTCCAGGGGAGGAAGAGGAGCAGGGGCAGCCAGAGAAGTGACGGGCAGCTGGGCCAAAATCTTGCCTGCTGTGGCAGAGTCTGAGACTCTGGACAAGTCACCCTCATGCCACTTGTAAATAACAAAGTAGGCGATGATTGCACAGTTGGCACAGACGAGGCTTTGGCTGACGGAAAGGCTCTGGTGGATTCTTTGATTAAGGTAAGCCGCTTCAAGTTTTCAACGTTTCTTATTTATGCCACGACTATTTAGGAAATATTGTGTAATTCTGACATCGCATGTATTATAGTCAAGTGTGGAATGTATTTTAGGCTTCAACTTGAATAAATGTCACCGACGAGGTTGATACAAGTATTTTTTTACACAGCATTTTGTTAAAAAAAGTTATTTTTGTCATCAGCAATTATTTGATCTTTACTATTGCTTTTATATTATAGGTATATTCATATTTCACAGACTAAATTTACACAAGACATCCAAGTATCCTTTTTTCCGCCTGTGGCTAAAAAAGCACTCTGACTGAAAAGAATTTCTTGGTCCACTGCGTCTTTGTGACCAATATCTTTGTTGGATAATGCCACAGCCATGCCTGCATTTAGTCTGTTATTGACATGCATGCAGTTGTTTTAACCATACTTTACGATGATAGTATAGCTTTGTATCGTAGTTAACTTGTGTGTTGGAAATATTTTTTGCACAGTGAGAAAAAAAAAGTATTTGATAGTCTACAAACCTAATTTTAGCTCCACCCTGATTATTTGCTTGATATGCAGTTTTAATTTTTTTTAAGCTTTTGAGCTTTAACTTATATTAAATATTTTAAATGAACAAGTGGAACAGTACTAAGGTTTAAGTTATGCACAAATACTGCATGGAAATGCAGAAATGCCAATGAATACAGCATATGTAGTTGTCATTGTTGTATTCCCACGCTCTGAGTGCACAAGGTTGTTTTGGCTTATCTAGAAATAGATCAATGATAAGGAGATTATTGTGATATTTTTCATTGAAACTCCTCCTGCTAATCCTCCATGGCTAAGCTAATGCCTATTAATAAAACAGTGTTAGGATATGATCTATATCATAAAAGCAGAACTGCTTTTACATCGTTATTGTTACAAGCAGCTTCAGATAACTAATGGATATTGTTTTTTACTAATTTAAAGGCCAGTATTTAATTTCTTTATGAAGCACTGATTTTGTCTACTTGTCTTTTAAACACATGCAGGACATATTTCTTAACTTAAAAACTAAATGAATGTGTTCACGAGAGGACAGTTAGTGGTCTACTGTATCCTGAGTCGGCTGCGTATTGATATCGAGCACATCGGATGTTGCCGTTATAAACTTTGAGTTTCAGGAGGAAGGAACAGATTCTTGCCTCCAAAGCCTGTGTATCAGACAGTTTTCAGGTCTGAGTTATCAGGAAGTAATCCCTTCTCTGAGATATCCAGCATGGACAGTATATAACATATTCAGAGGTGTGTGGCACACAGCTTCAGGTTCCTCTAATTGCACCCAAGGCTCGCGTATCAATTGGCACAATGAAATCTTTATTTTCTCCACACAGGTGGTGGCATGTTACCGGCACCTGGCCTCATGTGTCGGTGCGTGCACGGACAGTTTGCAGCTGAGGGAGGAGTTGCGGCAAACACGAGAGAAGGCCCAAACGTTGTCCGGGTCCATCTGCAGTCATCTGACCTCACATCTCCGAAACAAGAGCCTGCCTGAGGGGCAGCGGAAGGAGATGGAGCTCCTCTGGGTGGCCTTCTCTTCCAGCCTCGAGCTCCTCCATATTGACATGTGCAAAGTTTTCAACGTGGCTGAAATCTTCTCTCTGGCCAACACTGATAGCCTGATGCAAACTGGCCTACAAGGTAAATTATAGCCCCGCAGCTCTTATTGTATATGAGAACAGTACTTCAGGGAATAGATTAGTCAAGGGAAGCACATCAAGTAAATCCTGTAAAACACAATTTAGCCAGGGACTACATTTAGGAAGTAATACAACAAATAATATATAACATGTTGTTGAGAAAAAAAATGCAATCTGATAAATGAATACCATCATGAAGGGTCTTTTTCAGTCTTCTGTTTTTAGAGAGGTGTCGATGGCCATTTTGGAGGATGTACGTTGTGTTGTTGTAACTTATCGCATTATACAGCAACGCGTCTCTGTTATTTAGCCAAGTGGTTCACAACCTCGAGGTTGGAACTCCCAATTATGTCATAACAATTGAAAGGGGTCGCCAGATGGTTGTGGAGCCCAAAAAAAGACCATATAGAGAATTAAACACTTTCTTTCACTTCCTATCGCCTAGACCAGTGATAGTATTTGTCCCAGAATAGGCTTTATTGAGTGTTTGTGATGGGGGGAGTGGTTTCCAGTGGGTCGGAGGAAGATAAAGTCACGGATCGCACAAAACACCCACAGTGCCTGGAGCACATCAGACGATGCCTTTGTGCCAGCTGTTGAAACTAAACAAAGTGGTGTGTCGCAATGCAAAAAGGTTGAGAGCCACTGCTTCAGCATACCGTCACTGATATGAATCATAGAAACACTTGAGCATTATAACCGTTGTGGGGGTGAAAATATAATGCAGGAGTGTTGCAGGCTGCATTAGAATATGTTAAATCATGTTAGACCGGATAAAAAGTTTCATTTTGCCAATGCAGGAGGAGGCAGCGAGGTGGCGGCCCGGGCCCTCAGTCTGCCAGACTTGGACCAAGCTCAGAGCCCAGCCCTCCCTCCTGGGATCGAGAGCCAGGAGCACCACACCCTGGAGCAGGAGATCAGCCAAATTGACAAGATGATCGATGACATGGAGATGAAGGTCAACGTGATGCGCTGGATGGTGGAGCCCCATGGGCCACAGTACGCAGACCCGCTCAGCAGCACCGACAGCGCCTCCCTGGCACTGCTCTCCGTCGATGAGGAGCAGCCTGGACAACAGCCTCTATGCCAGCGCAGTCAAATCTTTGTGCTCTTATTGATGTTTGCTGTTGTTTTGGTGTCAGCCACTTTATCTGTCTGTATTGTCTTCTTGTCATGAGCGAAACCTTATTACACTCAAGTTATTGTGTTTCTTTAAGAATCCCAGTAATGCTCAGTAACACTGACAGAAATAACTATTGCAAGCACAGTGGTTTTCTCTTTCCATACTTCAAGGACAAGTTACATTTTGTAATAGCGGCAAAGATTTGCAATAAATCTGGATGCAAACCAGTTTGCCATTTATTGCGCTGAATCCAACGCTGCCATACACTTTAATCAGTCTTTGTTGAACAAAGTAACAATAAAAAAAACATGGTGGCCAGTGAGATCTGGTACAATATACAGGTGGTTGTTTTACTTTACCTAATTGTAAAAAAAAAATAATAGAGCTTATATTTCCCATTGTTCAGTACAGTGCATTCTCCTTCCTTAAAAATAAGAAAAGTCAGAAAGACTCTTGTCACGTTTTATTCCTTGTTGCCATTGAGAAGACATAGGTGCTGATGCTTTGTAGTTAATATACTGTAACACGCAGAATATTCACTTCCAATTCTTTTTTTGCATTCAGTTTTACTTATTGTGTATATAATCTTTGCAGTAGAGAACTGACAATGTATGGTTATGCATTGTAGAAGTATCAACTTTGATATGACACTGTTATTTTTCATTAATTTTAATGTCTAGCACCTTGGTAAAGCACCAAATATGTGTATGCAAAGCAACAGGAAATGTACAGAATTTAAAGGCATTAAATTACCCAGTCTACTATTGTTTTTGTTCAGTTTTCTTTTTTTACTTTGAAAAAAGTTAATACAATACAAATATGATAGGATCTATGAAAGTCTGTGCAGCTTATATGGCCTGCAGGATACACTGTAAATGTGGGTCACCCTCATCATCATAATGAATTGATTATGGCGAGATGATAAAAAAAAATGTGATGTTGAGGAAATATAAACTGACCCACCAAATGCAATTATACAGACACATCATTGAAGACAATTTTTTTTTTCAACTTTACATTTCTTAGAGAGACAACTGTATTTACCGGCAGTGGCAAGTCTGTGGCAGGCGTCAGTCAAGTGCCAGGACTAAGCAGAGACTTGCCACAGTCCTCATATGAGATATGAATATTTAATGTTTGCCAAGTATATCATTCACACGAGTATACAAAACCATGCGGTTATTTCGTATGTATTTTGTAAGAATTAAATGACCAGAAAATATGCTGTATCGTGATATACATATATATATATATATATATATATATATATATATATATATATATATATATATATATATATCGTAATTGAGCTATGAAAATGACACGCATGGTGATGAAAGTAAGAAGAGTGCATGCTCAGATTGAGTGAGCTGTACCCAGGCCAAGATTTCACCGGACACTGCCCAACTTCGGTGACCTCACCGATCTGTTTACACAGTTGTTATATGCTGTCTTTTCATTGGTCTTTGCAGTTGGCGCTCGACATGTGGAGGAAGCTTATGATCGAGCCCCTGCAGGCTGTCCTGCTGCTGAATGAAATCAAAAAGTATGTTGAGCCACAACGGGCGATTGTTTCTCTGCAATGGTAGAGATAAGAGAGAGAGTGTTTTTAGTCCTGCTATTCTGATTGTACGCTAATGTGTTTGTAATTAGCATCAGTGCAATGGTACATTACCAAGCTTTCACACTGTTAATGTCTGGCAAGCAGTCTCACTGGGCTGCAGTGTTTAGCCTGAACGCCACAGTGTTCCCACTATGCTAACGACGTCAGTGCTCACGACAAAAGAAAACCAAAAAGACACAAGCTTCAGACCTGACGCCAGCTTCCTCGTGTCTCACAGCGATCGTTGTGGCGAGAACCCTAACCAGAAGGTAATCCACGGGGTCATCAACTCCTTTGTTCATGTTGAACAGTACAAGAAGAAGTTTCCACTAAAGGTGAGGCCGCAAATACTTTCCTCCTAGGATAACAACTGTTTGCATTGTGTTTTTATATCTGGGCATTTATTCAGTCTTTAAAGTTTAAAGGGGGAAAAACATTGTCTTGGCCGCTTAATGTCTTTAATTACCGTTTGTGTCTTGTACAGTAACCGTTCATTTCGGTCTGTGTATCTCAATGTATACTAAATCCTACACGGGCCACGCCCTCTTCCCGTGTTTGCAGTTTTATCAGGAAATCTTCGAAGGGCCATTTCTGACAAAAACAGGAGAGTATTACAAACAGGAAGCCTCCAATCTCCTGCAAGAGTCCAACTGCTCACAGTATATGGAGAAGGTAGGAGAGATGGACAGATGAGGTGTGTGTGTGTGTGTGTGTGTGTGTGTGTGTGTGTGTGTGTGTGTGTGTGTGTGTGTGTGTGTGTGTGTGTGTGTGTGTGTGTGTGTGTGTGTGTGTGTGTGTGTGTGTTCGTGTATTAGCTCAACCATTAACTCGCTAAGGCTGAGATCACAGACCCCTGGGCGACTTTAGCTGCCATGACTGCTCGCTCTCTCTCTCTCTCTCTCTCTCTCTCTCTCTCTCTCTCTCTCTCTCTCTCTCTCTCTCTCTTTCTTTCTTTCTCTCTCTCTCAATTCAATTCAATTAGCTTTATTGGCATGAACTTGCAACAACAATATTGCCAAAGCATCAAAAGCATCAAAACACATCATAAAAACAGAATAGAAATATACAACAGTAATATTATCTCTCTCTCTCTTTCTCTCTCTCTCTCTCTCTCTCTCTCTCTCTCTCTCTCTCTCTCATATATTCTGGCAGTAATCAGCTTTCTCTGATAGATTTATCCCCAGCGTATAAACAGGATCATTATTAAGGCGTTTTCCAGGCATTATGGGTATAACTGTGAACAACCCTGTCTCCTATAAATTATGTTCCCCCAGAACTAAATTGCATCTTCAATTACGTTGACTAGAAACATATTTTCACCCTGATTACGTCGGTGTTTGACTTATTACAAATGCGTCTGTGATCAACGTATTACAAATACGGTTGACTATACGCATATACGTTGCTTATACACATATTTTAGTTTTATTGTTTATTATAAATACTTTGATTATACGCATACACGATGCTTATACACATATTTTAGTTTTATTGTTTATTACAAATACGTTTATAATTGTGTGCTTGTGTTATTGTTTTCTTGCTTTCCCTCTGGATTTAAGCATATTTGAATTTCTAAACTTTGCAGAGAAAAAGAAAAGGCCGGTGTGAAGCTGGTAACGGGGCCGGTCTGAAGACTCTTGGTCGCGGGTGTGAGGTTGATGATGTAACGGCCCGAGGCCGGTCTGAAGGCCGCTTGCCCAAAGGTGCCGGTAACGGCCCGCGTCCCCGCCGGGTCCGGGACGGTGGCAGCCCCAGTCCGGTCTTCTCTAAGTCGGGTTGTCAGCTGCAGCTGACACTGACGTGAAACATATTCAAACCAGCGGAAAGAGCCCCGGGACACAACATTCGGTTTTCAAAGTAGTGACTGATACGGAGGTGTTCGAAACATTTCTGACCACATCCAAACATCTTAACTGTACAGTACGTTTGTGTTTAACATATTAAAACATTTACGTATGACCAGTACAGTAAGGAGGTTTGAAGAGCTTTGGGACGGCCTTCAATATGGCGGCGCAGACGCACTTCCGGTTGAGTCGAGAAGTGAGGAGCGAGGAAACGACAATTTAGAGACTTAGGACTCACCCATTGTTATTGAGCGTCCCATGTTGCCCATAGCAACGGGTAACAACTCCGTGACGTCACACTACTTTAAAGCCTTCAAAGGCACGTCTATTTAAGTTGTATGTTAAATATCCTTAATGGACCCAGAGCAAAGTTGTATCTCAGAAGCAATGCTTCGACACACAGATACAATGGAGGATTTACCTGAGGAAGCAATAATGGATCCCAAAAGTAAAAATGAAAAAAAAAAATTTACTGCTGCCCATATTCCAGAAATCGAAGAGTTTTTTCGTCAAGCGGATACGGATGAAGGTGGGGGACTAGATATTGAGGAATTCTGTAGAGGATTGAAGGAGGTATTTGGGACTGAAGATGATGAAGAATTGACTGCCTTGTTCTACCAGATTGACACCAACTGTGATGGAACGGTGGATCTTTGTGAGTTAAGCACATTCCTGATGAATCAGATGCAAGCGTCAGAAGGATTGTATGATAAAAGCATCTTTCCAAAACCGTTCAAAGTGACAACTACAGATCACTACAAAGCGATTGTGGATGTGGTATTCCGTCCCTATGAAGAAGAAGACGTTGCTGCTGATCCAATAGGCAAACCAAGGACCTATCGAAAAGGTCAATACATTTCCCTCAGCTCGGATGGCATCCTCACCATCTGGTCTGACGGATTTGACAAAAAATCGAGAATTCCCTTGTTCGAAAAGGAAACGGCCCTTCCCTTCTCACACCACAAGAAGATGCACGTAAATGGGATGGCGTACATCAATGACTTAAAGCAGCTGGCTGTTGCCACTTCTGAAAGGGAACTGCTATTCTACACATGCAATGAATTCTCAGAGCTGTTGTCAATTAGCCATGCTTTGATTGTAGAAGATAACATAATTAGTGCCATACACTACGGGTCCAAAGGCACTAAAGCAGTGTTATCCTTCGGGGATGTCCAAGGTTATTTGTATGTGTTGACCTTCGACAACATGAGCGAGAAAAGAGACCTCTTTGACAAAGATGCATATGACAAAATCTCCCTGCGGGATTACCCAACTCTTTGTGTTTCAAACCTGTTAAAAAACACATATCAAGACTTCCAATGTGTTAAAATCCCCATCTTCAATGACATCTGCTCTAAGATCCAATATTTTCCATCCATTGAATCATTGGTCATCTGCGGTAGTTCCTCCAAGACAATGGTCCTTGTTACACTGGTCACAACACACGGAGATAAGTTCCAGAAAACAGTCTTTGAGAGCCCTGCAGATAAGGAGTTTTTCACCTGTGTTGAATACTCCCCTCTATCTGGGCTCCTCGTGACTGGTGGTACAGATGGCTTAGTGCGGGCGTGGTTTCCTGAGAGTACCATGACCTGCAAACAGTCATTTGAAGGGCATGTCAAGCCCATCACCCACATTAGCCACAATCCCAAAGATAAAGTTATTGTCACTTTATCTGAAGACAAGAATGTTTGTGTGTGGTCTGAAGACAAAATGCAGCTTTTACAAAAGATCCAGGTTAAGGACATTAACAATGGCCCTATCACCAGCATGTGCTACAACACGTACAATAATGAATTAGTCCTGGCGAACACAGAAATAGGGATAAATCTTGGCAGAGGAACAGATGTCTTTCAAAATGCATTGACATCCCACGACAAGCCCCTGTGCTGTGCTCTCTATCACAGCATTTACAAACAGGTCGTGTCTGTTTGTCAAGATGGTGTGGTGAGTGTGTGGGACATCCAAACAGGGGCGGGCCTCGTAAAGTTCAAGCTCACTGAAGATAAGCAAGTGGGGCACTATGCCGTTACATTTGATGGACCGCAGCGCAGACTCATCACTGTTTCTCCGGATGGGAAATTGAGACTGTGGAACTTCAGCAGTGGAGCATTGCTTGACGTTCATCCTTTCACCTTGCCAAAGGACGTGGTGGGTATCGTCTGCTTTGATGGCAGGGTGTTTGTGTCGGCTCGAAACTCCAAGGTCATTTACGACCTGGACATCGTGGGGATTGACAACAGATTTCTGGAGCACAAATATTTGGATGACATTTCCTCAATGGATGTGCACGAAAACACACTCATTACTGCCTCCAGCAATGGAAATATTGTCATCTGGGATGCCAACAGTGGAGACGTTCGCAGCTGGATTAATGGCAGTAAGAGTCCTCGAGTAGTCATGGCAATGAAACAAGATCAAGGCCGGACAGGGAGGCTGTCTGCTGGGAAGGACCAATCGACAACACTTTCTGATGAGAAGAAAGAAAGGAAAAGAACGTCTGTGAAAGCCCAACCACTGCTTTTATGCCTGAAGGACAGGGAGGTCAAACCTGACGTAGCCACACTGCTGACCTCTACGGATGGCTACATATATGCCTGGTCTGTTAACCTCAAGGGGGGTTTGCTCGCAAAATTTAAAGCGGTGGATGAAGAAGGGGCCGTCATTACCACCATGTCGACAGACGTCAGAGAAGAAATATTAATAACTGGGGACAGTACAGGTAAGATTTGTCAATGGGACATAGGAAGATTTGGGTTTGGAAAACAAGCCAAAGGGCCATTTGAAGTTACAAATGGATGGCACGTGTCATTGGCTCAACCTCCTCAGTTGGGTTTGGGGCAATGTCACCTTTCAGAGGTGGTGAGTGTAGAGTTTGACCACAGTGGTCAAAAGGTAATTTCTGCAGGATTGGACTACCAACTCCGCCTCTGGACCAACACTGGCTCCCACATTGGCCTCTTTGGGAAAGATGTCTGGGATGGGACCACAAAAAATCAAAACCTAAATCTTGAGAAGACTGACGACCAGGATGAGGCAGCAAATTCTGCCTTAGAATTGCCACTGGTACACAGTCCAGAGTCTGTCAAGGGCTTCCTACCTGAAACGCCAAAACTAAACTGGGAAGAAAAGCTTGAAAATCTTGATGATTTTTTAATGACAAAAAAACAATTTGAGGCCAGCTGTCGAAAGCCCTTGAACCGTAAAACGGTGTCTGCAAATGACTTCATAAAAAACATGGAGAATAAGCGAATCCAGAATCCAGATATCTACAAGACCCCAGCACCAACAGGATCTTTATCAGACATGTATACCCCCAGGTCCAATTTTCTAAAATGGCTCTATAAAAAACCACCAAGAGGGCCCTACGAGGGAGAAGAAAGGTCGGAAAGAGCATTAAAACTAAGATCACAAGACCAAACCCCAACCTTGGACTGCACGAATGTCCATCTACCCCCCATCTCAGAGAAAGTGCAGCTCACTAATAGTCCGACAATAAACCAGGCTAGATCCAAATATGGCCGTGTGTTTAAGAAGCAGCAGGGAGACACGTTACAAGATAGCGTCCTCACACCGTGTCCACCAAGTGACCCGAAACCTTTGAAGGCTGCCTACACACCAATAAAACTTCCACCAAACAGATATATGCACCCTGCACCGTATACATCCAAATGTGTATGCATTCCATTCAAGCAAGAAAGGGAGAAAATGATTCAACAGACCCAGCTCAAGACACAAGACACAACACAAGATAACATCCTCGCACCATGCCCACTAAGGTACCTGAATCCTTTGAAGGTCATCAGAGGTAGCGCTGACCTGAAACAAAGTTTGAGTGCAAGGCCGATCGAGCCACAGCTCATCAGAGGTGGCGCTGAAATGCCAAAAAGGTCTCTAAAAAAGATTGGGTGTATATTAAGGATGCAACAGAGGGACTCCTCTATATTACAAGACAGCGTCCTCGCGCCACATCCACCAAGGACCCCGAGACCTTTGAATGGCTTGCCAGCCATAAAGACCCATGCTTATTAGGTGGCACTGACCTGAATAAAGACGAGGTGATCTCGTCTTTGGAGACACGCCGCTGAAGCGTGAGACATGACGAGGTGATCTCGTCTTTTGAGACACGCTGCTGAAGCGTGAGACATGACGAGGTGATCTCGTCTTTTGATACGATGGTGAAGCGTGAGATATGACAAGATGAGGTGATCTTGTTTTGAAACATGTCAGAAGCCTGAGTGATCCGGGTTTCTTAAACAAAAAATGTAATAAAATACAAATTTTCAAACTGAATTTAAGTTTCACGTTGTTAATGTTGTTATAAATGCATACAAATTTGACATTATTTCCTAAATTGGCGTGAACAAAGCTCTTCCTATCACTTCATTATAATTATAACCCCGCTTAAACGGGGCAAGAGACCGTAATGCATATAGGATAGCCAGCACGGTTTTCATGAATGTACAATTTACACACGATCCTTTTTTAATGACAGTTTCAGATTTCCTAATTGGTGTGTATAGGATGAAATGTTCAGTCAGAGTGGAGCCAAGGAGCTGTATCCAAAGAAGACCCTGACTAATAACAAAACACCAAATGGTTAAATCCCATCGCTCATTGCACTGTTCACACATAATGTAAACTAATAGTAGAGAAATAGAGGAACACAAAAAAACTAGACAACGATTGTATTGCAAGTTGCTTAGATAGACACTGCGGATGTATATTTCTTGTTATAGTCAACCGATTGGTAAGATTATACTGACTAGCAACAAATGATTGCAATCTTTATTCATGTTGAACCAACTACCATTAATCATATTACTAGACTGACATGAGAAGACAAGTGCATGCCTTTCCTCTTCGTTCCCCTTTTTGCGTTTCTTTTTCAAATAAACTTCATCATCAACATACATCATTCCTTCACTTCTTTGTTCTTTAATTCCTTTTTTAATGTTTTTTATGGATTTATTTTAAGTTGTTTCTCTGTTAATCCTTCTCCTCAGCTACAAATCCTTAATTGGCACCATCATATAGTTCCTGTGTGCACTGCCACCTGCAACTGAAGCAGCGAAATGGAATAGCAGCAGAAGCTTTCCCAGCATTCATCTCTTCAAGGACGTTTAACAGTGACTCAAATCACCCGGGCCTCAATATTAAATACCAGAACGTATTTTCATGAATTTGACATTGCTTGTGATGCTCCGATAACGACAGCCAGAGAAATACACATAAATATAAAAACTGCGTCATGCGCACATGCGCGTTCGGGACGCAGCGTTTTTGACTTGCTGCTTCCAAAGTCCGCTGCTGCGCTGCTGACAGCTGTCCATGGTGCTGATGCAGGCCCGAATGAACGAGAAAACAAAACCCTCATTTATCTGGGAGGAAGATGAAACACCAACTGTATTTAGTGTCGCATGTCTCAGGAGAGGGGGCATAGAGAATGTCTCGTGCGTCGCATATGAGCCCAGTTTTATGTAATTATCAATCCATAGACCCAAACGGTGGAATACGAGGAAGCAGAAAAAATGCTTTCTCCTCCATACTACGTCCTCTTATATACATGTTTCATATTTTTTATGACGATAATCCTCAATGTGTAGGACCTCGTGGCGCAACGGTAGCGCGTCTGACTCCAGATCAGAAGGTTGCGTGTTCAAATCACGTCGGGGTCATATCTTTTCAATCAAATACATGGAGCAGGTTTGTTTACTTTAGTATGAAAACATCTACTGACGAGATAAGGAGCTATTGTGTTATCTTCCATGTAAGAGTATGTGTAAATCAGCAGGTGTTTTGTCTTATCTTCATATGGTTTATTGGGTAGATAAACCAATTACAGTACAACATATATTTGGATTAATCTTGTTTAGACTCGCCGTAATAAAGGCATTGTGGACACAGCTGGACACGGTCATGCAGAAACACCTTGCAGGCGAGAGGAGCACAGGACAACACACATGGCTGACAATGTCTCACAGCACCAAAGGGTCCACGCCTCTGGAATATCCTTGGACTTGATTTCTCTTCCTGTCAGCGAGTGGCACTTTGCTGCCAAAGAAAGGAGACATGGTGTTCACACCTGCCCTCCACAAAAAATGTAATTAAATAATATCAATTCAATTAAACAGTATGTATTGCCAGATTTAAAACGTAACTGGTTTATTTAAAAGTACATATTGTAATAATAAATATATTATCTTGTTTCATTTAAAGTAAAATAAGGACTTGTTTAAAAAAAACAACATACATTACAGAAAGCGTTTGAAACAATGTGCATCAAAGCGCTTACATTTTGAATGAATTGAACTTAAATGAATTGAACTAAATTGTTCTGCAGTTTTAAATTCAGTTAATTCAAGTGTAAAGTGATGTCATCCAAAAACAGCCATAGGATATCTTATCTTCTAAAAAATGTACAGTATGTATGTGCTGGGACTTTCTCTGTGGTTATGGAAACCAATTGTTAAGGCTCTATTCTCCTCTCTGTTATCCTCATTATTGGACAGTGAATTAATGTCAGGATTCGGGTCATATCGGATTCTTAGATTTAGTACATACAAATTATGCAGTGGCGGGCCGTCGGGGCCTGCTAAGCCTACTCTGCTGGCCTAAACAGAATCACAAAGTTATAGGTATTTTATCAATTAATTTAGAACTGAAATGATCATCATATTATCTTGCCTAATAATTGTGCATACAGTGTACAATCAAAATAATAAATTTCAAATTAGATAAACTGTAAATACAATTTTAATAAAGTGCAAGTGAAAATATAGCCTTATAATTGATCTGATTTCAGTGCTGTGTTAGCCCTCACTCCACACACTGGACTCAGGGCTCTGCCTCGTCGCCTCCGTTCACAAAGCCCTACTTAATGAAGTCAGGATTATACTTGCACAGTCATCTGTATCGTCTTCATTCGTTTGTTTTAACTTTCGCTACAGGCTAGTGGCTGACTGATTGCCCTCTTCTGCATAGTGGAAGCTATGTACACCAACATTATGGTTGAAAAGTTAAAACTCTCAATAATTAAGATAGATAATTAAGAGCCACTATAACAATTGTTTCAGTTTCACTTGGAAACAGTTTGATGTCTACCAATCAATGTGACTTCTGCTGACACCCCCACAATACAACACACATGAATAACGCATTACTGACACACGTGAGCTTTATTTTGAAGGACGGGTGACCGGACGTGGGGAAGTTTCACGCGCCTCCCTCGCTTGTCTAACGGGATGGTGGGGGCGACAATAAACTAGGTGGAAAGTTTCAAGGAAGCCACGGCAGAGAGGCACTACGATGCCCGGGATCCTCACAGGCGGGAGAAACTTTACAGCCCAGCAGCTGCTGGCGTGACACTCAGCCTCGACAATGGTGCTTAAACACTGTCATTCGCGACTCAAACGTCTGGGCGTTAACCACCCTGAAAACCGGTGCGACCTCTTTACGCAGACTCGAGTCGGCAGCCTTGAGGAGGCCACCGTGTCCCCAAACATGTCGGGCTTGACAGCTGTCCACCAGCTCCCGTGTGTCCGCCGCGTCGTCCTTCCACCTCCGAGGAGCTTGGAGAAGCCGTTATGGAGAGGGAGACGAGCTGCGCTGAAGGTTACGCATGTGTCCGCGCTGACACGGACGTCTGCAAGAGGTAACTGGACTCGTTTGGTCTGCTCCACTCCCTAAACCCGCTCCTTTTGCTGACGTTATCTCACGTTAAAGCTCCAGTCTGTGCTGGAAATGGGGGGGATGTAGTGCGTGTAAATAATGGATAGTTACGTGCCCTTTTCTAATCCCCCACGCGACACATTGCTCGTCATAGCGCAAAGTCTTTTACAGGAACACTTGTCGTAAACTCAAAATGAGTGTCAAAATAAAAGTCCACCACTTCCGTTGGGTACAATGAAGCATCCATGGGAACTGCAGAATGCACCAACTATAAACTTCTTCAAGAGCTAATCTTTGTAAACAACCCAGTGTCTTCTAGCTCCCTCTAAGGCCAGACCATGATGCTAAATCTGCAATGTTTTCAGGAGACACCTTTACCCGCATCCCAACACTGTATTTACATAATATGCAACATGGCCTCCCATTATTTTGAGGCTTGTCGCCACCACAGAGGGTTGGGTTTTTAAATATATATTCTTCATCAACGAACTATCTCCAAATTGTTTAAATGGTTAACGTTTGTGAATTTGGTCCAACCTGTACTCACCCACCACACAGCTTGATGGTTATTGTTGTTGTGATGGGCATAATAAAGCCATAAAAGAAGTGGCATAGGGTGTAAAATGGGAACAATGGCACAGCAGCAAACACAAACACAGTGACAAAATATATAAAATATGCAACTTTTCAAACAGCTATCAATTCTTTCACATATAAGTGCTGAAGTATGTGAGTGTGCTAGTTCATCATTTTCATCTAATATGAAACACTAAATGAGAAGTATGGGTCATAAGGGATGATACATATGAGGTTCTATAATATATAAGAACATTTTAAGTACATGTATAATACATTGTATACGTGCGATTTGTATTTTGAATTGGTCAAATCTGTCCTAAAATCCACCTTGTGTTGTTGGTCATGTCAGTGCTTCCAGAGTATGTGGAAAATGCTTTATTAATGCTCTATTAAGAAGCTTCAAGATGGAAGTTGCGAAGATATTTAAAACAAATGGGCAGTTTTAAAATATACAGTGACATACATATTAAAAAAAAGAAAGAAAGGGAACAGTAATATTTCTACAATTGTGATGTCTGGGTAATGCTCAATTTCTTGTATCTTCACTTCCATCTTCATATCACTGATTTCAGGGCTGAGTACCTCCATCAGAGCTCCACAGTATCTGAAACCAGATCTGCCTAAGTCTGAAAGCGGGAAGCTGTTTTTTGATACCCATGCAGTGGTGCGGCTGTTTGAGGAACATGGTTTGGCTTTCATTTATCACTTAAAAAAATAAAGGAAAGTCACAATATTACTCTCCTCCCTTCAAAAAACAAGCTGTTGATTTTCCTCATGAAGACACACTTGTCGTTGAACAGGCTTCACGACTCAGCAAGCCGAGGTGATGGTTCAAGTCCTGGTGAGGATGACGAAGTCGAACATGGACGTCATTTACAATGACATGGTCACCAAAGTGCAGCAGGTGAGTCAGCAGGAGGAAGTTTATTTCTCGTATCTTTACTGTAAATACATGAGTAAGCACGACGTTGCCACCAGTCAAAAAGCTGTAGATCAACTCCTGTAAAGGTCCCTGAAACGAGAACATTGTGTCTCCTTGTCCCCTGATAATAAATAGATGCACACCGTGCAAAACGGAGTGTAACCCAGTGTATGCAATGTCAGCAGAGGAGGCAATTAAATCAATCTAGGAACTAATTGTTTTATTTTTGGGATAAATAAAAAAAACAACCTCTCTTCGTACTCACTATCGTGTCACCATACCATCTGGATTTCCAGTTTTTATCATATCCATATCTGTCCTCACTTTGTGTCCAGACGAGGGTTTTGCTTTGCATAACTCCTTTTTTTTCATCTTTAACTTTTGTTGCAAATTCTGGCAGGAGATCATGCTGCAGCGTGTGATGTCTCAAATAGCCGCCGTGAAGAAGGACATGGTCATTCTTGAGAAGAGCGAGTTCACTACTCTACTGGCAGAGAACGAGGCAAGTGTGGTTATCAGGTGCACTTCGCAGTTGGACAATTGAATGGTCACATCAATAATCTGAATAAAAAATATAAAGCACAATAATAATAATTTAAATAAATTCAAATCAGTCACTCCAGCTATTAAAGGAGTGTAAGTTGCTCGTACACTAATGACTCTGTGTGCAGTATATTCTGTCTGTCGTTCTCTTTTCTGATTCATTCGATTTTTGATATTTAACATTTATTCCAGAAACTCAAGATCAAGTTATTGCAGTTCAAAGTCCAACTGGCTGTAAGTGGTCATTCTGATTTACATAAATCTCTTCATGTCCACGTTTGATGAAACATTAATTTAAAAGCATTTCATCATCCTTTTCCTCATCCAAGATTGTTTTATTTTACACTTTCCTTTGTGTCTCTCCACGGCCACCTTGCAGGATGTCATGAATAAAGTGCGCTCTGACTCTGTCATGGACATGCATTTGGAGAAAAGTCGTGGAAAAGAATTGGTAAGTGCTTGAAATGAATACACATTTTGAGATCTGTATCTACACAGTATATAATGACATATAATGACTTCCTATTTCAATTCTCTTCTAAACAAAACGTTGTTTGTCATTTTCAGAAAGTGAAGCATGAGAAGCTGCTTCTAGAAACACGAACTGAGATTCTGGAAATGGTTTGTATATGTGCAGCAGTAGACATTGACATCCACTCTTAGCTGCATGATTATCGATATAATGTGCAGTCTGGTCAGACAATGGTTCAGTTATAACGCTTGTTTTTTAAAAAAAAAGGTTTTGGCCTATACAAAACCCTGTTGTGCAAAATGTAGTATACTTCAGTGTAGTAAAAGAAAGTACTTTTGAAATGTCAATAATGTTACAAATTCCTGTTGGATCTTTGGTCTCATTGTTAACTGTTTCTGTTTTATCTTTTAACGTTCTCTTTTTTTACAGACGGCAGAGCAAGATCGTCATATATCTCTGACCAACATGAAAATAGACACCGAAGTGGCTGGTTTGAAAACCATGTTAGAATCTCATAAACTGGATACTATAAAATACCTTGCAGGTAGGACATTGTGCGTTGTTATTACATGGAATCAGAGACCACCACATTGGGCTGTCAAATTACCTTTATTGCAGTGGGGAAGAAATGGTCTAATAAGTGGGTTAATACAGGTTAACTATTGCAGTTGTTCATACATTATTCATTTAAAGCATTTTCAATACAAGAAAGTGCCCATTTTGAGTGTCTAAGCTTAAATTTGAGGGAAACTGCATTTTCTCAACTGTTCAGAAGTCGAATTATATGAAGTAAATGACTGTGACTTAAGCAAATATACGAATGATTGAATAATGCTTCTTTTCTTTTTTAGGTTCAGTGTTCACCTGTCTCACGGTGGTATTGGGTTTCTATCGTATTTGGATGTGAGCAGGATCAGGACAGCAATTTTGATTTTACTCCCAAATCCCCTGAATCTAAAAATAGTCAGAGACCAAATGTCTTTTGTTTCAGAATGTTTGTATGCATCGGTGCAATTGTATTATTTCCTCAGAAATAGGAGTTGTGAAATAGAGGCTCTATTTGAAGATTTTCAAATAATGAAATTTAGATACTTTGATTATCTACCTCCCCTCAGAGCTGATTATGTTTTAACTATATCATGGTTATTTTTTTGGCTCCCAGAACGTATTTGATAAATATACTTGAAAGTTTTTGTAAGTCCAATTCATCTTTCTATATATTGTCCACTAATGAAACTCCAAAAGAAAACACCTTTTAAAACCAAAGTTATACTCTTTTTTTTAATATAGTATTTATTTTGTATGTATAGAGACGATTAGAAGAAGAATGGGTCACTGTGACTCAACCACCTAGCTATATTATCACAGATATTTAACCTGTATCTATTTGTATGCTTTGTGGTCTCAGAAATGTTTAGCATGCTCGCTTAATTAATGTTATTTTAATTCAAGGAATTGTCAATAAATGTCAACTTTTTGCCAACAAATGAAGTGTCTCTTTCGATTGATTATTTTGTTTAGAAATATATTTCATGGTACTGTTTTTTGGAAACTGGCAATTACTGTACTGTAAGTCTTACGTAAACCCATGTTGGTGCACTGTCTCCCTTGTGTTTCAATTGCTTTTTATATTACTAATCTATAATGTCACAAAAATGGGGACATCTGTGTACTGAAACTCCGTGATCTGTTAATTTGATTTAGTTTAAGGAGCAATTGAGCCAGTACTAGTTTTATAATTGATGTAAGGGGTGCGTCGCGGAGAAATAGTAATGTTGAGGGGAAATAATGCCAGGAAAATAAACAGCTGATGAGGCACGTCATTGACGGTTTAGCCTTGCTCTTATTTTGAAAGACACCTGAACCGGAAGTGTTTGTCCTAGTGGACCTGAGTAAGTCCAAGGTTTTAAGTTGTGCCGACACGTGTGTCGCTGTCAAAAAAGAGTTTGTCCACCAACAACGACCCACCCGCTATTGCATTGTGGGTGTACATGTATGTGTCGTAAAGGTAAGCTGTGAAAGATACGTCGTTGCAATGACTCGTATGACAAAGTAAGACCAGTTAGCGGCTAAGCTAGCAGGAGGACCCAAAGTAACGTTATAGATAACAGGTAAAGGCTGGTTTTGTACGTTTGACACGATGTGTGTCGTTATCTTCAGGGAGAAAACAAAACGCACAATTACCAAGTGTGTGAAGTGGTTGGCAACAGCTTCATTGAGCCATTCTTAAATGCAACAATGTTGCCACCAGTCTGAGTGGGTTTTCTATAGATGGCTGCTTTGTATCCACCTGGTTTGCTGAATTATGGCTTATTGCTGTATTACAGTTGCGTGTTTCCGACGCAACGATGGCGGACGCGTTTAGCAGCAGCTCGGAAACCGTGATCCAGCGCGTGGTGGACGTGACAGTGAAGACAACTACGCCTCTGGAGGAACTCGAAGAGTTGTATCAGATTAAGAAGACTTGCGACTTCATCAGTGAGCATCAGTTTGAAAAGGTGAGGACGTGTGTTGTTGGGTTGTTGTTGGGTTTTTTTTACGCTAAATTGTATATACGTTGTACAGTTCCCGTCCAGGAACGCCAGATGCACGTCACTTGTCTAATATCGTGGTTGATGTCGCAGGTTGCACTGCAGTTCCCCGACGAGTTGCTGGTCGATTCCGTTGCAGTAGCGGTGGAGATTGAGAGAAACAGCAAAGCCAAGCCGTTCATTTTGGGAGATACGTCCTATGGCAGGTAACTCACCAAAGATCTGTCTTGGTTTAACTATGCATTGCCTGCACATGGCTGATGTCATATTTGTTTAGCGCTTCAGTTCAAGTGAGGATAATAAGCTTTTTCAACACCTTTATCTCATCATAAAGGTGTTGATAATGAGCATCATTTATTTGCTTTAATATCAGCTTCAGCTGCTCCACTACGCGTATAAAAGAGATGTTTCAGCACATTTTTCAAATGCTAAGATAAAGGTTTCGGTGGATTCTCTTGAGCAGCTGCTGTGTGGACGAGGTGGCTGCAGAACACATCGGCGCCGACTGCATTGTGCACTACGGCAGCGCCTGCCTCAGCCCGTCCAAGAGGCTGCCACTGATGTACGTCTTTGAGCGAAGGCCGGTGGATCTTGAGAAGTGCTGCTCTGCCTTCAGAGAACTCCATCCAGACTCACAGAGTCACGTCGCCATCCTCTGTGACGTCAACTACGTTCATGCCATGAGTAAGCTATGCTACTTGTATACCAATGTATGAAAGGTAGTTATTCATGTTTATCTAACCAGTCATCTGAAAATTCCTCAAGAAAATAGGACGGGATGACGATAAAAAGTAGGACAAATTGCCAGTTTTCGATAATATAAATATTAGCATCTTCAAATTCCAGTTCAGTCATATTGACCACAACCTGAGGTGTTGTAGAAAGTATTGAAATCTTGCCTTGGCTAGTTTTGTAAAGGTTTGTTAATCATTTCCTCTCAGTGATTGAATAACACATGTTTTTTTTAAATATTTTTCAGATGATCTTGTGACAATCCTGTTGCCAGAGTATCCAAACATTGTTGTTTCAGAACTCATTGTGGAAGGAGAGCAGTGTTACAGTCACGGCCGGATTACAAAACAACATGATGACGCCGGTCTGTCAGAGCGAGACAACAGCCAGTTTATTTATCAGTTTGGAAGGCGGTTCTCCTTGAGCAGTGGTTTAAGCATCACGGATTACAGTATGTTCTACGTCGGTCAAGAGGGATCAACGCTGAGAAACTTCATGATGACGTGGAATCGCTGCTCGTTTTGTTCATTTGACCCCATGACGATGACGGGCAGGACTGAGTCCGTGAGCATCAACCGGGCTCTGATGAAGCGATATTACGCAATAGAAAGGGCCAAAGATGCCAATGTGGTTGGCATCCTTGTTGGCACACTCGGGGTGGCCGACTACCTCGGCATCATCAAGCAGTTGAAGGAGACCATTCGAGGAGCTGGCAAGAAGAGCTATGTGTTTGCCATGGGGAAACTGAACGTGCCCAAACTCGCAAACTTTCTTGAAATTGACATTTTTGTGTTAATCGCGTGTCCTGAGAACTCACTGCTGGACTCAAGTGAGTTTTATAAACCTGTCGTAACGCCATTTGAGATGGAGGTGGCCTGCAACAAGAAGAGGGAGTGGTCAGAGGAATACGTCACAGACTTTCGACATCTCCTGCCAGGTTAGATTGGGATTTATTAACTCCCCTTCTAAAATGTGTATTGGTGACTATTAATATTATTCTATTCATATATATATTTTTATTGAATTTAAGATGAAGTAATCTACTTCATCCTAAATTTGTTATGCGTTTCCTCTTTTAGTTATCAATGGTGAAAGGTGTTGTACCAACACTTACAGATATTAGGGTCCACTAGATTCAGAACTTTTCCCACCTCCGGAGTTTTCATAATATGAATACAGGTTTATATTTATTATCCAGACTTGTTGATACTCCTATCCATCTATCCATCTCCCCAGTAGCCAAGAGAAGGCAGTAGAAATATCTTGCTAAATCTAATTTATTCTTCTTATCTCAAACTTTCACCAGGTGGACAGAGCCATGTGCCTCTGGCCAATCAGCAGGAAGAGGGCGATGAGATTGATGTGTCTTTAATCACAGGAGCGCTGCGAAGCCAGAATCTGTTGAACAGTGAGCCTGCAGTGTCTTCGTTTGGCTCCTCCGTGGTCCTGAGGAACGAGACACTGACTGTCGCCAACACAAACTCAGCTGGTATGAGACATTCACAAAGTCTGCTCTACAAAAGACACCGTTTGAATTAATGTCCACACACATATACGTTTATTGTAGAGTTCTGCACACATACACTAACTGTTAAGTTGAACAAACACATTCTGCTTTCTCTTCTCAGCATCTTTTCTGGCAGAACGTAGCTGGCGTGGCTTAGAGAAGAAGTTGGGGGAGACCCCTGTGGTGAAAGCAGTGGAGGGCAGGAGAGGCATCGCTATTGCTTATGAAGAGGAAGGAACGGCTCCATGACAAAGCACCTGACACACACCAGGACTCTAATAGAATATCTAATCATGTTTGCAGGTATTACATGTATCTTATTTGTAATTACTGTAAGTAATAGTGCCAAGTTTTCATAAAATCAATATCGGATATCACTATTTTTTTGTATTCCACTGCTTACTGAACATAAAATGTAACCTATGATACAACTTGTCACTTGTCTAAATGTATTCGTTGTGAAAAAGGATTTCACTTCATGAAAAAGTTGCATTAATGAGCAATGTTTGAAACCTAATTCTAATTAATCAAATAGTTTATTCTTGAAGGTTTTGATCAGCGTTCCTGACGACTTTTCATCCTGAGCCACTCCACTGGATTACTGGCTCCAGTTTGTTTTCTGTTCACATGGGTTTATTCAGATGACTGGCCATTGACAGGTACTTCTTCCACAAAGGATGCAGGAAATATACCAGTGTTCCCACGACATTTCCCCTCCATCCAGTCTTGGTTAACTAACGAAAAATGTGAAATTATGAATTCAAATCATATTTCTCAATTAAATGACAATATTTTTGAAATATTATATGACTAAAAGATAAGAGTCTCACCTCTAGAGAGTAATGTGATCTTATCGCCTTGATTAAAGTTGAGATCTTCTGGGTTTGACGACTCGTATGAATGAAGTGCCACGAAGTGAACCTCGCGCTGTGGATTTCCATCAGTTTGCTGAAAACACAAATTGCGTATAGATAATCATTTCCTTTTCATTTTCATAATATAATTTATATTTGCACTTCATGACGCATGGTTCAACTTTACCTTAGTGAGTACAGGAAGATGTAGCACCATAACTCAACATAAAGAATCAAATGCTCCTATGATGAATTCATATCTAACTCCAGCAACGATGGGCCACCACTTACTTACCTCTTTGATGCTGCACCACAAGGTGATGTGCCGACCACTGGCACGACGCCACACACTTTCCATTTCTGTGCTGGGGGTGATTACACTTCGTTCCGTTACTTCGGAGGTTAAACTAAATTGCAAAAAAAAAAAGAACAATTGGATTTTGTAGTCAATTTGCCATTTAAACTGGAAGATTTTTTTCAAATGCGCACCTTACCTCAAAGTGATTGCAGTTGACGGGATATTCAGTTTCTTACTGATTTTCTCAATCAGTATTTCAGAGGAAGACCCGTGTGGTACTGAGAACGCAAAGTTGAACTTGTAACGGACTTTGACAATACACAAGTTGTCGGTAGACTGTTCATCCTGGCATTAATGATAGAGAACATTGATGGTATTAAATAAACAGACACCTCCCATGTTTACAGATGTATCCTACTCATGGGCAGGTCTGGACAAATCAAGGACTTGCGTACCATTTGGTGTGTGTCTTCACTGCATGTCCTACTAAGACCTTAAGTACAGAGAATGAGTTCATTAAAAGTTCTGACATTGAGCACCAATCACAGAACGGTGCCTGCAGTTATTAGCGTTTAATAAAATCAGGTAAATAAAGTTTACCTGATGTCCTCTCAGGTCTGGTTGGTGGTTCTCGATTCGGAGGCCGAGATTTCCCCTGTCCCTGATTGATACAATCCAAACAATGGCATTCAAAGGAGAACATACATAAAGATGTTAATGCGTACTGCAAAACTTGAACAAACACCACATTGGCACCATTATAGCAAACTTCAGAGTATGCTTTAGAAAAGTAAAACAAGACTACTGACAATGTATTTAACAAACATTTTTAGGTCTCAGAGCAAAGCCTTTGATGAATAGAAACCACATCGCTCTGAAAAACATTAAGAAGGAATCTACAAAACAAAACGTACTCTTAAAAATGTCTCACCTCATTCGGTTTGGAAGCCAAGGAAATCTCCAAACGTTCAAGATAATTGTAAGGAACAAGTCCCCTCTATAATTGACATGATAATGATGAATAGTTTGAATTGAAAGTAACCTGAATGATGGATTTATGTGCATATGTCCGACATGGTGGTTGCAGATGTACAGATTCTGTCCGTAGTGACCTTACTCTTTCGTTGAAGATCACAGAAGCCCAGTTGTCGGTACCCTTCTGCAGTACAAACACAATGTTGCCCGGCACCACGGCCAACTCATCACTGGTCTCAGGAATGAACTCGAACAGGACGGTGTGGGGTTCTCCTTCCAAAGCTCTGTGAAGACAGCCGACATCCCAGAGGCATCAAGAGTTCTGCTGGCACACACGAGACTCAAGTGTCTACAGTGATTCGACATGTTACTCTTATGAAAGCGTCACATTTCATATATTGGCTTGATGCTTTTTCCATTTCTTTCATCCAATCTGCCATCTGTAACAAGTAAAAAGGTAATTTGCAATCCTTTTTTTCTTTCTTCCTGAAACAAGGCTGAAATAGAATATCTGTAAACAAATCACATCTTTGAATATTAAAATGAATCAACACATTTCATATGTGAGTCCTTGGAGAGCATCATGTTTCTAGGGCTTAAAAATGGACTGTTGTACCTCAAAACCTCTGGTTCTTTTGGACACGTTGGACCATCTTCAACCTGTTAGATGTAAACCGAAACACAAGATCCAATCAATACGTTTATAGTAACCCAAAGATTTATATGTCATAACTTATTGTGTTTGTTTTCTTTTTATTGCCAAAGAGAGAGAACGAGCCCATATGTCACCTGTGGCTGTAAGGGGGCAAATCCAGAGAAGGCGTCCTGAGGTATGACCGAGGCAACAACCTGAAGATAGAAGAGAAGGGAAAAAAAGTAGGTTATGTTTGGAAAATAATGATCGTTTGATCGTGTGATTTACATTTTAGTTAATTAAACGAGCTGTATTCTGGTGAAGTTTAATTATGTGACTAATGCAGTACTACCTTTGCTTTGCCCAGGTAGTCCTTCTTCTCCAGCTCAGCAACATAGTGCTTATTCGGTTTAAATAACACTTTTGATGGGAACTCGACCGGCTTGAAAAGTTTCTGTTTCTGTTGGTGAAAACACATTACAATCAAGATTGCAATATATTTGTCAAGTTTTTCTGACATGACAGAACATTCTGATTCAACCAAGTAGCACTCTATACACCAATCTAAACTAATAGCACTCTCCGTGCCTCATCCTTGACTGATATTAATGTACATTTATATGCAAATACACTGGATGATACCGGGCTTGTATTAGCAATTGTTCACTTGCAAGAGAATGAAAGCCTTATGTGATGCACGGGTAGGTGCATCACTTTGCTTTGAGTTGCTGTTTTATGCAGAATGTTTATTAATCTTTGAGAAACCAAATATTTTTGCTATCTCAAATCATCCCACGTCCTTGTAATAGGTAACTGTTTAATAATGGTTATTGTATGTTAACTGACCAGGGCGGAATCAAGAGCTTTGTCGATGATGTTGAGTTTAGCGTCTGTCTTGTAGTCGAGAGCCTTCACAAGGTTTTTGTGGGCTTTGTCCCAGTAGCCCAGCTGAGCCTCAGACAGAGCCATATTGAGGAGAACCTGTGGCAGGAAGCATTGATATTGTGTCAAACTGCACATTGAAAGGATGACAGCAGTGTTAAATACAAACAGACAAATTAGTTTTAACCATTGGTTTTCAACATCAAGTTAGTCATGAAGGCAGATTAGAAAAGGAACGTCTCTCCGTTGTTTGACAGTAGTGGACTGAATAGAGAAGAAAAGTCTAATCATGTGTAGATGACATACTAATGATACTTTATATATTGGATGCTTCTGAATACTTACCTCACATGAATATAATTTGTATCTGAGACCAAGTGCTTTGTAATCTATCAGTTGGTTGCCTCTTAGTGCCTTGAAGGCTTGCTGGAAGTCCGCTAAACTTTCCTCATACCTTTGAATATAAATAATCCAGTTAATGTATTGTGCATGTAATAAACCACAAATATTATTTTTAAAAAGTACAGAAAAAAGTCACCAGGTAACTAGGAAGCAAATGTCATGATATTTAAAGCATAATGTGTTCATTATGCTTTAAATCATGATTTTAAATCTGAAAAATGAGTGCGGCCATTGCATCATAGATGCCTGGTGTGTCTTGCCTCTTCTTTCGGTAAAACGTCATGCCTCTTTGAAAGAAAGCAACAGCCAAATGTTCATCCTTTCCTATGCTGCAATCAAAGGCCTGAGAAACATAAGAAAACACAGTAACTTCCTCAAGAAGAAAAGAGAAATGGTAAACTCTACTTCTTCTTTCACAGTGACTTGCGCTTTCAGACTGCAAATACATCACAGCATTTTATCTCAGTTTCATCAGCTACTTCCAAACTAAATTTAACTAGGAGTAATATTGCAAAAATAAAAAGACAAAGATATTTGTGTGAAATATTTTGGCTCACCAACTAAACGCCAGACATACCTTTTCAGCAGCATCCAGGTCTTGGTTAAGAAGATGGAGACAGCCAATGTCAAAATAAATTTTGGAGTTTGGCTCCTGGATAGACAAGAAAATCCTGAGGGCCTTCGTCAAATCCTGCTCGTCAACACAAGTTACAGCCTGGTCCCACTGGCGCAAAGTGTCTACAAAAGACATGTTCGCTGGTTTGGAGTACACTGAGCAAATTCAGGAAGCTCTTGTGATTTGTACCAGCTCGTTCAGGAAGTGTGATGAAAGTGTTATTGTTGTCACATTTGCATCTGCAGCACAACCAAGTGTGAAGGCCCAGTGGTGGTCTGGTACTCAACGTGTTATAACTTTGACATATATTTAGGAGTGTCATTATCAGTACACTGGCAGAGATAAGCAACTGCAAATTGGTTAACTGTTTTCTTTATGATAATTTCAAAGCCCCACATCTGGAGCCTTAGGTTGAGCTTTATTTTGTATTAGTGGGGGCTTTTATTTTGGCTTCTTTTATTTTAGTTATCAACATAGGCAGTACAAAACTAAAACGACCGGCAAAACGTGAAAGCACTTCAAAAATGTCCCTGAGAAAGGACGAGACGCGTTTTGCACGTGAATCCCAACGAAAATTATGCTTTTATTTTATAAGAATAAAAAAACGTATTTCCGTTATTCATCAGGTTGACTTTAGACCAGTTGCCCTGATGCAGTCGTTGCGAGCTAAACAAACATGTCTCTGCTACACAATGAGACAACGGACCTTAATGATACGTATGATGATGTGTAGGCAAATGCAACGGGCAACATGCGGCGACTTCTAAGAAACGTGCCAACTGTAGCTGTAGATGGCGAGTTGCTCTCCGATCCGTTGGTTAGCTTTGTGTAGCCCTTTGTGACCGTGTTTACACACTGCTAGCTAGCGCCTCCATTGGCTAATGTTAGCTAGCAAAATGGACCTTGGAACAATGTTGTACAACAATTTAAAAGATGTGACATGGAGTACGACGTCTTTGCCATTAGATCAACTCGTCAGTGCTTATCGCTTGCCTCAAATTGCCAAGCTGGATAACGGTTAGTAACTTGCTGTCACTTCTGAGCTTTCTTTTGCTAGCTGCTAAATTGCTATTTAGCAGCTAGCTACAGTAACACAAGTCAACGAAAAACTGAAGCAACTTTTTTTTAGGGTCTGTTCTTTGTCAGCGTGTCGTATTAATTCACAACTAAAGTGTCAAGGTAACATGAAAGGTTGACATTTGTTCAGGATTGAGGTTGCGTCGCTACATCTGTAACCTCATTGTAACTTCCCTAATGATTCTGTGTGCTAAGTTACTCAGTGTTATGACTTGTGACCTCACTGCTCTCCCTCTGGAGCCATGCTAAGTAAAGGCAGTACGTTAGAGTATAACCAGCGACTGTTTTTCTAGTTAACGACAACATATTGAGGAACCAGAAGATAATGTTAACTGTGCAACTTGGTGACTGCTTGAAAATATGTGCATACTATTCTGTCAAGGCACATAGGCAATACAAAGTAAGGGCGGAGCTATACGTGACAATTGTAGAAGGTTGGTCAACTTAATTGCTCAATCAAGGCAGATCAATTATCTTTGACCTTACCCTGGGTACAATAAAAGCCTCATTTAGGCAGAACAATAAGAGATGACTCCGTAAACGAAGTAGAACAAAACTCCAGATGACTGTATTGTGGGTTCAGGGAATTTACCTCTCCATCAATAGTTGTGAACATAATGTCTATCATGTTATGTACTAAAAGAAGGAAGCCATTATGAGATAATCAGCATTTATTTGATCTTACCTTCCTATGTGTTGTCACATTGTGCTAAGCATCCGGTGGTGGGAGTGTATTGTGCTTTTAAACTGTAGCGCTTGCTTTTAGAGAGGTATGGATTTTCATGGCATTTGTCATTGTCCATGGGGGATAGGGATTTGACTGTTCTGAGTAATCCAGTGCATTTTCCTGAGAGGAGCAACCTGCAGGGCTCACAAGTGGTATAAGAAAAGAGAAAGACTAATCATGGCATTTATCCGGGTACTGACTTTATTATTTAGGATGATCATTAACATCTTTTTTTGCTGCTACAACCAATTCATACAATACGTTTGAAAACACGGAGACAAAATGTATCACGTCATAAAATGTCAGCGTCTACAGATATTAGACTTTATATTTCAACAGCAACATTTTACTATTCATTTGAGATTTTGCAGGTGTAATGATGGAACATGTTACATGACACTTATGACGTTTTATGAAAGTTGATATTTTGATAGTGCAAAAGGGTACATCAGACATTACTCTGACAGTTTGTGAAATTTAGTGTTGTACAATATGATATGTTGTCAATGATACCTTGCAGTATTTTACAATATTTCTTTGAAAAGTAAAACCTGTGTTCTGCTTGTTGTTTTCATTCCTTCAGGCCAGTTGGTGGAAGGGCTCAGAGACAATGACTACCTCTTGATTCATTCCTGCCGTCAGTGGACGACTATTACTGCTCACAGTCTGGAGGAGGGACACTATGTCATTGGGCCCAAAATAGAGATCCCAGTACACTATGAAGGTGAGCTTGGCATGGCTGCTAAGTGCTCTGGAATTTGCTTGACATTGTCTTTTGATTATGTACTTTTGTATATATCTTAACCCCCCAAAATCAGGTGCTTTAACTAATAACATGGGATTTAAATCAGGAGGGCTCCTTAAATGATGATTTAAATCTTTATTGTCTGTGGCTCAGACCTAGAAAATACAAAATACATTTTGAGAGGGGTTTTGGTGCATCATCATAGGAACAATGCATAACTTTTTTGTTATTATTGATACTCACACTGAAAAGCACAATCTATGCTTGATCCAGTCAGTTGCTTTGATACGTCTTTTCCTGTTTCAGGTCAGTTTAAGCTACTGGAGCAGGACAGAGATGTGAAGGAGCCTGTGCAGTACTTCAACAGTGTGGAGGAGGTGGCCAAAGCATTCCCTGAGAGGGTATACGTCATGGAAGAAATCACTTTCAATGTTAAGGTACATCTAAGTGGTACAAGGATTATTGATTGTGGATTCTGTAGTGTTAATTGATTTTAGTATACTTTGGAACTATTTATACCATGTAATATATTTCTCTATAACTTCGCTTCCCAATCGTGACATCAGACACATTTGATAAACTAAGACTTCAATTAAAGACTAGATATTTTCTCTTTAAGGTGCCAAAAACAGGCATATTATATGTATTTTATTTCTTTTCCGTAAATTAAGCTCCACAAAGTAGATTAAAGTTGGACACCATTAATATTTAATATTTGTTGTGGTTATTTTTTTCTAACCACACTGATAAGTAATATTTTGGGAAACAAAACCATTATTTATATAACAAGTCTATACATAAAGCAATTGGTAATGTGCTATCCAAATGTTTGCTGACAAGGTTTTTTTTAAACTTTAAAAAGGATCTCCTTCATTCTTTCAGTACTGAGGTCTTATGTCGTCTTTTCACAGATGGCTTCAGGTGAATGCAATGAAGATACTGAAGTTTACAACATAACACTGAGCACCGGTGATGAACTGACGTTAATGGGCCAGGCGGAAATCCTATACGCCAAGACTTCCAGAGAAAAATCCAGGTTCAACACAATTTTGAAGAAGATTGGGAAGCTAAACTCCATTAGCAAGATCGGTCGAAGTAAGATGCCCTGCTTGATCTGCATGAACCATCGCACCAATGAGAGCATCAGCCTGCCTTTCCAGTGCAAAGGCAGGTTCAGCACCTGCAGTCCCCTGGAGCTTCAGATGCAGGACGGCGAGCACATCATCAGGAACATCGTGGAGAAAACCCGCCTCCCTGTCAACGTCACAGTACCCAGCAGTCCACCCCGTAACCAGCATGACCTCCACCTAATCCGAGAGGGCCATCGCTACAAATTGGTCAATATTCAGACAAAGACGGTGGTCGTGTGCTGCATTCTGCGAAGCAACAAAATAATCCCCATCCATTTTCCCTTTCATATGGTCATGCCGAGATGTATTATTCCAGAAGAACTCCTGCTAGGAGAGTTGTGGCTCGACACTATGGTACATCGCTGGTTCTCCTTCTGCCAGGAGCAGTTTGACATAGACGACTATTCTCGCGCCGTCCGGGATGTGCGGACTGACTGGAACGACGATGGGAAGAGCCCGAAGAAAAGCAGTGGGAATGGCAGTTGCAGCGGAAGCAGCGGAGGCAGCAGCAGCTCCAACGGTTGTACCAACCACATGCAGATTCCCAGCTCTTTAACTTACGCCCGGGATGAGCTCACCCAGTCCTTCCACCGACTATCTGTGTGCGTGTACGGCAGCAACCTGCACGGGAACAGTGAGGTCAATTTGCAGGGCTGTATGACACTATGTGGAGATTGGGCTCTCCTTCCATCTGACAGCATCCCTTCCGACTCAGGAGAAAATGAACACTTTTTCCCCGAACTGATGGACAGCACAAGCCAACAACCACCCCTCAACAAGTTGGACGTTCCCTACGAGGAGCTGTGGCTGGATCATCTGAGAAGTCAGATCCCAAAAGCTTCTTTAAGCGAGGGAACCCGAGGCATCAACAATGGCTGCGGTTCAACAGCGGCCCTTTCGTACCCAGTGACTTGTCCAGTTGGTGCAACACCCACTTTGGATGTGTCTCTTACTCCGCCACCAGTTCCACCCAAGTCTGAAGCTGTGAGTATCATCTATCATACTTAAAGTTGCAATCCTTCAGACTGTTTCAGTGATTCCCAGGGTGCAGTACCAGACTACAGCAAACAGCAGCTTCTTTGTCAGAAATAGAACCTTGACAACTAGTGTATTAGATTACTGTGCAACTATACAAACCCACATTGTTTTGATAAAGAAGTCATTCAAAAATATAATTCAACTGATTTCACGCTACGCACAGCACAAGTACTTTTCCACACAACAGATTGCCAAAGTAAGATGGTTAACTTGCTGAGTTGGAGTAGATACAGCTTATGCCTGCTTCTCTTTATCTAACAGTTCACTGCGGCTCTTCCTTCTCGCTAGTCTGTGGTAAAAACATTAAAATGTCCCCCTGATGAAATCAATGCCAGAATGGATGCTGCTTTGTTCTGTAGAGGCATTGGTCTCATGATTTCTGATAAAAGGTTGGCATGAATGCTAGGTTGCCAGGTTGCTGTGTAGTATTGATTGCGTTTCCTGTGGTTATTTCACAATAAGAGCCAACCTGTGTTTTTCGGGTTGAAAGCTTCTTCTTTTTAAAAAAAAAAGAGAAGCAAGAGGATGTTCAGGAACTTAAGACAGCACTGACACAGTTTAAAGAGAGACTGACAAACTGTGACGCTGTTGTGAACAAGATAAGATTGTCATTAAGCAGCGTCTGACAACTTCAGTTTTACAGAAGAAAAAAATGCATGTGTTTAAATTTGCCTTCAGTTTTAAAGTCAATTAATTTCCTTTCTAGGTGAAGGAAGAATGCCGTCTTTTGAACGCCCCGCCAATTCCTCCACGGAGTTTGAAACAGATGCCGTCTGTGCCCGTCCTGTCGAAACCACGGCAGCAAGAGACTCGGTCTCCAAGTCCAACCCTCTCCTATTATTCTTCTGGTCTCCACAACATGTAAGAACCGGCAACATTTCGATGCAATCATTTGACACCATTTACACCCAAATTAAAAATAGAAAGAAACAAGCACGACATGCTGACATTTCATGGTTTTTCATGGCATTTCAACATTGTTGGTGGTATTTTTTTCTTCTTCTTTTGTTCAACTTCCCTTTAACATGCGTTTGTTTGAAATGTTAAATGTGTTAAACTCATATGATGAGGTTTACATGAAAGTTTGTTCCAGTACCAGAAGTTAATTTCTACTTTTCCATCAGCAGTGGGGCGTCTGAGCAAGAGCCGGCCGACCCACAAGAGCCGAGCCGAGTGTGCTACCCCTGTAACTGGGTTAAATCCAACAGCACGGAGCCGAATGCTACGTTGGTCGGTGGTAGCCTGCCTTCGGATGGGATGTCCTCAAGGCTGTCTTGGCCAAATAATTTAACGGGAGGAGAATCGCACAGCATGGAGGAATTTCTACCAGCCGGCTGTCGAAGTTACTACAGTTACCCCAGAAAAAGGTCCCCAAGTGCCCCAAAAACCTGCACAACCAGCCTGGTTGACTTTGATGGCAGAGAGCACGCACACAGCAGTACGGACTTCAGGTCGCAGAAAGCGTCTCTGAACCAGTTCTGCACCAAATCTTCAAGTTACAACTCAGAAATGTACAGGGACAAGCCAATAGAAGAGTCAAACACCAAGCAGAGCCTCTCTTGTCCCATCTTGCCACCGAAATCGAATGCCCCACAGAGGAGCACAGACTTCCTGTCAGATTCCGTCTGCGACAAGGAGCAGGAACCCTCCAATTACTCACTTACTCAACACGAGCAGGTCACAAAAGACTCATTAACTCCTAACTGTCCATCCTCTCCCACCACTGCACAGTGGCAGCCCCCGCCGAGTCTGGCTGGCCTTTCTATTGAGGAGATGTCCAAATCTCTAAGGTTTATTGGCCTGCCGGACGACAACGTTTCTCTTTTCGTGTCCGAGAAGATTGATGGGAATTTACTCCTGCAGCTTACCGAGGATATTTTGTCAGAGGACTTCAAGCTAAGCAAACTGCAAGTAAAGAAACTCATGCAGTTCATAAATGGGTGGAGGCCCAAGATATAACGAGCAGTATATGAAACTAAGTTCTGTTATAAAGCAGAGCGTCATGCCTTCAGTATATATGCTATGCACACCAAGCCACAAAGAGTTTCTTTTTGTATAATATGAATTCATGTCTTTGTTACTATAGTGTGAGGAAAGACTTAAAGTGTGTGACTGCTATTTACTAATTGAATGAATCCATTTGGCACTTTCTTGAAGACATCAGCTACTTGGTACCTTTATTGCCCGCAGCTTACTCGTGCTCATGTCATCACATGTATCCTGATTTAAGGCAACAAATGTAAAAGAAAACACTGACGTGACAAGCGACTTGCTTATTGAGCATGTTGTAGCATTCTGTCCTTAAAGTTGAATATCGCAACATGAATCTCTATTTTCAGGATTTCTAAAAAAAAAAAAAGCGCGCAGAGGTACTTTGGTATATGTTGCTTATTTACCATAATCAAAAACAATGTAAAAACATATAGTAGGCGATATGCAATTAAACATTTGGCTGAATTTGGTAACCAAAAAGAAATGTGCAATTATATAGTTTTGCAGTCGGTGATAATTGAAGTATGCACATGTTTTTACGAGGTCTGAGACGTGATGGAGAATTTAGTTGCGAGTGCATTTTCTAACCGTCAACTAAACCAGTTGATTTAATTCACTACTTTTGAATGAGTTCTAGACCTGCCCTCTGCTAACGGGTATTTAGAAATACTCATGCTCTTAAAAATCAACCCCTTTGAGCTGTAATCTTGGTCTGCTTCAGTGAACATTCACTACTTTTCCGAATGGCAAGAAATATCCAATGATGTAAACCTCATCTCTGAACAGAGTCGCTGTCTGTGCATCGATCTTATGTCGGGTAGCGTCGCTTTCCTGTCTAGTTTTAGGAGATTAAGTGTTGCATTTAAACCAAATGGGCTTTGTCGGCCATCAGCGATCGCATGTGATATTCTACGTCACTTAACTAAGCCCGTAAGAGTCAGCCAAATCCAACGATCATGATGGTCTCATGTGCAACAAGATGTCAGATTTATGCAAAGTCGTATTTATATTTGATGTCTAAAGTTGAATTCAACTATATTGCTAATTGCTATGAATTTAAATGAAAAAGTAAAAAAATAACTTTTTAGAGATTATCTATTGCAGAAAAAGACTGGGAACAAGATTATCTCCTTACTCTAAAACGTACACGGAAATAACCAACAGAGGTGGTGGACCATGATATTCTACATGAAATACAAATTATGCATCATGCACTTTGGTGGATTTCAGCCTTATTAATTGCAGTTAAGGTCATTAAATATACACTTATTAAAAGAAAAGCGTCTACGTACAGAGTGAATGCACTACATGCTTTTTAAAAACTTAAATGGTACTTCTCCTTTGTTCACATTGTATGTATTTTAAGTGTGCTCTCATGCTAGAAACTATTAAAAGATAGATTTTCGGCACCTTAACCCATAAACCTTAAAATATATAATATTTCACTTTGGCTGAACATTTTCGTCAGTCTTGTCTTGAGATTATACTCTTAACATAAACGTCTCAACATGAATATGGCGTAATGATGGTAAGCGTGTCGTTCCCCATGCCCTGAGAGGCGTGTAAGCTAAAACTGAAATGATCTGCTTCAATGAAATATTGGTTTCTATTGGTACCAAACATTTTCTCTGCAGCCTTGAATCAGAGTTGATTTATTTATGCAGTATTTAACATAATGCAGAGTAGTTATTTTCAGACTGTTGGTATGGCTGATGTATGAAGGTGCTTCAGCAACAACGGCCTTCCTGCAACCTTGGACCGATCTGTTGGCCAACAGCTGTTGATTTCTTCCACTGACATGTATTGCAGTGGGTTGTTACATATTTTATATATTTTTTATGTAAATGGAAACATGTTTTTTTTTTTTTTTAAAGAAAGTTATTACTAATGTTGAAATGATTGTTATTGAGAAACAATGTTTTATGTTCAAATATCTTAAAAAAAACTACATTCTGTACAACCTAGTTTTTACTTGGGTTAATGAATCCATGAATTAAAATAACATTCGGTCACGAGGTAAGAAAAGCCTCAGTCACACTACATAATAATAATGTTAATACGCCATGTGTTCAGGGATTCGTGTGTCCCTCGGCACTGTTATTATACGCTGATTAATGTCCTATGCAATAGACATGGCAATCTAAAGAGACCATGGGAAAGAACTTAGCGAGTGAGTGGTAATGATGAGCAATGAAGTATTATGCATATTGAAATGACCACAAATGGTAAAACAGTGCATGCCAAAGTAATTCTTTGTAAGTCAGTAACTTTACATGGATACCTCTAAGATATTAACTGTGAACACACTACAACAACTGACCCAGTCCCACAAACTCAGCCCGACGGCCCTCATTACTTATTAGCATCTGTGCAAAAAGGAGTGAAAATGACTGTGACACTGGGTTTATAGCATTATCGGTGAACGTTATTGAAATCTTGAGTTATGGACAGCTATCTTTGAATTAACTTGTGTTTCCCTTATTTTCGATTGTATTAAAAATGGATTAACTGGTGTTTGTGTTTTTTTTCTTCTTTTTTTTTTTAGGAATAAATTCAAGTTTTCACGTTTAATCAGAATTTGATTTAATATAGTTGCACTAGAGATGTTACAAAATTAGTCGTTAATTAGCAAAAAGTCCTCAGCAGAGGTTTGCTGGGTTTCTGGAACGGATTGCAGATCCGACCTGAAGCCTCTCAGGAACCAGTAAGTGCTTCATCAGTTCTGCTTCTACGGTTTCCTGCCTTACATCAGGCAGGTTAACGTCTCTCAGCTCAAAGCGACCTGCAGTTCTGCTTTTATGGCTCAACTTCCACAACTGATTTATTTCTCAAGCCCCTAATTATTATGACTTTAAAAAGCATTTGTTCCAGTTGCCCTCCAGTGATTACTCATTTGTTAAAGTCATAGTTGAACATCATCTCTGAGGACGTGCATCAAGCAGTAATATGTAATGCTTTATAGTCACGGTTATATCTCCTCAAATACATATTTGTGATGCTCATCTATTCATCTTTTTATAAAGGCAGTAAACTAACCGATGGCCACTGATGCATTCAATAAATTGTATCTGTTCATAGATACTTCAGTCTTGAACTTACTATCAAGGGAGAACCGACACACACATTCTTCTCACATACACAACTCTCCCTCTCTTACGCGCTTGCAGTCATACACACATTTAAAAGCACTTGGACACAAACAAATGGAGAACAATTTAACCCGGGAGGGAAATGTAGATTATTAAAAAAGAACTATATAAAAACTGAGTACAAATATTATTTTGCAGCTCAGTTTTAATTTGTGTCAAAACTTGAATCTGAAAATGTGACCATAATTGAAGGCTTTATGATCAATCGGTGGAAGGATCCTGTTGACCTGCAACAATTTCTTCTTGTCATTTCATAATCTTTCATAAAGAGGAAATGTCTTTTTTGGTCCTGTAGCTAATAAAGTAGGTGTGTATTAGATTTGAACATCAAGAAAGTTTTTATTTACAGTCTTTATTTACCCCCTTATTGTCACCAGTTGCAAACAGATGACCAAAGTGTTCAGCTTGTCAAGCATTTTTATTTTAACTTGAAGCTACAAGACATTCATAATTGATGGTAATGATGTTCATGGTTCTTTTCAAGTAGAATCAAAATCTTTTTTTTTTTGGTGAGATAATATGCTGATGCTGTCATACAAAGTGTGTTATATCCACGATATATGAAAATGATCTGTCGCAGCCACAAAAGAAGAAACATTTGACATTACAAGGAATGAGACACTAAAAAAAATACATCTTCTCAAATGTATTTTCCCTTCCACGGCTGCTCACCTTCAATAAGATTTGCTTCCCAATTATTGTGAATGACTATCTTCGAACTATTTCACATATCAAGGATCATAACCATGGCTCCCAGCCCACCCAAACTCTGCCGAGCACATTTGCATCCATGGCTTGGTCGAGCAGACAGTCCACCTGCTTCTCCACCGGCAAGCCTGCAGCTGGAAGCCGAGCCCGGACGTTGTGCTCCTTCGTCCCGAGCGCCACAGACTGCATCCCCGGGAAGGCGGCGTCCTTCTCAAAGCCCAGCTTCAGCTCCTCGCTGACCAAAACAAAGCAACAGCTAATCACGCACAAGTTCAAGTCAAAGGATGCCAGTTACAGTATTGTGGATTATGTGACAAGTTACTTAAACTCCCCCCCCTTGTGTACATCAAACATTGTGTAGAACTTAATAAAAGTGTTATAGGTTCAGTATTAGGGCTTTCCCAAGGCCGCCAATGTATCTGTTTTGCAATTGAGTAATTTGATAAATTGTGAAATTTTGTAAATTACACAATTGAAGCAATATTTCCACCATGATGGATATCCACAATGCAAGACTCATCGTTGGTTGTAAACATCCTCAGTGTGGTCTGACATAAAAGAAATTCATGTTATGATTTGATGATGTACCTGGTTAAAGCTGCTGGATTCGCTCCTTCTAGTTTTCTTCTGGCAAAGTTCACCTTCTGTAGGGGATACCAGTTGATTTCTTTGGTGTTCACGCTGTCCGTCCATGTGCCTTTTTTCTTCATCTGTTTCAGCTCAAAGTTCTGTTCAGAGCAACGGGAAACATCGTTTGTCACACAGTTTACCGGATAACAAAAGGTCTTAGCTTCATGCTACTGTCACGTATTTCAACAACTCTAAAGACAAATCCAATTCACACCATCCATTCTGCCTGTAACACCATTTACAATGTCCATTTCTAGTTACATTCCTTGAGAATGTCCTTCCCTCTCTGATCTGCAGCGATTGGTTACCTTCCAGTCCAGCGAGGGCTCCTTGACGAACACATCCATGGTGTTTAGCAAAAGGTCCGGCTCGGCACTGTAAGCTCGGAGGCAGTTGATCATGATGCTCTGGATCAAACCCGACTCTCTCAAGGGTTGCATTAGATTCACAAACTGCTGAGTCAGCCGGAAGGGCATGAGCTCAGGCACAGGGAGGAACTGTGAAGAAATAAAAGATTGCACGGAGAGGGAATAATTCATCCAAGAGCTGGTGGTGTCTTTTTAAACAAAGTCCTGTTCACATTTGTACAGCTGGACACATAAACGCCTCAGAAATTTTTTATTCATGATAGCGGTACGGCTCTATGTGTGCCAGCATCTGTCAGGCGACTTTGGTCCGAACTAAAATATCTCAACATTTAGTTAAAATACAATGTTTTCCCTTCTGCCCTTGAAGAAACACGCACGACCGACCTGTGTGGCTGAGCCGAACGCATGACCGAAGTCGATGCCGATCATGCCTCCCGTTTCCATGTTGATCATGAAGTTGGAGAGATGGCGGTCACCAATTCCCAGAATCCATTGGCTGACACACAGCAAGGCATGAGAGCTGATGAAGTGGGAGCGCAAGGAGAGGAACGCCTCAGGACTGTTGCACATCTTCAGAAAAGCTCTCCTGGATGTTGAAAAAAAGAAAAGAAGTGGTGTTACTGAAAGTGTTAACCTCCATGAGCAGATATATGATACAGAGATTCAACTCACTTCAGGAGATCACTGGGCACATGCTGCAACACCTTCAAAAAGTTGTTGACCGTTTCAGTACGTCCCGCTTTCCTGGCGAAGGATGAATATGTTAGAGCTCAGATCTGATAAAATAGTATTTTCCCCCCGTCGCATTTCCTAACAGTAAAACAGACTATAACTGATTATAAATGGTGTGAAACTTACTTGTAAGCACATCCATACAGTGCAATACCTTCTAACTTTTTATCAAATCCTTTGAGCCATTTATTGTGATCTTCAGCACACCTTCAAAAAAAGAGAAATCAAGTTTAGAGAGAACATTTCCAATAGCTCTAAAGATGACACAACCTTATCACTGGACAGTGGGCTGACCTCTCGGTTATTAGATTAAAATATGTACTTTACCTGGCCGCGCTTTCCTTTTCCTCAACAGTCATTGTGTTATACAGGAACTCTTTCAAAGTACAGGTACTCTCCATCCATTCAATTAGACCAATTCTGGGAAAGGCAAAGGTGAAAGAGGTTAATTAAGTTTCCATAGAGCTAAACAACTAATTTAAGGATGAAATAATAATAAAATCATCTGAATCTCAGCAATCTGGGTTGAGTTGTAAGGTTTATTTGCTGGACGCACAGAAAACAGATCTGGTCTAGTTCTACTTTGACTTGTGTGATCAGCATTCAGTTGAACTGGAAGTATGCAATAATGGTACACAAACTACCTCGTGGTTATGGGAATGACTTGGTAGGTGCGCAGCTGCATGCCTCTGCGTGTGCACGCGGCGTCGTGACTCAGGATTATGTTCATGACAGCAAAGAGCTGCTCAATGCGTTGGTCCTGGCGGAGGTCCTCTCCACCCTTCACCAGGAAGGGGTGGTCGCGTTCGTCATCGCCGCGGATGATGAGGCGTTTGGGGCGACGGATCGACGACATCACCTTCACCTGCGGAGCATAAATCCCCACTAATGATCGGACCGGCCCAGAGCGAGGTTTCAAACTTACGTAGGACTGCGATTAGAACATTTTCATTCTCTTTACACTAAAAACATACCCTTTCGTCGAAGCCTGTTATTTTTGCATGATATTCCGGCAAAGGTTTGGCTCTGCCATCATATTGTCCTACAAGAGGAACAGGTTAACAGGATACTTTATTTTCACAACTGCAAAATATGATGTTCTCTAAATCAGGGGCTCACAAGCTTTTTGTCAGACGAAATCAAGTATCCCATCATCGACGCCACCATTTATTTCAAACGTTTATCTATCTATCTATCGATCTCTTTATTTATACAATACAGACTTCATGAAAACCAGCAATGTCCAATATCTAAAGAGTTTCCGATTGCCCTTATTTTAACCGCTTGAGTTTCCAGCTGCACTGACCTGGGATCTCCAGCTCATTGCTGAACGTGTTTGCTTTAAATCCACTCAGCCAGGGCGAGTATTCCTTCAGGTTCCCTGGTTCCTTCTGAAATCCACGCATGGATGCTGCCAGTTCATCCAACTGCTTCAAAAAGCTTCTTTGCTTCCTCTTCTCAAACAGCGTGCTACCTTTAGATCCCAGCAGGTTCTCCACATCTTTAGCAAATTTCTTTTAAATAGAAAAAAAAAGTCAAAGAAAAAATAGATTGAAAAGTGCAATTGTTTTTTCGTACACTGTCCGTGCCTTTGCGATATAACGGGGAAAAAAAACTACTAACTTTGATGAATTTCGTGCGAAACATTCCATGAGCGCCTTTACTATCCCCGAGGGAAGAGTGCATCTCCTCGTACAGTTCGCTCATCCGCTTCTTGTCGAAGCTTGGTTTTTCCAATTCATTTTTCACACAATCCCACCAATCCTGTGTGGACCAAACGGCAATAATTAATGACAGACCAGTAAATAGTAGGTGACATCAAGCTTAATTCATGACTGAACTTCTCATTACCTTGAAAAGCATTTCAGGGTTTGTCAGCTGCTGCAGTGCATCCACAAAGTTCTTCACATGTCCTCCCTTATCCAGCATGCTCATGAGCCTGTTGACACACACAATCAATAAGCAGACGTTTACACAGTATCTCTATAAACATATCATATTGTCATTTTCGTTTCTTCCCGAAACAGACAAAGCATCAGGCTGTTTACCTGTCGACAAATCCCTTCTGCTGGTGGCCTGTGGCAGAGTCCTCAAACTGGTAACTCTCCCTGCTGATCATAAGAGCGTAAACCAGAGCTTGAGGGTAGCACTCCGCTATCTGCTCGATGGAGCGCTGCACCGCCGCAGCCTCCGGCTTGTCCAGTAGGGCGACCATTTGACTGATCCAGCCAATCAGCATCCAGCAGGGAACTGACACCATCTACAGGCGGTGAGAAAGTCCAGACAAAAGCACACAGACACTTTTGATGTGGTGTTTCACTTCCATAGCTTGTGACTGTCGTTCACAGTTCTACATGTCTGTACGATCATTTTCACAGTCACAACGGGGGAAAAGTGACGGACGCAACGGAAAGTGCGATAAACTGTAATAACGTGGCCGTAGCTTCCACGACATCAACGGTCTGAACTTACTAACCTCTTTCATCATGAGGTCCAGTGTCTCAGAGGGGTACAACTCAATGATCTGCAGCAGACGTGGGAACTTGAGGCGCGCTTCCTCGGAGTTCATCTTCAGTGCTTTCAACATGCTCTCCAATACGTGAACAGGCAGAGCCAACTGATCTGGAAATTTGCTTTCTGGAATAAAACGCAAAATGCATCAAGTTAGTGAGTGTCCTCTACAGGCAACGCACCGTTATTTCATCCCCGCAGGGCTTTCAGCAGCAAATCAGAATAACTGGTACGTGTTCAACAAAGGCAAACAGTATCATTACTCACCATTATCACTCTGCTCCTCCTCTCGCAGACATTTGTCACAGAAGTTAGCCAAAGTCATGTACGTCTCAATGATGCTGCTGCTTTCCACACAGTCCGGAGTATAAGACTGAAGCTCTTCATCAGCCTTTCTGCTCGCGTCACACAGCAACTTTAATGCTTTCAACTGCAGCCCCACTTCCACTTTCTGGAGGGAAAGCAGGTGCCTTAAGATCTCTCATTGACAGATTGTTTGCACATGCTTCAGTCATACTAAGGACAAATACAAAAATACAATGAGAGTACCTTTGAATTTTCATCGGGCCAAGCAGCTCCAGAAAGCTTTGCAACTCTCTCGGCTTTGTCAGCTTCAATAGTTCCCAGGACCGAGGGGCTTCTGCTCACAGCCGTGGCCAGGATGTGGAAGGATGTACCCTGAAGTATCTTTTGGGCTCTGAACACTTTAGCTGTGGCACTCTGACAGTCGGCCTGAAGGTCTTCTGCAGAGAGATAAGAGCTGACATGAAGCGTCTCAACAGCTATTGAGCGCAGCCAAATTCACACTTATCTGTTTGTGGATGTTGCTGCGCCTTATGCTCATTTATAGTTAAAGCAAATGAAATCATCTCAATGTCATATCATGGATACCTTATATTTAAAACAAACAATTTTAAACTTAATATAAAAGTCACTATAACTAACCTGCCTAACTAAATTCCAAACGTGACTTTCCAACTAATATAGGAATTAGTTGACACGGTGACTAAAATGTTTAAACTCCAGGAACAAAGTACAAAAATGATTAAAAGGTACCCTGTTTAGTTTTTGACCACTAGAGGCGCTACTGAATCACTGTTTTGTCTGTTTCTTTAAAATAAAATTCCCTCTTGACGGCGAGAATTACAGTAATCACGTCGAGGCGGTCTATCCTAGTAATCCACAAGATAAGGTGCCTGCTTACCCAGGAGTGGGATCGTCTTGAGCATCACGCCGATCTGTTCAACAGGACCCTGGGCCTGGCTGCGTCTCTGGTTGTAGCGGCTAAAACTGTGGACCCAGCGCAGCAACCAGCCTCTGTTTGTTTTGGCTTCTTGGTGAAGTTCCTTCAGCAGCTTGGTGGCCACAGGGAAGTTATTCTGAAAACAACAGTTGTGATCCAAGGTGAGTTTGTGGTAAACATGTAACGGATCAAAATAAGTAACTTCCACAGTTGTTTCTTCACCTGCTTCCAAGCGCTGTCGGCCATTTGTAGCTTCATGTTGAACTTGCAGTCATTTACTAACGCGTCAATGTCTCCCGCGGGGTCTTCTGAACCGTCCACCTCCATCCTGTCACTGGGAGCGTGGCCTCCTAGTTTGACCCTGATCTTGTCCAAGAAGAAACATCTGAAACATAGAGAACAAATATGACACTGCATCACAATTTGCTTATCTGCTAATTACAACGTTTTGTACCAAAATATCATATAGATTTTTTTCCTACCGAGATGTAATGATGTCGTCCCATAAATTCACTGGGTCGGCTTTAGCGTCGGGATACCGCTCGGTCCAAAGTCTGATGAGCCCCTTGAGTGAGCTCACAGACACTAACGAATGAAACACAATGAAAAAAACATAGTTTTATTTTAAAGTATTACACCAAGACAGTTGCGGGGAAATGATTCTGAAATTCTCGCCAGACAATGTCTCCGCTCACCTTCTCCTTTAATGAACAGCAGGAAGTCTTGGATTTCAGTCAAGGCCTGCACTGACTGCAGGATGGTCAGCCGACTTTGAGTCAACAACGTGTCCACACTGGAGTAATTCTATGAGGCAAAAACCTTCTGAGTGCAAGCCGTGGTATATTTCCAGGATGTATACATTTCAATCTACTTATATATCCACAACATACTGTACAGTACATAACTTCACTTTCTTTTAAAACTGAAACTAAGGTGATAGACAGAGAGGACGTTTCCAGCAGACCTGCATGAAGAGCTGCATGGCGTAGTTGGTGTAGTATGTCGCGCGGTCATAGTCCTCCTGCAGGATGTAGAGCAAGCTGAGCTCTTGGCTGTAGTGACTTTCCAGGAGCTTTTTGCGCTCCTCCACCCTCATGGCTTTGTCGATGAAGCTGAGGAGAGTTTGGTCCACCTCACCCAGCTGCAGCTGCTTCAGCATGCTGCGAATCATGTGCTGCAGATACATTTCCTGGCACGAATACAAAAGACTCGCGTGAGAAAAGCACCGCAACTCTGGTGCACGGAGTTAAAACTTACAAACGGAAAACGATTGAGATTTCGCTCCATGTTCACCGTGCATTGCTCCACAACAGGACTTTTGTTACGCGATGACGTCAGGTCTCCCGGGTGCATCGCTGAGAATTCCCTGACTGTGAAAGGGGAGCTCTAGTACCTGGTAGAGCGGCTCCGACCACATCTTCTCGAGGTTGGGTGGGGAGTTTTCATCGATGTACACGGTGGAGCAGTATTGAAGAGACTTCCACTCAGTCAGTTGACTGTAGGCCTCCATGGCAGCTATTTCCCAGAAGTCCTTCTCAGAGTCTGTGGGCTCGCCATCGCTCCAAACCTCAGTGTTCAGGGCCTGCATGTGTGGAAGAGAGTATGCAGTTTGATACCATTGTGCTGCACCCACAGCAAGCACACTGGACTTATGGCTCTGGTGAAAAGCTTTACCTCATTATAAAGCTTCACAGCTTCTGCAAAGTCAGTGTTGGCTTCAGCTTGAAGCGCAGTGCAGGTGATCGACTTGGTCCCGACTTTACCCCCAAAGATGCCGCGCACGACATCATAATCCTCCAAAGACCTGTAAAGCCTGGAGGAGATCGAGAACAAAGGCCGCACTCAGAAACTCATGAAACAATGAAGCGCTTAACGTCCAGCTAAAAGCCAGAGTTGAGCGTCAGCATCAAGCCCAACAACGCAGTCGCACCTGGCGAGGTGGATCCATTTGTTGGTGTCTGGGGGGATTTCTTTGCGTCCTCGTGATCGCTTGGCAGGAGGCTCATTCGGGCCGCCGGCATGCAACAAGCCCTCTTCCAGCAGCAGGATGCCAGACGGCTGCTGGAGACTCATCAGGCACGTGGAGCTGATGGCTGCTGGATCAACCTGATGCAGCTCCTTATGCTGGTGGCACATGTCCTAACAACACAACCAGCAGAGTCTCAACTCAACCCATCGGCTTTCAGCCTCGAAGTCTGACGACTTTATTTATTTATTTAAATATTCAAATACTTTCCCAGCGTTATACCTGAACACATGCTATGAATGGAGGGAAGCAGAGGGTGCTCTTGCTCAGGAATGTATTCATGCTGCCACGCAGCTCCTCTTTAATCCTCCCGCTCTCCGCTTTCGTTTTGTGCGTTTCCATTTCTTGGAGGATTCCAGCAAACATGGAGCTGAAAAGCTGTTTGGCTAAAATTGGATCTCTCTAAAAGAAACATGCGTAGGGGGAAAAAAAAGCCATTAGCTGCTTGTTTTCTGTTCTTTATGGTGTTTGTATGGATCCATGTTTAGAGGCAGAGTACTTTGTGGCCGAGTTACCTGGGCTAGTGCTTGAAGGGGGGCGATGAGGCTGCTGTAGGGGATCTGGATGTCCGGGAAGTCTCCCGCTCTGTAGTTACGATAGAGAGTCACCTGAGCTTCTTTTCGCAGCCTTTGGTCAGCTTTGTCCACCTTTATGACACACAACAGAACCACAGACAGTAAGCAAGACTATCCAGGAATACATCTTTAAAACATTTGTGCTCTAGTCTTTCACAAATGAATTTCGCGAAGGATAAGTGCGGATCCGCACATTGCTTGTTGCGTGTTTGATACCTTTTTCTGTCTTTGTTGTTGGATCTCTTTATGCGCAAAAGTCAAGCTGACTTTCTCCTGATCCTTGAGAAATCTGCGTCTCAATCGGAGAATGCTACTGCGTTGCTCATTTGCCGCTGTTGAGATAAAAGACAAACACATGTTTCTCTTTTGAAACATAGTTAAGAGTCACAAAACATCAGGCCCCGGATGGAAAGAGAAAACAAACCTCGAGTGCGACTGTCCACCTCATCGGTTGATGCAGTCAGGCGCCTCAGCCCGAAACCTTCTCCCACTTGCCTCCTCGCTGTAGTTTGCCTCTCTTGTTTCTTATCAAACACCAACAATGAAGACAGAGACTCAGAGCCCAGTGTGTACTCTGCGAGTGTGTCCACACTGCTGCCTGTCAGCCAGTTGTATGCTGTGCGTCGACCTAGGTAAGAAAAAGAAAATCAAGGTAAATATACTTCAGCTTAAAGCTGTCTTCCATCTTTAGTGCTGCTCCAACACCTGTATATACACTGATAGCAGTACCTGCTGTTTGGGTTTGGCTGAACTCTAATGAACTCTGAGTGGCTCGGAGCTTCCCCACCATGCCGCCAGACTGCGACGCTGCCGCACTCCCCGGGCCTTGAGAGCTTTGGGTTTCAACAAACATGGGAGTCATCACTGTGCTCCTGAAGCGCCAGTTGGAGTCGATGACGTAGTCCTAGAGAGTGAACAAATACAAATCAAAATCTCAAGTTTGAAGACTTTGTAACGAGCTAATTTGTTCCAGACCCCCTGAGAGAAATGAAATGCTGTGGATTTCAACTGACCTGGAAGGTACACTCTGACAGCGGATACTCAAAGATGTTTCGTTGGAAGTCGGGACTCCGGCTGGTCATTTCCAGCAGCAGATTGGTGGCCAAGCTTAAGAAACACCTCTCTATTTGACGGGAGTAGAGAGAACCAAGCACCGTCAACATTCGCTCAAGGGTCGCGGTTGGGAGGCGCTTCTCCTGACTCCAGAAGTTGCGAACGTAAAGCCTAAAAAACAAAACAGCCAGGTTAAAACCCTGTGGATTGTTAAGATTAAACTTTCCTGCATAATCTGAAAAATCATCAAATAAATCAAACAAACGAGAAATAGTTTCTTCTTACTGAAGGCCTTGGTTTTCGTCAGACAGTCCCTGAAGTAGTGTTTCCTTTGCTGCATTCAAAACCTCGAGTGAGGTTTTGTCCTCCATGCTCTCTGCATCACTAGAAGAATTACAAACATCATTAAAACAAATATCATTAAAGTTCATACCAGAGAAGGGACCGATCACTGCTCATGCCACTGCATAGTGCAGTTGAGTGAAAATAAAAAGCAGTATAATAAAGAATTTGCAGCATTTGCTAGTCTTGCTTTATGGACTTTATTTGGCCCCACATTAGTTTGTTGTGTGAGTCCGCCCTTGAGTAACATCAGAAGATTACTAAAATCTGTGCAATATGTGCAAACAGAGCCCAAAATGTCTTACAGTACCTGTAGTTGTCCTGGATCCACATGAGGATGTCATACATCCTCTCTCTGCACACTGGTGAAGGATGGGAGACAAAAGCTGTCACGGCTCCCAGGAGCTCCTGAAGCTGAACTGGACTCAGGCAGGCCATGATCTTGTGGATGATATCCAGACACACTCTCTGCCTGGCTTCATCCCTGAAGAGTAACATGCAGAAACATGGTTGCAGCACACATGGACATTTGAACAAGTGTCATTAATTTACACATGAGACGACGCCACTTTAAAAAGCCTGGATAGGACTCACCTGTGGCCCATCATTTGAATGAAGCCTGTGGTCTTCAGATGGAGAAAGATGTCCGGGATGACATCCGCGCGGCTCAGCACGCACTCCAAACACTGGGTCTTTAAGACGCCGTGCAACTTTGGCAGGAGGGAGAACACGTAGTTGAAAAACCTGAAGAATTAAAAGTAAAGCTGCAGTTATAACAAGGCCGAGAAATGTACATACACTAAGATTCAAGAAATGATTTATATTAAAGGGAAATTACATGAAACATGAAGCAGAACTACAAACTCACCGATCCATAAAAGGAGGAAAGTGCTTTGAAACTTTGTTCAAGCAAACAATGAACTTGTCATCCATGTCTTTTTTCTTCAGATTCGTTATCTTACTTGCAGCAAGACTGAGAAGCTCTTGACGAGGCTGCACAAGACACCAAAATGACACAAATAACATGAATTCAATATAAGAGTCTTGCAGCTAACAGATAACATGTGAAGAGCGATACATATCTACTGACTTCACCAAACACTTCAACTTGCAAATAAATATTATTTTTCTTGGCTACTGAGTTGCTTTGAGCTCTCTCCTCAGACATAATCATAAATGAAGTGCCACTGTAATTCAACCAAACTGGGGAAACCCTCGTACATCGTCCGTTTCTGTCATGTTCTTCAGGATGAGGCCGATAATCTCGGCGGCAGCAGCGTAGACGTCTTTATATCTTACGAAGGACACGTTGTTGGTGAGAGACTGGATGTACCTGGAAAAAACAACACAGAAATGATTAACGATCCTTTTTAAAATGGCATACATGTACATGTTTCAGAGGAAACCAGAAAGGTCTGAATATATTGTTCTCCATGTCTTTTCCTGGTTGTTTATTTGGTTCATCGATTGGTTTTTTTTTCACCTGAACCTGCAGTTTAGAAAAATAACCGGCGGTCTCAAACAGTAAAGCTGGCAGCTGACACTGCAATATATTTTACCCGTCGTATTCAATTCCACATGAGGCATTGTAAGCAGGGAGGTTGTTTGCCAGGATGATTCCCAGCAGTTGGAGTCCAACAGAGTTGTCTTTGCTATTTGGGTCCATGCCACGAAATCGCTCGTATATCAGACTAGAAGAGCAAGAAAAAGAAAAGGTCATTATTACACAATGGCAAACACATTTCTATTATTCATAATTAACATTTCGAGTCAAATTTCCATCTGGCTTTGAAGTCGACTTGTCTTTTGTAAAAATCAAATATTTTGTACAAATATTTTTTAACAGAGTTTTGGGGTTCTGTATCTATATTTCACACACACACAAGTCAAGACACTGGCTACAAAGAGAAAGGCTAAAGGGACGAGCTCATTCCAGAAAGCCTTGTGGATGTCTGCTTCAATCAAAGTTCTCCTTTCCACAACAGTCTATTTTCACAGGACATTTCTCTTCAAACTTTCAGGGATCATGCATCGCGCTGTGCCTGTGTCCTGAACCGGCCGGTCCCACTGAGCTACGGGCTTATGTCAAATAGATATCTGTTCAGAGTATGCAAACCCACCCGTAAGGCACATGCAGACAGTCTTTCCAGCACTCAACCAGCGTACGAATGATCTCCAGATTGTGCCGGAAAACTGCCCTCTTGGAGTGGAAGCTATGCTTCATCAGGAACTCCAACAGCCGGTTGGCGAGCACTTCATCTCTGGGGTTTTCCTGGGACAGAGTAACCCTGTTACCAACAGTAATCCACCACTTATGTCATGTGATAAAAGGCAACAACGGCTAGAAGGAAAACTTGGAAAACCTCCACACAATAAAAACAGTTTGAACTCGTTTATATGATTGTTACACCCCTTAAACTGAAACATTTCATCGTAACTATTGATGACTGCGCAGGCCATGACAAAAATGTAATCATCATTCATATTTGCGGCCTTTAAAAAGAAAGTACAGTACTAGCAACCTTGGGGCTGACCAGGCTGGTCCAGGAGAGCACTGTGACGATAATATCCACCACCATGAAATGGATCCCCTCTCCTCCGTTGTTTCCAGAAACGATGACCTGCAGGAGCGGCCCCAGCCAGTGCTTGGCATATGGCCGGAAAACCTGGAAAGATCGACAGCAGAGATGAAATCCACAGACCAACGGTGAACAAAAGAGCAGCAGCACGAGCTTCACATTGAGGGACATTTACCTCCTCTGTGTTGATGATCAACTTTGAGATGAAGAGTCGAATATTCAGAGGTGTAGCTGGATTTGATAGTTTGCCATGTAGAAATTTCATCCACGGAGGAAGTTCACTGGGCATGTTTCCCTGTTTCATCAACAAAAGAGAGAGCAGTTAGAGAATCATACTTGCATATGATTGTGTTCATAAAATAAAGGGACTAAATCACTGTAATTTATTGACTGTAAAAGGCGTGCGTTCCTGTTTCCTGCTCGACTCTTCTGCCACTGACCTCTTCAGTTTTGGGGGTTATGTTGTTCCTAAGCATGTGTCCAATAAGAGCAGTCATGGTCGCCATGCATTCATGCTGGTTTAGCTCATCCATTTCTAGATCCACCAGTGCATCCTGGGACGTATTTGCCTCCTCTGTCTCCTTGATGTACAAGCATACAAACACTGTTCAGACCATCGTGTGACACTAAAGCACGATACGCGCTTGGTGCAGTTTTATAAAAGGGAAACACAAAAGACTAATGACTCACTCTTTTTGCAACAGTGCGTCTGCGTCCTTCTGGGTTTTGGGAGCTGAAGGAAAAGCTTTGGACTCCGGTGGAGAAATCAAACTGGCTCATCTCCTCACTCAGGCTGCTGTCGGCCATGTAAGACTGGGACGACAGATACACTGGCGCTTCTGTGGGAACCAGAACATAGATCTCATGAACATCCCCTGGAGCTGAACTGACCTCTACGGCCACCTCTTTACCCGTTGTTAGATTTTCATCAGACTTAAGGCAATTTGAATAATGAAGCCTAGAGACAAAGCATACAGTCAGGTAAAATACATCCACTCGTCTGAGGTAAAGATCGCTAACAGTTTAAAGACATTGTTGGTAGCAGAACATACCTCCATTCTCCTCGCTCACTTCTTTCCGGATCCTGACGTATTTCTTCTTTCTCTCAAGTGGAACCTACAGAGGTATATAAATATATATGAATGATATATATGAATGAATTAACCAAGACTGCAACTCAAAGTGTTGTGCTCAACAAACAGGCCTGTAAAAAAAGAAACATACCTCGATTTCAATTGGAAAGTTGTAGGTCCTTTCAACGTCAATGATATTCTCCAGAATAAACTGATTCTGGACAAGGAAAGAAAACCACAAGCAGTGAACTATAAAACACACAACACTTTCATCTCTTAAGATGGATCATACTCAGAATTAGTTGTAGCGCATGGCTCCAAAATGAAAGATGGCCGCTGTGCTGAAGAGAGTTGCATATAATTATACGAGCCAGTCAGTACCTTCTCGGGCTTCTCACTGAAGAGGAAGCCCTGGTAGAACTTGGGCTCATTGAAGCTGCAGCTGATGGCGGCGACGGCACAGTTGTACGCAGCACAGTGGTAGTGCCTCCTCAGCTCAAGGAGCTGAGTCTCACCGGCCATGTTCTCAGTGAAAGCTTCAAAACACGACCTGGTTAAAGAGAAATCATCGCTCGGTCATGGAACAATAAGGACACATCACATCGCTGTCGTGTCACTTCTTGAATCGTCAAAGTGTCCTACTTGATCAAGGTCTTGGACAACTCATTCCCCTCGGTTTTGTCTGATCGGCAGTAGGCTTGATTAATGCGGGATTCCTTGGAGTAAACCTCTTCTTTGGGAAGCTGACAATACAGGAGCTCCATCAGCTTGTAGCAGCCGATCTTCTTCATCAACTGGAGCTCAAATTCCATTTCATTTGACTGAAATTGATAAATACATTTGCCTTAAAAACAATTTTCAAATGTGCTCCTCTGACCTAAAGAATTCAGCACCAGCTTTGGCCTGCAAGGACAAACAATGTAACTGCAAAGTGTTTGATTAAAAGCTAAACATGCCATATAAATGAACACATATCTCTAAACAGTGAAACAAACACAGCTGTCACAAGCTGTTGCATTTCTTGACGTACTCCACAAAATGTTAAGAACCAAACCTTTGTGAAGCGGCTGAGCAGCAAAACTATTATGTCAGAGACGTTAGCGACAAAGAAGTCATTCAGGGCCTTGGTGCTGCAGTGAGAGGCGAGCGGGAGCAGGACCCTCTCCATCATGGCCTGCAGCATGGAGCTCATCGGCACGTCTCCCTGCTGGATCGCTCTGTAGACCGTACACAGCAGCTGCAGCTGCCGCTCACTGCTGGACCTACACGTAGTATCAGACATTGACAGACACAGGGAGTGGACACAAAATAAGAGACTTCCAATAAACGCATATAATATAAGCAGGAGCAATGGGTCTTGTCGAACCCAATTCAACACACTGACACCTCATGGGTAACCTTACTGTCTCCCTTGAGTGAGGCTGGACTCACCGTCTAGCGATTCTTTGGAAACAGGTTTGGAAGGGCTCCTCCATGATGTGTTTTCTATCGCGACACAGAATCCCTGCCATCAGTTTGAGAAGAAGTGGGCTCTGAGAAAGCTCGAGGGCATCCAGCAGCTAAAAGACATAAAGAAATGTGCGATCTTACAACCTTTCTTACATGGTAAACCCTGCAAGAGAAACATGCCACGTATGAGGGTTTGGAGAAGAACAAAATACATCTAATAATGAATTGTCCCTTTTAATCTGTGGTATCCTCCTTAATCTCCAAATCCCTGACTTCACCTTCCGGATACAGTCCATGTAGTTGTTGCGGTGCAGCGAGCCCTTAGCGAACTCGTCGGACTGCATGGGGAAGTGGGACACAACCAGGTCGTCCAGGGCTCTCTGCAGCTCTGCTAGTGGCTCCTCTGGGAGGGTTGTGAAGAAGGGCAACACCAGCAGAGCCTGACTCTGAAGAGTTGAAGGAACCCAAGAAAATAAAGCACACACAGATTCCTATATGGCAGTTTGAAGCGATCCACGGCACCGACTGTCAAAATGTATACCATTTCCATTACCTTGAGATTCAGTGGCAGATTCATGTCCACCAGCAGCATGGTGAAAGTGGAAAACACCGGTTTGAACGCTTTGTGGTTCGTATCGGAGCAGACAGAGGAGTCAATCTGATGAAAGAAAGAGAGAGGACATAAGAGGAAATCAACAATAGGTAAGCTTGTAATGTACTGCATTGCATATATTTTTTTGCAGACCTGGGCACATACATAAAATATGATAATCCTTTATTAGTCTCACAGTGGGAAATCGCAGGATTACTGCACTTTTTTTCATTACCAATGACGAGGATTATTATTACTTATTCACAAACCTGGCAGCTACAGCTCTGCGATTAAGGATGTTTTTCTAGTGGACATGTAGTAACTGCAGCTTCACAATACCTGGAGGAGCTTGGAGAGCAGCAGAAGAGTGGCAGTTTTGCTCTCCGACGTGGAGGAGTCGCCCTCCCACCACGACTGCAGACTGCTCCATCTTCCTAGCACCTCGTCGACCAGCTGCTTTCCCTGAGTCTTCCTCACAGAGCGCTCTCTGAAGCTGTGGTCCAGCATGCCATTCAGCAACACGCTCACCTGATGAACAATTCAACACCAGAGAGAGAAGAAAAACTCACGTGCCGGAAAAACAGTGAATCTCCTTCACGTGCATGGCTCAAAACGTTTGGACAAATGTTCTGAAAAAGGGCGGAGGAAGAGCTACCATGGTGGGGTTTTGAGAGGACGCCTTCATGAGGCGTGCCACTGTGGTGTTCAGACTTCTCAGCAGCTCAGTGTTGATGGTCATCTGGAAGAGGCTGTAGAAGTACTCGCCGTGCGAGAAGCTCAGGAAGTTATGGCTATGACTTCCAGAGATGGGCACAGACAGCATGATGGTGTTCAACAACAGATCCACCAGCTGCTCACTCTGCAGACAGCAATATACAAGAGGAAAGCTGTCACTTGGTATACTTATGGAAAATAAAAACGGTTTACAGGGTGTCTAATACATTAACTATCAATATTGCTACTTCATATTTTCATCCTAACTTTGCTGTAGTCAGTTGTCTGCAGCTCAAATATCACCACAGGTAGTTCACATTTCCTCTGATTTGATCAAAGCCGACCCAAAGAGAGGTAACACTGACCTGTTGATTCAGAGAGAAGGCAAGCTGAAGCAGGCCATCCGCCAGTCTCTTGGTATTTATGTCCAAGGATGGAAGTGCCTTGCGTTCCTCACCCGGAGCTATTCCTTTATACACTGCCATCAGAAGTCGGGACCCAAGGGATTTGGCATAGGTGCCATCCTTCAACGCGACGAGAAAGACAAAAAACACAAGCAAAATGTGTGTTATTTATTGGTGAACTGTATTAGCGTTGAATCACTCTGAAAACTGGATTGCGTAGGACATGTGAACTAGTAAAAAAAACGGTGCCGCAAATATGAAGCTTATTCTGGAGTTAATGGTCACACAATCCCGTTTGAAAATGTCCCAGGACAAATACCTGACTGTGCAGAATGGAGCAGAGGAAGTCGGCTTTGTGGATCTGCTTACAGGACGACAGAACCATTTCCATCTGGTCGTGGCGGCTTAGTGTGCTGGGGTGGTAGAGATCGACAGCACACAACTCCTCCACACTAGAGAGACCATTCACGACGCCAGGAAAGAAACAACATGTGATGATCGTACTGTGATCACAATCAGAAGTCATTTTATTCAAACAACTCATATGCTATCCATTTAATTATTTTGAAATATTCAATACTGCTGCTTATTGAATAATAATAATTTAAAAAAGCATTGCATGTGGCTTGTCTTGTTCTCTAATAGTGAACTTCAAATTAGAGTACTACTTAAAACTACTCTAGAGATGATTTGCATACCTTTTACTGGAGATTTTCGTCTGCAAACTGCCTTCAAGGCGCGTGCGGTGAGGTGAGGCCAGCAGGGCCTTCAGTAAAGGAACGCACACTTCCGGTAGGTTCCTCATTACCTCCACATCTGCCATGTTGAACCCCACAGCGGATGGCTCACACACCACCAGCGCAGTCAGCTCAAAGAAATCGGAGACAAAAATGTCTTGTTCCAGAAGCTGTGAATACATGAAGGAAGTAGTGAGCAAAATAATTGATTTAAAAAGGAGAATAAGAAGAAGACTCACTTAATGTCAAGAGTGTCTTAAATTCAGTGATACCTTCCCAAATTCTTGGTCTCCTTCGACAAGAATCATGGTGGCAAACTCCAGGAGGCGGACAATGATGGTGCACTTGCTGAAGTTGTACTGCTCCACCTCTCTTGGGCTGAAGTGAGAGGTCTTCTTGCCGAGAGGGAAGCAGCTCTCTGCTGCTGCCAGCTCGTGAGTCGCCAACTCCATCAAGAAGAAACGTATTGCTTTCAGAAAGCTCGATTTCTCTTTAAAGCCTTGAAAAACAAAAAAACAGTGAGTATTGCGATCACTGCGGGGCCAACAGGTTTTTCCAACTGGCCATCCTTATACATGGGTGTAGGTTGAGCAGTTGAGGACTTTCTGAGCAGATTATGTCAGTGAGAGTGATTTTCTGATGACTTACTAAGCATGAGGTTCGGCTTGATAATGTGCAATTGGATGAAGGTGTTGTAGCAGTCCAGGGCAGCCAGCAGGACGTCCAGCCACTGCAGGGTGGCTCTGACACTGAAAGGACCCGTCAGGTCCCCGAGAGTGGGCTGGGAGAGGAGACCTCCACCCTCGAAACGCGAGACCAGGAAACCTTTGCCGTGGTCCTTCAGCATGCCAACTACCCACTGAGATGGAGACTCCTTTCCTGAGTTCAGCCACAAACATCAGAGAACGTTTTCACATGGAAGTGATTGAAACGTAAATGAATGCAATCCCCGCTGTGTTGATATTATTTGAGTGGAACTCAAAAATTAAAAGAAGTTTGGTTTACATTTGCATTTTCTTTTTATAACTAGCATTTGATGTTCTCACATGTCCACCTGATCAAGGCTACCTGGGTGTGTTGCTCACCTGGGAGGAGAGGAACGAACTCATAGAACAGCTCCATGCATTTGTGGCGACACTCTGCCTGAGGACGGCCACATTGCTCCAGAAGCCATAAAACCACATCAGAGAGGCACAGCGTCCCATCAGGTGGAAAGCCCCTTTATGGACAGAAAGGAAAACGATGGAAAATATGATGATTATTTAAACATATCATTTATAATGTTTGATCTTTTAATGAGCGTTACTGCAATTCTGCCTATTGTAAAAAAATAAAGGAGTACACATGCAGTTATGAAATGTAAAGCTTAATATACACAATTTGCCTCAGTGCTGAATTTCCTTTCAATGCAACGATATCTTTTAATTCTCTTGAGTCAGAATCACCATGTAACTTTATGTAAGAACCCAGCTGATGCACAGATTACCAACCTTGGGATGCGTGTCTTGGCGTTGTGCTGATTGAGGCTCGGGGCCTTGTGAGTGATGATTCTTTTCAGGTGATCGATGGCGCTGCAACACTGCTGCAGCGTACCTGAGGATGGAAGAGTGGCAAGAACAGATGCAGACATTTTTAAAAATGTAACTATTACTTTCCCTTAATGTGCAGAAGAACCTTCTTTAACCCAATAAGAGAAAAGAATAATAATTATGAAATACATTCTAGATACAATTACACGTGGGTTAAATCATTGTACTGGAACATTGCAGGAAAACGCAACACAGTGAGACATCACCTTCAAAGAAAAACACTGCTTTTAAAACACAAATTACTGCTGCTAGTTAGTTATGACAAGAAGACTTTGATAATGACATGAAAATCTGAATGTCCTGTCGATAAATCTGATGGAGGAACAATTACCCAGAGAGCGCTCATCTGAGTGTGCAAGAGCCAGACTTTCCACAAATATGACAAGAACTTCAAAGATGAACTGATCCACCAAGGACTTCTCCTCCCTGCAGAGACAAATAGGCAGTCAAACCAAATCAGTTAATCCTTAAATATCACCAACAAGATACAGATTAACCCCGTGTCAAAACAGCGAGAAAAGTATTTTACCTGAATTGTCTGTAGATGCTATTGAACGCTAAGGCCGCACCAAGTCGTTTGAAGCCATTGGGGTGGAGAGCCAAGCTGTAGATCCGCTTGAACAAGGACTTCATGTTGGTCGGGCTCTTCTCCTGCTGCATGGGGCTGGTTTGTTTGATTGACCATTTGACAAACTCTTCGATGCAGCGGCCGCAGAAGTCTCTGAGAGTGCTATCCATCGGGTCAACCACCCCGTCCTGAGGGGAAGAAAACAGAACACAGCAATGTGTGAACCTCACGTGGCAGGAAGGAATCCTTCTGGACCCCATTCATTGATGCGTAGTCTTAGGACTTGTTTGGTCACATGGAAAGCCCCTCAGAGGACCAACGCTTACCATAATGGCCTCCAGAACAGCTACTGTGTCTTGGCTCTCGAACTTCTTGTTGTTTGTGAACCAGTGAATCAGCTGCATGACCAGCGGTTCAAAGAGCTGTCTGGTCACCTTGTAAAGACACAAAATCATCAGGTTTTTTTTACCGAAGAGATTAACATGCAGTACGTCTCTCCCTGTTTGGATTACAACCAGCGTACACACCTGATCCACATCGCATGCTAGACGCAGAAGCACAGGAAACAGCCTCTTGTGCAGCTTGTACATGGGTGGCAAACTATTGTCCCCCTCCACCATCTGAGCACTCTTCCCGACCATGTAGACCACCAAGCTGTGGAGAAGCTCACAAGCTGCGACCTGCAGCACAAAAGAAACGATCATTTCTGTTGGGGGAATTCATTTGCATCAAATTCACCTGGGAAACGCGTCGACGTTGGAGGACGTACTTTGGTTTGTCTGTCACTTGTGGACAGAGCCAGTTCACTGATGTGCGGCAGGAACGGGTCCAGGTAGATGACCGGCTTCATGTCGGCGAATGGCACCGCAAAGCTGAGCCTCAACTCAGAATCCCAGGCGACAAATTTCTTCATCGTTTCCTCTGATGAGACCGCTAAACGTGAAAATAGAGGCGTGCGATCAACAAAACCGCACATTTGTGTTAAGTGTTCTCAAACCATCACGGTGGAGCATGGCTGCAATGTCTCAGTGTAAAATGAATGAGATGAGGGTTTGTGATGAAAAGTCTCACCAGTCACAAGGTTCCTGTTCAGCTGTCCTCCCAGGTGGCCGAGCAGCTTCACCACTCTGAGCCTCACCGTGACAAGAGGAGCGTCTTCCTGCATGATTTTAGATTGATTATAAAAATATAACTTCCTATATGAACTTTACTCTGACTTGAGGGGGCAGTGAGAGATTATAGAGAGTGAACTGGACATGTTATGTTATTATGGTTAGAAAATTAAAACCACTGTAGCCACAGTAAGAAAGACTATACTGGCACTATTGAATGGAAAGTGTGTTACAAATAAAATGCATTATAATTATGATTAGTACAGAAAGAAATAACACAAAGAGCAAATTGCTAAAAGATGTCTTTCCATCCAGTACCGTGGAGAGCTGGTGCGATTTCTTCAAGAGCCTCGTCATCACCCGGCTGTATCCTTTGTCACTCCTCGAAGACAAAGAAGACATCACCTCCCAGTTGCTGTCGTCTTTGTCTGAAGTCAACAACATCGGAAATCGATTTAGCTAATGATAACCTTCATTTACTAAACTGAAATCCTTTCAAATGGAACCGAACAGATGTGCCTGACCTCCCCTGGTACCATCGTGGGCTTACCGTCGGAGGTGGTTTTCAGGTATCCATCCAGAAGAGGAAGGATGCTCGCGTAGCAGTGCTGCATAGTCTCCGGAGGAATGTGGGAGGACCAGTCCTTGAGGGCATCGAGGGCCACGTTGGCCAAAGGAACATGGCTCAGACCCAACTTCAGAGCCGCCTAGACGCCCACACACACAGACAAACACAGACACACAATTTACGGTCAGAGTTTCTGTCTGAAGCACCCCCGCAGCCCCACCTTCAGCACCACCTGTCATGTTCCAAATGCATTCATGTTAGTATGGATTTACTAGTGGATGTTATATTTCTTCCAAACAATCAATGTTCAGGTTAGTTTTCACTTGTGCTACCACTTTGAGTGGCATAACTTTCAGCTATCCACTTCAACCATTCATCCATTGCGTTTAGCAATTTGTTTCTATTTCTTTGTCATTTCTATTTTATCAAAGTACATGAGCTACAATTTTTCCATGTTTGTAGAAATTGTGCAGTACTGCACTAAAGTGCCTACTGTCCACCTGCAGTCTATGTTTCTGTTTGAGGCGGTGCTCATCCATCCTTATCTAGGTCACAAAAACACAATGAAACCAGGTGAAGGTTCCCACCTCAAGAGCAGGACAGTAGGCCTTGATGTCCAGAGCTACGATGTTGTGGTGCAGCGAGAGGACGAACGTCAAGCAGGAGGCCAGCAGCTCATCTTTGTACTGCTTCATTCTCACACACACCTGGAAGGGAAACACATGTCTCTTACTTACAAGCCCTGCATATTAAGGTCCTCAGCAGTGCCGCATTTTAGTTGATGACATTCCCAGGAAATATTGTACAGAGGAGCTACCTCTTTTCCAAACTTGGAGAAGAGAGCGAAACAAGCGCTCTTCACTGTGTCACTCTGAGGGGATATCGAGCTTCTCGGGCCGACTCCCTGATCCAAAACACAGAAGGAGTAGAAACGTCACACACATTGTACACGAGGTCTGACCAGGTAAAAACAACGACTGATGACAGAAGTGGTTTGTACTCATGGAAATGTTACCTGGTAGTACTTGGTTCTCTTGGCAATTTTCATGGTGACAGAGAGCAGTTTGTAAAAGCCACTGACAAGAGGATTTCGTATGGAGTGGAGGATAAGTTCATGGCTTAAGGGATACATCCAGGACTGGAAATAGTCCATGTGTTTAGACAGCAACAACTCGCTGCAAAAAAAGGGAAAACGCCGTAAGACTTGGTCAAATACACGTTACATTTTATAAAATTAAATTTTATTTGTATAGCGCTTAAAAAAAGGTAATGTAAAATGCATTTAAATGTTTAACAATAAGGGTGTCTGCTTGTCTCACTGCTAACTGTGCCACTTCTAAAGGCCCTTGTGATGTCTGGTAGAGCGATACCTGCAGAAGTCAACCAGGTTGATGAAGGCGGTGAAATCTTTGATCTTATTGGGCAGCAGATGAGCTGTGGGGTCGGAGGACGGCAGGACATGGGCCGCATCATCTGGAGCCTGATGGACAAGGATTAGGGTTTTATGTTTAACTGATACTGCCGAGAGCAAGCGTACAAAAGCTTTTCAATTTCATGGTATCGACATGGGACACAATCAAATAGACTGAAACAATATCAACATATCTCGTACACTAGCCAATCCATTTTCACTTTTTATGAACGTCAATGAAGGAGTACATCAGTGCGACCCCAGAGTGACACCTCACCTCCTCTCCCGTTGTCACTTTCTGCACGGACAAGTCCAACTTTTCCACTATTTTGAGAATCGATTTCACCAACTCGTCATAAAGCAGACGGCTCAAAGACACGAGGGCGGCGTTCTGACTTTCGAAAGCTCCATCCAAAAATCCTGAATCCTGCAGAGGACGACACAAACGTAACAAGGACAGAAAATTAAACGTGAACCATGAAGCAGTCTTCCCTTGCAGCCCACCCAGCCGAATGGAGGAGAGCACGCTGGTCCGTAAATCCATCTCATGACACAGTGTACATAAATATTTGCACTGCAAAACTCCACATGTTGGACATGCTTTTGAACAATTTTAAGTATTCAAAGTAGTTTACAGCAGTACACAGGCTGTCCTAAATAAATCTGCTAAATTGAATTAGAATAAAAACGTTTTTTTAAAGGACATAGCTGTACCTTCAGCAGATGACAGTCGAGAAGGCTTTTAAACAGGGCGAGGTAGTTCTGACTAGAAGGAACTTTCCATTTTCCAGTGCGAACTTGGGAAGAATCTCTGTCTTTGTCCTGAGAAAAACATTTTGATTGAAGAAAAATGAACTAAACTGCAAATAAAACGTTCAGTAAATATACGGTGTACATGCGTGTAAATTCAACGATGATCTGAAATCCAGCGTCTAACCTCAGGAAGCATGATGGGCTTTGAACAGACACGAATCAAGCCCTGGTGCACTGAAAGAAATGAGCAAGAGTGAATGTTTTAACAGATGTTATGTGCAATCTCATCGCAGATACCAGTCCCACAAAAGCAGCATGCAGGTTTAAATAATACATTTGCTGTATCTTCGGGACCCTTTGCCACTGTGAGAGTCTCTTCTTTTATTTCTGTACTGATAAAGGGCAGTGTTTTAATTTAAAACATGAGGATGTGCTCATGGGCGACCTACCCACAGAGCTAATGAATCCCCAGAGGACAGGTCCTTTAGAGGCCATGGCCACCAGCACCTTCAGGATGGACCTGCAACACACAGTCTGCATTTTCTCGCTGTACTGGGGGAAGTTGTCGATCTGCACCACCAGGAGGCGCTCCAGCAGCGGCGTGTACACCTCTGGGATCTGAGGCCGGAGGCAAAAAGCAGAAGATCAAATCAATCCTGGGGGTGAAAATCTGGGATTGTCAGTTTGATTCAGAGGATTGTTGTTAGTCAACATTTGGTCCAAGCACGCGACAAGGGCCGTGACTTTGTTACCTTGTCCAGGTGAATCAGGACACTCGCTATAGAGTCCAGGAAGCTGGGCAGCTGGTAGAAGCTCTCGTCCTCCCCATCGGACTCGGTCAGATACATCTGCTTACAGCGCTGAATCAGCTCCGTGTACATCAAGTCCACGTCTTGAGGGCAAACTTTCTTGCATGGCTACAGAAAAAAAAAATACAATCTATTTTTGCATTTTGCATTAAGACACAGGAACTCCAAACTGACAAATATGGCAATGAACGTACGGTGGCGAAGAATCCATATCCCCGTATAGCGATGGACAGCTCCTTGTGCGTCGAGTCCATGGTTCTGATGATGCCGCAGAACTTCTGCATGAAGAACTTCAACTTGCTTTTGTGCTCCTCAATATTGTTTGCCACCAGCATTGCAACCTTAGAATAACAACAACAAAAACCATGAATGTGGAGTAACTCATCATGGTGCTGCTAACATGTCTGCTGCGCCTGTGTGGAAAAGCCTCCGAGTGTTTACCTGTTTGAGGAAGGCCTCGAGTGCGTAGTAACTCGTCTTCTTCATCTCAGGGTTGATGTGTCCACAGAGCTTCGACATGACCTCGAACAAAGCTCTGTAGTGGTCCATGAGGCAGCTGCTGAACTGGGACGCGTGTCTGGCAAGTAGTCTGAGCCCGGCTGTTCAAGAGACAGACAAAGTGGGTACGAGTTCTCGGGGACTTTCGTCTTCATGCCGCAATGGAAATGACAAACTTACCGAATGTGACGGCGTAGCGCGACATCGACATCTACAACGAAGATGAGACAACAAGCGGTCACGGCGGGAGTCATGTTACAGAGCCGTACGTTTTAAATGTGAAAAGCGATCGAGACACATTATGGGCACTGTAGAGGACCGTTAGACGCAGAGGCGGGGGCGTGTACCTGAGGGCTGACGGCCTTCAGGGCGTACTGAAAGATGTCCTTGGACGTGACTGGGTCTGCAAGTCAGAGACGCACACTGAGCTCAACATGCGCTCATCATAGGAATAAGCATGTTTCCTTGAAAATGTGAAATATTATCCCACCTTCCTCCATTGTTTTGGTGAAGTTGACCATAAGAGCGTTGATTCCTCTCAAACATCCAGTCACAACGAAAAGTTTGGGCTCCTTTGTTGAGGAGGTCATCTGAAACAAAACGATTGACAGCCACAGCCGATCACACACACACATTTGAAAATACAATACCTGTAGAGGAGAGTCCTTCCGGCCACACACTCTCACCTGGTCCTTGAGCTCCCCGAGATAGGCTTTGTAGAGTCGGTCAGAGTTCTTCTCCATCTCGCTGGGGTGAACCTCTGCGAGAACGCCCAGCAACTCATAGATTTTGCCAAGAACTAAAACAAAAGATTATTATTTTTTAATATACATCATTTCCATTTTCCTTTCCTGGATGGATTCCTGTCATTTCCATTCTAGCGTCAAACCAAACCTTGGCTTCAGGCGACACACGAAGACTCACCTGAATCGGACAGTTTGCTCCTCTGACAGAGCTCGCCGTAATATTTGTTGAAGATGTCACTGACTCGAAGCTCTGCAACCACACTGGAAGCCTTTGTTTTTTGGAGAACCTGATGAGAGTCAGAGCAAGAACAAGGTCCAGCCAGCATGTACTCCATATTCACAAAATGCCAAACAGCCTCTCCAGAGACCATGTGAATGTGTCGCTCAGTTCACGTTGAACACCTAACACACGGAGAGAAACCAACCTTGATGAGGAGCTCCAGCACCAGAACCTTACACTTGGCTGCTTTATCCTTTGTATACACAACCATGCATGTGTTCTGCACAAAGAGAGAAATGGGTGAAACACAACATGATTAATTCTTTGCATTACGTGCACACGTTCAAAAGTCTGGTTTTAGGTACGACTCGGTTGTCTTGTGTTATACTGAGAGCCGTTTGTAGATATTAGTATGAATAATATATATAGAAGCTACTTTGGTGTCAGTATCAGTTTTAGTCGGATGTTGAATTTACTTTGAGAACATGGATGCACCATTATGTGTAATGATCTTTTCTTTTCCCTGCTGCTGTCACGCACACATGGAAAAAGCAGAGGAAGCCACACATTACACTCGCTGTAGAAATGAAACTCTGTGAAAGAACATGTATATCATATATTGTTCTAAAAGTTAAAACTTACTCTGATGTCATTGGCGTAAGTCTGCTCCCAACCCTTGACTCTTGGCGAGACCTTGTCCAAGAACTTATCCAAAAAACCCAAGATCTCAACTCGGGTGTCCCGGAACTGGAAAACAGATGTTTCTGTCAACACGAGAGCCTTTCAGTGTCGTGACATTGTTCTTCACTAGATGTTCCTCGAGGCCTACCTCATCTGACGCCAGGGACTTCCTGAGGAAGCTGAGCAGTCCATAGTCTTTTGAGAACAATAAGGATGTCTGCAAAGCTTCATGATGCAAATATGTTAGTTATTGTTTTCGCAGTATGTTTTGACACCCAACACTAAAGTCTGCACATTTAGGAGCATCGTGAAATTTGCTACATCAATACATCTGTGCAATTTTAAACCCCCATCATCAACTTGTTGCAGCTGCCTTACTGTTAGTAATGTGCAATAACTGCATACAAACAATATTGACCAGTTTAAAGACCTACCACTATAATCTAGAGATTAGGAAGAACACTTTAGTTGGATTGAAGTTAAATGGAGAGCAAGAGAGAACACACGCTCGATAAGGTTATGTTTTGCATGTAAGTGTAGTACTGTAACACTGGCACACACACTTTATGCTTGTTTTACTAATGTAATATTGCAGACTTCCAATGGAGTTGTGAGAGTGGCCAGCTCCACGTTTTGCTTATTGTCACGTGGTATTTATATTATATTCTGACGGAGCGTTACCGCCCACCGCAGTGAGTTTTGGCGGAAGAGCCTGATGTGATGCGTGCAAACAAAAACAAAAATAAAAAGTAAATGCACAATTATTGACATCATTAATGCATTACGAAGTGACAAGTGCCGTGTAAAGATGCATACTCCACCTCCTCCTACAAGGTGTTTAAGTCTCATCAGCAACAGAAGCACCGTCAACATTGAATTGCCAGATTGTTATTGGGAGTTTGGCGCGGAGACATTGCGTTCTCACGGGACAAAGAGAGGAGGACTGGGTGGACTTTATTGTCTTACCAAGTTCGTTCTCGGTTGTTGTTAGCATGCACTCCTGTCCCAAGTCACCGATAATATCGTAGCATTTCAAAGCTGCGGCTCGTGTGTCTTCGTCCGGGAGATATTCATGAAGTTTCAGGAGAAGCCCATGAACGCCTCCAGCAGCGTTGCTCTCTGAAGACATGACTGCAGCGCGGAGCTAAGCTAACATTAGCGTCACTTCAGCCACCCTACTTTCTCTCATAAAGTACACGATCAGAACAAGGACGACAGTATGTGCAAAGCACGCACACTGTCAGACGTGATGGGAAGAGACATTCAATCTCAAGTCGTCACGCACATCGGGAAGTATCAGGATGGGATGCATTTGTTTCAAAATAAAAGCTCCGGTAATGATGATTCCGGTAACTTCAGGTGACATAAAGAGTCCTGTGTTAACGTTACGTTACGTAACTTCCTTTTAATTAATTTTTTTAATTATTGACAACTTAACGTAACATAACGTACTATAGCAACATATCTACCAGATTTACAGTTTAATTTTAAAATGTTCACCGGAAAACGTAGCACGATATTTCCATACATCGATCGACTTAACGATTGTTGATGGCTGAGCAAAGAAAATGTACATCATTAGTAATCATGAGTGTAACAGTGGCCACAAAGTACAATTACAGCATTGTTTGTCAACAGTTGTATTATATTATATTTTCTCACTGTAACCCCTAAAAGGCCACGATAATCATTATAGGTCTGTTCAAGTTAATTATAGAGCAATAAAGCAATATAATAAAACATGCTTAACTTTTTTCTGATTATTTCCGTTTGACAACTTTATTTTGAAAATATTTACCAGAAGTACTATTATGTAATCATGTCTCCGTTAACGCTGGCTTGACGAATTGACTATACTGCAGTTCTCCACATTGGCCGCTGGAGGGCACTAAACACCTTTCTGCTGATTCAACACCTGCCATCAACTTTATGTTCATCCAATTTTCATTGATAAATATGTCCTGTCTTGTTTTTTTGTAAATGAATCAAAACCTGCAATATAAAATAGATCTAATGTGTTAAGCTTATATATCACGACTATTAAGGATAACTGAAACGCAACTGAGCTATGGAAGTACTGTAGAAAGCACATGCAATTTATTTTATTTTTGAGTGAATATGTCAAGTCAGACACGATCCTGGAGGCTCTCTAGTCTTTTATATCTCGGACAAATGATCGTACTTTTGTAATATTCATCTCATTGGAATTATTTCTAAAGTAAGTCTGTGAGTGGCAACATGTTTTCTAAAATAAATGTTTTCTATAAATAAATCCATATATAATACATCATTTCGATGTGTTACATTACATTCATTTCACCAGCAGGTGTCAGTGTTGTGCACTGCGTCAGTTGAAACCTCCAGATATTTTTTTAGTGCAACTGGATAAATCCTTTTTTTTTTTTTTACACCATATAAAGTTCAGGAAGGTATAATAATAATAAAAAATCGGATATTTAATTCATTTTAAGAAAGAACAGAAAGTGAGTATTTCTCAGGAGAAGGTCTCGATGTCTAAAAGTGTCCTTTCTTCCTGCTCCAAAGAAACAGTACAGGCAGCAAAGCGCTGCTATTCAAGCGGTCCTCTTTAGTCTACACAAACTGCAGGGATTTACAACCAAGGCAAACGCCATAAACTGTCTGCTGCCTGTGTAGCAGTAGTGTATAGTGTGTGCATCTCTATCCCTGTAAGATAAAGCAAATGCTGATCACATGCATATTATTGGACTTGTATCAAGTCTTTTCTCTTTCAGCAAAGTACCGATATTTAATGTTTCACAGGTTGGTCAACTAGAGTCATCTTCAATAGAAACAACAGAGAGAAAAGTGATTTTGTGTTCACAATAAAAGTCAAACAATACACCACTCGGTTAACGCCGTTTGCGGATGTTGCTATTTCTGACATTCTCCCATCAACGTATTAACGTGTTGCTCTACATTTATTTTGAAAGGCTCAACCGGAAGTCACACGCCATATTAAGGGTCGCTTGACACTTTAAAACTCCAGACACCTGTTGTCAAAGGAGTACGCCGCACAAAATCTCCAACACACACGCACGGGCGCGCACACACACACACACGCGCACACCCCCAGTGACCAATCACAAGTCACCGCCTACGTCACATGGGGAGAGGAGGCGATTCAACACGGCGGAGCCGAGCAGGGCAGTGAGGGCTTTTGGGCTGCGAAAGATAAGGAAAGCAGTGCTTGAGGAATAATTTGTCATTTTCAGGATTTTTTTTTCCCCCGGTTGAAATGTTTCAGGATCCGACTGCAGGTGTGTAATGTTGTCTGGTAATTGTAGTAACATTTGTTTGTGTTGCTACTAAAACACACAGCTGTTGAAGAGGACAGAGATGTTTCTACAGACGGTGTACGTGAGCTACGTTACTTTTTTACTCCAAAATTCACCAGAACTCCGTTCAAATGTTTCAGTAACTTCAGCGCTGCCTCTTTTACCGGCAAATAGCAGACGCGCTCTCGAGGTTGACTTACTTAAAACGTGTCTTTCTTCTAAACACAACATTTCGGCATAACGTAAATACACAAAGCGTGTATTCCCACCACAAAACCCCGACTTAAAGACTGTTCTTTCAGTCCGAGCTCACGTCAAACGCGAATGGCAACTTCAGCCGCGATCTGGCGGTCAGATTGATGGCAAAAGTTTATATTTCATGACAAAAGGTTGTCCTGGGTGTAATTTGTGTATGCCGAATTAACTGTCCGACCTTAAATGATCCGACTGGTTTCTTGGTGATTAAGTTTGTCTTGTTGTGTTAAACAATAAGCAAGAAATCATCACATTTTTGGGATTTTTAACCAGCGGTGTCGTGTTCTTTATTTAACGTTACCTGTGCGTGGGCAGGTGCGCTTAAACGTGAGCTCTGGAGACACATTCATGTTTGCCAGCCCACAAAGATCAATAGAGTATAAGTGCTTCAAATGTGTGTGCTAAGTGAATATATTATGTATTTATTGACCCAACTGATGTAGGATAACTCCACTTTCACATCGCAGTTAAAGACTGGTTTGCGCTGTCAGATTTATTTTTGGTCCTGTAATTGGCATCATTATTGTATTAACGTGAAGAATGCTGATACTTGACTGTATTACCTCACACATTGTTCAAAACGGTACACTCCTTGTGAAATATCAATAACCTTGTTCTACTGAGTGACCCATTCAAGCTCCCTGCACATGTCTTATTGTTCATTTCAAGGGGAAATGTAGAAACTACACGTGTTGGATGTCATCAACAGGGTTCTGAACACCATGAAAATCCCTTTCCAGCTGTGAAATCCAGGTCCAGCTGTGTGGGCGTCTGTCCTGCTTAGGAACCCGTCTGTTGCGGCACACCTGATGCAGTCGGTAATGTCATGCTGTTCCCTCTTGTTTGGCAGACGGCTTCGTCCCTGTCGTGGTGCCGTGCTGGGTGTGAGAACGGAGCTGAACCGCAGGATAACCGACTCCAGGCCTCGGGCCCCCTGGACCAACACGACATGCTGGCTGCCATGCTGCGCCAGAGTTCTGGTGGAGGGTCGGGAGGAGGAGGCGGCAGCAGCGGCGGCAGCAGTGGTGGAGCCAAACTCTCACTAGGCATGTCCCGGCTCTCCAACTCCAGCTTGGGCTCGGCGGGCCCCCGGGGGCCGGGCAGGGTCTCCAGGGACGGCTCTCTGAGCCCGGACAGCCCGGACGCCCCCGCCTCGGACCCGGTCTACATCATGCAGCTGGTCAGCGACGTGCGCAAGTTCGCCGACGTGCTTCTGCAACTCAAAGAGGTTTTCAACTCCAAAGGTAAGTTTTGGAAAGAGTTGCAAAAGCCGCACTTCTTTATGTAATATCCTGCCGTGTTATTTGCTCTTTCTGCCAACACAACGCGCTCTTCTAACTCCTCTACGTCAACGTGGTCGCGCTTCTGCCAAAAACACGTCTTGAATTCTGACATGAAAACATCCGTGGGGTCAAACCCTGCTGCCCTCTCTGCTTTGTTATCATTACTTTTGACGTGCACATCTCTTACAGTAGAGGTAATAGTGTAAGCAGCCAAAAAGGGATTTCTAACGGGACACAGCTGCCAGTCAGTTGTTGTGTACACACTGTTGCGTTCCCCACTGTGTGTACACACACTCAGGTCTGTCCACCTAGCTTTGTCCCGCTGTGTCCTTGGCTGCGCGGTCAGTCAACCAGCCTTATCTCACTTTTACTTTGGCTCTTGCCCTCCTTGTTTCCATCCGCGCTGTAAAATGCAAACGCTTACGAGTCTCTGGAAGCTGCTGGTGGAGGATTTGATCAATTGCTCAACGTTCTCTTGAGCTTCTCAGTTTAACGTAGGAGTGAACATTTTAACGTGACACGATGAAGATTGTTTTCCACTGTGAAAAACTGCTGCAGCTTTTAGACTAAAACCCCTGTTAGGCTGTAAATAATAGGCTTCCCTTCATCAGTGATGAAACAATTTCCAAACCATAGAGGAGTTTAGCGACTGACTCCCGTCTCTGCAGCTGTGTATGTTTTGTGTGGGTTGTTATCACATTCCTGACTTTGTATGTTCGGCGTTGGCTTTCGGACCAGACTCAGATCTGTTGATCCCCAGACCTGGTGAGGCCGGTCTAAATAAGATGAGGGGCTTTATTTCCCCGTTACCGCCGGGCCATGCCTCCCAAGCCCTGAAAGAAAGAATCCCAGGCTTTGTTTTTTGTGTCTGGAGAGTTTGGTAAAGGTGCTTGACCCGGCTGGGCACGTCGGCGTTGCAGAGAATAGGACTTGCAGCGGGTACCTTTTTTTTTTTTTTTTTCCAAAGCCCAAGAGACTTTTCAGTGACCTGTCGGCACGCCGAGGATCAAAGCAGCAAGTCATCATGTGCAAGAGATCCACGTCTGCAGCTCTTACAGAAAAGAAGAAGCTTGATTTAAGCAAAAATCGTACCCGGAGCTTTCACAGCGCCACATTCTCGGTTTCAGACTTCGACTTGTGACACTGTTGTGATTTTGCTCTGTTCACCTGCAGATTAAAAGTGATCGTCACCACAGCGTTCACACACAGGTTATTGTTATGTACTGAGGCCGCATAGCTGTCATACTAGACATTTTGCGTTTGTTGCTCGTCATTAGGAAACCGGTTTATAATTGGTGTCCTTTTCAAATAACATTTGCATAGCACTTGAGAACGTCATTCGTTAAATGGGCTAAAAAAATAACAATTAACTCAAGACCAACACAATTTACAGCTCGGGTTTACACACAAGCTCAATTACACAAATGCAGCCGCTGAGATGCCACCGCATGATTGTAAAGCAGAGTGTTCCCATTAGGGTGCTTATTTTGGATAAATACAGGAAAGGGCAGATTTGGGGAAATAGGCTGATTACGTTGTAGAAAACAAACCCGTCCAACCACTTTTGAGGAAAGTAGCAAAGAGACCATTGTCTCTCCAAGTAATTTCAAACTGCAGGAAAAAAAAAAGTTAAATTGCGGAAAATGTTTGACAAATCTGGAATTTTGACCTTGGGACACTGTTGATCCCACGCCGGCCTCATAATGATGTCTGTGGATTTAATTTTGTTGGCCGTATCGAGGGGGTTTGTGCTTGTCGCCCATAAGCGTCTTCAAAGGGCCGATGTTGAGGGATGGCCCTCTCGGGGCTTTAGCGGAGCTTGCTAGCAGATTGTTGGGAGTCACTGACTTGTGCTGTGATTGCATGTGATTTAAATCCCCCTCTAATTTATGGCTGTATTGTCTCTGCAGCTTCTCCACAATAGTTCAAACCTCTCATTACCCGGGCCATTCACCGAACTCTGCTTCTTCTTTTCCCGCACAGGGCCAATAACCGAGTTACAATATTCAGCTCCGAGCCTCGTACCCCTCGCAACAGTGCCTGCATTCACGGTCAACGACGTGAGTCAGGCACGCCATTGTCCCGAGCATCTGCAGACGAGCACGCTGCTGCTAGCTGGCAGCTTTTGCAGAAATGAGACTTTCCCAAGTCAAGAATAGCTGTGGCCTGTGGGATTTCTCCCTGGGAGGGAGGAAGAGGGGCAGCAGTAAACATCAACCTTAAATGGCAATTACAGTGTCGTTGCTGCTTGTTTGTGGTCGGAGGCAATGACGCATGGCTGGATATTGTTTTTTTACTCGTGCCTGAGAAACAACTGTTAAATGCTCATTCAGCGTTTAGTGTCGGGCCAGTGTGCGACAGATGATGTACGTTCTTTCCTTAAGGTTGTGACCTTCTCCGGCGGCCACTTGAAAAATTAGTTGTCGGTATTTTTGAGGGTTGTTATTTTTGAGGATCGGTCCGAACTGTGCTCACCGAGGACGTTTGGAGACCAGGCGAGCCGTGGAGGTGGTCACCGTGTTGCCTTCGTGTTCGGCGGTGAGTGCGTCCCCTGAAAGCCTCGCATCGTTGGAGTAGCACAGTAAACATCTGGTCTTGTTTAACATTGTCTATTTCAGGACTGAGGTTGTGTTGTTGTGGTTGTGTGACTGGGACAGGTGTGTCATCGTTTCATGCCAAGCAGAATGGCGGCCAATTTTATGAGTCAGCCGCTTCTGAATGAAAACGACACCAACACACAGTTCAGTCAGTGAAGATGACAACGTGTTTCAGGAAATACAAGGTTTTTTTTGTTGTGAGAACAGGATATTGATCAAGTTGAAACAGGTCTGATGTGTGATATTCTTGACAGGTTTTTTATTTTTTCCTATGTGATAAATTCATGCTATTCCCTTTTCTCCCTCTTTGTTGTTTTTCTCTTCTGGCTTTTGCTGGGATACACTGCGTCACCACTATGAATAAGCATCTTCCCGGGTGGATATCTTTTAAAATTAAGTAAAATCTGCATAAACTGCTCGTTGTTTCATCTCACGGCACCTTCCACCTCCCTCGTGTCGCACCCCTTACGCATCTACGACACAAACATCCACGCGTTGCTTGAAAAACGCGCTGACAGTGCAACATTAATTTTGTTGTCGAGTTGTGTTTTTCCGTCCTCCATTATTTGTATCAATCCAATTTAGATTTTCAACGCAGCATGCAAACGTCAGGACTACCCGCGGGTCTAGTCAAGTTCTCCTAAATGTTGTGCCATCCAGGTGTACTTTCCGGGAAGGATGGCTGTGGATTGGTATAAGTAACGTGAATGCAAAGCGCTGTCACAGCTTTATCATCATTAGTCACTGTTTAAATGTGTCGGTGTTAATGTATGACCCGTACCTCTACCAGCTGTGTGTTTTTTTTACTTGAGTCATGAAGCACTGACTCATGCTGTACATGTCCTCAGTAAATCAGTATGGTTTTGTGAATGCAGGGTTCTGGGTTTTAATAATTAACGGGCGCCAACTAAGAATGATCCACAGGTGTCGTGTAATGTTCCTCCCTGTAATGCACCTGACCGCTCGTTAAGCTCCAATTATATGGCAGAGAGCCACTTTTTTTCTTTCTTCTTTTTTCGTCTCCTTCACCCTCAGATCATTGTCAGTCAAGGAAATGGTACAATGGTTGCGTTGATGTTAAACTTTACATTTTCGGCCTCATTGTTTTGGTTGAAATGTGCCGTGGGAAACGAGCGCTTTTTCTCTTTTTGGAAACCCTGTTGAGTATTCTGCAAAGATGCTCAAGCTTTGTGGGAAAGTGATTCTGTTCTGGGTCCTCAGAGAGAATGCCTGAATGCTATTTTAGCAATTTGTATCCTAAATCACCCCATGTGAAATACCAGCCTAAAATTAGCCCTTCTTGGGCTTTTCTCAAACCATTCCAGGCCTTCTTAATGGCTGTAACTGCGCTCTGTTTAGACAGTCTGTCCCACTGGTCTGGGATCCACTGTAAAGCACTGCATGTTTCTTCTTCCCTCCCAAAAAGTTCCTTTTATGGCTCTTTTACTGCGCTCATATTTAAAAGCCTCTGTAAATTATCTCAAGCACAGGACTAGTCTTACTTTAAAGTCTTCTCTTGAAGATCACGTTACATGGACTTTTTTTGGAAGTCTTGATTTAATCATACTCTGTACACTTATTTCGCCAACTAAGCTGCCTAACAGGAATTATTACATTACTCTAATTGTTTATTATCTGGGTCATCTTTGTTTAAAAGCACAGCTATTGTCTCAACATTAGTTGATGCAGTGCTCGGGTTAGATCTTTAGATTGCTGCCGCCTGGGATTAAAGTGCAGAGTATTGTGACATATGGCAGGTCCATTAATCCCCTGAGATGGGAGAAAGAAACCATGAAATCATCAACTGTAGCTGAAAATCTTTCCTTTAGCAATGCACAATGCGTGCAATTATGCCCCGCTGCACACAGGTGGCAAAACCATGTTGACTTGTCAAGTTTAATTGCCCGACTGCACTCGAAGATTTGTATGTTGTTTTCAAGTTGTAACCCAAGTGAGGTCCCTCTCTGTGTGTTTCTCTCCTTCCTTCCCTCTGGTAAGATTTATGGTTATGGACACTGTTTTTTTTTGTTTTTTTTGCCGGGGCAGCTTTGTTCCAGGAGGTTGTCGATGTTCGCCACACACTAAGATAAAGCTTCAGGATTCCCTCACTACAAATGAGAAGCCAGGGATTGGGGGCTCTGATGAGGGGTTGTACTTTCAAAACTCAGTACTGGAGGCTTCTGTGAAGTCATAGGGATACTGGATGTGGAAGTATTCTCAGCGTCTGGCATGGCAGATTTAACCAAAACCCACTTGGTTGTGTGATTAGAAGAGTCTCTCCTCTTCCTCCTTGGATTAAGGCTTTGAAACAAAGATGGCAAATGTATCCTCTGAATTAGATTAAATAGCCCTTGAATCTGTAGCGTCTATCCCTGCATTAGATTAAAGTCCTCTAGGATTAGAGAAGGCAGCATTTATTGAACATCCTGCGCTTTTAAACAACACCTGTGGTGCAAATTGTACATCCATTTGATTTAGAAACACCCACTGATAGGGATGCAAAGCGTATGAATTGATTTGACTTTTGGCAATGTTTGTGGTTTCTGATAACTCATTAATCGTTGAGAGCAAAGAAAAAAATGTTTTATGTTGTTGAAACCTCAATTTGAAACAAAGCTAAATTTAAATCTTAAAATTAAAAAACATTCAAAATTGCTACTCTGGCTCTTGTTCTTCCAACAGGCCATCACACATTAAATATAAGGGTTCTGTAAAAAGATGCACATTTTGCTGGATGTAAAGAAGAGGACACTAAACATGCATTGCACTTAAAAAAACAACCAAAAGCCTGACCCATTCTCAGACTAGTTGCAGTGAAAAACATGAGCCGCCCTGATCCCTGATGTGTTTTGTTATGTAAGAGCATATCCATGTGGTGAGAGGTAAGTCAACTGTCTATTCCCTATAATTGTGTTTAGTGAGTCAGCTTTAGAAGATAGAACTTGTACAGAAGAGTCATCCGCCATAGTTAACTGGCTCGATGGCGTAGGTGACCGTTGCTTTTTTTAGTTTCAGCATGTTACCAAGGTAAGTAATGGGTTGTATCATGCTCTCGTCATATGAAAACCACTCGGCCAAACAGCCCAGGAATTAGCCAACTGTGTATACTCGGGTCATGACATAGGCCGCCGTATTCACTAGCATTTCAGGGAGGTTTGGGTAAATGGTTCGTGATGTTGTGTCGCAAGTGGCTCTTCTGAGCATAATTGGCCTTGTTTTTCGCCCAGTGCCAACCCTAGGGCATGCTTGCATGTACCCGGGTCAGCCCCATGCTGGGTACAGCTCATAACTCGTTAAAGACGAATGGTGCTGATGGGGGAGAGAGAGGAGGATAACCAGCCGCTTTCTTTGTCCACAACTTTCAGTAAATTTAGGAACCCAGTTGCTGTGCTCAGTGAAAGGAACAGAGTCCCTGTTTGATGTGGAGGTAGACGGACTGAGCGTGAAGCAGAGCCAGGACCAATTGGAGTCTGTCCTGTCCTGTGAGGCTCAAATTAGGCCCCATTGGGGTGTAGAAAGGGCAAGGGAGGAAAGTGGAACTATTGGGGTGTGATTGAACTTGCCAAAGCATTCGACACACAAGCAGCAATACCCTTGTCTCTCTCTTGAATATGCTTCCCCGAACCGATTTTGGCTTCCTAGAACAAACCGTATCTTTTCATCTCACCAATTGTAAGGAGGGAATTCAGGAGCTCCTCAGTCTGCATATTTCATAACTAGCAATGAATGGAGAAAGGGCTCATATATGCAGCAGGCCCCTTGGCTTTAGTCCCTTTTGACAGGACTAGCAGATCAGCAGTGCCTCCTCAGCCTTGAATACCTTCACTTCCATGTATGGCCGTTCTTTGCTCAAGCTGTTAATTGTAACCATGGTAAGAAACAAAACAGGGCCCTGTGACTTAGTTTTTCGTGAATTCTTGATGTTCTTCTTTATCGACCAACTAAACCAATTCTTATAATGCTCGGAATAATCTGTCCCAATTCCCTTCCTATAAACATTTTAGGAAATGTCTTGACAGTTATGAGGGTATGTTTTCTAGTGCAAGCTTTCAATCACACAAAGCCAATTCTCTCAGGATTAGGATGCAAGTAAAGCAAAACAGTGTCCTCTTGTTCTCAATGCTGTGTTTGCCCCCCCAACCTCAGCCCCCTCACCTCCCAGTTCTGCCTCTTGACAGGTATACGAAAGGGGCCCATCTTTGTACTTGTTGGACAGCTCTCCACCTCCCACCTCTCTGGCCTGCTGATGTTCCTTTGCCTATCACACAGCTTGGGGAGCAACTGTAGTCCCTTCAGCCTAATGCCTGACTAGTTTTGCTGCCAGCTCGAGGTTGTGCGGTGGGGGGATTTGCAGCTTCTCTTAAAGAAAGCATAGTTGGAATGCCAACCATCAGAGCTTTGCATCAACAGTAGGCGCGGCGGTGGCGGCGGCGGTGATGGTGCTGATGTGGGGGATATCCAGAGAGAGAGGTTGCCTGTCTATCCTCACTGTGACAGACAGTTCCAAAGAGAAATGAAAGAGGGGGGAAAACAAGTGATTCACTCCATACTGGGTATGTCATTTATATACGAACAACTGAGAGAAATATATTACCAAGGATAAATCTGTCTGTTGACTAGAAAGAGATCTTTAAAGTGTTGTCTGGCCACACTTGGATTTAAGGATAATTGTTATTGGATCTTTATCACTGAATTGTGCTATATATTGTTATATCTTCTGTTCAACTACAACAGTCAAACATAATGTAATGGCATTTCCTAACTTCAGTTTCCATTCGGCAATATTTTTCATTTACTTGTGGTCCTCTGAGCTAACGGCTAACAAGCCTCACAAAGGCAGTAGCCTGCAGAGTGGGAACATAAAAGCCCCCCACCTAGGTGGAAGGTGCTGTGTCTGGCTTAGGGCTCTTTTTTTTTTTTTTAAACACCAGCTCTTTGTGCATGCAGTCATGGGAAAAAGAGCTTCAAAGGTGAAGCAACAGGGAATGCTTCGGCATCAGCATAGAAGTGTGGGAAGGCAAAGTTCTCCTGCCTTTTTACCAGCTGCATGTAATCTGCTAATCCGTAGAGTGGACTGCCGGTGGTCTGTCGACAGAGGTGGACCAGGGCCACTGACCACAGGAAGTTTGTTGGAGGAGGAGGATATCAAGGGATGTATGGGCCACCCATTGCAGTGACCCTACCCAAGGTCAAAGGTTAAGTGGACCCATTTTGCGAGACCCTCTTATAGTCAGGGCAATAGGTCAAACTTAGATTGAAACAATGAGGAATTGTATGCAACGCACATAAATACCTTATTAAAGACTAAAACAAATAATGTGGCATTTCACCCTACCCGTTGAAGAATAATCTATTTCAACAAAGCAAAGGTTATTGAGTCACGTAGTGATTGATTGAAGCATTTGGTTGCTTGTCTTTTGAAGCACCTCAAAGAAGCCCATTGAAACATAGCCATACCATAGATTTTGATGAATGCACAATTTATTTGTAACAACTGCCATTACAGAGCTCTAGTTGGTTATTTAGGAGTGAGTAGCTGGAATGTCCAGCTGTGGTCTAACTCAATAGGACACATTGAGAGGTTTTTGACCGACATTGGTCATGGCGTCCTATTTAGCCCCCACTGCCATGAGCCGCTTCCATTTGATCAGACCTCTGCAGACCCAGTTGTGACATGTTTAGTGATTTCACACTTGCTTTGTGAAAATAAGCACCCCTTCGTTCCCTCAAATGTTTTGAAGCATAGATAATACATTGCTCCCATGATTTGCAATGCATGGCTGAGCATAGCTAGGGCCCGAGCGAAAGGAATGTTGCCAAGTCATATTGTATCGGGCCCTAGTCGAAGTTTACTTCTTAAAGAATGAAGTCAGTGATGCTCCGAGTTTCCACTTCTCCATGATGTGTACATCAAGAAAAAAACCAACGACACAATAAGAAAACAATTTTTCTTGTATAGTACTCCACACTTTGTGGGCAGTTGTTGAGTGTTACAAACCTTTTCACATTGCATGTTTGGGTCTAATGTATTTTGTTCTTGCCTAAATACCAACAAAACCTATCCATTAAACAAACCATAACATTTGCTTTCCACTACTTTTGAGCATTGCATGGATTGCACGTCAGAATTGACACCGTTGCGTAACACCATTGCATTCAACTTGGTTGTATTGTGTGTGTTAAAATTGGTGAGTCAACCATGCAGGTAAATATTGGACCTGCAGAAAGGCTTGTATTACAGTGTTTTTTTTTAATGTGTAATTATATATTTGGTTTCCATCCTTCGTGGCGTGGCGGCCAGCGGTGAAGAATATAGAGCTAGAGGATAGTACTATGTCTCCAGGTTTTATGCTCACCAACATTGCCTCCCCACATACTGCATAGACTAAATCAACTAGCGTGAGTCTACTTATCTTTGTATATGTGTAGCTCCATACCATTTCAATTTCAGCGAGTCTCTGCTCCAGAAGAGCATCAGAATGTTTTGGTATTGAGGTGTCATCTCGATGGTGAGTGATCCGACAATGTTTTCATTATGGATCCCCCTCCACCCCACGCTCCTGCAACTCCCGTCCCCACTCCCAAACAAGAGGCTGGAATGTTGGGTTTCCATGACACTAATGAAGTAAAAACCTGGCAATGTCTTACTGGCAGCCCCAGAGCAGCTCCTGATCCGCGGCCTCCTTCTCATCAGGTCTGATCCCTCTGTAGCCTTCATTCACCGGGGCTTATTATGCCCAGGAATGTCTCTCACTCGCTCCCTCTCTCATAACCCCCACTACAGCAGGGATGTGGGGTGCAGGGGTAAATTTGGGACAAATCCCAAGGGAGCATACTACCCCAAATACCCCACCCCTCCATACCAACCAAGACTCCTCCCCTATCACTCCTACCACTAACCATCACACATGGACAAAGACGCACACACACACAACACACACACACACTCCAATCCCTCTTTCCCGTGAAAAGTGAAAAGCTGCCGTTGTGATTTATTGTTCCATAAATGCTTCATGTGGCAGGCCCATGAGGCGACCGGCCCACTGTTTGCTAGTGGCCCCAGGGACAATAGTGAGTTTTCGGCACTTAAACAAGTCTGCATGCAAAACTCTGCGGTCTTCCCAGGGGAAAACGGAATGATTTTCCCAGCAGCTTGTTTGTTTTCCAGTTTTCAGATGGCTGATATTTGCCAATTGAAACATTATCTGTCATCTTTTTCCACCAAATGTTCCTTTCCTAACTGTATTTTTCTCATCTTTACCATGGCTATGCCACTGCAGAAACATGTTGCGCTAGTCAGATGTTCCTTTAACTGCCCCTCCCTGGTGGGAACAAGTCTTCTTCTCTTTGTGTCTCGTGCAAAATGGCAGTTGAAGGGTTAAATAATCAGCCTCTGTACATTATCCTGTGTCCTGCTGCGCTGGTGGACGCAACCATAATGTCTTGCTAATTAGCCTTCATTTAGGATGGTCCAATAGGCCACACAACCGCCATTGAAGACTGGAGCCCATGGAGCTTTGCAAAGGAAGACCCTCTGTCTCGTGGGCATTCATGGTTTAGGCTTGTCCTTAATAAACCTCTAGGATGCCTCCAGGACTCTGGATTCAGTTACTCGGTTGATGAATGGGGTGCATAGGCTGTGTAGGGATGATTTAGGCCATTGTGTGTTTTTGTTATTGAAAGGATAATGTCCATAAATGGGACCTAAACTGACCAGGACCAATTAAGGGCTTAAGGGTTGAAGCGGCTCTTTGTAAACTTTGACCCTGATCAAATTATTGTGGGTCCAGGTCTCTCTATAAGGCTGTGGGAGATAAAGTCTTTGGGAAGACTAGTTCTTTTACAGTAAAGGATTAACACTTCAAAACAGCAAGTTAAATTAAAATTACATATGACATTTTATTTTCTATTTCCTGTTAAATATTTTTTTATTTCATTTAAGCCAATGTAAATTCAGAAAACACCATTCAAAAGGTTTATTTTGGTTAACTGAATACAGTGAGTACACCATTAAAAAAAAAAAGCACATTCTTTCTCTTTCACACAGGATTGTAATTGGAAAATGGTGGAATCTGTAAATAGTAATCCAAACGACCAATGCATTGATTGTAGAGATGTTTTGAGTCTCAGTTCGATGCGTGGTCGCGCCAGAAGCACACGGCTGGCCCTATTCCTGTCTCGTGGGGCGCTGGGCAGCTGAAACAAAAGGACGAGAGGCTTTCATCATCAAAAAACACGAGGTCCTTGGCACAATAAGTAGCTGTGCATGACATCTGATGAAGATGGATGAAAATGGTCGCTATGGTGAAGGATAGGACTCTCCAGGTCCTGAAGCTTTTGGCAAGCTAAAGGCATCGTTGGCACGGGGCAGTTCAGTCTGGGATTTGTGCTTTTCTTATGTAATCATGTTGGTGTGTCCTAGTTTAGTTGGCCACGTCAATAGTTAGTGTGGGGATCTTTCACAAGTGCTTGATATCCACCTGGAATTACATCGAGGCCAACTTGCAGGATTGTTTCTTTGAGTTATTACTTACCCAATCGCTCTTTGGGTTTATGTTAAGTGGCCCATTGTTGATTTGCGGGGCGTGCTGACTGAATGCATTGAAGTTGTCAGTAAAGCAGCAACACGTATGGTCCTTTGCCACATTATCATTCACAGTCTCGTTCTTTAAGAGAGAAAAGAGGCGCCCTGCCATAGTGCTGTAAGAAGTTGAAACACATATACAGAAAACACACGTGTGTTGCTCTACATCTTTATGTTGACAGTTTGGTGGAGGGGGTGGGAGGGTTTGGCACATTTTTTGTGCTACATACTGATTGTTTGGTTATTGTTGTGACCTGTTGGCCAAATTTGAACTTGTCACCTGCTGGTCAGTTGGTGGTCATTTGGCTGGATTTCCGGACCAGGACTCAGCTTGCTTTGTCATGGCGGCCACACAGACCCAGCATTATTAGCCCCACTGGCGGCACTATTTGTCCCACTCTAAAAAAGAGGGCTAATGAATAAAAGACAAAATGGGAGACAGCTAAAGTCTTTCTGATCCCTCTACCATGAAGGGGTAATCCAGGGGTGATCGTCAGCACAAAATGTGGCTTTGACTGCCCGTATCCATTCTGTGTTTGTGTGTGTGGAGGGATGTGGGTGGTGGTGGTGGGGTTGAGTGGGTGTGTGTGTGTATTTTTTAAAACTTTTTTTTCTGTTTACTAGAAAATTAAGAGGAGATCTGACTAAGAATAAACTAATTACAACACATAACGAGCACGGCAAAACAACCTGCTGACTGTGTATGAGGTGAGATTGCAGCTAGGACATGAACCTATATAAATTAAAAAGCCAATGATGGAAGTGTGTGTTTTTGTGTGCGTTTCCAGATCCCTCTTGTGTTAGTCATCTTTCGTCATAGATGACTAACACGAGAGCCATGCTAGCTGTCAGCGGCCTGTGACACTCCCCAGCAGCACTCAGTATGCTTCTAATAAGTTGTAAAAAGAAGAAAAAACACTTGAACCGTAGTTCTTGTACTCATTTCCGTTTAGTCAATGGTGACCTCATTCCTCAAAAATGTCAAGAGCACAGTATCAAGATCAACTGATAGCAAAGTCCCTTTTTTTTTAAATGATGGTGACTCGCTGCTAGTAAAGTCCTATCTGGCCCACAACAACCACATACCCGAGATGCCATTTTTTCCTTTGGTTAACTTACTAACCAACCGCTAATTGCAGACGGAGCACAGTAGGTCATGTTTAGTTATGCCCTTGGCGGTGAAGCTAGCAGCAGTTCAGTTCTTTGTGTAGGTTTGCTGAGTTGTGTGCAATCCCTGCGCCGTTGCTACTATTTTGTCTGTGCAACTACACCATAAAGCAATCTGTCATGGCTGCCACGGTCACTCTTTCAACCAACAAAGCTGGAATGTCATGTAGTAATCCTTTTTTCAAATGAGGTTAGACCATAGGAGAGTTCTAAAAAGCTGGTTTCTGGCTTGAGTCTGCTCACGTTGTGAATCCTCAGTGTTGAAATATGGTAAATGTCCCATCCTTTTTCAGACTGAAGATACGATTCATTGCATGAAATAGTACATTGAAAGGCCTCTCTGGCCCATGTTCTAACGCATAACAAACCTGGCCGATTGCTCAATGGCTTGGAGCAGAGAAACACTGGATGACACTGATCTCTTATCATCTCATGGGTCAAAGGTTAACCAGGCTAATGGATAATGACGTCGTAGCTGCTTGGACACTGTCAGACGATGTTTTGACTGTCCTCACCAGTTCCATCATGTTAAATGGTTAATTGACAGCCACACTTGTGCTTATTATAAGATGAACTGAATGTGACGTATACATGGACTGTTACACTGAAAGTGTCTTTATAACCTTCCAGAGCACCAGGACTGCCTCCATCAGGCGGCGCACGAGCGTCTCGGGGAGCTGCTGCGGGTCTTGAAGTCCATAATCGGCAAACACCAGAGCCTCAACTCGGTGGACATCCTCAGTACAGCTGGAACTGTCATCGCCACGGTCAAAGGTGAGCTATGAAGACTTTATCTCCCTTAAACAACACATGCATAACTCACAGCTTTTCTGTAAAACATAGCAGCCACTCCTCCACTCTTCCTTCGGCCTGTTTTCTGTCTCTGCTTATCTAATCCCCCCCTTCTCTCATGGCAGTTTTCTCTCCTGGACATTCACTGTTACTGTGTCCTCTCTCTCACACTGTCTTTCCATGTCGGACAAAGAACTTCCTAAAGGAATGTTTCTGAAGAGTTTTCTTATAGCTTCAAAGCAATTCAGCCCTTCAGGAGTCACTCAAGTGCTTAGAATGCAGCAGCATGCTGTTTCAAACCCCACACAGAGAGTAAGAAAATCATATTTGGGAGTAAGATACCTGACTCAAGAGGCAGGGAAGAAGCAAGTGTCCTTTGTGCTTCGTCTGCCAGTCCAGAGGGAACGACAGCGAAGAATCTTATTCAATCTCTCATTCTCTGAGATTATGATCTGACGTGCAGGTCAATTCTTAACTTTGCCGCCACACAAGAATCCCCCGAGTGTACCTCATTTCAATTTGCATTGCAAAGAAGGGCATGAAGAGGCTTTTTGAAGAGCTTTCACTTCATGAGGAATGGTGACATGTGGAAGTGAAGGAAGCCTGAAGAGGCTCAGTGTATAAATTAAGCTCACCTTAAATGAAATATTTGGAATAGAGCCACAAAAACATGGGTGTGTGCAGGCATGTGTGCCATAAACAATGATTGTGCATGCAAGTCCCATCTTTCTTGCAGTGAGGTGACAATCTTCCTGCCATTTAAACATGTTGATGTACAAGAGTATGACCTTTTCAATAAAGAAGCCTCAGACTTGATGGCTTAATAGGCGTCTCTGTAATAGGCTCTTTGAGAGCAAATTAATTAAGAAGAGTAAAATGTCCAGCTGTTCTTCAAACCTGTCATATTAATAGCAGCTTGTTAAAGGACACGGGAGTGTTATAATAAATAATTCCCAAATTATGCAAACGAATTTAGCATTCACACCAGCTGTAATCGTGTAGTCTTTTTCCTAATTCTGTGCAGTGAAGCATGTTATGACGCCTTTTCTGCCACTAGGTGGCCAGCACTGCTCACTCCTTGACCCTCACACAACAACGAGGTGATATAAAATGAGCACACCAGTATTTTTCACAACCTCCTTTCAAAGCTGCGGATGTTACACAACGGGATGGTGTAAAACGATATATATGTTGCTATTCATAGAGGTGGTGTCATGTGATCAGCAGGTTGTGTTTAATTCAAATGTGATTTGAATGTTAGAGGAAAGATTAAATGTGTACAAGTTGATTTTGCATATGATGGAATCCTGTGATTTTGCATTTCTACTTCATCACATTTTAAAGGTGCACCTCAACACAGGAGGTGGTTTTATCACTTCCTCCATCCTGTGACACCGCATATCCAGTCCCGTGCCCGAGTAGCTGCACCGTCACATTATTCTGCATTGGAGGAGAAGTTCCTCATGGATCTGAATTCTGCGTAGGACTTTGCAGCTGACGAGTGTTTCGAGAGTGTTGTGCTTTTCCACTGAAACAATACCATTTTTCCCCGATGATGTAACTTCCACGTTTGGACCACTGGTTGGGGCCTGAGCATTGTATTCCAGCAAGCCTCAGGATGTCCTGTTGGGGGTAGGGGTTGGACAGAAGAGGAGGAGATGTAGCCGCACAAGAGAGTTGTGTGCTTTGCATGGTGGTGGCTACCGTAGCTGGACTGGGGCCCATGGACGCTTGACCACCTTTTTGGATCCTTTTTACACCCCTCCGACATAATCTTAACACTTCCTCTGAGTGAAGAGTTTTGACATTGGATTTATTTCTCTCAGATGCTCCTTTTGATGGATAGAGGAACAGCAAATTTTGGATCCCCTAAAGAACAATAACATTTGGTGGCATGCTTAAGGTGTTTGGACATTAAAAAACCCTCTGGAAGTGTTGGTTCCCATTAGCATCAAGGCATCTTGTTTCTGTTAAATAATTCTGAAGACCGTTTTGAGGTGGGTAATTGGTAGTTTGTATATTTGTAGCATAGTATAAAACTCTTTCCGTAAGACTCGGATTCGATGTGTTTAAGCTACTGAGGAAGCATCTTAGTATTTGATAGGCGTTGGCAGGCAGGTGCTCTTTAACTTTCTAGGACTCGGCTAGAAAGTGAGGATTTTGACCGCTGTTGCTGTTGGGAGCAGTCTTCCTGAAAGATAAGTTGGAGGTGGACTCGTCCCAGCTTGAGGTTTCCTCAACCGACACCTTTTTTCTGCCTCCGTTACAAAGAAGAGATTCACAGCTAACGTTCCAAACAAGTCTAAGCTCGGGCCAGGTTTTCTATTTAAAATGTCTTCTCCGTGGGTCTTTGAACTCTAGACATCTCCATTGTTCTATTGAAGAGGAAAGGCTGAGGAAATCACGGAGGCAGCCGAGTGGTCAGTGACATCACTGATTTATTGCTTGGTGTTTGGGCGCATTTTCTGAGCATCTCTCTCCCCGTTTGTTTTCTCTCTGCTTATTCAGGACAGGAAGTTTATTGTGAAGACTGATTACAGCCGTATTTACACTCTTGTTTTCCCCCCCATTCTGTCCTCTGTCATCACGGTGTTTAGACTTACAACAGGAAACTACTGACTTTCCCGATTACAGACAAATATAAATACACTTGAATGTTTTGCTTAACTTTTCCGATTTAAGGTTTTGGATGTCCCTGAGGGATTTTCAATTATTTAATGTCCACACATTTGAAATATGAAGACCAGATCATGATTTGAAGAAGAGATTTGTAATGACTTCTTACTTGACGTCATGCACAGATTCTGCATGACGTCCTGCAACACCGCTCCATCAGTGGTGCAAGATGTCTTCAGTATGTGTAGTTCGGGTTTGCCGCCTGCTCAACCCGACTTATTCACTATTTGACAGGAGTGAATTTTAAGGAGGTGAACGAGGAGAACAAACCGAAGCTTTTCGGAGAGATCTACGCTGCTATTGACACATTGGCGTTCACCTTTGGCAATGTGTAAGTATTACGTCATAACTGGGATTGTAATTCCTGTGGCTTAGTTCTCTTCGGTGGGCTTTCTTACTCAATCGAACTGCAGACAAGTTGTACTTTTATTCTTAACTAAGGGCAAGTTTCTTAATTCTGGGATTGCATGATTAGTCTGCGTAAATATGCAAGGCATAAAACTTACATAAAAGCACACATAATGAATACACAATAGTAACGGCAAACAATAGAGATACAGATAATATTGAAAATACAACTGAGCATATGGCAAACAAGAAAAGGAGAATAAATCGACAACTACATCATTCAATAGTTACAGATTTTTTCTTTTCATAATTAAAGTGGAACTCCTCTGATTTTGCACTTTTCAAAGTAATTGTAATTGTGTTTAACCTCAACATAATATAAAGCTTTAATTTTGAAGCAGTGGTCCTGCTTTACAAACAAAGTTGTCATTTAGGATGCAGAGACGGTCTAAAGAAAGATGCTAGTGAGTTGCATTATGGGAACTCTTGGATGTTTTTGGGCCTAGTGTATGCTCGAGACTAAAAGTCAGGATATCTCAGCCTCTGTCGAAATCTATTTAGACCATTTTTGACCTTTCATGCAAGTCCACCTACTTTATCAAAGATCAACCGAGTCCACCTTTAACCTAAAACACAAACGCATTTTTTTAGGAAATGTTTTCGTTCAATCAATTTCATATCTATAAACTCTGTTTATTGATTTTTGTGTCCGTTTTCCTTCAGAGTGTCTGACTTCCTTATGGGAGATGTAGAGAATGGATCGGTGTTGGGGCTGCCCCTAACTAAGAGAAGCAGGGTAAGAAACGTACTATATCTATGTTGTGTAGCTCTGTCCATCGCTCTGAAACAAACCAATCATTCAGCATGAGTAAGCTATCAATTTGACACCAACCACCCACCAGAACTCTACCTGGTATCACAAATCAAAGGCTGATAATGGTATATTCATATTAGCTTCATACTTAAACGTGCGTTTATTGTTAGTTCCTTCACCGTACCGTGAATACCAGGAGTTTAGGAGTTAAGTGAGTGCTTGCTAGCTGACACATGTTTCCAGAATTGTCTCGCTGCAAATGATAAATTGATGCTATGTATTGTTGTTTTCCTGTTGTAGCTTTCATATCAGCTTTGAGGAAGTCATGGTTCTGATAAGAGTTGTTTAAAGTATGTCAGCAGAGCGCCGTGCTATGAGGAGAAAATGAATCTCCCCATTGTTAATTTTTTTTATCCGGCTGTTTTTCAGTCTTTTGAGAACCTCTCTGCGGAATCTGGAGGATCCGGCCCAGAGAAAGATGATCCGCCAGGTAAGACAGATCTCTATAACACACAGCTCCTGTACTCTGGCACTGCTCTATGAAAGTGTTGATCGGAGGGGGGGTGTTGTCTGGGCTGTAGTCTGGTCTGTTTCACTTTCACTAAAGTGTTCTGGGGTCGTCTGGGGTAAGAGCACAATTAACTCAAGTCGTGATCACCAGCCACCTCAATCACTTAATAATACATCTTGCAGTCAGTGTCCTGTCAGCATTGCTTATCCTCAGATGGTATAAGCTCATATCACGCTCACTCAAGGTCAGCGGGGGCTTCTCTCGCTGACTTGCAGCAGTGGTGATAGGCGTGTTTGAGCCCAGATTTTTACATCCCCGCTGGGGTCGCGGTGGTTTTCACAGGGCCGCCGCAGCCGGTTCGAGCAGAAGAGGTGGACAGGACGCTGCAGCGGCAGGACAGCGGGGTGGAGTCGGCGCTGCTCTACGCCAAGGCCTGGTCCAAGTACACCAAAGAGCTGCTGGCGTGGGTGGAGAAGCGTCTCAGCACGGGTGAGTTAGGGCACAGCCTTTGTGACACGCAAGGGAGGCAACAGCGAGTAGTGTCGCAGACCATGTACTTAACTTCAGTACGTCATTACATTACAAGTCTAGGGAGTCACAGCAGGGAGGCCTTATGAGATGTTTTCATGTGCAGGTCAACCACAACATCCTAAACACTACAGGGAAAGTAATTAGAGGTTTCTCATTGTTGTGACTAATTATAAAGATTAAAACAACGTTTTTTTTTAATGATCCCATACTGATGTGTGTTTAGAATAAATAAAATACTCTGCTTTGAGAAATATATATTGTTCCCCACAAAAAGGTTAATCACCTCATTAAAAAAATAATCATTTTGTTATTAAAAACTTCTCAACACAAGTCACATGTGATGTCACAGAAGTTTTTCAAGTGGGGTTGCATGAGGTACTTATCCATAATCAGGTAAAAGACTGTTTTTGTACCACCTTTTGTTTTGTTCACTACAGGCAATACACTGCCGATGGATAAATACCTCATACAACCCCACTTGTATCATGCAAATCCCAACTATCCCTTTTAAACTAGCCACAGCCACAAATGTGGGGATTAATTAGGGGCCAACTTCCTGAGAAATTTTTCTCGATCACCTGAGCTGGACTTAAAACTCTTATCCAGGCTCAAGGTTGAGTGTGAAGTGTGAGGGCTTTTGTTTCGGCTCTCCGGTTAATGAATGGTCTGTCTAATGCTTTATCTCTCGGTCAGTCAACACAGTGACACAAAGCACTGAGTCAAGCCATACAGGACATTTGTAATCGAGCAAACATGCATGCTGTTTGTTTAAGACATCAACGTTGGTTAATGGTTTATGTACCGATTCATTATATTGTTTTTTTTTTTCAAAATCATGACTCAAGTACATTGTGCACTTGTGTTTGAATATTTCTCAGTCGTTTTTAAGGTTTTTAACGCTCCTTTAGTTGATACAATAAAGGTACTTTCGTACAATGTAAATAACCACCTTTTTGTATGCCAGTAGAGAGTGCATCATATGAAATTTAACTAAACTTGTGTGGTCTATTTGCAGATATTGAGTGTGCAAAGAGTTACGCCAAAATGGCCGAATCTGCCAAGACGCTTGCAAGTCCACAGGTAAGTCGATGATGCAGGTTATTGCACTCGCGCCGACGTCACAATTTTGTTGTTGTCTTCTCGCTGTCACAGATTGCCATTAAAACGTTCTCCTTCTCATTTTAGGAATTCATGCCTTTTCGTGAGATCTACATGGCCGCCTTCAAAAATGACATTGAATACAGCCAGCTGGTACTTCACACTGCAGCAGTACTCCAAAGCAACAAATTCATGCAGGTAATCTAACAAACAAAAGCTGCATTTCTGAACTGGGACTTGTTGGTGTTGTATAATGCAGCTGAGAAGACAGACTGACTGACTGTGTGTTGTGGGGGTTTTGCGTTTCTTTCCAGCCTCTCCTGGCCAGAAAGAATGAGCTGGACAAACTACGAAAAGAGGTCAAGGAGCAGTGGCAGAGAGAGCAAAAGAAAATGGTGAGTCGATTGCTATGAAGGCTGCATTCTGTGAAGGGAAACGCACAAATGCACACAGAATCTAAATGTTCGCCTGACCCGGGGGCTCGGTCTGAGGACGCTCTTGAAATGCCTAAACCTAAACAAATGCGCCCACACTTGTCATTAGAAAGAAAAAGCAATCATTGACTTATTAGTGTACTGTATGTAATACCGTGTACATGTTTTTTCTTTCTGGATAACATTATTGAAATGTTTCTAATGGTTGGTGTTAATGTGTGTGTCTCCAGAACGAGGCAGACAGTGCTCTGAAGAAGGCGCGGCTGCTGCAGGTCCAGCGGCAGGAGGAGTATGAGAAGGCCAAGGTGTCCACCAGCCGCCTGGAAGAGGAGCAGATTGGAGGAGGAGGAGGACCAGCGGCGGTCAAACAGCTCGAGAAGAGGCGCAGGCTGGAGGAGGAGGCCCAGCAGAAGGTACAGCACCTCCCCCGGTTGACCGGTGGCTCTGTTGATGTAGTACATTGTAGATTTTTAAAGGCCCTCAACTCATCTCAAAGGCTTCTTTAAAAATGTTGTTTCTGATGAACTACATTTGTTTGTTGCAGTTGGTTTTAATTACATAGTTACACCATTGCATTATTTGGATTTTTAAAAGTCCATTTTACTCAAAAGCATCAGTGATATGGCACGAGGCTTATAGTACACCCACACAAAATAGAAACACAAGCACTACACACACATGTTCATGTTCTGCTGTTCTTTATTGAAATTGATTGGACGTTGAAAGTACAGAGAGACCAAAAAAGGTGGAAAGTCATGACAAGGATTCTGGGCTATGCTCCAACATTTAATGCATTGCCACAAATCAGGCTCCCTGGACCACAGAGACAAACCCAGTTGCACTATACTAGTGCATAATGTCAACTAAACTCTGGCTCGCCAGGTCAGAGTTTATATAAGCTGTTTATATAAGCTGTCATCAACTTTGGAGCATGTGACTTACAGCAGTTGGAACTAAACTATCTCAAGTCTAATCATATTAATGTGATATTCATTTTCTGCTTTCTGTTGAAGGCTGATGAGGCCAGGGAGCACTGCAAAGCATGTCAGATTGATGTTGGGGACAAGAGAGTCGATCTGGCCAATACCAAGAGTGAGATCATCACTCAGATCCGAGAGATGGTCTCCCAATGCGACCTCACCCTCAAGGCCGTAAGTTCCGACCTATTTATTTATATTTACTGAAAATGTTTATCTCAAACTTTTTTGATTTTTACATTTTTCGACCAACTTGCATAACAGAAATAACATCTTTTATGTTGGACAGACTCATGGTGGGGGCACTCAATACCTTACGCGCAGGTTAATGCTGCTCGTTCCTTGTTTCAGGTGACGGTCAACTGGTTCCAGCTCCAGCAGGCCCAGGTTGTGTCGCTTCCTGTCAACCACCAGAGTCTGTGTGAAAACGGCAAACTGTACGAGCCGGGCCAGCGCTACATCGACTTTGTCCGGGGTCTGCCCACCGACGGGCCTCGCCTGGAGTCCCACTCGTTTGATTCAGCCGTCACACAAAGCACAGGGTGAGACATCACGACACTGCTGCTAAGGAACACATGGGGAGAGTGGCCCGTGCTGTCATTGTGGGGTTTACAGGGGATCTGAGCACATCCTCTAATAATGAATCCTTCACATCGAGGTGTAAACCTAATCACAGTCCATCATACTATAGAGGAGGTAGATATGAACAGAACTGGAATATCTCATGCGTACTATTGAGCCCTCTTAGTTATCAGTGTTTATGTCTAATTTCTCAGATTTTATTTGTGTAAAACAGATGAGGTGGTGGCTTACAGAGGGCTTAACAGTTCATTTCAATATCATTTAATAATTGGAAATGTTTTATCAATTGGAAAAAGACTTGAGCCTCTCCATGTGTAGTGTTGTTATACAATTATTATGTTTATACCAACAGCTTAAAGCTTGCATTTTAGGATTCTGTGGGAACGTGAACGTTCCTTCGTGGTAAACAAGCGGTTGTAGATACAGTGAAATAACTGTAAAAGCATGTGATACTGTAGCCCTCACTGGTGAGAGGTGGAGGGACTGAGAGGGAGCTTGTTTTGGAAAGCGTAAAACAATTGGGTTGGCCAGGGCTTCCTGCGGAAATGACTGCGGTCACGGGTGAGAGGGGCAGTGGGCTTCCCATCAGTTTGGCTTAACCTCTGTGAAAGTTTTCAGTAGCTTTCAAGTTAAATACACAACATGGTGTTTGACCACCTTGGAAAACATGGTTGTCATTTTACATTTAAGTATTTTCTGGTACCAAGTTCTTGTGGTACTTGGTTTAAAAAGAAAAGAAAAGAAAGGTAGTTTCCTTATGAGTGAGTTTTGTTGACACAGATTTGTGGTCTCTCTCTGTCTCTCTCTCTCGGTCTGTCTGTCTGTCTGTCTGTCTGTCTGTCTGTCTGTCTGTCTGTCTCTCTCTCTCTCTCTCTCTCTCTCTCTCTCTCTCTCTCTCTCTCTCTCTCTCTCTCTCTTTCTGTCATTCTGTCATTCTGTCATTCTGTCTCTCTCTTTCTGTCATTCTGTCTCTCTCTCTGCCTCTCTCTCGCTCTCTCGCTCTCTCTCTAACTCTCTCTGTGTAGGTGTGTCTCACACAGACTGATGAAAATTAGAGAGTGCTTTGTTCTTACTTGGTTTTCTCTCCATACCCCTCAGCTTTGATCCCTCTGATCAAAAGAGTTCAGCTTGGTTGGGAGGAAATAGAACTTATACACACACACACACACACACACGCATACGCACACACAGCATTAGTTTTAAAAAGGTTAATTATACATCACTGACTTACATTCTGTATATTGTGAGATACATTTGGATACTTTTTTAACAATGACCTGGATTTGCACTTTCGGTTACTCACAAGCTTTTCAGCTAATCATCGTTAAATACAAATGAACTGCTGCTTTTGATGGTAAGGTGGGGCTGATCTCATAATGTCATTGTTATTCAATGGGGATGTCCAGTACTGATGGGATTAGGAAATACACTTGGTGTTTCGATCCCGCAGTACACAGATCTCATTTAAATTAGTTAAAGTCTAGACTGTATTGTTGCTGGTCTCAAATGTGAATGCTGTGAAATGTCATATACTTAAAAACAGTGAAACATTTGATTGAATGGAATTGCTCTACTTGAGATTTTTTCCCATTGTCCTGTTAAGCTGACATTAATTATTTTAAGATATATAGATTAAACAAAATTGACTTAACTTCTCTTATATACATTATTATAGTTAGTATTGCCCTATGAATAATGTCTCAACGAATATAGTAACATAAATATTTTCATTCAATCATTTTCCTCCCAAGGATGATGTTCAACAAGCGCTCGCTAAGTGGCAGCCACTCGTCCCACAGTAACCTGTCGCAGGCCTCGGTGACCTCTGACCTCCTTGGTGCAGATGACATGGAAAGTCCCGTCACCGCCCAGCATGCCAGGATTGCCGAAAGGCGCTCCAACAGTAGCACTGACATCCAAGGTATACAGGTTTAGCTCTTGCCTCATAGCTTCTGCAGCTTTACCTTCAGCCTCATAGCTCCTGCTCTTACATGGTGTCTTGTAATCAGTTAAGCATGTGCCTGCTGCAATGTTGTCTTGTGTATTCAAGTATGATCCTCCCAGATCTTTGCAAGCAGCACTTTTTACACAAAGTGTTAGTGGTTAATCACTCTTGGCCTGTAACCAGAAGACAGGATCATTAAAAACAGAGATATGCACATTGTATACCCACTGAAACAAGTCAAGTTATGACTTGTATGTCAAGGGTCATAAATAATTAATGATTTGTATTGGAAACCAAGATTTCAGTAACATTTATATTTTGTGTTAAGTCTGCAATGAAAGAAGAAACACAAAAGTGCATTTTTGACACACGCATGGGCTGTAATATGGTGCTTTACTGTGTGGTAATTTGTCTTCATCCAGCACTGCGGATTCAGGCCTCGTTTCGTCCCTGGACCTCGGCCAGCCAGGGTGGAGGTATGTGCAGCGACTCGGAAAGTGCTGGAGGGAGCAGCGAGTCCCGGTCCATGGACTCACCCACTGCAAGCCCAGGTAGGGCCATTCAGGACAGCAGCTTCATTTTAAGAGTTACCCAAAGTTTACCTCAAACTGTAATTTGTGTCTACCCATAAATTTAATTTGGATAAAACTAGTGGTTTTGTAATTTCATTTTTGAATGGACATGTTGCTTATTCATTGATTATTGGCTTCAACCATATCGTCATACACTATGCTGTAAGAGGGATTTCTGTTTCTTTACCACTTATGAAGAGACTAATTATATAAACATGCCTTTACACGCGGTTACATATGAGATGTTGAAGAAATAAAAACACCTTTATGGCCTAACCAAGAAAGCCAAATCACCTGGTTTACGCCAGTTGTTATACAACACTTATCTCTAATTATCTGGAACTGCGTCAAGTCATTGACAAAGACACCACACACTGCAGAAGATACACAGGATGGGCATTCCTCAGCGCTGACTGTCTGAAGTGCCCCTAGGGCCTGCACACATTTATTTTTTTCTTCTCATGAACTTAAAGTTCACCCAACTTTGTTGGTATGTTGGGAGAGTCGGAGTCAACTGGCTTGGCAACCACTGACAACTGAGCCTCTTTGTTGTTGAACTGTAAGCATTAAGCAACTCTGCTCGTCTACAACGCATGCAAACACATGAAATGGTAGTTTTGGTCGAGGTTGAGTTGCTGTGCAACAGTGCGTATGTGTCACAGCCCGTTTAATGACCTTTGTACAAATCTGGATGTGTTTGGTCTCACCCGAGTGTTTGCAGACAAGAATTTCCACCAAAAGTGTCTGTTGGCATAGATTGATGTGTTGCTTAATCAGTTGGGCTTCTTTAGCTGACATTTGAGATAAGATAAGATAATCCTTTATTAGTGCCTCAGTGGGGAAATTACAGCAGCATTGCTCACAAGTAAATAAAGATTAAAAAACAAGTAATATAAATAAACAGTAGAACGGTAATAAAACAAAATTAAAGATTAAACAGTAAGAAGAATATTAAATATACAGATGGAATAAAAATGTGTATAAAAGTACTTAAACATACTCAAATGCATCCTTCCACTGAATAAAATGTGACATATTATACATGTATTGTTAAATGTTTACTTTAAGTATTTTAAACTTAAGTTTCAATATAAAGACTTTGGAGTTTACCAGTAAGATGAGGCCTGTCCTCGGCTGGGGGAGGGTGATAGATTGACATTTCACTATTGGCAATACATCAAGAAGAGAAGGTGAAAGTACCTGCAACCCCCCCATCCACCAACTACCAGAATGTAAACGGCGTTGGGAGTCATCCCTGATGAACCTCCTTTTTGGGGCCCATTTAAAAATCAGCCACATTATTTAAATTGGGGCTATTGGAATTACCTGATCAGTCGATGGAGGTGTGAATGACCATCAATCTTCTGCTGGTAATTTGATTATCAACAACATGAAGTCGACCCCGCCTTTTCTCTTGGCACTTTATATTCAGGAAGGTTGTTCCATGTCAGTATTGTAGACCCCAGGAGACACAGACAAGTAGAATAGTCTTGAGATAGCATGTGGACTTACTGGTGTGTCCTCCCTTACTGCTCAGGGGACTTCAAGAGGAGGTTACCCAGGACCCCCTCCACCGGCACCATGTCGTCTGCTGATGACCTGGATGACAGAGAGCCTCCTTCACCCTCTGATAACGGTGAGTCAAACTGAACACTGGGAACGTTCTCACTGGGATTTCAATGGATTCCTCCACTACAAGAAGAAAGGAAATGTCTTCTCATGATTTGTCCTTTCTTTCCATCCACTCTGCAGGTTTGAGTGAGATGGTAATCGAAACGGCCAGCTCCCCGGGTCCCTTCAGAAACACCCAGATGTCCAAAGCGGCTCAAACCCACAAGCTGAGGAAGCTCAGAGCGCCATCCAAGTGTCGAGAGTGCGACGGCCTGGTGGTGTTTCATGGAGCAGAGTGCGAGGAGGTAACCTTTCTTCCTTTTTTCCTCTAGTTTTAGAACTACTGGAACAAAACACCAACCATGAGACCCTATTTGGACCTTTGCTAAATGTAGTGAGTCCACAGACTATTGCCAAAGCTTCACAATGGAGTCTTTATTGCTCATGGTGAGCAAAAATCAAACAAAAACAAAAGAGCAAGACCACCTCGTCCCTCATCAAAACTTTTGAATAAAGGGAAAAGTTGAAAGTGGCCACATGCTCTCCTCAGAGAGCAAATCCACCAACTGGTCCCAGTGGGGGATCGGGCAGTGGAAACTGAAGACTTTTTGTTCGTATTCGAAAAGGGTCGCCTCCATCTCCCCTGTGGCCCTCTGTTTATTTTAGATCCAGTTTCTTTCCATATTTACTAGATACACTGATACACAAGATCAGAACAGAACGGCGACTGGAAAAACATTTTTTTAAATGGGCTCTGTAATGGCGGTAGACACATTGACAAGACATAAGGATATGACTCTGCAGTGTGTTGGAATCATTCCATGGCATTGGTTCAAGGGGTTCCCGGACATGAAGCTTTCCTTGTCTTTTTTTAAGGGCTGGTTTCCAACGAAGCAGCTTTTGACTGCACATCCTCATGCCTAAGCTTTAAGGAGTAGAGATGTTTTTTCTACATTATTTGCATTTGCAGTTGGTGGTTTGTTTTTGATTTGTTGTGTAACTACTAACTGAAAGCTGTAATCCTGGTTTTATCCTATTGCTTTGGCAACTATAAAGATCAAAATGTTCAGCTGTGAATAATTCAGATTCATCTTCTATTTTAATCTCTTCCTGTCAGTAGTGTGCAAAAGTATTTAACGTTTATAACTGAGGTGCTTTCCCACATGTTTGCAGTGTTCCATAGCCTGCCATAAGAAGTGTCTGGAAACCCTGGCCATCCAGTGCGGCCATAAGAAGCTCCAGGGGAGGCTCCATCTCTTCGGCATTGACTTCACGCAGGCAGCTAAAAACAGTCAGGATGGCATCCCCTTCATCATAAGGAAGTGTACATCAGAAATCGAGAACCGAGCTCTCAACTTAAAGGTAGGTGCAGTCAAATATGAGAGCTAATAATGTGTTATTTGGTTGTTCACAGTTAATATACTGTTAGGATGCTGCTTCTTCTAAGGGTTTATCTTTGGTCTTTCTCAAGAAGATACAATACTGTGACAAATACATGCATAATGCAGTCAATGCATTAATGTCAAAGATTATTGAATGTTTTAAGAGGAATGTTGTTTTGTAAGGAATAAGGACATGCTATATACTTTATCATATAATGGATGCTAAAACTGAAAATCCATCCTCAATTCAAGTTTAGTATAATTCTTTGACCCACAATGCATTCTTAAACCTAAAGTTTGTACCCATTTGATGTATATCCATACATTTTGTTTGAACAATAAGCAGCAGTGATAACCCAGTGGGGATCCTGAAAGTTTCCTGTGTTGAATGACTTTTGTTTTTGTGCTGTGAAGGGAATCTACCGCGTGAATGGTGCCAAGTCTCGAGTAGAGAAGCTTTGCCAGGCCTTTGAGAATGGCAAAGACCTGGTGGAGCTCTCCGAACTTTATCCCCACGACATCAGCAACGTACTCAAACTCTACCTGAGACAGGTGGGCTGCTTTTGAAACCTTATCCTTAATATAATAAACATCATGGAAGTGGGTCATCCAAATGAGGATATGAGTTGGTTAAATATGTGCTTTACAGAACAAAACCTCCACCGCGGGGTTCATTTGTCTTTGTTTATTTTTGGTACATATCTCCCTCTCTCATCCCCCAATTGCTTATCTCATTTCTAATTCTGTCCCACTTGTATATTTACTCAAATCATTCAATTGTCTCTGTTTATTATTAACTTCCTTGTTTCATTTATTTTTCTGTTTTTTTCTTCTCCCTCTCATACTTTCCTCTGCAGCTTCCAGAGCCGCTCATCCTGTTTCGATATTATAACGACTTTATCGGCCTGGCCAAGGAAAGTCAGAGTATCATTGTGGAGGAACTGGAAGCTTTGAGACTTACCCAAGAGACCCCGGCCCAGGTCAGCGTGGACCTCAACCGGGTCCTCTTCAAGATCAAAGACCTGCTGAGGCAGCTGCCACGAACTCATCACAAGACACTTCAGTTCCTCATAGAGCATCTTCACCGGTACAGCGGCCTCAGTCAATTAACCCATAAAACACGTTTTTAATAAATTCATTATTGAAATGGTCATTTGTCAAGTAGGGAGGTGAATTTACTGCTTAAAAAAATCTAATAAAGTGTAATAAACCATTCATTGACAATAATCCGTCCTCTCTCCAGGGTGATGGAGCAATCAGAGGAGAATAAGATGACAGCCAGCAACCTGGGTATCATCTTTGGACCGACGCTGATCAAACCGAGGCAGGCAGACGCCGAAGTTTCCCTCTCCTCCCTGGTGGATTACCCGTATCAGGCGCTCATTGTTGAGCTTCTGATCAGACACTACCAGATGATCTTCGACACCCCCCTGAGTCCACTGAGTCTCACCTCGCCGACAGAAGTGGATCCTCAACCTCGCCACAGCCACCAAGAGAAGGAGCAGCAGCTGAGCCGGCACTCCAAGTCGCTGGGAGACATTAAGGAGGTAATTTGTTATTTTTGAGTGTGGCATGTTTATCAATATCATACACAGCACATTTTAACATGAAATGATAGATTATCACTTTGTTCTCTGTCCTTATTTGTGTCTTTTTCTTACAGCAGAGCTCTAAGGTGTATAAGAGGCATTCCTCCATCATTCCTTCTTCCCACTTATTGTGTGAGGTTGAGGAGACCACACCCCGCCTCAATGGACGAGACTTTGAACCTGGTCAGTATCGTTATAAAGATAGGTAGCACAATCTTTTTATTTATTTGCTAGAACACTGGCTGCTGGATATTGTCCTTATGCTTACACCATTTTACTTGATATATGAATGTGTAACCTATTGTTGATCTCTCTTTTCAAAGTTGATGAAGTGGATTTGGATGCCTTCAATGGGGTTTTGTCGTCTGGCGTCCTCGAGGTCCCGAAACCTGGCGAGAAAGGCCTCGGCCATTCTCAGCATATCGCCGTCGCCAGGGTCCCGCTTCGACACCCTCGCAGCAAGCTCTCCTCCCGGCCAGTGAGCATGCCAGCTGAGCGGCTACTCAACCGAGGCCAAGTCGACGAGAACAACACGCGGAACAGCACCGACCAAGACAGGAAGGGCGTTGTTGGCGACCAAGCCATCGACGAGGTGGACGAAACTGACAAAACAAGATTGCGAGCGGGCACACACTACCGGGGTACATTTATTGACACCCAGACATTACGCAGAACTTGGGACAAACAGTACAAGCATGAAGTTGCTTCCAGGACTGTCAGAATTGTGGCCAGTTCTCCCGCGGAGAGCACAGCAGTGGATGCCAGCAGCTTATCGGCTTCTGTACCCGTATCGTCGTCGTCTTTCTCTCTCGGCACTACCGGGAGCATTAGCACCATCTTCCCTAACAGACCATACACGGTTGCAGTGCGACCCAGCAGGCATTTAAGAAGGGAGGACAATGTAACCCGGTACAATCCTGTCGCAACAGCTTTCAGGGCTCCCCGAACTCTACAGCCCCCGCCAGGGACCTTCTACAAGCCCCCGTCGGGGAGCAAAGTTAAAGAGCTGCAGAACTGTGCATTAGCTAACAGCGCAGAGGAGGAAGAGGAGGAGGATGATGACGATGAGGATGAAGAAGAAGAAGAGGAGGATGAGGAGGAGTTGGGGATTGAGATAGAGGTGTCTGTAGATGAGCCTCTTGAGGAAGACGATGAGGCCGAGCAGGCAGGCATGTCTCAGTCTCCCAGCTCGAGCCCTGAGGAGCTGAGCCCGAACCAGGCCAAACCAGTGTACCCGAGACTGAGGCCCAGGCGCCTCCAGGAGGTAGAACATCGAGAGGCTCATTTTGTGTGATCTGAGAGTTTAAAAAAAATGTGCTCCAACATGAACAATGTATGCCATATTCTAATATACAAAGAGTTAAGAAAGGACTGCAATTCCCAGATGCGCTTTGATGGTGGGCCCCGTTTGGACAATTAAATGTGCGTTCGGTGCTCAAAAGATAAACAAGATGCACTTAAAATGCTGTATATTCTTTAACATGACTCACCAATATGTCATCTACCAATCCCTTGCTCAGTATCCTCTGGTCAGAATATTTATAATTTCTTCTTCTTTTTTTTCTTTTTTTTTACTGTGCAATGACATTTATATTTTAAAGTGTTGTACCAAGTTCTTACAGGCTCACTATGTATGTTTATATACCAAAAATAAAACCTATGTTTGAATCGTTTCAATAGTGCATGTAGCCACAACACTGAAAAAAGATTTGGTGCACTTATCAATACTCATTCACAAATCTGTCTCTGAGTTATGTTTCTACCTACTTGGAGCCAGAATGTTTTCTTGAACTGTTACATTTAGCTTGTAATTAATAATGTTGCAAATAACTTGTGTAAAAAGCAATATATTGACCATTGTTAAATGCTGTACTGGGTACCTGCATTGGCATTTGGTCATGTTATGAAGCACCAGTTGCAAAGGGTATACATCCACTTGTTTTTATACTGTTGAACTTGTATGGTGTCAACTTACACTGATCTGAAAAGCTAGAAATGCCACTGGATTGTATAATTATATTATCCTTCCTTCTTATTTTGATATAACTTTTACATTTCTTCATAGCCAAAGCTGTTTTTTTTTCCTTTTTACAACTGAAATATTAGTTTCATCAGTAACCTAAACCTTACAGGTTCTTTGTAACAGGAAGTACATCATTTATTTAAATGGTATCTGTTTTTCATGGTAATGTACAGAAGGTTGACAGAATGTTGAAAGGTTCAGTGTAAAAAAAAAGAAAACAGGTACATGAAACACCCTTTTGTAACTTATTAAAATATATCTGACAAATTTCATAATAGTCTGTCTTTTTCCCACTGAAATTTGAAAACTCGCAACTTTATTTAACAAAGAACAATTATTCCCACGATTCCTATAGAAGGTAGGCGATCGTATTGTTTTGCAGGAACAACTTCATCAAAGTTATACAGTAAACTGATAGGTTTGCTAAGCCGCAGAGCATACTGTGAATCGATAGAGATGCAATTCAAAGTTGCATATTAATTGTTTACCATTTGTGGGATTATAACAGGTGGGATTATGCAGTATAGCGCAGGCCAGGTGGTTAGGTCATATAGGCCTCTACTAATGCTCTCATCTGTTTGTAGTCTCCCAGCACTGAGAAAGAAGATTAAAATCAATCTGCTTAACTATTCACAAGGTCTGGATTCTAGCTGTGTAGCAACTCCAAGCAGCACTCACTAGAATATGTGGCGTGACACTTCATGTGTTGGGTATCGCTTTGCACTGCAAGTGTTCTTCTGAGGTGAGTGACATGATATTCTGGGCTAGTCATGCTTTAGGATGTATTCAATGTACATTTCATTAGTCATGTGATAGCCATAACATTGCACAATAGTTGCACCTGACCTAGATTTCTGTTAATTTTGTTACATCTACCGAGACTGTGCGACATTCAGTGCCGCGACTTTAACTATGAATAGTATTGAGAGAACGTTTCACGCATGTGGAGAGGTCTATTCTTGTTCCGCTGACAATGGGAAGTGTCTTGAGCTCATTGACCTCATTACAGAGCTCTTGCTAGCCCTCCCACGGAGTACTAACGGGATGAATGGATGGACACAAGGAGTTCATCCACAAAATCTAGCTTTCCAAATACAAATGATCTTCCAGAACTTGAGGTAGCTTCTTTAAGCTGGTGAGAGTAATGTGGACTGGTTGAATACAGGTTTGTTGGCTGGTGCCGGCCCCTGCGGGGGTGAAAAAGAGGTACCATGGGGGCAGGAAGAGAGGTCAAACTCCTGCTGTGGAAGAACTGGACCATCCGCAGGAGGCAGAGGGTAAAATCCACTCACTCCATTTATCCCTCCGAGGGTTGCAGTTGGCTAAAATGCCTGAACTATAGCATTTATATGTTTAAAAAGTCCACAAATCCTTTTATCTTTTATGCTTCAAACTCAAATTTACACAAGCAATATTAATGACTTCCAAAATGTATGTGAAGTGAAAATATCTTATATTTATTAAATAACCATCACATCATTGTGTTGCTTTTCATCAGTTCATGCAGCATACTTTCTTTTGCAGCTGCTCAGCTGAGTTTGTTTTCAGCTTTTTCACATTGTTGAACCATTATTGGCCCATGGAAGCAGTTCACCAATCATTAGTACAGGCCTAGATGTATCCACGCTCTAGAAACAGATGCAGTTTGACAAAATGTATGTTGTACTCTCCAACCAGGTGCGTTTCTTCATGGAGATTATGTGGCCTGTCATGCTGTTCATGGGGCTAGTGTGGCTGAGACGAGTGAATCCACTCTACCGTCAACATGAATGTATGCAAACGTCTTTTTACCAAAAACATTTGATGTGTGACGTTTGATGTCTTAATCCTAAATATTCATAAAGCACTGAATACCAACAGCATCTCCTTTACCCCAGGCCACTTCCCCAACAAGGCCATGCCCTCCACAGGGGTCCTGCCATGGATCCAGGGAATCTTCTGTAATGCCAACAACCCTTGTTTTCAATACCCCACCCGCGGGGAATCTCCCGGCCTGGTGTCCAACTACAACAACTCAATGTGAGCGTCACCCAGGGCTGCGAGCGGGAGGTTGTTTTAAACCGGAGGTGTTCAATTCCTAGGAAACATTTTTGATCTTAGATGAAAGGGCAAAATTATGGAATAAAGTCGATGCTTAAATGCATGTGGTATTATAATCTGGTTGTTTCATATCTGTGTGTGTGCATACAATCATATGTGAAGGTAAACACTGTTAGTCTGCTGTTCAACAATGATGTGTGTGATTTGTTATTGACCTCAGATTGGCTCGGTTCTACACGGACGCCCAGGAGCTTCTCTTTAGTGACCCAGAGTTTCTGCAGCTCGGGCGCCTCTGGAAAGAACTGAACGCTATGAGTAACTTCATGGACACCCTGCGCACCCGTCCTGAACAGGTCTCAGGTCAGTTCTCCAGCCTTTTCGTCAACACGGTGCAAATACATAACTGGAGTCAAACCCAACTTCAGCCAAGTTGACTTTGCATTGCAGCCAAACTTGTTGTCCTGTTAATTGTGTTCTGTTGTGTCTGTGATTGCTACTATACAACTGATAGGTGTTTTCTGTGGTGAGGAAAATAGAGAATAAACATAGAGTTGCATCATCTGTCCAAAAACCGCATCAGAGTCTACATACGTATTCACGTTTCTACGTACTTTACACATTTTCCCATCAGTCATAGCTGTGAAGCCGTAAACTGCTTACTTTCACCACCTGTGTTTATTTCACACGCCCTCCATCCATGCTCCTCTCTTCATGTTCCTGTAGAAACACAGATGCACCATGCAAACGGTTCAGTTCACGTCAACATATACATCTATACTGTCTATACAGAGTCCCAGTCAAATAAACCTTTATGATGGGATTGGAACGAGGCTGAGTGCATTCCAGCCTGTGAATGATTACGTCTGGTTGCTCTCTGTGCTGCCGCTCTCATGGAGAAATATGTAGATGGTCTAACAGAGCTAACAAAGATATGGATCCACATTCCACAAAAGTTCCCATGAGGCCCCGGGGAAGAAAACTGAATTCAGTTGAGAACCAAGTTATGTAATTGTTGAAAATTGTTGATATTTAACAGAAAACCTTTGAGTGAACATGTGTGTTTTATGTGCAAGGCCCTTGATTGTGTACATGTGTATGTATGCGTGCACCTTTGTCCCTGGGTTGTATTGTTGTACTACTCATAAGTATCTGTCCCTAATGAGAGGCAAGCTGTCTGGTGGCCAGTGATGGTGCTTTATAGGTTGACCTTTTTGGATGTACATTTATTTGTTTTCTGAAGGAGAGTTGGATGACAAGAACGATAACCACTCTGTCTCATAAATGTGAAACTTATCTTAGCACAAAGACTGGAAGCAATGGGAAACAGCTAGCCTACCAGCACCCGATGAAATCCCTGACTCACCTGTTTTATCTTGTTTGTTTAATTCATTTAAGCGTTCAAGTAACAGTAAAAGGACTTTTGTTTCAGTGATTAGTGTGTCATGAATCTTCACTTACCAGAAAAACAAGCGGTTACGGTCAACAGAGGAGGTATACGTTTGGCATTTGTCATAGTGGCTAACTGGTCTATCAGGTACTTGTTCCACCATTTCTTGGGTAGAAACATGACCAAAACAGTTGAAAACTTCAACACAATCCAAGTGAATCTAGGGCTGAACCTGAATGCCACATCAGCAATTTGCTCGACAGAGTAAACTTTATTCATGCACAGACATGTCACTAATGAGGGGGTGCAGAGGTAGAGTTTCCTCATCCAATGTTCCTAACCTCTTAATACAACAGATTTGTCACAACTTGCCCAACATGTGACGTTGCTTTTGTGGAGCACAAACAACAATGGTTTGGGTAAATTCCAATATTGGTGACAGGTATCCTCTTGTTTAAATTGGAGGATTTTCATTCACATGAACTCCGTCTGTCTCTCTTTGTAGGCCGAGGAGTAAAGGTGGAGACGATCCTGAAGGACGATGAGACTCTGACATCATACCTGCTGAGAGACATTCCTCTGACAGAGTCAGTGGTGTATCAGCTAGTCAATGCCCAAATCAGGCCTGAACAGGTACACTTGCACACAAACACGCGCACACACACCCATGCACGACACAGTTAGGTAGCGAAGGATACTTGTGTAACGTTTCAACATTATCTGAGACATTTGTGTAGTGTTGGAAGCACAACCGACGAAGAGACGACTGTCACCATCTGCCAGCGTTGACCCAACATTTTATCTTCTCATCTTTTACGCCACACTATAGATGCTATCAGCAATTCTTATGACTAGAAAGTCTTTCAAAAGTAAATACTTGCTCCATTTCTCCTGCCTCTGGGAACATCCTCTCTGATTCAACGGTATCAGGAATGCTGTCTGAAGCTGTTCTCTCTACGTTTAACATGCCAGGTTGCACACCCATGTGTTGTTCTCTTTGTTTAGCGTTTGTTATGTCTGCATGCTTCCACAACACCGTATTTAACGCCACATCAGGCAAAGTTTGCAGAAATGCGGATTTACAGAAAGTGTTCATAAAGAGCTGAAAATCTCAGCGAGAGAGTCCTTAAACCTGTACTGAGTTGACATTGGGACACGGCTAAACACGTACTGATTTGACATTGGGACGCGGCTAAACCCGTACGGATTTGGCGGGTGTTCGCCTCAAAGTCTGTGGGAACGTGAGATTGGGATTGGGCCACTTTGTCTAACTGCCAACCTGTGCGTCTGGAGTCTTCCACAAGCTGTTAGCGTTACAGCTTTGAGTACTAACGATAGCCATGTTTAACGTTTACACTCATCATATGATATGTTTATGTTCATAGAGAGACTTTGAGACTCTCTCTTTAGATTTAGAGACTTTTTGAGCGGATAATGCTAGATAATGTTTTCTTTTTTGGAAAAGAGTTCAGAACATTGGGCTGAGTATTTTTGTTGGATTATTTAAAAAAATCTAACGGAGGCTCCATTTGCTAGTTTCGCAACATAACCAACCCCAGCTTCAAGCACACACAAAATTTAGACTATTTTATGACGGGAACTAAACTAAATGAGAAACTAGTTTTTGTCGAAGGAGTCTTGTGACATTGAAGAGAGCACCAATAAGTTTTGGTTAATTTAAGAGGAAAGGGAGGTCTGACAACAAGACAAAGCGGTGAAAATAATCAAAAAATAGCTTAGACTGAAACTGATGTCTTTTTTTTTAGATTAGCCTTTCAATTAGATAGCTAAAGACTTTGTTTTGCTTCTGTACTGGAACTCCTATCTGCTTCCCCAAACTGGAGGCTTTCAGTGACACAGAGTCTACTTTAGGTAACACGGTGACTATGGGTATAACTCCCCACTTCAAAACACCCAAACCAACACACATACTATATGTATTGTGACAAGTACAGTGTAAAGTAAAAAAATACACATACAAACCTATTTTTTAAACATACTCATTGACTTTGAGTGTTTTGGAAATGTGCATTCAGTGTTAATCTCTTTGATTTTGGAAAGCATTTTTATGCAAGAAGCAAATACTGCCCTTTGAAGTGCAATGATATCTAAAATCCTCTCTAACGTCTGCTGTCCTCATACACTTTTTTTCAGTTTGTCTTTGGGGTTCCAGCTTTGCATCTAAAGGACATTGCCTGCAGTCTAACCCTGCTGGAGCGATTCCTCATCTTCCCCAGCCGCAGAGGACTCTACGCTGTCCGCAATGCGATGTGCATCCTTACCCCTCAACGGCTACAGATCATCGAGGACAAATTCTATGCGAATGTCGACTTTTTCAAACTCTTCAGACTGGTCAGTGTTGGCAGGGATATTACCAAAATGTATTATGTGTAAAGGTGTATTGTTAAAAGACTATTATGCAATGGTTTACCATTAAAAAAGTATTAAGTCAACCTCTGATACACATAGCTGGACAATCAAAAACTAAATTCTGCCCAAATTCAATTTGGATCTTTTTTTTCCACATTTCCACACTGCTCACACCAGTTACAGCTATTCACGGTGGTCTTGACTGTGTAAAGTTCATTTTAAAAGAGTGAAATACACAAGTTACCCATTTAGTTTAGGAATTGGGAAGGCCAGAGCTGTGGTTGGACTCGTCCCATCTGGGCTGTCGCCATGTGTTTTAGCTTTTTTGCAAAGATTTCCAATGGCTATTCACCGAAGGCTGAGCCAACTGCTGTCATAAGGCAATGTGGTATCGGGCAGGATATGACATTTGACAAATAGTTATCAAGCAGTGCCATGTAAGCGTTAACTTATGGGTCTGATTTATTAATCAATCTTGATGACAAGTTAATAGAGCATTTGTTTCATAGGTAATTTAACAGACCAATGAATATAAATCACTCCCTTGTTGGAAATTCCAGAATGACAACATAACATTTTCATTGTCTGCATTTAACTGCCACGTTTATTGTTCAAAACATTGAAAAAGTGACTATTTCAAAGACGCACACCTACTATTTGAGAGGCATCATACTTTAATGATATCCCGTATTGCTTTGTCACACAGCTTCAACTCTGCATCATATTAAGTACATTCTGTGGATTAGCGAATGGTTTCTGTTTATGTCTGCCTTCACATTGGCAGTTTGTGCTCCAACCACATCTGGATCGAAACCTAACAAGTCCACACAGGCCTATCATGCCACAATGATCAGGAACCACCAGTTGATAAACAGCTGGTAATATTTTTATAAGGACTCTGACTCACAGGGTGAGACAAATAGTTCTCAGAGAAATGCAAGTTGGCATGTGTCTTCAGTAAATAAAGTCTACTATGCTCCAGGAATGTTTAAGTTAATGTTATGCCATTACAATAACCACAATGTGTACATTGCGGATAAGCATGAAAGATGCATTTCAAGTGGCAGTAATTAGATATTTCAGAAGGGCTGGAATATTTAACATATAGACATAACCCTGAATTAACATGCTGTAGGCTGATAAATAATTACATGTGAAGTGGTCATAGTAATATAATAAGTAAAATACACAACCATAATCTTTTACTACAAAAAGGAAATACTAGTAATAAATATGTGAGAAATTAAACAGAAACATTGAGAACAATAATAACTCAGATAATGTGACTTAATGTCTTAGTAATTCAAATTAATTTTCTTAATACAGCAAACAAACCCAAGACAAAATTTCAACCTGCAAAAATAAAAATAAAAACCTTAAAAAATGATTGAATTAACATCACTTCATTGAATACATCGGCGTAAAGACCATAAAACATTCAAGCAGGGTCCTATTTACCTTCAAGGGGCTCGTTTAAGACCGCTGAAGTTTGGCCAACACGCTTCAAATAGGTACGGGTGATGGGAAACAGCCATGAGCGTAAGCTGAGCAGGCAGACATGGCCTCTGTCTGTAATTAGCTTAGTGAAGAGACACTCCTCTTCTCAGTAACCAGAGGGCACTTTGAGTAAACACAGGCCACAATGAGACAGCAACAATCACGTGGGACGAGGTCAAACGTGTCCATTCTTCTGTCTGTCTCTGTCTTCTGCGACAGCAGCGAAAGGCTAAAATGCGTTTCGCCATCATTTCATGCCATCTTCTTCCCACTATAAATGAATTAAATGTAATCTATTTGGGTTATTTTTTTGTTCAGTGTTGCAATCCCAGACCTTCTCTGTGGGAACAGTTTGTTTACAACGTCCCCTCCCACAGCGGATGAGGACGTCTTTTCAACACCACAGATATTCAGAGTCGAGGCGGATCCGTGATTTGCATTCACATGATGACGTGCGGTCGCATACTCAGGATTCCCAGTGCTTATGGTCCTTTGCTTCTCAATTCAAACGGAAACAGTTTAAAAGCAAACTTGAGGAAGTCTGAGCTGACTGCCCTCTGGTAGGCTTACTCTCTACATGTCATAGTGGAGGATGTCTCCTCTGGCAGTTCTGTGTCTTGGCGAGGGTTGCAAAATTCCGGGAATATTCAAAGTTGGAAACTTTCCACGGAAATATACGGGAATTAACAGGAATTACCTGGAAATTTTGGGGTAATTTAACTGTATTTACCTCGTCATGAGCAGACATGCATGCAAACATTTATAATACAACTTTTAAAAATGACTTTTTGACAATCTGAAAGCCACGAGTAATGGAGGTGATGGTGTACTTTTGTGTGGACATACATACGTCCTACTCTCACTGCTGTAAAAAGTCTACTGTATACAAATAAACTTGGTATTAAAATGAACATGGCTTCAGTTTACCAAGTAATCAATATGCTAATGACAAGCAGTGTTGGGGAAGTTCACTTTCTACATGAACTAGTTCAGTTCATAGTCCATAATTCAAAATTTTGACCTAAGTTCACAGCTCCAAAAAATGAACTAGTTCAGCTATTTTTTTCAATATGTTGCGAGCTATAATTGAAATCTCTGTCTGTCTGCAGTACCGCTCTTGGCCTCTACGCAACTCAACTTTCTCACACTCTCCAGGCATCGGGCTGAAACGTTCAGACTCAACACTGATGACAAAAACGTTCAAAAACAACAGGACGTTTTATCTTTACATTTATGTTTCTGGCAGACGATGTTCCCAACGAGCTGCATTCAGGGTCCAGCTGAGCGAGGCCTGCATAGTCTTGTTCTCAACTACATTGAAGTTCCCTGTTATATGCTTTTGCAAACAACTTAGGCACATTTCTTTTTTTCAAAATTCCCCAAATTCCCGAGTCAAAATTCCCGTGGAAACTTTCCGGAAAATTTCCGCCCCTTTGTAACCCGAGCCTTGGCCTCGTGCAGCTTCCTGGATCTTTTATCCCTTTGTGTTGTGAGTTGGTGAGAAGATCTCTGAGCCAACCAGCAGATCCTCAAGAGACCGCAATGATCAGCTGATATTATATATTAATAACGAAGGATCCCAGTGTTTTTCTCTGGTCCAGTAAAACACGTTTATGGTACTGCATATTTGATCACCTAATATATTAAAATATTTCATGTACGTATATCAGTTCAACATCAATCATGACACATTTTTAGGACATTTGACATAAAAGAAACAAAGTCATCACTTCAATAAATAAATATGTCTCTCCACTTCATCAGTTTCAAGGAATTTACAAGACAGAATTAAAGTTTTACAACACTATGCATTCGAATACTTCCGACTGCAAGTTGTCTGTCATCGAGGGCCGGTATCACGCTTTCCTTTTTTGATCATCGTAACAAACAAAGGGACGCCAAGGAGAGGGGGTATTCATAACTTCCTCTGTGTCAGGAAGACATTGTGTTTCTGGGAAATGTGCACTTTTGAGAAACAGAAAAGTACTCATATTAAAAGAATGCATTTGTTTCTTATTAGCTTCCTCGTGTGCTGGATAATCACTCTGGAGGCATTGAAATTCAAGTCTGGGTACAGGTCGTCTCTGCTGTCTCGGACAAACTGCGAGAGGTAAGGCACGGTCCAGTCTATTCAAAAGTTCACCGCCGGCTATTTTTAGCTGTCAGGAAACAGTTGCTTCCCCTGCTGAAGCTTTCTCCCAAACAGAAGTATGTGGATATCATTTAGTGCGTAATAGGAAGGCTAAATCCAGAAAAGGCCCGTTAGCCGAAAAAACAGATATATCATCATGATGGGTCCATCCCAATGGAAACAACACTGTGACTGTAAGAACAGCTGGAGCCTCCATACATGGAGAAGGTTCAACGCCAAGGGGGATTGAGGGATCTGTTTTTGTTTATATATATATTATTATATATATTATATTATATTATATTTATATATATATATATATATTATTTGAGAAGTTGTATTAATATAGGTTGTGTTGTACCCGTCATTTTAAACTGTGGGTGTGTAGAACAATTTGTTTTGTTTGTTGTTTGTTGGGGATGTTTCCATGGGATGTTTAGTGTCGCTGACAGTCTGACATCCTGTTGGCACGACACTTTGTCTTTGTCTTGACCAGAGACTATAGTCAGTCTGTGGTCAAGACAAAGACAAAGCGTCTCTACCATAGACAGCAGAGACAGACGACGTGAAACTGTGCAGCCGATCAAGGCCAAACAAATAAATTGTTGCTATGTGTGTGTATTATAATTTAAGATACCAGAGTGTCACGATCCAAAATATCAGCCTCCTTTTCAGCATTGTGATGATTGCATAACTGCCGTCTTATTAATGAACCACATTTTTGTCCATGTAGCTTATTGTGTGTACTGACCCTTGACATATCTTTAATACATATCTATTCTTATTTAAGCTCTGTTTTACCTTTGCATCTCTCCACAGTTGCACCAGAGGAATAGCTCCAGGGAGCTCCTCCAGGTCCTGACTCCTCTCTTCCAGAACAATCTGTCCTTCAGGGAGGTGATGGCCACCGCCTCCAGCTTGGTATGCGGCTACACTGAGGGCGCGTTCTCCCGAGTCACCTCCTTTAACTGGTACGAGGATAATAACTACAAAGCCTTCCTGGGCATCAGCGGCCACAGGGCGAGCCAGTACACATACGACAACAGCACCAGTGAGTAGACACATATAATATATATATACACGTTAGTATGACAGATGTTAGTCTAGTCTCAAGCCTTTGACTTTACCTTAAAATTTTACCTTTTGAAGTAACCCTACTTGAATTCATGGTTTATAATAGCAGTGGATCTCCTGGTTTAATTTGACACACTCACTGAATTTGTGCAGTACAACTTTAATTGCATCTACCAAGGAGGAATGATTTCAGTCCAATGTGTGTGCTAATTTGTAAGATATCTCCTCAACTTTTTAAGTACAAGTAAGTGGAAGGTGAGGCCAGATGCCAAACAAAGATGAAGTAGCATCAAGCTGAAGCCATTATGGATCAAACATTGTGGCGCCCTCCTGTACTGTGTCATACAAGAACACACATTTTGTCCTTTCTTCTTTACTCCTCCTTTCAATATTTAGGGCTGTTAATATTTTTTTCCCAAAACAGTTTATTCATCTGATCTCCACACTGCCAATTATGGTACATAATGATTGTATATTTAGTTGAGCATAAACATATTTTTCCTCTTTCAATAGCGTGTATTCGGTATATACTACATAACCTTTCCCTGCAGCTCCTTTCTGCAATGATCTGATGAAAGACATGGAGTCCAACCCCGCCACCAGGATTGTGTGGAACTCTGTGAAGCCGATGCTGATGGGACGAATCCTCTACGCTCCTGACTCGCAAGCTGCCCGGCAGATAATACGAAATGTAAGCAGCATGGGCCACTGCGGATGCATTTCACAGCATGGTGGAGAACCACAGTTTCATACACTCATTCTGGCAGGATTCAGCAGGCTTCAATTATAGACTTTTCCCTATATTGCTAAATTTGACGCATTTTACTTTTTGGGTATTATTTTCAATAGATGGTGGAAGAACTAAGTAGTTGGTGGTTTTATTGATGAAACAAATGAAAATGGTGGAATCCACTCAGTCACAAAGATGGAGAGCTAATGAAAATGTATAAAGAAAGATACAGATTCCCGTGATAACCACCTTTTAGATGACGTCTGTTACTCCATAACATCCGTATCTTTGATTTTCTTTGGTGCAATCAAGCCTGCTGCAGTGAACAATGCCTTCCCCTCAAAAGGGGATCAGCTTTCCTCATGTCATGTCCAGCCCTTTGTATCTAGATGTAGATACGTGTTGGTCAAAGCCCTTCAGGGGGGCAGCAGTCATGGATGGCTTGGTTGCAATGGAAGAACACGGGCTGATCGGCTGTGGTGGCTACCACAAGGTCCACTGGCGCCACAGCGTTTTCAGTGTTATGTAAGCAGAAAGAGTCTGTCCTTAAAGACGTGGGATCACGCACACAAAGAGACACACACACACTTAGGTTTCCTCTTCCCTGACCTTTAATGCCCTCTTTGTCTTCCTCTACCCTCAGATTGGGATCTTAATTGCACTAAGAAAGTAATGACTAAGGCGTTAATCCATTGCTTTACGAGACCAAAAACATGTTCTCGACATGCTCTTTGTTGTCTTCCTCTTAACTCTGTCATATATCCGTTTGTTTCAGTGGAAACTCCAAGTGAAGCATTTAAACATATCTTCACGCTGTTTGTGACTGCTCCAGTGTGACGATGACGGTTGAAGGGTGCCGTCACTGCTATTTTATTTAGTTACTTATAACAAGCCCTGGAGGCCCACTAAGGCCGTATCATTCAGCCTTGAGTTTAGTAGATGTTACTTGTCGAACTAGACTTGCTACAAGTGCTCACATTGTTGCACCATAAGTACTGTAGGTATATGCTAAGTTAGGCAGAACATACTTCACATCTTGGCCAACTACGAAATTCCTCCACTGCCCCCTTTAAGAAATCACCTCAAGGAAACCCCCAGTCCTCCTCCTGCTTTGCGTGCCGTTTTAAACGGCCCCGGGGAATGAGGAAGCACTCACTTGTGGGAACCTGACTGGGATTCACTGGGCTGGCTGAATGCATTCGGCCAGTTGTCACCAACAGCCTCCATTGTCACCCCGGCTCCATTGTCCCCATTGTCACCCAAAATCAGACACACACAAGAGGAAGGCGTTTAATTGGGTGTACTCTTGAGCGCTTTCATCCCCCACTGCACATGACTGAATACTGAAATAGCCAGCCTTTGGTATTTTCCACACAAGGCACTGTACCCTCACACATCCAGGGTTTTAATGATAAGCGTGCAGTAAATATTTGACGATTTGGCACAGAGTGCATTTGTTGCACAATTGCTGGTTATCTGAACTGGCCCGCGGGAATTCTTTGTGTGAGAATGTATGTGTTGTCTTTGCAAAGCCTGTTTTCACAGAGAGTTTGATGTGGGAATGGTATGTAGCAGGAGATTAGGAGTACTGTGACAATGTGTGTATTTGAGTTTCTAAATTTTGTTACACATGCATGCATTTACGTGAGTTGATTTCAAATACCCCCACCGCCTCCCCCAACATGTTATTCTATACATGTGTTCCCATATCTCAGAATTTTATGCACCCAGATACGTGCTCGTTGTGTGTGCATGTTTATTTTTGATGTTTCCTCTCAATGTTGAGACACCAACCATTCACACACACACACACACACACACACACACACACACACACACACACACACACACACACACACACACACACATTTCTATCTCTGTCGCAGGCAAACACAACATTTGAGGAGCTGGAGAGGCTGAGGACGATGGGGAAGGCCTGGGAGGAAGTGGCTCCTCAGATCTGGGCATTTTTCCAAGATGGAGTTCAAGTCAACATGATCCGGGTAGGACAGCAATATAGAGTGACTGAATAGTTAGGTTTGAACTCTACACCATCAGAAATGAGGACACAGAATGTGTTTGTTGTAAAATTGTCTTAGAAATGCTACTGAATAAAGAAAGAAACAATGAACAAAATACAAGATTGCTTGCAAGATCGCTGGATTTGACTTATTTAAAACTGACAAAGGATTTTAATTGGTTTGTAAAATGACATCCATGTACCAGTTTTACTGAGTTTGTACTAGTTTTACAGAGAGATATAATCAGGATCTACCATTGTGTTTCCATTCATTGGTTGACATCCAATGCCAACCAATTGTCCCTTTGAATGAGATGATTGATGATGTTTTTATATCCTGATCTTGTCCTCACTGATATTTTTTTGCTGAGGTTTCATCAGTTCTCAAAGTTTCTTGCTTGAATAAAGAACCTTATCTTACCAAAATAGGCCATCTCTTTCCCCTTTCCATCTATCTGCCTCTCCGTAAGTGTCTATCGCTCTTATTTTCTCCTTTTGACATCCCCGGAAGGCCCCATCTACTTATTCACTTATCTCTCAGTAAATTTACATGAACTATTAATTTGTTTTTCTTTATCTAAAGCAGTTACCCTTCTCTTATCCGCTCTTCCATTTTAAACCTTTTCTGTGACCGAAAAATCTCATAACAATGTTAATGCTTTAAATAAGTTCATCTTTGTTCCGTTGAGGCTGCCTTATCTTTTTTTTCTGGTTTTGCGAAATGTTTGTTGTGTTCGTAGTGGTGTCTCAGAAGCATCTTCCTTAAAAAAAAATCGTCTTCTTAACAGACAACCCCCAGAATAAATAAATCCCATTCCCCTACCTCCTTTTGTGTTTAGGACACCATCTGCAATCCATCGGTGATGGATTTCATTGACAGGAGTCTAGAGGAGGCCCCATTCTCCTCCAAACACATCCTCAACTTCCTGTACAACGGCCCTCCAGAGGACCGTCCGGCCGACGTTCCTGATTTTGACTGGCGGGACATCTTCAACCTCACTGACCGGTTCATTCGAACACTCAACCAATATGGGGATGTGAGTAAAACACATCGATTGTTGTCTTGTAGGCGTTGCTTGCCTCTCAAACACTGCTGCCTACGTTTGAAGAATGTGCGTAACGATGCTGAATCGTACTGGCTCCACATTTCCAGATGAGACTAAGGTGTCAAGATTGTTTTTGCCAACTTCTTCCATCGGAAAGAATGTGGGTTGTTTTTCCACATTTCGCTCCACCTGAGTTTTAGGACAGGCCTATTCATGAAATAATCCAATTAAGCCATGTCTTGTCACTTGTTGATTTCAATACCCCGGTTGGCTGACCACTATGAGCTCAATACAATTGTTGACGTGATGTAAGCATTTAGATGAGCTGTCTCTGGGCTCTGCAATTTGTCTGCCCGTTCAGAGGGTAATCTATCCAGGTGGGCGAGAGCCATAGCAGCAAACTAGCTGTCGAGCCTCTTTTGTTTCCTGCTGATGGAGTGGAGGATTTAGAAAAACAACAGAAACACATCATAAACCTTCTCTTGTGAGTGCCCTCCACATTTAGTGGACCAATGCATTTGAAACAAAGTTTAAATCACTCCTTTCCTTTGGGAGGCTAATCGGGATGAGGGGCCTATCACACTGGGGGGTGACACGGGGGGCACCTTGGTGCATGGCAGGGTGGATGGTTGGTGCTCTTTGTTTTTGTCCAAGTTGAAGCTTACAGCACTTGAGTGTGACAGGGAGAGTGGGAACGATTGAGGCCGATTAGCTACAGCTGCCACTCCAACCACCATCCATTATAAAGCGACAACAATGACCGTGGGCTTGATGGCTGGCTGGCTGCACGTTGGTGGCATGCATGCGTAACAGTGGGGCTGCAGTGCTAGGAGGTGAATGCTTGGGCAAATGAAGGGACGGTCTTTGAGATTTAAATAATTAGTTGGGTGTGTTTAGTGTACATTGGGTCTGTGAATACATATACATGTATGCATGCATTTTGAATGCACGGCAAATGTGTGTTTTGGTTTAGAGGGGGTTTCGGCCCATGGGATCTCAAGGGTAAGTTGTTGTTTGGAGTGTTTCCTTTTGAGTCTCGGCCCTCCCTATGTGCATTAGGCTACAGTGAATGGCTATATCAGACACGCTTTGCAGGGAAGAGACAACCACTGCTGAAGTTTCTCTGCAAATGTGGTTGTGGATTGAGGATCACAGTGACTCGAGCCAACACTGACAGTTTTCAGCGTTTCACCTTTTCAGCCAGGCTAGCATAGCAGAGTGGCTCTACCAGGGATGGGAAATGTCAGTCCACCGCTTTTTTTTGAGACTGTAATATCTCAAAACTATGATATGAATTGCCATTTGGTTTTGTACAAATATTTATGGTCCCCAGAGGATGAAACCATGATTACTTTAGTAACCTGTACAGCCACCAGCTGGTACATTTCCAGCTATCTAATATCTTCTGGGTGTATGAACATACAAACTTTCAAATTTGTCCAATTGACTTTGCTGTTCTTAAACTATTTTGGCAACTGTTGGATGTATTAATAATATACAATCTGGTACCTGTTAGCATTGTCATTGTAGCATTTAAGTCAAAGCATCTCTGCGCCTACACTAAGTACAGACTCACAGAGCGGCCGGCATGGCTGTTTAAGACTAGACATGTTTTTAAAAATTCTTAAAAAGTGCTTTTGTTGACCTTTATGGTTGGAATTATGATACAGCGTATGCAGGACTCAAGTAAAGGACCTTTCTTTTAAAGTGAAATCTAATATTCTATTTAACAGACACCACTTAAAATGTCCTTATATCCTATTCATTTATGTGACTCTGTGTTGTTCCTTCTCCCTCACTCAGTGTGTGCTTCTGGATAAGTTTGTGCCTGTGCCTGACGAGGACACCGTCACTTATTGGGCCTTGGACTTGATGGAGGACAGCAAGTTTTGGGCGGGCCTTGTCTTTGTAAATATGCACACTTGGACCACCAATGTCCCGCCTCATGTTAAATTCAAGATCCGCATGGACGTTGATGCAGTGGAGCGCACCAACAAGGTCAAAGACAGGTTAGAATCAAAGTCCAATGGAAATGATGGGATTGGGATAATGATGACAAACGTAAAGACTTAATATGTGTGTATTGCTCAGGTATTGGGATCCTGGCCCCAGAGCTGATCCTATGGACGACTTCCGCTATATTTGGGGCGGCTTTGCTTACCTCCAGGACATAATAGAGCATGGGATCATCAAGACGCAGACGGGAAAGGAGTGGCCACTCGGTGTTTACCTTCAGCAGATGCCCTACCCTTGCTATGTGGATGATCTGTAAGTGGAAACGTTGATAATTTAGTACATTTAAACAAAGCTCAATCACATTTCACAGAATGTTTTGTCCACTTTCTTCTAACTTTTGATTTTCAAGGTACAGTCCCGATTTATCATTAAACTACATAGTTAACTACTCTTTTGTAGTGAACCAGATAGATTTTTAGAATCACACGTTTCTGGTTCCTCACCTCAGGACCTGTGTCCCTCTCCTTCATCTTATTTCTCCTTCCCCTTCTCTATCTAGCTTCATGCTGACACTGAACCGCTGCTTCCCCATCTTCATGGTCCTGGCCTGGGTCTACTCTGTGTCCATGATTGTCAAGAGTATCGTCCTGGAGAAGGAACTCCGGCTGAAGGAGACCCTGAAGGCCATTGGGGTCACCAACGGCGTCATCTGGTCCACCTGGTTTATTGACAGCTTCCTCATGATGGGCACTAGCACCGCTCTCCTCACCGCCATCATCATGGTGAGGAAGAATGTTACCGGAAAAAAAAATCGTCTAAAGATCCTGATTCCTGTGCCATCTAATTTGTCCCACTGTATGTTTGGGCGGAGGACCTAATGCCGCTGTGGGTGGAAGGCTGATAATGAAAAGTAAACAGTATATGAATGGAGCCCCTCGAGTGCAGGCTATCCTCTACCACACCCTGTCACATTTCTGACTACCTAATCTTCCTGGGAAGCTAATGAGTCAGTTCAAAGAATAATTCAGCATGGCTCCGATCACGATAGTATCACCCAGTTTGACTCCAGATCTTTTTCCTTGAAATAACAGCAGTAGTGTCTGACTGATTGCATACTTATAGATCATTGATGGAATAACTGTGAATGACATGACATCATGGGAATGATGTCAACAGCTTTGCAGGAATGTACTAGTCAATGATTAATTCCTCTATGTTGTAAGAGTTACAAGTCATTGCTTGTTGCCAGCCAGTAGCCCAACTGACATATTGTCGTAAGATAGGTTGTTGTGACCTCTAGTGGACGAAATGTGTTTAGCAATGTTGTTCAGTTTACCCACATAGTGTCTATTTGCATTGCCAATGTGGTATTTATGAGCCTTTATTTCATATGGCATCTACTTTTACAATTCTATTAACCATTAACAAGGTTTTAATATATTTCACATTGATTTTACTTTGATTTAAACAAACATGTGTTTGATTCAAATGATAATGCAGTCTTATACATAACAATAACAACATATTTCACTTATGTTACATTGTATTCAGTGTGGAAAATGTTCTCATCTCAGTTTTGAAAGTCAATGTTGAAGAACCAATTAATTGCAACTTTCTTCAAAACAATCAAAACAGATTTTGCTCAAATTAATACTAAATCACTTTCCAAATAAGAAAAAAAACATTTATCTTATTGTATATTCATCAGGGTCAGTGCACAATGCATTTATAAGTGGACATGTGTATCTATAGTCCAACAATAGCTGCACACATAAAAAAGATCAGTTATATATGAAAAAAACTTGTATATTTGCTTCCCAACATGAATCATTATGCCTCCTCATACAGCAGTATGTATGTGTGACCTGATTCCAATACAGAGTCCATGAATGACCGAAAACCCTGTTTCTCTCTCTCTGGCCTATAGGGAGGAAGGGTACTGAACTACAGCAACGGCATCATCCTCTTCCTTTTTTTGCTCACCTTTACCATGGCTACCATCATGCAATGCTTCCTCCTCAGTGTCTTCTTCAACCAGGCCAACCTGGCAGCAGCCTGCTGCGGCATCATTCACTTTGCCCTTTACCTCCCGCACATCTTCTGCTTCGCCTGGCAAGACCACATCACCAAGGACATGAAGATCTTGGTGGTGGGTGTCCCATCTCAGCATCTCCCTCTGTAAAGGGAACACACTTCAATTGAAACAAATGTGAATACCATACGTATAGTAATTAATACATGTTAGCCTCAGCACATTTACCTGCTCAGAATCTTTATATATTGACTCTTGTACGTGTGTTGTCAGATACAGGAATTTATCTTGAGATTATCTGACAAAATTTTAAAAAAAACAACTAGTTCCTTAATTATATCACAGATTTATTACATCCCAAGGCAATACTACTTCACCTAACTCAAGACTAAAAGTAATTTAGTGGCCCATCACGCATTCACACAGTCTAAACTTCTTGGGCATACGCTTGGATTATACACCAAATGAATTAAATTCAGGCTGCAGTTGGTGAAAGGACGGGCCCTGAATGTAGAATCAAGATGAGTTTACCATTGCCTCTCCTCACAGAGTCTGTTGTCCCAAGTGGCGTTTGGCTTTGGGACAGAGTACCTGTCGCGGTACGAAGAGCAGGGCCTGGGTCTGCAGTGGGACAACATCCAGACCAGCCCTCTGGAGGGGGACGAGTTCTCCTTTCTCACCTCCATCTGCATGATGGGCCTGGACACTGTGCTGTACGCCGTGCTGGCCTGGTACCTGGACAATGTATTTCCTGGTCAGTGCATAAAAGAGAAGTGAATGAAAAATGAAGGGTTTGATACTATTTTGACGTATTTACGGTAGCTCATCTGTTTTTTCATCACAGGCCAGTATGGAATTGGTCGACCATTTTACTTCCCCCTCCTGCCCTGTTATTGGCTCAACAGTGTGGCTCCTGCTTCAGGTGAGCTTATAATACAATATGTATTCTTAGAGGAGAGGCAGTTATCCGGTGACATGATGTATGATCTCAGTCCTAAATCTGCTCTAAAATCCTTTATTTTGTCTTCAAAGACAACAACAAACTGGAGATGGATACAAAAGGCGTCGATAACGTGACAAACAAAGAGCAAGGAGAGCAGCAGAAGCAAGAGGAGGAGGAAAACCAAGATCAAGAGAAAGACCAGGAGAAACCCAAGACTCTGGAAGAGACAGGCTCATGTGTTCACCCGGATCAGGGGGAGAGGGAGAGCCAGGCAGAGGAGAACCAGATCATAGACGGTGAGTGCAGAGCTGATTTTGTTACACGGAGAGAGGCAAATTGTTAAATTCATCATCAAAACACTTTCACATTGTAACTTCTTGTCAGGGCCGCATTTTATATTCCCCAGCGTATAATAAATACGCAATTCTATCTCATTGCACATTACAGCTGCATCTGATTGCCTCTCAGCATCTCTGCTTATTTCTAAAATCTGAAAAAGCAATTACAGCGTTGTTCCATATACAATTAATGACGTAACTTATCGATTATGTAGATGTAATATCTCTCCCAGCAAACACTTTTGGTATTGAAGCCGTTTCTCTTTTTCCTCTAACTTTCCCTCTCTGACAATCAGAGGGATTGTGTGGGAACTCGGAGTCCTTGTGTGTGTTTGCACTTGCTGCCACATGTGAACACACTCACACACACACTAACCTCTCAGTTTCATGCCTAGTTAATAAGTGATTGAAAGTGTTATGGCATTCCAGTCCCCTGATCTCATATGTGTCTTTCATTAACATGTGTGAGATGAAATAAAATTCAATAAAGGGAAAGAGATATGAAGTGTTGCCTTGATTGTCCCTTTTTGCAATATGGTTTGTTTCTGGTTGGTTATCTGGTTGTCTTTGCTTTAAGCAGGTCAGCCATTCTTTGAAGCAGAGCCAGCTGAACTGGTGAAGGGAGTCTGTATCCAGAACCTGGTCAAGGTGTTTGGCAGTAGCATCACACCGGCTGTGGACGGCCTGAGCATCAACTTTTATGAGAGCCAGATTACTGCCCTTCTGGGTCAAAATGGTGCTGGGAAGACCACCACCATGTATGTCATACAGAAGCATACTCACACATAACAGCCATGAAGGCAGAACATGTTGTAAAGCAGTCTCTATTTACTTCTCTCTTTCTGTCTCCTCTTCTTAGGTCCATCTTGACCGGTATGTTCCCTCCCACCTCAGGGACAGCCACCATCTATGGCAAGGACATCCGCACAGACATGGACAACATCCGCCAGTCTCTGGGAATGTGTCCTCAATACAACACCCTTTTTCAGCAGTACGTAACTCCTCACACGGTGCGATTAAACAACAAAAACACACGCTTGCTGTGTGTCGTGTTAACAATTTGATATTTGCTGCATTATTATTTATGTCTCTTTCTTTTGTTTTCTGTCAGTATGACTGTAGCAGAGCATATCCTCTTCTACTCGCTGTTGAAAGGCCGTCCAATAGCAGAGGCCAAGGAGGAGGTGGAGAACATGCTGCAGGATCTGGGTCTCCCCCACAAGAGAGATGAACTGACTCAGAACCTTTCAGGTCTGTATGGATGCGTTTTCATGCCCCCAAAAGCTGCTGCAAAGTGCTTTTAATTATCATTAGTTTTTAAAGCCTGTCCAGACCTAATGTGCAAGGTGTATGTACAAATGTATTTATGCATACTACCACATAAACTACACACGCACGAACGGACGAACAATGATAGATGCACTGTCAGGACTTTATGATGTTCTTATTCAGGCGGCATGCAGAGGAAGTTATCTGTTGCCTTGGCATTTGTCGGTGGGGCCAAGGTGGTGATCCTGGATGAGCCCACTTCAGGAGTGGACCCCTACTCCAGGCGCTCCATTTGGGACCTGCTGCTCAAATACCGTGCAGGTAAGACTGTAGAAGGTAGAGAACCCTGATGTCATGGTGCGGTGGAGGTCTTGGCCCCTCAAATAGACATTTTTTTGTGTCTTTTCCAATACCAAAAGATAAAATAGTCTTATACGTATTATAATCAATATGAAATCATTATCATCTTACAGGGATGGATGGAAGACCCTCCATCTGTTCAAAAATAGTTAGCAGTTCATACTACTATTGTGTTATTTGTATTATATCTTCAAAGTAGTCAGCTAAAAGGTGTATGGCAGGAAAATAGTTAATTTAGTGACTATAATTCATTAGATCTTAAGCTTAATATTCTTACGTTGTTATTATAAATTATACTTATTACTTTTGAATCTGCATAGAAACCAATTAGAAAAGATCTGGGGTGAACATAATTGTGAACACAGTAGCAGTGTAGCTTGTTACATGACATGTGGAGATGAGATGATGAACAAACCTGACAGGTTTGTCTAGTCAGGCCAAACATAATTTAACCTGGGTGCTGCACAAAACATCTTTCAAAGTACAACAGTATTATAAATCCTGGATTTAGCTAACAAAAATATACATCTTCTCCTAAATCAGAATCATCAAACATCTCTCTTTCTCTATTCACCCGCTCCACATCGTCCCCCTGGTTCTCCCGTTGCAGGCCGCACGGTGATCATGTCCACCCACCACATGGATGAAGCGGACCTGCTCAGTGACAGGGTGGCTATCGTGTCTCAGGGACGCCTCTGCTGCTGCGGTTCTCCCATCTTCCTCAAGAACTGTTTTGGCGCTGGCTTCTACCTCACTCTCGTACGACGAATGAAAGACAATACTCCGAAGGTGTGTTCTTGGAGCCTTGTGTGTGTGTGTGTGTGTGTGTTTGAGTGCACTAAGCTTTAAATAGTCCAGCGTGGTAGCTTTAGAAGTGGAATGATGCATTTGGGTTGAAGAGTTAATATCTTGTCCGGCAAGAAGAGCATATGAAATAGCATTTACCGATTTGTATGTTAATTATTCCAGAATTACACAAGTATGTACATATTATGATTTACGATCACATTTTGTCCTGCAGGCCAGCTGTGATCGTACAGATGATTGCTCCTGTACATGTTCAAAGTGTTCAAAGTTCAAAGTGGGCCAGGAAGAGAGCCAGCCTCAAGACAGAGAGATGGATGGTATGTTCCATTGATGTGTTTTCATCACTTCAGAGATCAATCAGTGTGTTCTGCCAAGTTCCTGTCATTCTCCTTAAAGTTGTTTTTAGTCTTGTCATCTTCTTAATAAATACCGCGATGGAATATAATCTCTCTGTATCCTTTGCAATGGATTGTAGTCAGTCTACTTACAGTCGCTGCTGCCATCACACCTAGACACTCCTTACTCCATGTACTACTGTGTCAGACATTCGGCTTACTTAACATATTCAGGATAAGAGAGAAAAAGGGCAGACTATACAATATTAAATTAAACAACCAAAGCCATTAATGTGAGATGTTAAAGTTAAGCAAAATCCTTCCCAACCGCTCTTCTCCAGGTGACATGGATAGCATCACGGCCCTGATCCACCATCACGTGCCACAGGCTCGTCTCATCGAGACCATCGGCCAGGAGATGACCTACTTGCTGCCAAACAGAAACTTCCAGCCCAGAGCCTACGCCAGCCTCTTCAGGGAGCTGGAGGAAACCCTGCTGGACATCGGCCTCGGCAGCTTTGGTGTGTCTGACACATCGCTGGAGGAGGTGCATGGAGATATTAACACATTTATTGGTAGCAGCTGTAGTAATTATTGGACTGCTTGTATTTAACAACTACACACAGTTGTGATTAATATAGGAACATTTAAAAAAAAGTTGTTTATAAATGGACACTGTAGTCCCAGGATAAAAAAAAAACGAGGCAATAGATCGTTTTATTGAGACAATCTGTCATACAGATACTTCCTGACAGTCACCTTTACAGTGATTAGGCTCCGTTTCATGAGGCTTTGTAGTGAAGAGCATCTGTTAATCTTGAATACTGACACTAAAAATAAACGATTTCTTTGTAGATTTTCCTAAAGGTCACTGCTAATGGGAATGCAACCAACAGGAAATGTGTACCAGGTAAAGAAAACACAAGGTCTTTGTAGCACTTTTGTTTAATTTGTCTTTCTCGTGCTGTTGATTTGTGTGTCTGACTGTAAAATTGCAGCTCTCGTAGCCCTCTAATGTGAACTACATCCTCTGTATTCTATTCTCTAACTTTCCTAGACAAGAAATCATTGCGACAGATCTGTCGAGCTAGTCTCTGTGGATTCAACAGAGTGGCTGTTGATATGGAACCACCAAAAGGTGACATTCAGCTTTCAGCTAACAGCTCTGGGCAAATGCTGCTGTTGTGGGAAAAGCAAATACATTTCTGGGATTTTTACAGCACATTATGCATCATAAAATGAAACCACTTAACCTTCCTTCTTTGAATAGAAAGGATAACCAAGAAGTAAACAGAATAGTACGACACGTTAGATGAGAAGATACATGAGGCTACGGCCAGCAGCTGGTTAGCTTTGCCAGCGGCTGTTGGCTTGTAATGTGCTTTCCCTGATCTCAACATGAAACCGTTTGTGTATTGCCAAGTCATTATTTCTAAAACACGCTCTGGCGTGTAACACCATGTAAAGGTACAATGTCACACTTCTGCACTTCTTTCTTTTGTTGTTGACTGGATTCAAACGCAATATAACAAAATGAGTAAGAGCTGCAGGCAGTTTTTTTTTGGTAACCATTTGTTACCGCGCAAGGCTAGCGGTTTCCTCCTGTTTCCAGTCTTTGTGCTAAGCTAAGATAACCGGCTTCTGGCACCAGCTTCAGATCTATTGTGCAGACACAGTGTGGAATAATGAATGAGCGTATTTCTCGAAATGTCAAACTATTGCTTTTAACATTCTTTAATCCTTTCTTGAAAACATGTTTGGGCAAAAGTGTTTTTCCTGACAACAGAGAGCTTATGCTTGTGCGTGCTGATGTAGGCTTTTCATCATGAATATATATTTTGTTTTGGAGCTTTCACTGGCTCTCTAGTAACATGTGAAGAGGATGAACTACATCCCCGAGGCTAGTAGAACACTGCTGGTAAATGCTTTTTGATCACAGTTCACAGAAGACATGCTTGGCTTGCTGGCTGGCCTCTTTAATCTGGCATGTACACTACCTATACAAGTACGACTGTGCAACCTGACTTGAGTTGTATATTCCAGAGACAGATGGGGCTTTGCACACCAATGGTCGTGGCCCGTGCGATGTCCCGGGAGGTACAGCAGGCAGGGGATCCCACCAGGTCAGAGGATTGTGTCTCATCATCAAACAGTTCTTTGCTCTGCTGATCAAGAGGTTGCATCATGCAACACGCTCCTACAAAGACTTCTTTGCCCAGGTAACCTCGCTATAATTGATCAAACCACAGTCTAATGCGGCACCGTCAGTAATCTTAATAGCATTTTATGTTTCAAGTGCTGCTGTATGGGAAACAAAAACAGGAATAAGATCTTAATTTGAAAACTAGGCTGGTTATGGGGTATATTTACAGAGTTACCTGCCACATTATAATGCTATTCAGTTTAAGTTGATTATCCAGCTATTACCTTGATCATAATCAGAGTTACATATTTTGTCTGGTTTTTAAATGACAGTTATGTGTCTGACGTTGGTAGATCGTGCTGCCAGCCAGTTTTGTTTTCCTGGCCCTGACCTTCACGCTGATCGTTCCACCTTTCGGAGAGTATCAAAGCCTGACTCTCAGTCCCTGGATGTATGGGAAGCAGTATAACTTCTTCAGGTGGGAACAATTGACACTATTTAACTGTTATGAGGAGACTTTTCAGTTTATCAGTACATTACTTTCCATTGAATTAGACAAAAATGTTTCCAGATACACGTTCTGATTTTGTCCATTGCAGTAATGAGCGTCCTATGGATGCTCAGATGAGATACTTTGGTAAGGTGCTGTTGGACAAGCCTGGCTTTGGGACTCGTTGCATGGTGGATGAACCACTGGAGTGAGAACGCTACACAAATTTAGATATTTTTCTTACCCAGTCAATGCTCTGTGCTGTTTTGTTTAACTGCATCAGTCATTTTCTCCCACCGGTAGAGATTTCCCATGCAACAACATCACCACGCAGTGGGAGATGCCCATGGTGAACCCTGTGCTGATAGACATGCTGGACAGCCAAAAGTGGAACTTCCTAAAACCGTCTCCAGACTGTCAGTGCAGCACATCCAGGAAACTCACCATGCTCCCCGTGTGTCCTGCAGGAGCCGGAGGCCTGCCACCTCCACAGGTGGATGGATGGCTCACTGACATTGAAAATGGCCACACAAACACACACACACACACACACACACACACACACACACACACACACACACACACACACACACACACACACACACACACACACACACAATAGTGTGTATTGTGCATTGACCTCTGTTTCTGAAATCATACATTGGGAGGTGGAGTCCACCCATGCGGACGAGTTTCTCATATTAACTACACAATGTGTGTTGTTTTGTGTATTAGAGGATCCAGTCAACAGGAGATGTTCTCATGGACCTAACAGGCAGAAACATCTCTGACTACCTGGTGAAGACCTACCCCAGCCTCATCAGAATCAGGTATGAGATTCTGCTCACCAAATCCAAAAAGTAAACGCTGAATTCCAACTGAGATGAAATGCATGTTAATTCATCTAAAATCATCAATATACTGGATTTGATGGATTCTCTCTCCTATTTTTGAGCTTAACTTTTAGAATGTAGAAATAAAATATACTTGCATAAAAAGGGAAATATATAATTATATTCCATGTATATACAATATGTGTACATGTAACAAAACATTTAGAGTAATGTTAATGTAAAAGTACAACAGTGTTTATTTTCATATTGAATGTATTTCTCTAAAGTTAAATTGTTTTTCTCTTTTAGCTTGAAGAGCAAATATTGGGTGAACGAACAAAGGTAATTTCACATTTTCATCTAACTGCTTGATTTGGTCCAACTAGAGCTATTTTATTATCATTTTGAAGTATATTACATGGACGGATGTGTTATGTGTGTGGTGCAGTTCTCCCTCTAGTGGTTGTTATGGTCTTGTACAACTTTAAACTTGAGTAGCTGGAGTTACAGTAAAGCGTTGTAGAGGTCAGCAGGATTTTCCCTCTTACGTCCAGGTATGGAGGTATATCAGTGGGAGGACAGCTTCCTGTTTTAGAGGTGCAGCCCAAGACCATCCAGGATCTAGCAGCACAGCTGGGTCGACTGCTCAATGTCACTGGGGTATGACTTTAAAATGCAAAATGGATAAAAAATCCTGGCCTCTGTGTTCATCACTGGGCTTTTCTGTGATTTCTTCTTGTAATTGGGCCTTTTGATTTTTGCTTTCAGGGCAAATACTCTAAACAAACACTGAAGGACATAGGGACATTCCTCAGGTACATGGAGACTCAAGACAATGTCAAGGTCAGTCCAAGAAAGCCTCATCATCAATGAAACCTTCATCCCTATGATCCACCTGCCTCATTGACTGTTCAAAGTAAATGTTATAGTTAATAGATGCCTATAGATGTTTATGTTATATACATTTACTTAAACCTTCAACAGGTGTGGTACAACAACAAGGGCTGGCATGCCATGGTGTCTTTCATGAACGTGGCCAACAACGCCATCCTGCGTGCAAACCTGCCCAAAGGAGCCAACTTGGACGAATATGGAATCACTGCCATCAACCATCCTCTCAACCTCACCAAAGAGCAGCTGTCTGAGATCACTGTGTGAGTGACCAACGGCTGTGACATTACATTTCAAAGTCTGAAACGTTTGTCATCAGGTTGTGACACTAGAACAGCTTTGAGTGAGCCAATCAGGTTTTTACATGGTTTTTTTTAAATTGTCCTCTGTCCTTTCCCCAGCCTGACCACCTCAGTGGATGCAGTGGTGGCCATCTGTGTCATCTTTGCCATGTCCTTTGTTCCAGCCAGCTTTGTCCTCTATTTGATTCAGGAGAGGGTCACCCAGGCCAAACACCTGCAGTTTGTCAGTGGCGTCAGTCCTTTGGTTTACTGGATGGCCAACTTTCTCTGGGACATGGTACAGTGACCCTATTCCATTAAACGACGATGTTTATAAGAACAACCAAGGTAACGAACCCTCATGTCAACAGGCTGTCTCCTCTTCATGAACATTGTTTCTATTCTTGTTTCTCCAGTTAAATTACTCCATCAGTGCAGCGATGGTGGTGGAAATATTCCTCTTTTTTGATAAGAAGTGCTACACCTCTCCAACCAACCTCCAACCACTTATTTCTCTGCTTATGCTTTATGGGTAGGTTTTTTTTGTGTCATTAACTGTTTTTTTTTCTAGTTACGAAGGATGTACGATGAGGGCCAAACTAAAAAGCTGAATCAAAATGTTCTATAGCCTTGCTACTGAGTTGACACTGCCAATAACCTTTGACAATAAATGTGGCATATTTTGTGACAATATGCAATCCTTTCACATTCGTGTCAGCTTTACTGGGTCTGTTCTATTTTGAATTTTGCAATATATATTTCCCTTTTTCCTTCTGTTGCCACAATACACAATGTTTGGCTGACTTAATCAGTCATACATCTGGTTTTTCAGATTTTCAGCCTCCCTTAGACGATACTTTTCATCATCCATCTTTCCCCCCATCTCCCTATAATGCACAGAGCAGGTTTGCAAAAAACAAGTTTGTCTCACGTATTTTTGTGTAGTGAATCGATGGTGTCTGGTATTTGACTATGACATTATTTGTGCTTAACTAAGGCTCATTTTGATCTCTTTCCTTTTCAGATGGTCCGTGACACCCATGATGTACCCCATGTCCTTCGTATTCAGTGTCCCCAGCACAGCCTACGTCTCTTTGTCATGTATCAACCTCTTCATTGGCATCAACAGTAGTGCCATCACCTTCATCCTGGACCTTTTTGAGAGCACCACAGTAAGACCACGGGGCTTGGCTCTGTAAATGCAATCTCCAATGCACCTTCCATATCACCATGTCGTCCTAATTTGGATTTCTGTCCAGGCTCTGTACAAGTTCAACCAGCTGTTAAAGTCTGTGCTGCTCATCTTCCCCCATTACTGCCTGGGCCGAGGTCTCATTGATATGGCCATGCACCAGGCTGTGACTGATATCTACGCTCGCTTTGGTAAGTACACACAGCTGCTGGTCCACCTCACTGACCAGCCTCCAGTCTGCCGCCATCTCAACACTATGAATGAATGTTGGTCACTGGCTGCGTCAGAAATTGGATTGATGTGCCATCAAGGCCCAAGTCACCTGCAGAGTTGTAACACACACACAAGACTCCACTGTTGCACCAAATTCGATATTCGAAAATAACTCTTGGAAGTTAAAAGGGCTAATTATGAATTGTTGTAATTACAACCACCGATTTGACTGATAAATATATGGAAGATAAACTATTCTAAGATTATGTCCTGACTTCATTCTGTAAATGTAAAAGTGTGAAAGTGTGACTGAAAGGTACGTTGTGTGTTTCATCAGGTGAGGACTACAGAGCAGACCCCTATAACTGGGACTTTATTGGGAAGAACTTATTCTGCATGGCTGTTGAGGGATTTGTCTATTTCATCCTGAACATTTTGTTCCAGTATCGCTTCTGCATGGATCACTGGTAAGTCTGCTATTTGCCAGATGTACTGAAGTAATTGCTCCTAACAAATTACAAAGTGTGGAATAAAATTCCCAGATAACACTTTCTAAATGTCATGTGACTGCTGCAAAGACTGATTAGAAGTTGATTTACTGAATTTTAATTTTTCTATTGGCAGGGTATCAGACCGCCCAAAGCCTCCTATTTTGGAAGAAGATGTCGATGTGGCAGAGGAAAGAGAGCGACTCGATAGGAGTGGAAAAACAAACGACATTTTACGCATTCGAGACCTGTCCAAGGTGAGGCATTTTTCTTTTAGACCAAAGGATAACATTGATGATCAAAAGAATATTTTACAATCAAAAACATACTTCCATTTTGTTTTTATCTCGCTTCGCTAGACATACACAGGAACACTGATCCCTGCAGTGGACCGGATCTGCGTTGCAGTATCACCCGGAGAGGTTTGTGTGGTTAAACCGTTGCAATTTACTCCACAGAGGAAGCATTCTGGTCACTTGATTGTTCTTCTGTCATGTTTTATCTCATAACCCTATGCAGTGCTTTGGTCTACTGGGAGTGAATGGAGCAGGAAAGACCACAACATTTAAAATGTTGACTGGAGACATTGATGTCACCTCAGGAGAGGCCTCAGTCGCTGGTCACAGGTTAGTAATATATTGTTTTTACAAATAGCAACTAACAAACATGTAATTTGATAGACATTTTGAGACTTGTAATCAGCATTCTCTTTGTTTAATGCAAGTGTTTTTCTCTACATCTTCAGCATTTTATCCAATATCCTGGACGTCCACCAGAACATGGGATACTGCCCACAGTTTGATGCCGTAGATGAGCTGCTGACAGGCAGAGAACATCTGCACCTCTATGCCCGCCTCCGTGGAGTTCCTGAGTTGGAGATCAGCCGGGTGAGATGCAGCAAATAAATTATTTAAAACGGGTCCTAAGAGTTGTACAGAGCACAGTGAAATGATACATGTGATGAGCTTATATTACATAGTGTATATACAAAAATGTTTTTGTGTAAAATTAACACAGTCCATGAGCGTAACTTACTAATTATCCATCACCGCTTGTGATTTTGTCAATTAAACAACAAAGACAACTGAAATAGGTGATATTTATATTTTCATTGCAAGCAGAGTAAAGTAGCACAACCTTTCACTGTAACCATTAGGAAAAAATGAGCCGGTCTGATAAAGAGAGGAGCGTCGTGGGGCATTAAAGCAGCAATAACATTTCAATAATGACAAAATTTGGACAGGGAAGAGATACCAGCAAGCAGCCATTATCATTAGCTTATAAAATACTAAACGCAACAAGTTCAGGTAGAAAACCTTTGTATGTAGAAACTACATAGTGTGCCTAGTTTCATCTCTATAAACCTGACACATTTAGTTTGACTTACTTATAACAGGAGGCCCTGACAGTAATCCTCCTCATGCTCAGGTTGCAGAGTGGGCCATCCAGAAGCTGGGTCTGTCCGAGTATGCAGGCCAAAGCGTTGGGACCTACAGTGGAGGCAACAAGAGGAAACTCTCCACAGCCATTGCCATGATAGGCTGCCCTGCACTGGTGCTGCTGGTGAGGCGCTCGCTTATCACAGTGCTTAGTTTGGATGAGAGACTTAGAATGGGAACCTCTGACAGGTGATGGACAAGATGCTCAATGTTTCTGTGTGTGTATGCTAATGTGTGTTGTTACTTTTGCTGTGTATTAGGATGAGCCCACAACAGGTATGGACCCTCTCTCCAGACGCTTCCTGTGGAACTCCATCATGAGCGTCATCCAGGATCGCCGAGCTGTGGTCCTCACCTCACACAGGTAAACTATCCGCTGTGGGTGCTTTTTGGCTTTTTTTGTGTGCATGTTTTTGAGTTCTAATTTTGCCATCTGTCTTTACAGTATGGAGGAATGTGAAGCGCTGTGTACCCGCTTAGCGATTATGGTTAATGGATCCTTTAAGTGTTTGGGAACCATTCAGCATCTTAAGTACAAGTAAGGGATTGCACTTCGTCTCATATCCCGTTTCAAATTTCTAAATATATGGACATTTCTGTAACACTCTTGCAACAATTAAACATAAATCCAATCATATTAGCATTGCTACGAAACAGCCAATCTTGAATTTGTTTTTCTTTTGTCTGGCGTCAATGTTACCGTAGGTTTGGTGATGGCTACGTGGTGACCATGAAGATCAGGGCAGCTAAGCCCGGGTGTGCTCCTGATCTGAACCCTGCCGAAGCCTTCATGGAGAGCACCTTCCCCGGCTGCATCCAGAGCGAGAAACACTACAACACTCTGCAGTACAAGATCTCCTCCTCCTCCCTGGGGAGGATCTTTCAAATGGTCCTGGCTAACAAAGACGAGCTCAAGATAGAAGACTACTCAGTGTCACAGACCACTCTTGACCAGGTAAATGAGTATAGGAAAACATGATGAATTATATAATGGGATTTTAACAGGGGGTTATATTTATTCCTTTCACATTTCTTTCAGGATGATCAAATGACTCATTTTGAAGTCAAATTGTGAATAATGCACTCTTTCTTTACTTTTAGCTATGTTAACTTGGCTTATTTATCTTTTTCCCATTTGTTGGTCAAAGGTCTCTGTGAAGTCAAACTAATAAAATAATAAGGCTTTGAAACTCTTTGAATATTTCTCACTGAAGCTTCAAAGTCCCCAAAATGGTTTTAGGTAGAGTCCTACAGTGTAATAGTTGTAAAGTTGTCATAGAATGTCATTAAAAAGTCAAAGTATAGTACCATACAAGTATTGCAGTATATGTTTTTAAATTGTTGTAGTAAAGTAAATAATACAAACGTATCAAGTATATAATAAAGTCATAGTAAGGTATTTCATACAAAATGTCATATCATAACATATAATAACAATATTATAGTGTGACTTGATCCTAATGTTTCTATGTACTTGTAGGTTTTTGTGAATTTTGCCAAGCAACAGTCAAGAGAGGATGACATCATTGTGTTGCACCCAAAAGCTGCCGGAGCACAGCGGTGTATTGAAGCCAAACCCTTCAAGTCTTTGGAGAAGTGAACGTATCTCAGTGAGCCCAATTGAAAGACTTTCTTTGGTTTATTTCCTTTTAGAAGGCGCTGTGCCCTATGTACATGCATGTGTGCTTCCAAGGACTAAAAGTTAGTTGGCAGAACTTTCTCCTCAACTGAGACAAAGTAGAAGTTTCTCTGGAGCGTCATCACGCGGTCCTGCCTGGTAGAGTCAAGCGGCTGGTGCATGATCAGTTTGGGGATCCTGAAAACACAGAAGATCAATGGGTTTTCTCATCTGCAATCGGAGGAGCCTTTGGAAAGGGTCTTCGTGGATCTATTGTGCGGTGTTGAGATTTGAAATGCAGTCTGTGAATGAGGCAGCCCTGTAAATGGACCTGACACATGTCGTGTTTGACGGATGATTCGACGCGTCGCAATAACTTTGCTTTTCCAGTAAATGGGGTGAGTGGGCTGTGAATTTGGAAAGTGTGGAGCATTTATGTGCCTGCTATATGCTCCACGTTCTGCTCACCTTGTAGGCCTTGCAAACTAAATGAAACGGCTTGAGATTTATGACCAGGACCATGATTGATGACATGTCAAAAGAGTTATATATCGGAATGTGAAGAAAGCATTGATCCTGTGTATTTTTTGCTTCAGATGCCAAGCAAGATAATCCTTTTTTGCCTTCTGTAGATATGTGTAATAAGCACTCGGAGAAGCATAACTGTAGCACTTTATTGAAGCAGCTTTAACTGAAGCTTCATAATTCTTATATGAGATGTTCTGCTAGTGCAATACAAATAATACTTTTTACAAAGTCCTCTTGCTGCTATGGAATCATTTTGATATTGTGTGATATTTTCTTGCCACCAATGTCTTTGCGCTTAATTAGATCATCATCATGGTCAACTTTGGTAAACTGTCTGCATACCACCAGCACCTGCTGTCAATAGAGGAGCTCACAAAAGTGATGTTTCTGAGAGGGCTATCATGTCAAATAAAGTACAAATGTAAGATGTGGGCCTTTCCACCCCAGACATGTTGTTCCATTTGTTTTACAGGGAAATAACTCGAGATTATTAACATTTGTACAAAACAGTCTTAGACAGTTTAATAAAACCTGAGATTAGACAGTAAGGGTTGAAAAACAACAGCCATTATCACTGAATATTAGACAAGCCCTCTACATTAATGACAGATGTTACCCTTCTACTGTTTCCTTTTCTCTGAAGAACACAATCTGAGATGTACGGTGGAGAAGCTTAATTGCATAATTAAATGTCTGCTTGATCAGCTTACCTCCTGAGAGCTTTAAGGTGATGTTGCACTCTCAAATGAATGCCATGTCATTTTTACTTCAAGTCTGCTAGTTTGCTTGGACAGCCATTTTATTATGAGCTGGAGTGAACGTTTATCAGTGCTGTAAGCACTCATTATAAAGACCAGCGGGTCAATAAGCCAGCTTGCAATGAGACCTATTCACTTGTTTAATAAGGGTTGATAAGATGCTGGGATACCATTTTCAACCTTAAGCCAAGTCCTGAAAATAAAATTAAAAAAAACAAAACAATGTGTAACTAGTATTACCACAAAATATTCCATGGCACCCGTAAATCTAATGTCATGAACTTCAAATCACAATGCCAAATCAAACTAAGACCGCAAGAAACTAAGACCCACATGTTAAAACACTCCAGTATATTGCTACAATACTATCACTCGCATTTCCACTCCTTTCTGTTCTTAGAAGAAAACTTGCATAATGCTGGCCTCAGCTGCAGCAAACCTCTTTGTTTTAGGAAAAAACACTTGTGGCACATGGATGTACACTCGCCATATGCTCCAGTTGTTCATGTTTTGTTCTCTTTCAGAGAATCAGGGGGATTATGGCCATCCGGAGGCTCGGGTAGTCCTTGAACTCTCTGCTGTAGGCTCTGTGCTTCCCTTTGGCCCAGATGGTCATCTGAATGAACCCCAGTAATGTGTAAAACACCACTGGAATACAAGCAATGAAGTTTAAGAACAAACACATTTTGGTGCAGTAAGTGGATTTATACCAACAGAGCGTAACGTGCTGTACATACCTGGCAGACACTGGGTCATAATGGAAAAACCCACCCAAGCTCCAACCTGCAGTATGTATCAAATATAAAGGCAGGCAGAGAGGTAAACACACAGGCGGGGTTGACATTCATTGTCACGATTAATTACTATAAAAGCTTTCTATTACCTCGTACGTGTAATTTGGACAGGATACAAAGAAAAATAGCCACGTGAAGGGATTCTTCGTTGGCTCAGGAAACCGTCTGCCCCTGGATCCTGGGGAAGGATTTTGTGAAAAATGTATGGTTAAGTTAATAATAACGACACTTTAAATCAGTACCATATCATCCATGTTTTCATGATGGATCAACCAACATATTGTTAGCATGGAGTACTGAGCAAATGATCAAATGGGAACAAGTGCATGGTTTAAGATAGTTTTTTTTTTTTTTTATCACACAGCATCTAAACCGATGGATTGGACAACGTCTTCAATACGTGGTGTATTTCTACTTTAAGTAGTGTGGAAGTAAACAGAATCACAACTCACCCTCCCCTCTGAGATTATTAAGAGTCAAGTGAATGGAGAAGTTTCCCAGCTCACACATCTGGATGAGAAATAAGTGTTTCACACCATACTGTCAAACATGCATGTGTACTTATTTTCTGTCGGTCCTGAGTGAATACCACTATACGTACCGCAAATAGGACTAATGCATAGTTGACTTGTAGTTCTCCATATGCTGTGAGGGGAGAGAGGCTGGTGTTAATAAGATGCAGAAAACTGTGTGTGTGTGTGTGTGTGTGTGTGTGGGCGCACATGGGTTGACTTACATGGAGGTGTGTAGAGAGGGTGGTTGATATAGTAGGCCAACCAAGCTGAGAAACCCCAGTAATAAACACAATTCTGAAAGAGGAAACAAACAGGTGTATGAATATATGAAAATGACAAAAACTATGAATTACTATGAATTACATGATGATCAACGAACCTCTCAAATATTCTTCCTTTGATTTAATTTCTACTTTTGAACTCCAAATGTCGTACAAAACATAACACCTATAATACGTCTCCCCATCAGGACACTGCACTGAGACTGCAGCACTCTGTGCTACCACAATAGCTTGCATGGGACAGGGAAAAGGGGTTACACATTGAGAAAGAGTTGAGCACATGATCAGAGGCTCTTCTTTACAAGGGCATGTCCTCACCCTGACTATTGTCCCGAGAGGCATGGTCCCATGGGAGAAACGATGCACAAAGATAGTCTCTATCAACCTCTTCATATAGTGGAAGGTGTGACAGGCAAAGGCTAGTCTGAGAGACAGAGAGGTGAGGATGAGGTCGGAAGTAAAAGTATGAACACTTAACTCAGGCAGGCGCTTACATTCTTGTGTGCAACTTCACCACACTATTTCATGCAGTCGATTTAAAACTTGAGATGAGAAAAGATTAAATTTAAATGATCCATGAGTGACAGATTGGGTCACAGCAGCGACAAAACGTTTGTGATTCAGCAAAGAACGTGCAACCTCCTCTAAATAATAGAACAAACTGGAATAATAAAACACACTCAGCTAGATGCAACACTACAACATCATAATAATATGACACAGTATGAAATATGTCAAAACAAACGGGGTGGCAATAGTTAAAACTTCTTTTTCGTAAGGTTTCCTTGAGGTAGGCTACTACAACAAAAGGACAAACCCTGAGGGAGAGAGTGTGGATCGATAAGCACATCACCATGAATAAAAGAGATTGTCCGAACCGTCCTGTAAGAGCAGAATCTAATATTGATTTTTTTCAAAAGTTATATTATCTCATGTCAGTGCAGATGGTTACACTGACATGAGATAATACAATTCGTTTGTAGATGCCAATTTCATTTTACCGAGACCTTTAGTCCACAATAGATGTAATTCTACGTGCAGAGAAGCATGCAGTAAAAAAACAACAACAACATCTAAGCCTTAATAAATACTAATTATTAAAGAATAGCTCCACCTTTTTGAATATACGCTCATTCCCCTTTAGAGAATGAGGTAAGAAGATTGATAGCACTTGTATGTCTGTATGATACAAATGAAGATACAGCAAAGACTGGAAACAGGAACGAACTCTGTGAAACCAAATCATTTATTTAATATGAGCAACAAAGTGTTGCTGTTTTATGCTGGTCCTGTACCGACTAGCTAGCCGGGGTAGTTCTTTTCCCTCGTTTCCACTAAACTTAGCCTAAGCTAACCGGCGACGAGTGGTATCAATCTTCTCATCTGTCCAGACAAGAAAGTGAAGATGCATATTTTTTACACACATATGGAACAATTTCTTCAAGCGTGGCTATTTTAAAGCTTCACTGTAGCTGGAAGTCTATTGGATCACTCACCTGATGACAGGATGAGGACTGGAGGTAAAGGCATACTTGTGTGAGTAAATGCACGGGATTCGAAAATAGAAGAGGAGGTAGGTGAGAAGTGGCCCAATGCACTCAGCAAGAAACACCTGGAAACAAGAGCAGAAAACACTTAATACTATCTCACTAGTGCCCTAAAGGTGGCCTGTAGAAAAACAAAATGGATTCAGCATGACTATTTTCTTCCTTTTTCCTCTTCATGACAGTTTCCGGGCTCTGTACCCTGTACTTTACTTACACTTGTATACCTTGCAATATCTTGACTAAATGATGAACCACTTGAGTTACACATGTATATTAGTCGTGTCCCTACAAACAAGAAATCAGCCAACTGCTCCCAGAATAAACAACCTCAAAATTAGCCGACTTTAAGTCCATGAACCTGCAGTGCCAGACACTGACCTCTTTGTTCAGCTTTCTCAGTTTATCGCTAATATATGGGTGTTGTCTTCTTACCATGGTCCAACCTAACTGTGGGCCAAGATCTCTGAAGTACATCGTGGCAGTCGTCCCAACAGGTAGATTCTGTAAGACTTCCTCATCTCTGAGTGATTTTTCCTCTGAAAAGGAAGAAGAAAAAGAGCACCAGCAAATACTGCATTTACAAATTCAACTTTAATAGAAATTGTATCATAACTAGTTATGCTAATCAGTGGAAATCATTGTCTTTAGGCCAACAAGCTTTGTAGAAATCACCATATTGATAGAATTCACAAGAGAATAGAATATAATGTAATTTCATTAGTTCATTATATGTACATTGAAGCAGTTGTGTGCAAAGCGTAGCGGATTTAGCTAATGAAAGTGTTTCTAATGAAAGTGTGATCAGTTTTTCAGCACACGTTTTTTTCTATCTGCAGCTTACAGGGGCATGGCCGCAGATAATATATTGTGCTAATTGGATGACATTTTTAGAATATCATCAGGAGGGAACTGGCCCAGATGGCTTGTAACCAAAGTCTGCGCTTTTTATTGACACTCAAAGTCCATTCAAAGCCCTGCAACAGCACACCTCGTGCTAGGCCTCTCTTTATATTCGTAATGTGCTGCATTTACTGTTTTAATTTGGCTAAAATTAATGGAAAAAATTATCAAGCAGTCTAGGAAGAACAGGCAGTGTCTCCACAGTGATGCTATGTGACGATGTGGAGCGCTTTTTAAGGCATTTGCTCCATTCCTGATTGAAGGTCATTGCAAATGTTATTGAACATTCTTTGTGATTTTATTTCAAAATCTCCCATTCAATTCACCATAGCGGTCCTGCTGATGTCCATCCTCCTCTCTACCTCCTTCTGCCGACTCCTTCTACCTCCGACATGAATCATGGTCCATGCCGACGACTAATTATGTGAATAATATCTGTCATATTCAATGAACGTGCTGTTACTGTGTTACGTTGTTTATTCTGTACACATGACATCTATTGCTTCTGTCCATCCGGGTAAAGGAATCCTCCTCTGTTGCTCTCCTGAAGGTTTCCTCCCTTTTTTCCCTGTGAAAGGGTTTTTGGTATCTTTCTTTGGGGGAGTTTTTCTGATCCAATGTGAGGTCTCTGGACAGGGATGTTATGTGTACAGATTGTTCAGACATTTTGTATAATTTGTATTTGTGATTTTGGGCGATACAAAATAAACTGAATTGAATATTATGCTTGTGGAATCATTCGGCCTGAGATTACATAGGATCCATTTTCCGCCTACAGCAATCGCTTTGCTGGTCATGCATGTCTCTTCTGAACTACGCTGCTCTGGTGTGTGAAGCTGAACATGTCTCATGCCACAAACATGTCGAAACAGCAATGCTTCGTCCGGTGGGACCGTTTCATTTCTGCACACCTTTTTCACAATCGGCTCTTCATAATCATCAAAACCTAATGTCGTCCTTTACTTCAGGTTTTCTCTCTAATGAGGATGACAGCTGCATCAAAACACGTTTTGTGTTGCACAAGACACTTCCAGCTGCATTTTGCAGAAAACAAATCTTAACATCATAATTGCTTTTAAGTCAAAATTTAAAAACATTAAAGACTATAAACAAGATTTTGGAATCATGATGCTAAATCACATTATTAGACTAGAACAACATAATATCCCCACACATTAGATAACAAACGTAAACTGTACTCGAAATAGTAGCAAGTTGAACACTTCCCCTTTTCTTTTTGTACAAGGCATCAAGCACTGGATGTTGAATGCTGTCTAGAGTTTACTGATAAAGTATTTGTGGCTGATGAAGTTTAAATTGTTCGGTATTAAACATAAATTGCTACCACTCACTGCAACGTGGAGCCATGTTGCTCAGAGCAGCTTCAATGTTGTTATTGCTGCACTAATACAAACAAATACAGGACACGATCACAATATGGCTACTTACTGGCATCGAGCATCAGGGCCTGTCTTGCTGGATACCAGTGAGGATCTAAACAGATCACACACACACACACACGTACACACACACGTACACTTTACAGGGTTGGATAGAGCTGGCATTGCACACACAGATTTTGGCCTCAAGCCCAATAATAATTGATCACGATGGAATAACGTCGAGCTCTGCTGCTCTGATGAAATCTGATGGCCTCGGGCTTGGCAAACATTGGGTGACATTTTTGACCAGACACACACTGGTGCCAGAACCACTGCAGGCTTTACAGGAGTAAACAAGAAATAGTTTTGAAGAGGAGATATTGCAAGATGGAATCATCTTCCAGCATCATCAATAGATGCAAGTTTGTCAATTTGATCACAGAACAAAACAAATGTCTAAGAGAGAACACAAAATACAATAAAGTATCAATTTAAATGGATATCTTGGATAATGAGCTAACTTTTCAGATCCGACAAGTTGACACCAGAATACTTAACAATATATTTTTATTGTCACTATGGGGCTTGAGATCAAACACAAGACCAGCAAAACAAAAACAATGAACAATATATTATGGAACCAGAAACTTATGAACACTCACATGATTTGTGAAAGAGGCTCTTGATGTCACCTATTGTTGAATGGGGATCCACCTGAATGGGATACCAAATATTAAATATGAACCCTCGATCACATTGTTTCTTGTGTCAAATGATGTGTTAACGAGAGTTTCAAGCTGATGAAGGATTTATGTAAATCATTTTTCCACACCTCAATGTTACCTGAGGAGAAACCAAAGGGTGAAAGTGTAGCCATGGCAATATGTCAGCGTACCTTATCTAAAAAACAAAGCTGCTCTTTGCTCTTGGCATCCAGGACCCTCACCTGAAGAAAACACAAGATGCACAACAGGTAGTAGATTTCACACAAACGTTCGAGTGATTTTCATTCACGCTTCAGATTCATTCACAGAAAATTCTGAATGTGGTGAATTGGATGAAGATCTGTGCAGATCTGTGCACTTCCACAACAACGCCACTGGCAGCAAACGCTTGACCTACTTTCCCTTTGCTCTCAGAAGAAGTTGTAAATAGTATGCCTATCCATTACCGGCAGGCTGCAAGTATATGCATGTAAATATTATCTCTATCACACAACATATTGACTGTTCTTTAGACTGCTTCTCTTGCAAGACCAAGAGAAGCAGTTCCCTTGACTGAAACACTTGTTTCTAAAATACAACCACAGAAATATGAATGAAATATGATATGCGTAAGCACAGCTGACACTCTTCTCAGTGGCCCAAATGCCAAGTGTGTCCAGTTCCTCTGACCATGTACAGTAATCTCCATATGAGTGATGAGGCTGTTTGAGTCCGGCAGGTAAAAAAGGATTTGTGTTGTCTTGCTACTCTCTCGCACACATCTTTTTCATCTTAATTAGACCATGTCAGTGGTGATGTACAGCATATGCAAGGAGAATAGTGGGTGGCGGCCCACAATTTGCCCTGAAAGCACTCCATACTGTGCTGCTCAGCAGAGCTGTCCTAGCTAAATTGGTTCCCTTACTGGACAGTGTAATAACCCGCTAATGGATACCTAAAGATTTGCTGAGTGCACAGAGAGAGAGAGAGAGAGAGAGAGAGAGAGAGAGAGAGAGAGAGAGAGAGAGAGCTCTATACCATCTGTATTGCAAAAAACACAAGTTTGGGAAGTAATTTAATCTTGTGCCAGGATTCATTTTACAATATTCTGCTCATTAATTATTTATTGGTCCTGAAAAATACCCTGCATTGCACCTATAGATTTTAAATATAAGTAAGACATCTTGTCACTCTTCGCGGGGGCTGTTACTGCTTTCCAAGGAGCTGAGCACGGCACGCTGAGGCCTCAGTAAAGGCCATCCTGGGAGACGGGTTTGTTTTGCTCTCCATCCTTAACCTTCCCGACTGCATTCGAGAGGCACATGTTGATGCATCTGCGTGTTCCCGGGGAGCATCGAGGGTGTCATTAGGGCCGTGTGTTGTAAAGCGGTGTGCACTCGGTTGTGCTGTGCCCTTGTAAATCTGATTATCCGGCGCCCCTGTCCTCCCTTGGGAACACAGGGCACTGCTGACAGCATATAACAGCTCAGGTCATACAGAACATGCATACGCGCTTGTGAGGGATTTGTGTAGCTGAGGGGGATTTCTAAATGATTTCTTGAATGCTTAATGCTGAACCTTGAAAAGTTCTTGCTTGTCTTGAAAGGCATAGTGCTATTGAGGCAGAGCAAGGGTTAAAGCAATACTTTGACATTTTAGAAAATACATATAACCTATTCATTGGAGAGTTCGATGAGACGATCGGACACGCATGGCATCACTTTCCTCATTTAAACTTATGGGATCAGGCTTTGGAAACATCAATCTTTCTCATAATCTAAATATTTGCTAGTTTGGCATGCAGCCTTTATGTGACAGTTACTCAGAGCATGGCACACATCCCAGAGCATGTTGTAAATTAGCTTAAATTCAAGGGTGTCTACTTCTTAATTCATAGGCTACTCAAAGGTCCACGTGACACAAGACTAAAGACAAGAGACTTCATAAAAAAGGGGCCCAGCTCAGTTTTGTTTACTCTGACACAGAATTGTGTCCTAATGCTGCTGAGCAGAGGGATTGCTCGAATAGCATTGCGAGTCACAATTGTTAGCTGCTGGTATGCCTCCATGTGTTGAGAGAATCAACATGTGGTCGTTTGTCAGCTGGACAGGTCTTTGTTGACGATAAATAAATGATGCTCCACCAGCACATTGCTGGAACACCTCAACCTCAATTATGATTGCAACCTGATTAATTATTTCCCAAATTCCGCTTGATCTCTACCAAATGTTGCTCAAAGTGACTGTCATGCTTGAGCGAGGCCCTGTGAAGCAAAGTAAGCCAACACTTTAAATCATCTATTAGAAAGTGGCAATTAAAAGTTTCACTTCATTGAGATGCATTCTGCGGCACTAAGCTTAATACCTTACATTTAGACTTACCTCAAAAAAGGTGGTCCGACTCATGGCGGTGGATTAATGTTATATCCTCTGTGCACAAGGGAAAAAATGACCTTAAACATCAGTACGCAAACACGACACACACACACACAGACACTCACTCCTCACACACATACTGAAGTAGTTCCTCTCCTATCGAGGACAATCCCGGCACTGACCCCTTATTCTTCCCAGCCTTCTCTCTCTCTCTCTCTCTCTCTCTCTCTCTCTCTCTCTCTCTCTCTCTCTCTCTCTCTCCCCCCCCCCCCCCTCAGAGACGGTGCTGGGACACAGAATCACCAGAGGCACTACAGAAACCATGCCCATGCTCTCCCCCACTGCTTCTTTTTCCTGCTGCTTCCTCCTATCTATTTTGTATCTTTGGAGAAAAGCACTTGGCAGAGTCCAACTCCGCTCATGTAAGCAAATTTCTTCCCTAAAATTGAAGCGGAAGAAAAATAGAAGAACATTAGAAAATAAATGACATAAGATGGCACAAAAGGAATTTTTAGGAAAACTGCCCCAATACAAAAGTGCGTCAACAAGTATAGCAAATGGTTTCCATGTGTTTATCCACTCATGAAAAATTTGAAGAAAAAACCCCAAAACATTTCATATATATGCAAATTGCGTTCTATTATTAGTGCTCCTGGACCGTGAACCACCTTCGTCGTCAGCTGCAGTGCTTAGTTGTGTCAGCAGAAGATGAGCCCACCAGCGCTGAACTGAGCACCAAAACACACAAGTAGAGGTGCACTCTGGGAGGTCAAACTAGACTCAGTAGTTCAAACAGGAAATACTTTACGTAAGCATGCTTGTTAAGTTAAAGTAGCTGAAGGCAGTTTATGAAAGACGGTAAACTGTGCCGTAAAGGACATCAATTTCTTTATGATCAGAATTACAAGACTGAAGTAGTCTGTGGCTCACTCTGTGAATTTAATGATATGCTGACCATTAGCCGTTTAATAATCCTGTCATGGGAGTCACCTAATACTCTACAATTGACTTTCTATTGCAATCATGAATATTATACATTTTATGGGGATTTGCATCCCGGCATTTGGATCCACTGTCGTGGACCATGAACCCTAAAACTGTGCTCTGTATTGCTCAGTTGTTCCTTTCATGTAGTTGTGAGAAGCAGGTGTTTCGAGCGCTCCCACACGTTGTATTTGAACTGTGTAGTTCATGTTTTCTTCTAAACTGTCTTTGGAAAGGGTGTTCGATGGGAGAAAGCCTGCTGTATGGATCACACATACTTTCTCATTCCGGCGATGACCCTCTGTGTTGCTTTTATTTCTACTGTTTTCTCATTAGCGTAGCATTTCACCTTGAAGGCGAGCACATATTGATAGATTGTGTGGGTCTAGCTCTTTTTCTTTAGCAGGTTTAGCAGTATAAAGAATGGAATAGCACTAAAAGTGTAGTATCCAGGGGCTTATTTGGTGTGACGATGAGCAACAAGGCTCCCAGGCCTTGTCCAGCAAGCACACTGATTATTCTCCTGCTGGTTTATTATTAATCTGCATATTCTCCATCTTCTGCCGCAGCGTTGCCAGCACATGCGTCAAAATACATGAAAACGTGCCGCCTGATTAGGAATCGTATACCTTGACTTATCTAAAATATTTGCCTGGCCGTGTCTCCAAAAAGCACAAAAAAATGGCGAGAACTTGGCCCATTAACAAAACTCAGGACTTTATATGTCCAAATGGGCATTTTGATCTTCACCCATGTCTCGTATCATTCGGATCACTTTAGTGTTTCTTCCTAAAATGCTTCTGTTTTTGTTCTGTGTTCCCACAGGAAGAGAAGCATGTGGAGCAGCACCATGACGTATGTCAAGAAGCCTCCCAACGCCTTCATGCTTTTCATGAAGGAGCAGAGGCTGAACTATGCGGCTGAAATGACAACCAGCGGGAGTGTAGGGGTCAACGTCATGTTCAGACAGAAGGTACGTGTGTTTGCTCTGTGAGACACTCGATGCTGCACAACCTTCATGACAGTTTGCTAAAAGACTGCAGATGTGCTTATTTATTGATGTGTGTCCAAGAAAACTCGTTCCCCTACCTCTGAATCTTCACATCTTGACAGCAACTTTTGATGATTTTCAGTGATTGTCTGATAACTAGAGAACACGTCACTGTGGGAGTTGGTAGGAGCCCACTCTCATTAGTGCTGTCTCTCTCCACAGTAAAAGTCTCTGTCCAAAGATGAGCTGGCCAAGTACTTTGAGCAGGCCGACGTAGAAAAACGCCGCCACGCTGAATGCCACCCGGACTGCATCCAAAAGAACAAAAACACACTTTCTTGTCGGTTCTTAACACGCCTTTTTTATGTTTGTGCAGTTAAAAATGTAACAGTTGTGTTGATCCCTATGCTGCTACAGGCCTAGATTAACAGAAATTAAAACTTATATATTTAAATCAGCTTTTAACTTGTGATGCTACTTAACGATGTATTTGTTTAGTTTCTTAATGTTTATGTCATTTCTCTTGTTTATATTGTTGTTGTTTCTGCTGTTGTAAATTGACTTAATCTCTTGTCAAATAAATAAAAAATGTCCAAACTTTGAGTTTCCCTTATTTCTTTTATTTAGTTCCATCTTCCTTGAGAACATACACTGTTATATTGTTAATCTAAATTAAAGATCAGTTCAGTGACACTTGGTAACAATTACAAGAGTCTAATACAACACTTTAGAGATATAATTTCACTCTGATCCATTTTTATTTAGCTAAAATGTGTTAATATGTTTACATTTGTTTCAATAAAGTCTTATAGAGCTGTGGTTTCCTTTTGTTTTTTTATTCAATTAATCAAATGTGTTATTCAAAGATGACATCTTGTATAAAGAAAAGTTGTCCTTAAAATGAAACAAAATCAAATATGATCTATTTTTCAGATATGAGTGAAAAAACAAATGAATGAAACGAGTGAATTGTGATGAGTGAAACTGGTTTGTGTCAGAGACAAAGTGTGACTAGCTGGCTGTCACACATTCGTGGTGAGAAATGTCTTCAAGTTGCAATTCATGTTTTCATTACCTGCATGGTGAGTTGTTGTTTTTTTTTAACCCCCCTTTGCCTTCAATTCTTTCACATGTGCTTTCTCAACTGTATTTTTCTCCACTTGTCCCCTTCAAAAATGGATTCAAACCATGAAAATCCAGTTGAGCATGTATTCACTCTGTTGTTGTGCTGCCTGAGGGGATTCAATTTGTGGGAAATAAAAAAAAAAGGCAGATACGGAGCTGGACAGAACCCTGAAGGCCTCGGGCAAATGTAAACCAGGCAGGATACCGTGAAACATGACACGGAGAGACAGACAGCAAGGAGACATGTGTTGGTGAACGTAAACGTCTGTTACTCACAATGTCAGGAGAGAGGAGGACGATTTTTGGGATACGTCTGCGTGGCATAAATATGTGAGAGAAAGGAAGGCAGAACAAGCAGACATTTTAATATCCTCGTGCAGCCTCAACTCAAAATACCACGATGACACGCAGCAGCATGTTTCACAGCAAAAATATATCTTTATCAGGAGCGTTTCTAGAGACCTCTTTGAAAAAACATGGTAATTGGTACACCTAAACGAGGTCAAAACACACCTTTGTTTCACCTAACTGTAGCTTTGTGGTGTTTTGATTCATGAAAAATGACTTTGAAAAGTCATGGCTATGGTAGCTATCTGGGTTCTGGGATAATAGTATGTACACGTACTTTCAATTATGAAGGATCCGTAGGAAAGTAGAATTGAAGATTTTCTTTCACACATTTTAACTTTTCAGCCCAGGATTTTTACTTGCACATGAGAAGTGTTAAAATCCAACAGGCCGCCTGACATAACGCCTGCTGAGCACATTCAGGCTCAGGTAAATCTGTACAGAAATGGAGGTTAACTCCAGACACAAACCCTGTTGGATACAAACTCCACCATCAAACGCTCTCACAGGCTTCCCCGTGGGCGGACACTGTCCTCTGCTGGCCAGTATGACCGGTACCTTTCCTCATGATCTACTACTCAGGTTGCTACTCTACTTCCAATTTGCCGTCACATAAAAGCTTAACCCATTAAGCTAATGTCTGCAGTGGGATGATTGATTTTTAGGTTGCTTTCAAGGCAAATTCATAATTCTATACAACAAAGGAGACCATGCCTTTGCTTTTTTTTAATCTCAGTTTTTGGTATTTTTTAAATATGCAACACAATCAGGAGGGATTGTGTGATCTCTACATATGGTTGTGTTCTTTAATATAGTGGAAATGTAATAGTCCTACAGCTTTGTGGATTAATAACATTGAAAATGAGAACATTTTAGGGAAACGTTTCTGTGAGCCAGCCGTAATGCTTCTCAGCAGCTTTCAGCTCAGTAATGACAGTTACACTATGAGCAGAATCAACAGCCGGGGCATTTCGCCTGCTGGTCATTATTGACTTTCCCATCAGTCCGCATCTCCCTGTTGCCTCTGTGGATACCATCTCATTGCAGTTTGAGGGCTTTTTTTTTACCCACAGTATGCTATCCTGATGTGGAGTTTGGATAAAAAAGGGGCCTGGAAGCTATAACTAAGTACAATCGACACACAGCAGGTAAACGGGTGTGATGGTGGCTGGCAGGATATCTCCTTTCACTTCCCCTGCTGAGAACTGAGGCTTTGCGGAAATAATCTTTCTGTAAAGTAAATACAGGACATCCTTATCTGTTAGCCCCGGAAGTTGAATATAGGGGAGACTGTTGCGATGCTTAAAGAAAATGCACAGTGTATGAGACGTGTGTGTGTGTGTGTGCATTGATGTAACATGCAAGGTATTACAGAGTGAGCACCTTGGAGAGCTGTACATTTATTCCTCAAGGGTTCATGATTTCCAATGATGCACCTGGGCTTGCCACCACAGAGACTAATTAAATTAGGGAATTAACATCTCAATGGGCCGTTTAATGTGCACAACCAATATAAAAACCCCGATTCAGCACAGGCACAGAACTATTGACATCTTCATATGGCTAAGCGCACCTTTATAAACCAAAGTATTCATTTTGATGGAGCTATTTCTGTCACTCCTAAATGTATTGCAGAGGACGACTGAAATAAAACATAAAAAACATAATTTAAATAGAATTCAGGATGAGAAATCACATTATACACTCTCCTCTCCCCCCTTAATTAATAACCTATAGTCTTACAAGTTTCAATTTGTACTCCCAGGAAACATAAATGAAACAAAAACAGTAACTTATTCTTAAACTGGATTGCAGTCCACCTGCTTCGTGATATAGGAAGCTTGAGGGCCCAGCAGCAGGTCTCCTTGGTCCCCATGTGCTCTTCATATGCCAATATTTGTAGGGGTACAGAGGCATGCGCTGGAATTCAAATAAGCTCGGCAGTGGCCACGCCTGATCTATAAGAGTATCGCATTACAACTGGTGCACGCTTTAAGTCATTTATTCATACATTTTATTGTCCAACAATTTAGCTGTTTTCTCTTTACACTGCTGTGTGCCTGCTGCAAATTGCAATCTATAATGTAATCTACAGTTGAGAGACTATATATTAGTCTTCTATGGTCCACTGCACATTTTTTGATCGTGTTCTCAAGTACAAAGGGTGTTTCTCCAGTAGGGGGAGATGGTAACCTAGCACTATAGCCAGGACAGGTGTCCTGCATAATCAGTCATTGCAGACCAGGGATCTCTTAAATTCTTAAATTGCTCTCTTTCATGTTTAAGTTTGATCATAGTTTCATCGGTATCGAGCTCATCAGGGCGACTATCCTGCCAAGCTTCTTCTTCTGTTCTTCTTATTGTTTAGAGGGAGTAAAGTGGACCGGAGGGAAACGTCTGCAGCTGGTGAAAGGGAATCTGATCAGATTGATGTTGTAAAGAAACCGGTTTATTACGAGAGGAGAATTTCCACTTTGGCTGCTATGAACCAAGTATAAAGAAGAGTAATGTGTGCAATGCATCATACACAAAATACAAGTGAGACTTAACGACAGAACAATAACCAAGAGAGATAAATACATGGGGAAACAGATTTGACAAGTATGCCTTGTTTTTATAATTTTTTCATATCTGTAATGATTGTTAATGGCTGTTTAAGAAGAAAGGTGACATGTGGGTATTACAATAAAGATGCATCACAGTCAAGTATGAAGTGTAAACATTGTGACTCCATCAATACATACATTGGTAATGGCATAAATAAGGAGGTAAAATTAAAAAAGGGCAAATTGAAGTCGGCCCTATAAGTGTCAGGAATTTCTATCATCAAATACGTTTGGATTTAAATATATTTTATTGTTTCTGCAGCAAAAATGTCTGTTTAGAATTCTTCCACACACCTTTCACAAAAACCAAATGAAGGAGTGATGTACTTACAAAAGCCACCCTTCATTTACACTTTTAGAAAACTAATGGGTTGTTAAAAATAAATCTGCGAAATAACCTTGATTAAAATCCATTTGCGTGGAGTGCAGTCAAAACCAATCCAACACCGTCTAATGCGACCAAATCAATTCCATACCAGCCCAAAAAGTATTGCTTCTTGCAGAATACACACCTGAGCTAATCTGACCTGATCCAACAAGAAGTACGAGATTATTAAAAATCTTTGGTACTTTGCAATGGTTAGGTAGCTGCTAGCTGCTGCAGAAACATTTGCTCATTAACTGTGTGTGCACTCTTTGTGATTAACTTTGACTCCTTCAAATGTATAAAATAATAAATTACCATATTATAAATAATCAGCATGATCAAACAGCAGAGGCTGCGGCAATATTGTCTGTTGCTCACGACACTGAAGTCTGCATCACAACAAAGACAAAGTAAATGTTTCGCCACATTAACTGCAGATATGAGGCGCTCATGAGGAGGGACGTTATCGCTGCTTTCTGTTGCCGTGTCAGAGCTGCAGGGACAAGATATTGCTGTTGCTGCGCAAGAGATCCCAAGTAACCAGCCGACATATTACGACGTGTCAACGCAGCCTCACACACCATTGTTTTCATTTGTTTTACTCTCGTAATGCCGCCTTCATTGTCCAGACAGACGGCAAAGTCGTCAGCTGCGGTGGCAGCCATTAGAAATGTTTGACTGCAGCCTCCAGACTGGGGACTCAAATCTGGCAGGAGAGTCCTTCTTTATCCTTTTGCTGCTTTTCATGATCATGTGGGTTTGTCTGTGATTTGTGTGGCGCATATGTGTCTCTCCTGTGCACACACACACACACACACACACACACACACACACAACCTCAGTCAAGTGTTGCGTTGTGGTGTGTCTGGCTGTAATTGCATTGTTTCTGGATGTTTCCCCCCTGTGGTAGTTAGATAAGTAAAGTGAGTGGAGCCTGAGGGATCTCTCAGCTTCTCCGAGGTCTTGACTTCTCATGTTTTTGCCACACTGGAATGGATTTTAGTACACATCTGTGTACTGGTATGTGTTTGTTGATTAGGTGGATGCTGAAATATCTATAGGACAAAGCCTCTGGACCTCAAAATCATTATTTTCGAAAGAAATGTTTCAATTTATCTTCTTTATTTCTTCATTTTTAGTATTAACTTTACCTTAAAAATGGATCCATTTGAGTTAATACTCCAGAATGGCGACACACGAGGCCGTAGCAAGGAGTACTGAGCTTGTGTCAGTCTCATTCTTTACTATTAGGATTGTTCATACATTTGTTGGTAAATTCGCGTAGTTGTATTCTTTGCTAAATGTACTGAAATACATTATTTACAGCGTTCTTTATAAGTCAACAGCGTATGAATTCAATCTCTACCTACAAGGAAAGACCTGTCTCAGAGAATTGTCTCTATTTACCTATACTTAGTACAAAACAATTTTTATTTTTGAGAAAACTTCCTAAAGCCTGTAGTTTTATTTCAAACACGAAAGTATCAATGCCTTTTCAGAGCCCTTGTCATGCTCACGAGAACACAGCGGTGTGGTACTGATTATTTATTTGGCCTTGATTTATTTCAAACAATTTCTGCTTGAGATAAAATCCAATCAAGACAGAGAGAGCAGAAGATGAGAGACAGAAGAAATCAAGCACTTTAATGTCGAGGCTGTTTTTCCCTCAGATTTGAAGGTTGGAGCCAGTCAATTGACTGTATCAGTGTCAGTGTACCTTCATGTCAGACAGCATCTGCAGCAGCTAAAACAGCATTATTTCTTCACGTTTATCTTTAATAATTCTGATTGCAGTGAAAGTAAATGTGATTTTTATAGAATTCTGACTTTCTTTGTGAGAAAAAAGCCTCACGCTGGATTTTGTTTCATTGTATTAAACATTTTCAACCGTTCAACAACGGGGCTCCACTTCAATTTTAAACCAAAAAAAAAAAAAGACAGACTGTATTACCACAGTAAGTATTACCACTTACACATGTTTATGGAGCTCTGGAGTAATATTAACCTGCTAGCGTGCCTGAGTCTGGTTAGCGGTCTGTGACTACAGTTTATAAGCCAGAACAAATACCAGGAATTTAGAGATACAGCAGTTCTTTAATCACCTTTACAGGTACTAGGAGCCATGTGTGCAGACCATATTACTGGGATGAGTAAGAGTTTAAATTATTCAACAGGACTAAAATTATCTGTGACATCTACAGCAGCAGCAAGACAGATATTGTTTCAGATTTCTGAGCAGACCTGAGATGAGTCTACTTTTTGCGCATGCCAATCTGGAGGAGAGAAACAAAAGCTCTGATCGTGTGATGTGGTGGCTCAATGCGGGTTTTTAAAAAAAATCATATTCCTTATCTGCCGCTTTTAAAAGATTAGAGTCAACAATAATGCACCTATTATGGCTGTTTTCCTTCTTCCTGTGAGCTGTTCTCCCTTGAACCAAATAACAACTGCCTACGCCGGTGAAGCCGACTGAGGTTTGCAATTGTTACATTGACACCTGTAGTTCTCACTTTAATGAGGACTCAGTGAAGTACCTCCATGGAGTGATGCACAACAACACATGAGCTCTCCTGGTAGTACGCATTCACTGAAAAGTACTGTGCGGGAGGTCCATTTATATGTTTCTAAATGATGAAAAGTTCAAAGGGAACTTGAATGTGTAATTGAAGTTACCAACAGAAAAAAACAAATGTGTACAGAAATGTTTAGATTATCACAGATTCTGCTAAGCTGAGGTATTTTCTACCTGAATCAAATCAAAGAAACAACAATTATTACATTAGAACAGCTAAATGCTTGTGTGTGTGCGTAATGATGTACACAGAAACAGTTGCATGCAAAGAAGTATTCATTTATACTAACATTGTTAATAGTATTGATCGATCAAACCATGCATCCTGTGTCCTTTGTTCCGGTCAAAGCAACTGGAGAAGCCTCTCTACGCGTTGAGCTTGAGGTGTGTGCGCTCTTCCTGTTTGCATGGCTTCCCCTCAGGTGCTCCAGTCTCAAGACATTCGGTTTCTGGTGTGTCCATTTAAGTGTTCGAGCTGTCTGTCGTTATGTGTCAGCCATGTGATAGAACGCTGATTTTCCCTCATCTCCCATCTAGGATGCTGAGGACAAGTCGTTGAAGTGACGACATGCGTGGAGATGAATGAATCAGAGGCTCAGTGTCGTGGCCTGTTTCTCATGATATGCAGGAGAGCCGACCGTTGGCTCTCTAAAAGGATTTCTTAAACCAGCAAATGCTCGTTGTTTTGGCCCCTTTGGTGCAATAGAACAACCTGTAAACACAGCCTAACACAATATCGCCTCACAAAGTGATTGTGATGAATTCATTTGGAGTCATGTTTCAATGAGCTGGAAGTTGATAAAACGCTTTGTCGAGCTGAGGGGATCGCACATTATGCATTTGATCCATAACCTGCAAATAAATATTGACTGGTGGAGCTGTGAACCTTCATACATCTATAAATTTAAAGCGTTGCAACTTAATAATTCATGTCTTGAATGTCTGAAACATTTAGCTTGAGAACAAAGTGACACCATCTATTTTATTTTAGGACTGAGCAATGTCTAATGAATGCAGGAATAATTGTGCTTCCCGCATAAAGTAGAAACAAGGTGTTTACACACTGTGAATGTTGTCAAATATCCTGTTAATTTTAATAAAGCTCTTTTAAAAGTAGGATCTATATCTTCTATAATCCCTTGTTGAACTGATAGTTTGTATTTCTCACTACAAATCTAAACCTATTACTCATTTGACTCAAATCAGAATATAAACATATTTATTAAAATGCAATAATATACACAAGAAATAAAGAAAGGCCCAAAAACATGCCTTTAGAAAATGTGTAGAAAGCTCTGGATGCTCAGGGTTTCTCCCTCTGCGTCTTCCTCCACCTGGTGGCTTCATAGGATCAAGGGAGGCCTTTCTTCTTCTTCTTCTTCTTCTTCTTCTTCTTCTTCTTCTTCTTCTTCTTCTTCTTCTTCTTCTTCTTCTTCTTCTTCTCTGTAACCATCCGTGCAGAACCTCCTCCATGGTCTCTGCTCGCTTCTCCTGCGGACACAGATTCATCTCTGTTGACTTTTCTTTTGCCTCTGTTTCTTCTTCTGTGAGGATGTTAAGGCTCTATGGAGTCCCTTCTTCAGCCTTGGTGTCTGCAGCAATGCACACAGCGGGCTTGAGAAGGTTTATGACATCTGTGGCCATGAGGCTTCCTTCCAACAAGGCAATCTCAACATCCTCCATTGGACACTCTCTCGTCAGACTCCCCAACACACACACACACACACACACACACACACACACACACACACACACACACATACACACTTTCAAAGGCTGGCATCGTTCCCGGATAACTTTGATTTCTTGCTTTCGGTCCCCAAGGATTTGAGGTTTTGGAGGAAGATAGTTTTTTCAACTGGGTCCACATTCAGAAGCAAACAGATTTTTCTTCTGTTCTCTCTGGCTTATGATTAGTTACTGTACTCTATGTGTGTGTGTGTGTGTGTGTGTGTGTGTGTGTGTGTGTGTGTGTGTGTGTGTGTGTGTGTGTGTGTGTGTGTGTATGTCAGGCAATTGTGGCCCAATTAACCCAGAAGGGTCAGACTGGGGTCAGTTTGTATTTCAGAGGGTAGTTTAACAACAGTTTAACATTCGATAATATGAAGATAGAGCAAGTCAAGTAGGTAATTACTTAGCTTAGAATAGGAAGTACTAAAGAATTTGCTAATGTTGTACACATAAACAGCACAATTTGAGATTAAATGGTATATTTTAGGGTAACCCTGAAATTGCAAAGGACAAGAGAAATATATAGTCATTGATGTGAAATCACACATAAAAAAGGCAAACCAGTTTCAAATATATGGAACATTTTTTCATTGGATTTTATTTTCTTCTTGCAGCAAACAAAGCCAACAGCCGACAGTATACTGCAATGTACACAGGTACGGCCACTGGGGACCCCTGTCAAAAGAAAGATGCTCCCGTTGATCCATGAAAGGTACGGTACACTGATGCCAGAGACAGAAACCCCTCCTGTAGGACATACAGCAGTGTAATTATTACCAACAAGATGTACTTGTATGCTGCTTGACATACTTCCTGAGGATAAACAACATTTTTTTTTACACATGCATAATAATTATAGGGAGTTTTTGGCGGCTTGACTTCATCGTGAAGTACTAAAATAGAAGGCTAGTGATGCTGAGGTCAGATAAGACATAACCCCACTGGAGTCCAGACACTGGTGCTGCTGGTGGTGAAGAAAGGAGACGCTGCAACCCTCTCATGCATGAGGAGCAGGACTGTGATGCCGCCTGCAGGTGACCACTGGGGAGGAGGAGGAGGGTCGCGTTTGATTGTGCTGCAATGTCAACAGACATTTTTTAAGTCTGTAGCAACGATGGGATTGGTTTAAGAAAACTGCGCAGAATCTGGTTGGTTAATTAATTGTAAGTGAACACACACAATCATCTGATAGAGTACAGGGAGAGAGTGGCTCAGAGATTACGAATGAAAAGGAGTGTAGAGAGAGTCTTCCTGACTGAGCTTCCACTAAGCTTCATAAACATGTTTGATACCTCATGAATCTGTCTGTATTACAGTGCGGCATGGTTAGAAACACACACACACACACACACACACACACACACACACACACACACACACACACACACACACACACACACACACACACACACACACAAGAATGAACACAGATTAATTTAATCAATTTCGGATTTCACAGGGTTAAAATCGGAGATGAGATAGATGAGGTTCTGTTTTACCATCAGATTAGCAACTCAGATTACCAGGGTGATTAGAGGACCTTTATGAAACCTGAGAAAAAATGGATTATTTATGTCCAGTCTTGAACTCCACACCATCACTGAACCTGCCTCACACAGAGGATTTTTTATTACATTGCATGTATATTTGTCTTTAACCAGGAATGTACCTCACTGAGATTAATCTGTGTTACAGGGGTGTCTGGTAAAGATAGCAGAAACACAGAAAACAGAACCTTGGATTCTGAAATATTGCAGACAGACATAATATAGAATATATACACTTTAAATAGAGTAATTCCTAGTAAAGCAGCAGAAACCTACAACAATGTAGGTTGTAGGCACAGAGAGGAAACAGCAAAGTCAAGTCACGTTTATCTGTGGCTTTAAGATGAATCATAATACTTTTTCTATTGTTAATATATAACTATTGATTAGTGTCGTATTGACTAAATACTTACAATGGTTAAATAGAGATCATGAAACCGTTTTCAAATGTTCCCTAAAGGGATCCCTGCCGATCTTTACTCAATAACAGGTGCATGTTAATGACAGCCTGTTCAAACAGCAGGATATTCTTCACTCTTCTCAGAACAAGGCACAGATGTCTGGCTGCTCTTGCCGATGGCTCGTTTTTAACAAGCTGTATATTATCATAAAATATCACGCGAAGCAAATCCAAGAGCATGAATCTGTCTGTGCCGTAGATGTAAATAACAGCTATCAATTAAAAAAAGAAAAAAGAAATGGAAATGAAAGAAAAACTCAATTTAAATTAAATGCATACATTTTTCAGTCACCCAGGTTTAAAAAAATAAATAAATTGCAGCGAACAAAATGCTTCGGAAGCTCGGTGGGACTCGAGATAAGATCAAATCCGAGACTTTGACCTATGGGCTTACGGTGCATGTTAGCAGGCCGTGAGATCCTCTGACTGCCTTGTTAACAGAGCCACCTGGGAGAAAATCCATAGGTGTTAAACTGCGAGAAAAGAATCAAAATGAGGAAATAGAAACGGCCTTCTGGGCAATAACCAGCTGCATGTGGTAAAGGTCAGAGTCAGGAGAGCTGCAAAATGGAACAGCAAAGACGGAAATGGGAAAGTGAAAGCCAGTGGCACGAGATGTTCAGGTGCACTGAGAAAGCAGAAAGTGAAAACTAGTCATTATGTCAAGCAAATAGAAAGGTGACAGATAGCTGAGAGAAAATAACAAGCCGCTCATGGAAGCAGATTTGGAAAACGTGAAGAAAGAGGCAGCAAGATACATCAGATAACAAGAGTATCGTATAAGATAACTGCAAAATTATTTTAGAGGAGAAACACAATGACGCTGACGCGATAAGACAAGGCGGGACTAGAACACCGTATTGACGAAAAAGACAATTCACAGAGACAATTTGTTAATTGTGCACAGAGGAGATTGAAGAGGATAGTAAAGAACAACCGAGAAATAATTGAAGGGAAAACTGGATGAATGAAAAAAAGAAAAAAGTCTCTCTGCAAACAAAGCCACCCACTTTTCTATTTCTATTGTCAGCAGTCGGAAGAAAAAAAAAAGTACAAAAATAGTAATGAATCTAGTTTTATTCTTATCAGCATCGTCTGAAGGGATTGCTGAATATATCAGTTCCAAAGAATACAGTTAAAGTAAAAGGAAAAAAGACAAATATGCATCACAATAATGCTTCCAATAAAGAGCAACTTGTTCAGCAGCTTACTGTACATCGAAACTGTATTTTTAAGCCATGTTCATTTTGGCATGTAGGAGGGATGATTCACTGCTTTGTCCTTGAACAGGAAGCAAAAGAAGGAGGATGTGAGAGTTGGACACACTAAGGTCAGATTGCAAGGTCGCCCGATTCTTCCTTTATCATGTCTTTGATTTTCAAGATGTGATTCTACTCCACTGGCTCACAGCCTCTACGGTGATGGGGAGTTAGCTTTCTATTGACTGAAGTAAGAAATGATCTCAATCTTTGTTTCATTACCGCTAACCAAAGATTTCATAGAAATGTCAACACGTCTTGATACTGTGGTCGTGTTGTTTCTTCCACTAATAATGGATCAGCCCGGCAGATTTAAAAAACTGCTCCAGTGGTTTTGCATGTTTTGGACCATTAACTACAAATTGCATATACTTTACGTTGCTGTCAACCGTTTTCCAAAGCATCCCCCAACTTTCTAGATTTATTTTCTACCTGCCAGACAGCCATTAGTTTCAGTTAATTTCAACATCCCTCCCAAAAAGGCTTTGGATAGGCAATCCATCACAGTAAACAACTTACTTTGTTTGTTTTTGTGTAAAAGTTAGTTCCAGTTGTGAACCAAGACCTTTTTTTAAAACTCATCCCAACCCAACACTGCATTGCAACTTCAAAATGAAGTGACATGACCCTTTTCTACAGCAGCACACTGATTGTCACAAGCTTGCCTTAAAAAGCACAGTTGATCCCAACTGCAGCACGTGGCAATCATCATAATATAAGACAGAAATATAATGCGTCCTAGCTGAGTTTCAATTATCATTGTGCACTGAAATAAAAGCAAAGCCTGGACAATGATTTATTCATCTTCATGCCAACAATGAGGATTTCACTATAGTTATCTGTTCAGCGACTCACTAAATACCATGACAATGACAGTGTCATGTACGTGACAAGCGCTGCAACAAGTCTGCGACGGGTAGCTTCTCCGACTGAGCCCCATACAGATGAGCCCCTCTTATCTGTGTCCTGCTCTGTCAGATGCCAAAACGCTTTTTTGATGCAGAGTCACTCCCGCAACTCCTTCTAGCTCGGTAACCGGGCCTTCATATGATTCATATGACTTCTGTGCTGTTTTTGGTCTGTTTCTCATTTGATCTCTATTGCTGCATTAGAATCCTTTCCCTGGCGCCCTCATTATAAACTTCAAAAATATTTTGGATTGAAAAAAGAAAAAAAAAAAAAAGGCAGGAGATGAACTATCCACCACATTTTGTGAACATGCATAAAGCTGCTCTCAGGATTTCTCTCGATTTCATCACACCTCAAAACGTCAACATATGCAATTAAGGCACTATTATATCTTTGGAAAATCCATAAATCTTGCTTGGAGATTGGTTCCTGCAGCGTAGGTTAAAAAGTGCGTGGGGTGCTGCCGACATTAAAAAGTGGTGCTCGATCCGTCAAGCAGGAGGAAGTTCTCGCACTTCCTTCTGCCTCTCAACACTTTAGCTGGGCATCTGACTCAAGTTGCTTGAGTACCGTTGTCAACACTGTTACTCCTCTGTACTTGACAGTAAAAGCTCTCCATATAATAGCCCGAGGCTGTCCCATGCCTGGGGGTATTAATTCAACGCTGCTGTCCCAAGCCATGACAGAAAAAATGTCCACACGTTTAGACTCATCTATGGTTTATTCAGCGAGCTACTACCTCACAGCAGAGGCACTCCTGTTTGTTTTTTCTCCAGCAGATGAAAGGAAAGTGATATCTCTGTGGGATGTGGGAGTTCATCATATAGGTTCGTCTACTTGACACACTGTCAAGATGTTTGACACTCTTCTTCTGGTCAGGATATGGCTATGAATATTAATTCGCTTTCAATGTGTGCCTCAAACGCATCATCGCTATAAAAAAAATGCTTGCTTGACTTATTCCGCTGAGACTATCATATTCATGAAATTGCATTTATCAGTATTTTTATATAATACACTGCTACATCTACTACTACATCAGTACTTGTATGCAAAATGAGTTGCACATAGTGATAATGAACCTACAGATAATAATGAATCATCTCTGCAGCTCTCCTCGGCGCTACAGCCTTCATTGCACCGAGCATCAGCACCAAGCATCAGGCAAAGTTAGCAACCAGCTGGTGAACATTCAACGTAGTGGAGCATTTAGCAGCCCAAGAGCCAGATATTTCCCTCAGGTGTTAGTGAAGACCAACGAGCCAAAAGGAGAGTAAATATTGGAGTTTATTGGATGTCCAGGCAGCTGTATGCTAACAGGTTTGCCATCACTTGGCGATGATTATGTCAGTTTTGTGTTCACCTAACATTTCTACAGGTATTTAGCACAGAACCAAGTATTAGAAAAAAGTAAAGCTTAAAAAAAGGTTTGAAAAACAACCAAGCCCCACAAGGTCAGTGAATTCAAATTATTTTGATCAATTTGAAACAATTAAAATCAGTGAAATAATTCCCTCTAATTTGCCGCAAGCTGCCAATCTGAGCCTCTTTCTATCTGTCTCTGAGATTTTTAGCCTTAGATACTGGCAGACAATACATTTTAGGTTTGCTCTCAAGTTTCAAATATGATTATGAAATACCTAAATTATTTAAACTTTATGTGCTTTGATGTCTCATCAAACCAAACTCCCCTCAACACAATTCCAGCAATAAAGAGAGGCTGACAGTAAAGGTGACCTGAAGGCTATTGTTCTCCCAGTGAAGTCAGATTAAAGCTGTAGGTATATAGGATGGAGGTGACCTAGCCTGGGGCTAAATGATCTGTGTGTGTCCCACAAGTCATTGTTATCCAGCAGTGAGGGGAACCTGTGGTTGAACTGTCATTTCACATGAATCTTCAAACTGATCCACTGAGCAGAGTATAGCAGCTAACATAGGAGCTACAATGAACACTCTCTCCTGCTGTTTTTTTAAGCCTTGATTTATTGGCAGCTAATGACAAAGGTGAAGTTGGAAACAGTTCATCCACATGCTGCAACAACCAATCTTCCTTTCTCGGAGCTGCTGTCGATAGGGAATGAAGCACAGTGACTCCATAATGATACACTCTGTTGTGGCATGCTATTATAGCTGTATCCTTATGTTTTATCACAAATAGAACTGTCCTGCTGTTTTTGCACAGCTGTTGTATGTTAGTGTCTGTCGGAGAGGCTGTAAGCATCGCAGTATCCTATAAGTTCAATCAGTGTCTTACTTTTTCATCCACACCAACCCCAGAGGATTGTCAGAAGTAAGAAAGTAGGAGGCAAAGACAAAGCGTAGCCTCAAGGCAAAGCCAAGCCTGCCTTACAAAACAACGATAGAAAAAGCTCTTTCTTGCATGTATTTTCCTCATGCTCCCAGCTTGGTAGCAAATAGTGTGGAAGGGTTGGGCATGGTATGGGTGATTAGCTTCGAAGACAAGAAGCTGGCTCTTTGAAGACCATGACTGTGTGATCTACCAACCCCCGAGGCCTCTGATGAAGAAATGCATGCCTCATGTTGATGTGACTTTGGTATTTTTCAACATGTATCCTATTTCCCAAGTTTTTTTTGTGTCTGAGTGAATAATGGGGACAACAATTTTTGAAATTGGTCCAGTATTGATGTATTGATGGAGAGCACTGCAGCTGGCAGCCGCTAAACAGACTGCAATGTAATCACATTGGGCAATTACACATAGTCAATTAGAGTCAACTAAATGTGCTTGTTTTTTTTTCTATGACATGCTCAGATCGTTATTTAGAAGTGTGTAATGACATATAAGGAAAGACCGTACAGAGAGATTGAACTTTTTTCTTTACTTTTTCTCTTGATTTGGTATGTTTGTAATTGCGTCATGTGACTTGTTGGAAGTGAGTGAGAGTTGAAAGTCACTGTTGTCAGTTTGTTGTGTTTTAATTCACGCGTGGCGTACACAGAATTGTCGGCATAAGTAACTTTAATCCACACAAACCAGCAAACGAGAGAAACGTTTCGGCAGAAAGCTAACTAAACCCACCCGGCTTGAAGAGATCAATCCAATGAGGTAATAACGCTAAACTGATTCAACCTTAGCTTAGCCTGCAGCGTTAGCCTAGCTTGGTGTCTGTAACGTTTACCATGTGCTTTTTTCCTTAGAGTTGGGCTTGATTGAAAGACAAAGGACGGACAGTAACATTAAGTGCATGTTTAATGGACCGACCTTGTATTTTGTTCTCAGTATCGGCTGTGACGTTAGTGTGTGAGTGAAGGCGTCGCGCTCCATGAGGAAGTCAGACCAGCCCCAAGAGTTTAGGATGAAGATGGTAAGAATTGTTAGCATTTGTTTGAACATGTTTCTGGAGTTACAGATATGTTACAGCCAATACTAAAACCCAGTAAACCTTGATTTAACTGAAAAATATTATGCCTGCATAATAAGAGGTAAGTATTATTTCACTAATAAAGTAAAAATAAATAAATCAAGAGACAGAACTATGGCTACTTATTTACTCGTTACACACTAACAGACCAGTACAGGTGGGGCTGAAAGGATCAACTCTATCAAGATGGGGTCAGTGGTGTGCAACCACTGTGTTGCTCTCCTGTCCCAGTCAGCTCCCAGAGTACTGCGTTGCACAGAGGATGAGCAGCTGTGGCCCAAATAAATAACTTTGGCAAGACTGAGAATTATGTTATTGTAGTTCTGTTTTCTATGAATTTGCTACTAATAGGTTCACATCGTACAAAGAAATCAACGGACACAATCGGCTACTGCCCTGTGACACAGAGCCGGTGTGTTACGACCATTCATGTTGCCGTGTCGAAAAATACATATCAATTACAAACAGGGATAAGTTTACTGTAAGATACTATAAGCATATTCTGATGGAAAATTTGTCATTAGTGGCAGCCCTAATTGCAATGTATTTTTGCTAAAACATGCATTGCTCAATAAAAATCACATTCCATAGGTTCATTTGCAAACTGTCACCTTAAGCATTTTATGGTTTTGATTGCGTGCCGGGTGTCACACAAAATTTACGAGAAGATCCAATATTCCAGTAGGTGGCGATGATGCAAGACTTCTGGATTCCCAAGAGAAACACAAATGTTTTAATGATAACTATATCTTCTACTCATGGAGACATATGTGCAACAGCTTGCAAGCATTAACGTAGAGAGTAACCACAAACCGTGGAGTTCATATTACAGCTAATGATTAAACATGCAGACCAGTAGGCTGCCGGCTGATTATCACTTACTTTAAGTGTTTTTATTCAGCAGCTTAGCTGTCATTACTTTCTCTGCACAGACAGTTTGTTTTTATCTCTTAACCTCCTCAAGTTGCTGCTCTGTGCACACAAGAGGACACAACAGTCTTTATTCCCTAGAACCCAGCCGCGCAGCCAGATCGCAGTAAAGTGGGTCCTTGGCGCTCCCGTGGTGCACTCTGGGCGCCATAAGGAAAGGTTCAGAGAGAGTTAGAAGCAGAGCGAGAAGTTTTGAGGGATTCACACTTTTTCTTGGAGCTGTGTGAAAGGTTTTCAATGGATCCGTCTCCAAGACACCTGTTGGTGTGCAGAAAAAAAAAAAAACGGTGTTGAAAAATTCATCAAAACGTCGTAATGTTTGATGTCGGTTCGCACGGGGGTGGGGTTCTGTTGTGGTTCTACAAAAGTCTTATTGGTTACCCAAAATGCAGCCACAGGTTCCTATTGGCGTGACTGTGGCTTGATGTGATGTAAAAGTTGGCAGCCTCGTGATTTATGATGATTTTTTTGCAATCGCACTTTATTTATTGTGGCAAGTCACTCGGAGCAATAACTTGGCGAACATTTCAAGTAAACAGCATCTGCGCTCCGCCCTTGGAGCAGAGGAGAGCGTGTCTTCTGGTCCAGATGCTGCACATTGTTTTACCTTCATTCAGCATCTGGAATTGTGAATCACTCAAAACTTAACGCTTATAACTAACTCTCACAGGACCATTCCTTCTAATCCCATCCCATGCCCATTTTCAGTTTTTTTTTTTTACATTCTATACTTCCTGAAACAATTATCAAGTTAATATTTGACTCTAGTTTCCTTCCTCTGAGATCGTCCAGCATCCTCTGCTCGTCTTAGATATCCTCTCAGAGGCTGAGCTGCTTCTGATTAGCCTCCATGTAGTTTTCAAGATGCTCCTCCAGAGTTCTCTGGAGGATAGAGATGTAACAAACACAATCATTCAAATATAAAAATAATTTTATTTGACTGTTGTCGTTTCCACTTGTGTACAGGTTGTAGTGTTTTTCAGGTCCGCCTCAAATGAGCTCCTCTCCTGGACTGTAATGTCAGCTTCAGTCATTCTGAACGTCAGCTATATTGCTATTCTCTGGAAGTGTGCATCACACTGAATGACGTCTAAATATTCATGTCTATTATTGACCAAATTCTTTAATTTCCAAATTTTTCAAAAAGGTCATAATACTTTTAATATTCAACAATATCTAACACAGGGCAGCTAATGATGAGAAAACAATATCCAAACCCAGAGTTTCAGCACAGAGTGCAGTGTGTTGTGTGTAATGGCGAACTGCAGCCGCAGACATTCATCTACTCATAACCTTTTGACCAGAGGTCCGTTTTGATAATTGGTGAGAAGCCATGCCGCAGTTAAAGACTGATGGATGCTCTCTGAGATGGAGAGAGGGACTTCCCGATCAAAAAGTTTGTTTTTCTTGACCCTCCTAATGAACCTCTCCACATCTCAAAAGGAGAAATGGACTGGATCTTAAGAACATCGTGCGCTGACATTTGGTGTCCGTTGGACAGAAATGCAGGCCGGTGAACTTTGCCAGGGAAAGGTTCATCTACTCTGAAGCCATAAGCAACCTTAAAAGCCACATCGGGGGACAAGAGAGGTATGCTGCCTGACAGCCTGAAGGTCTTTTTGTCACTCACAGAGTGACACAAATGTTAACGCACCATTTGGTGCCATGCCTTAAAGGTGCAGTGGGATTTATGAAAAAAGAAATGTATTATCTGGGTGTCTGCAGTCTCCGAACACATGTGGAAGATCTTATTTTCCAGGTGTCATTCATGTCCACTCGGACCCAAGCAGGCAGTAGAGGAAGTTGGCCCCTGTTATAATGATTTTGTGTGGTGGATATTAAAATGGGGCCCAAGCTCCCTCTGGGTGCGTCCACTTGACAGGTAGTTCGTAAACAGGAAAAACTCATCTATCTGGGCTTGTTTTGGATGTGGGAAAAAAGGGCATGATTAATATTACACAGTTTTTTCCCCCTTCATAACGCGTAGGGTAACTTTTACAGTGACAGCATGTACTTACTGTGGGTCTGCTGACAGCCGAGGCTCCTCTGGCCCTTGTTGCCCAAACCATCCTCGCCGTCACCGCTTCCATCCAGAATGACATCAGGCCATCATAGACACTCATACAAAATACATACTTTACTCTGGTGTTCGTAGTCTTTCCTGATTAAAGATTATTTTACGACTACCAATACAAACAATATAAAAATGGACCAAATCATTATAATTCAAGCGGCTCCAAACATTGTAAGTTGTAATGACGGCTTATATAAATGTTCACAAATTAAGAAAACAATTTCCAAGGGGGAATTTTGTTTTTAACGTATTTTACACTCTCGTAACAGAATAATCTGCATGCATATTAAAGTATTAAAGTTAAAATACTGTCTGATTCAGTCTCTGATAAAATAGTGAAATGGCTATCAATAGTAGTGAGCAAACGTTATTTTACCCATCATTCCTCTGGGATGATCTAGTCAAGATTTGACAAGTCTACTTAGAACAATAGTGCTCTAAATGTTATTAAAAAAAGCTGTGAAATCTCCCTTTTTTAATTTCCACAAAATAATAAAGCTTTCACAAATTTGAAAGTGCGTTTCAGAAAGCATTGACTTTAACTGAAGTGTCTCAAATGCTTTCACGGCATTAATAGATGAAGACAGAAATCGCCCAGCTGTGTACATTACGTTTCCCTTATCTTACCCCTTAACTGCCAGACCGTAAGCTGCGAAGTAGAAATGATGTATCTAACTGGATATTGAAATTATGTGAGTCTGCGCATCCCAATCGAGTCAAAAAAAGTGTACATGTTAGTTTGATTTGTTCCCCTAAATTTGATACGTAACCGTGAAGTTGAGATCCACACACAGGCCTACAGTCCAATTCTGTGTGAACTTTTCCCACACGCAAACCTATTCTGTAATTGGAAACCTGTTTTGTAACCTAAAACTTTTTTTGCGTCTAAAAACATTTGTGCAAATCTTTTGGTATTTGTTCACCAAATGGCATTCACAGCCACGCATCTCCTTCTTGTGGATTCATAAATTAAACCTCATTTAAACTTTTGAAATGATTTGTTGAGAATGTTTTCCCCTACACATTTGAAAGTAGTCAGACTTCATGTTTTCACACGATCAGATATGCGGTTGCAGCCACAATACTTTTGACCCCTTAGTGATTTACTAATGGCTGTTAAAAGTGTGACACATTTCCTGCGGTGTGATTCATTCTCTTTCAGCCAGATGTACCAGTGCTATCAGATTTATTTTCCTGTGCAGGAAGCCTCCTAGTTTGGGGTTTGAGTGGGTAATTTATGTTTGCAGTGGAAGTGATGAGATGAAATTTGTGACGTGCATAAAAACACAAGAATAAGTCTTTCTCCAGCCCTCTGCATGTGTTTCCAGGCTTAGGCTGTTGGAGCACGATAAGCAGGGATAAAATGACTTTCCTCCCTCTCATATGTTCCTCGTCTTTTCATGGTTGACCCTTCAAAATGTCACTGCTGCCCAATAATCTCTCAATCATTGCAATCCACAGCATATAGATTATTTTATGGAGGGAAGTCTTCCTTCCTCATCGTGCACCATAATGATCCGGCAGAAGTGGATTCCCACTGAAGGAAGCGGGTGGTACATTCAGATAACGCCCATGCTGACTCCATTGACTGTTTGGACTAAACACTGTCCCTTTCTGACCACATGACTCTTTGATTCTTGTGCTAAGCCACCAGCATTGTAGTGAAATCTTTCCTGTCAGTGTTCCATTTGGATAATACAAATATACACCACACTGTAGTTTTCTTCTATGTGCTCCCCTGAAAGCTAAATGCATGCTTACATAATAAAAAGTATGCATTTCGCATCTTGAGCAAAAAAAAAAGACTACACTGAATAAAGAGAAGTGTCTGGACGGGAGATGGGAAAAAGGTTGAGAAATGCAACACTATAGAGATAAAGCAGTGTTTACTTCAATCATTTCTTGACAAATGGCATGGAGTGGTGTGTGTGGGCTCACTTGTTTATTGTCACCGCTCTTTATTTGTGTTAATTAAAACCTCTGCTTGTTCTGCCTGAAGGTACAACGCCTTCACTGCACTCTTGAGCGTCAATGTGTTGTGGTTAATGCATGGAGCATACAATGGAAGTTCAGTATAGGCTGGATGTAAGTAGAACAAGACCCTTTCTAATCCCTCTATTCCTGTCAAAGGCATACTCTCTGCTTGACTCTCTCAGTTGATTATTTCAAGGAAATGCATAGTTTAAACTCATGCCTGTATGCTGCTGCTTATTTTAAAATGTCACTAACTTTTGCAGGGAGGAACTATGAATACAGACTCCTGCAAACCAACGCTTCGCCCAGGGCGACTTTCAATGAGAGATCATGTGAAGAGCCAGCTGCTTGCTCAGGGATACTTGCTCAGGACACGTGTCTGTCGATTGACATTGATTGCTGCAAGATTAAACCAAGAACCTCCAGGTAACAGGACTGACTGTCTACCCACATGCCTGCTAAATAAATGATGTGGGAACAGCATCAGAAAGAAGAGCAGTATGAAGTGACCTGCAAAATGTGCTTTTAAAACGGTGTATTTTAGAAATGAATGTGATGAACTTACCTCCAGCTGATAAGGCAAGGTCATTCAGAGTACTGAGACGTTACGAGACCTCATCAACTTTGGTTTTCAGTCAAGGCTTAACTTGGAAAGTAATGGTGCATTTCCCCAGCAGCGTGCTCGCCCTGCTGATCAGAAGGCACCCGCAGTACAAAGGGTTTGAATCCCTAAATGCTGCAAAGAAATCACGATAAGAAAATCACATTTTGTATCTTAAATGTCCCTGAAATATATAATATATACTATAGTTCTACAAAAAAATATAAACATCAGATAACAAGGAGGGTTAGGGACACTCCCTACTCCTTCATATCACATAGTAATAGTAAATTGTGATATTACGAGAGTCTACTTGAGCCATTTATTGAACTGCTCACTGCTGTATTTCACCCAGCTGTCTTGATTCAAGAGTCAGTATAAGTTTCACAAGCCTGTGATTATCATAGAGGTCAAAGCAGTCATTTCCTCCAGCGATGTTAAACGATCAAACTTACATCGTTACGCTCAAAGGACTGATAAACCCACTCACATTTCCACATAAGGAGACAGAAACATTTTTCCTCACCAAGCACAATGGACGCAAGGGCAAATAAACATGGTTAATTGGTGCCGCATGCTGACACATCGGAGGACACTTACAGCACTGAAACACAGAACACATTAAACGCCTCCTGTGCGGTGAGGCGCAGACACGCTGCGCAGTTTAAAAAGTAGAGAATAAAGTACAACACAAGAAACTTTAGGAAGGATCGGTACTGTCATGAAGGGTTGGTGCACAGAAAGAGGACTAAAATGAGACACTACCGTGGCTGCAGATTTGTGTTTTCTTCCTATGCCTACCTGACAACATCCAGGTAACACATAGCCCTATGTCTCGGTATCAGCCATTGAGTTACAAATGCACCGTAATAATGTAGTTCTAATTAGGTGCAATTTAAAAACTGTACAAAAGGCAGTTTCTCCAGATGAACCATTTTCTCCACAGACGGTAAACCATACAGAGACATCCAAAGCGACTGGTGGGGGGAAAATAAAACTCACTGAGTGAGTCGTTTTCCCCATGTTTCTGCTTGTTGTGCATCAGAATGTCTGAGTAAATATTGTTTTTTTCCCACTTGGATGAAAATGGGATTGTTAAATGTCTATGAATAAATTGTGCAGCCATGCAATACATCTCTGTGGATCTGTTATCAGCAGCATGTGGAAAACAAAATACTCTTCATCAGCTTTTTTTGCAGTTTGAACAAATGGGTACAGCACTGTAGCGTTTTTCTCTCTTCACTCTCGCTTTTTTTTTTTTCTCAATACAGACAAAAACTTGCCATCACTCTCCATCACAGAGACCTGCAAAGTCATTTGGGAGAAAATATACAATCAGGAGCTGAAAATAGAAATAAACCAGATAGTTGGAGTAAACAATGTGGCTACACTGAGAAAGTAAATGACTCTACTTCATCACAAATACGTGCTGGACTGCACTGAAGGGCCCAGATTGACGACATATGCACGAGACTCAGTGGAAGTTTGTGTTGAGAGCAAAAGTTTACGATGATGCCGCAAGGCACACCTCTCTTTAGTAGAAGGATTCATAATTGTCCATCCTCACATAATCTCTCCAGGCTGTCACAAAGCATGTGATCTACTGATACTACTAGGGGATGGAAGCAGTGGAGTGAAGACTTTTTAAATACTAAATCTGTGGGACTAATAGTGCTGGAGGAATCTTCATTCTGTGTCTCACACAGAACATTACACACATCTGTCAGAATGCAGTGAATTTACTGTACTGTTGCAACCACAATGAGCTATTGATGGAGGAAAGAAAGAACAGATAGGCAAGGGAGATAAAAAGAGTTTACACGTACACAGGGATAACATCATTTCATTTTGACTCGACACCAACAGTGTGATTAGTGATAATAATAGGCGAAAAACACTCTGACCTTGCCGAATCCCGGAGGTTGAGCAAGAGCCAGAAACAACCGACGCATTTATATTGATTGTGACATGCTTCTAAAAGATGTTTTGTTCAAGCCTTTACATCATGGTGCCATTTAAAAGTGACCAGTTTAGAACATGATGGCTCTCTCCTAATCCCTATCTGCCGCAACTTGTATTGTATAAAGAATATTCACTGTTTGAATTCAACGGGTGTGTTATTTGTGTTAACTCATAGCCTACATGGCATGGGAATTGTATCAGGGATACAACACTTGGCTAATTGCCTCCTTAATAAAGTGAGGTCTGCAGGTAGAGCTGTGGCCTGAATCAGTAGAGAAGCGCTTGTCCAACATGTCCTCACATTTTGATTTCCTTGTTGGGCTGTTTCTTTGCTGCTCTGTATTCCTCTCTATTGTTCTGCCTCGTGAGCTCCCTCAATGTGTCTCCGTTGCTTGAGCTCTTTCGTAAACCATGGCTTGTTGCTGTTGCACACATGAATGCAAATTATCTCTCTAAAACCACAGCAGTTTCCAACCTCACTCTATTTTGTGATCCTGCCATGGATTATACATCTCAAAGCAAGCCAATGTATACTACTATACAATATACAGATATGCATGTGTTGAAGGACTCTTTTCATCTGCAGGATCGATGCATGTGGCGTTCACATGTCCATTTTAGCAGGAAAGTTATATTACTGTACAGTAAAGTTATTCACAGTAATGTATGAAATACGATGGACATAAAACATAGAAGACATAAGAGTATAAAACTTACCCGGTTTCCAGTCACATTGCAAATTTAGACAATCTATATTTTGGATGCATCCATCTCACTATACCTCATCATCATTGTCTCATCATCATTGTATCTTTGAAGTAAGAAAACAAAAAACAGGCTGAGCTCTCCACATTTTATATAGTTTTTGCTTTGTCCTCACCACAAAAAGTCATCCTTGTATTTTCATATTGTAGAACAGACTTTAGATAAGTGTTCAGGTTGTCATAACTTACTTCTAAAAAACAAAAACTTGCTTAAAACAAATCTGCAGTCATAGTTTGGACCTAACACATAAGAAGAGGATTGAACAGGTTTGCCTATGCAGGCTGAGGAGAGCGAAGGCAGCACCAAATTATTACATTACATTATTTAAGGGTTCTGTTGTGTAACCCAGAATGTAGACGAGAGGAATGAGACAAGACCAACACATACACCGACAATGAGATTATAATAAGTGTACAATGGCTTCCTCGACTCTTCCAATCAAAACTTCCATACAGAGTTCATAGTTTAAGCTGCAGTTAATATTCTAAATAATACAGAAGCAAATCGTGATGTGCTTTGTATTTGATTTAGTGGAGTAATGTGGACCGGGGCAGAGAATGAAGTCACTCTCCATCGGTGTGTGTGTTGTTGGCAGAGCTTCTCTTTGCTTTGCGCCACCGGCTAGCTAGTTGCAGCTCATCATGCCAATTGACAGGATCGTCACTGATGGTAAGCATTTCCTGCTGCTGCTGCTGCTTCACATTAAAAGCATTCAATTTGCAAAACACAGCGTGGATTTTACTTTCATGGAGCTTCAGGAATTGTAATGCATTAGCCATTTGTTCACAAAACATTGACAGCGATTGTGAGGTGATATGCTTAACCTCTCACACACGAGAGGTCATGTGTTTAATCTTGACATTTTCATACGCGTAGCTATAAAACAGCTGGCATGTACAGTTCTATTTTCTATGTTTTTTTTCAATCCTTGAGCAATTAAGAACATTGTATATGACATTTTTTATTTTTACCAGAAACCAACTAATATACATTTTCTGCCTTAGGGACCCAAAATAAATATTTGCTCTCTCTGGCAGCATCATCACACTTTAATGTTGGCATCAGCCGCTGCTTTAGTGCAACTTTGTGTTGTCAAATGCTATAAGTTGCCTTTCGAACTTAATTCTGGGCTTTGTATGTGTTATTATTCTATTACATTTGTATATCTGTGAGGATGGTAATACTAGGGGCCGTCCACTCAAATTGTTATTGCCCTGTCTGGCTGATGGTTAGTGTTGCTAGAGTGAATAGCTAGAGCTCTGGATCAAGAGGAGTCTACTACAATTCAGTCATGTACTGAATGCTAAACAGTGGTATATATCAGGGGTAGTGAACATTTCAAATAGCCTTTATATGCACTTTGTTCCACTTGTTCGAATGGAAATTAAAACTGTGGACAAGTGCTTTCTGTTGGAGACGGAGGATACTAAGAAGATAGAGTGTTTCCTTGGGCACCCCTGACAGCTTATAGAGCTGGTGGAGAAAAGTGACATCAACAGGCCTCTTGGGTGATTGACACATTTTGGCTAGAAGTCAAAGCATTTACAGATTCTGGGGGATATACTTTAAAGAATCAGCACAGGATGCCATCTGGCCACTCTGTCCATATCCAATACCGAGAGAGAGAGAGAGAGAGAGAGAGAGAGAGAGAGAGAGAGAGAGAAAGAGAGAGAGAGAGAAGTTTAAACCGTATATTGCTTTTTTCCATTTTGTGAGCTCTGGCCTGATCTGTATTATTTACACAGCAGCGGTGTTTAAGCCTTCCTGGCAGTTACTGTGGAGGTGTAATCAATCAGCATCTTAGGAAATACAGCTGGTGTTGAGTTTACTCGGAAAAGTTCCCAGTGGATGCATATGGAGAAGTTGAAAGGTTTTATTACCAATAGACAATTAACAAAGTGTAGACACTTGTCCGAAAAAGTATTATATTTACAGGAAACAAGGATTGTCGCTGCTATTTGTAGTTACATTGCTATATTAGATCTTGAATTAGCACCTCTGCTGTGGACAGAAATGTCAGTCTGATATTAGTTGGTTTCGTCATGACTGAAATATTGCAACAACTATTGAAGGACGTTTATTCATTTAAATCAAAGTCCTTGTATTTGTACACATTCATGGTCGATCAAGCTGATCCTGATCACCACTATGAGATTCATATTTTTATTTTTTTAGTTAAAAATGTCAAAACAATGTTCGGGTAGATTGCCGTCACATTTGGGAGAGAGGATGACAGGCAAATGTTTCACTCGTGCGGGGAAATGTCCCAACATCTCCATTTGCACATCGTTTTGTACATGTAATTGACAAATTGACTCTCCTCGAGGCCCACTCACTCAAGAGGTTGACATCTGTGGTTAAGGCTGAAATCTCTCAGCGATTCTTGCATTGGATTGCCATAAAGTTGTCCTTGTCCTCATCAAGATGAATTGTACCAGTGAATTGATAATACAATTAGGAAAAAGTTGAAGTTGTCATTTATGACCGAGTACCTGCGCAACTTCAGACTCAGCTTTACTTTGTGTTTAGTTTAACGAGACCGACACGATAAACAAGTCTTCTTGTTTATCGTGGTGGTCAACTTGGTCATTGTGAGCGTGCGTCTTATGCTGGTGTTAGCGTTAAGCTCAAAGCATCCCTGTGTCTCCGTGCAGCCTGGAGTCATCTATCTTGTTATCGTGCCATAGACTTCTGTTTCTATTGCTTCCTGAGATTCAGCTTCCAGTAGGTCTCGTCTGACATTCATCCACTGTTTCGAAAGCTTTAATGTCATTTTTCTAGCTATATTTTTCTTTGTGAACTCTATAATGAACTTCTCTTTTTAATTTTCTTGGTTAGTTTGTTATTGACTGACTGTTGCATAACTTTACAAACATTTCTATAAGCACAGTACAAACATAAGTTTTCTCTCATTACTTAGTGTCTCTATGAGCATCACTTTCACTTCTTCTTTCTTGACATTTTGGAGACAAATCCCAGCCCTAATCTGAGCTTTCCTTCACTCTCAGTATGTGGCTAGAGGGCAGTTGCAGTTGCTGACTGCGAAATTGGCCCCAGACGTAGCATATCTGCTGCTAATTACACGCAGATTGCTAGTGTATATAAATATGGTGCTGAATATTTATCGGAGGAATGTAAAATAACAAGATCTTTTCAGAAGCACACAAGCTCGAGATGTCACCTGGACTACAAGCTCAGTATCTATAGCAACTGGTCTGTCATCGTGTGTAACCAACACGTGTCAGGACAAGGACATGAGAAGATGTGTAAAGGATGCTCTTTTATATTCTCCAGTTTGACCTTTTGGTTTCTGTCAATTAAATGAGAAACATTGTAAGACCCTCCCCCCTTCCAATTAGGAAAGAAATGAGTCAGGATATGTCTTTTTCCATTAAAGAAACAACATTTGCATTTCAGCTGCCCACGTTTGAATTCATAGTCTTTCAGGAAGCTTGTTTAGTTGTGTGTTTAATCACCAGGGATGTTTAGAGGAAAGCAGGGGCTCATTAAACTCTTGTACGGCTTTGTATCAATACTTCCATCATCGATGGAAATAGAAAATGGGGAAACATCTCTACGCTCAAAGTTTTGATGAGGTTATGTTCATAAAGGTTCATCACATATGCAAACTGGAGAGTCTCCAGAATTAGTGAGATTTATGACAATCATTTGGTTGATACAACTGTCGACACATGAGATACAAATAACAGCTGCAATGATTAATTTACTCCAAAAAGTGACACAATGAGCAGAGCGTGAGCAGAATGACAAGTAGGGTGGTGAATAAATGGAGTCAGATTTCATTATCAATGGAATTACTCTCTTCTCTGGTATTACAAGTGTGATAAAGACCAGCCACAAGGTTGCTGAACTCGTCCACTGCACTTCTGCACTGCCATACTTTTTAATCAGATGGCTAAATTATAGCATGTAGGCCATCGCACTGTGTATCAGATAAGTAAAGCAAAGTTGGAAAGATTACACGCTGATTTGAAAAAAGAATATACATGGTTTTATTGACATTTTCTGATCGATTACTTGAATTTCAAATCTTGTCAAACTATAACAAAGCCCATTTAATGCTATAACTTAACACTACGGTACATCCACGCTTATTCGAATTATATAATAAGCATTAATAAGAAAAGGAAAACGTTTTGTGCCCATCGTCCTCCTCAAAGCCACAAACCGCGACTCCAAACGTCCGCTTCGTTGGGCCGATATTGCCGCTGGACACGTCGCACGATAATCGCTCTCATTGTAGCTCGCTTCCTCCCCTCGTCGGCAGTAGTGAAACGCTGAATTTAACTGCACAACAGCTGCTTGTATAGACAACAAGGCCAGCAGCGCCTGCAGTCTGTTATCGATGTTGAATTACGCACTGGTCGTTTGATCAATAATCAAGGCTGTTGTTTGTTTTCTTCCAGCAGCGTGACGTGTACGCGACACGTCACGACCCAATCAGGTAGCAAACGGAGGCAACCCTGGGTTTCCAAACCTGGTGGTTAAAGCCCTGGAATAGTGTGGATGCTAAGCATAAACATAACAGATATGCGTTTTATAAATATATACCTAGTAGTGTGGATTAAGTGAAAATTCAATTGCTATATAACTATCTTATCACAGAAGTGTTTTTTTGGGTTCAATTGACGACTTCATCCAGTAGAATAAGATAATCATCTCCTTCAGCACTGCAGTTTTTGTGCATGTTGTAAATTTAGAATATTCCACTTGCAACTCCAGCCACTAATTGTCCCAGTTTCCAGACTGCTCGCTCTCACAGAAAGATGTATGTATGTCTCCCGGCTGTTTCAAATACACGTTTTCCTGATGAGTCCTGTCAAGGGAGGGAGCTTCTTGGACGGGCGTCTGGTTCCTCATGGCAGTGCTCTTTTCCTCCATCATGAATCCTATGCTTTAAGATTCAAAATTCACGTCACAATTTTTTAATGATGTGGGGTTTTCTTAATTCATGCATATGTAAATTATACATTTACAACGTCGCTAATAAAACCGCAGCGTTGCACACTTTGGTGCAAAAGATCTTCATAACTCTTATGCAATAGTGTAAAAGACATCTTACATCCAGGAAAGATATGCAGGGTCAGTTACTTTCAAATTTGACTTTCAAATGGCCGGCGTCAATGTGAGCGTGGATGGTTGTCTGTCTCTACGTGTCAGCCCTGTGATTGACAGGTGATCTGTCCAGGGCTCCAGCCGCCCCACCTCAACCGGGTAAAGGATAAGCGGTTACACATGATGGATGGACAGAGGGGCTGTCTGAATCAGGTCCAAACCTCCTGCCATCTCTGATCAATAGCTCTACAGCTAATGTAATACAGGACACTATGGAAAATAGCATCGGAAACAGTCTGAAAAGCTTGTAAAAATGAAGGCTGACAGGGATCGGGAGAGGTGGGTTCAACTTTTTTGAGAAGCATGTATGTAATTCCGGCCGAGTTGGTCATTATATTTTAGGCTCAGGACACTATCAACCACAAAAGGCATTAAAATGTGGGTGACTGGACGCTTACTATAAGTCATGGTTATAAAGAAAGCAATTCTTTGTTCATCACCTTTTCACTGTAATCACAATGTAGTTATGAGTTAAAACCTTTTGGCAGTAAAATGAAGCAATCCCTTGGTCACTGCTTTTTCAAGTTGTGCAACTGTTTCATGTATTTCAGATGTACTAACACAAATACAAATCCTCAAAAGGATCCGGGTTCAGATACTGCATCCAAGCGACACACGACTGGCCTCCAGTTGACAGGATTCATTCTCCGAGGATACTTTTTAATTAGCGGAACTGTAATTATTATTGAGCTATTTGTTATTGTTAATCCCCTCAAGCTACTGTGTAGTTTATTTTTTTCCTGCCTCACACAGGTATTAATTTCAGCAGCCAATTCCCGGTTTTCGTCATGCGCCCTTGAAGATGGTCCAATAAGGAGTCCAATCTACAGAGACTCCCATGGGTTTCCTTTCACTTGCACATGATTTGGGTGTCAATCATTCTCCAGCATTTTCTGACTGCCAAATAGCGTCTTGTCTGTGAAGACAGGCTGACATTACAGCTTTAGAGCAGTCACTTTCTAATTCAGCTGCTCCGATACCATCGCCAGCTCTGCACCCCGAAAACCCTTAAGGGTGAAGACAAAGTTAAAGTGCTGCAGGGGAGGTAGATCCCGCACGATGCTATGACGCAGCATTGTAACGAAACCTACTGTGTACTGCATGATATGTTGAGGAGTTGGGAAAACATATTCATATTTTCAGATACTAATTTTCAGGGATAGTTCTGTTCAAGCTTCCACAATGTATAGCTAACTACATCTTTTTAGGGTTTCTATGCAAAAGCCTATTAACAGTCCCGACAGACAGCTCATAGGAACTGATTTGATCTCGGGGGTCTGACGGGTCCCTGAGTTCATCATTTTACCAAAATTAATTTATAATGACTAAACTATGACTAACCTGTGCGACCCCTTTGCTCATAGAACACACACACACACACACACACACACACACACACACACACACACACACACACACACACACACACACACGGAAAGGGCCCCCCTCTTGCCCCCCGGAGAAATCCCCACCACTTAATAATAAAAAAAAAGACTGAAATCTTTCGAAAATTAATCACCCGTGCTTCCTTGTAATTCTGTCTGGAAGCGGCTCTGCAGATGAAGTTCCAACTCTGTGACAGATGAAGTTAAGCTACAGTAAGTGACAGTGACATTGACTGCAGGCTTACCCTTCCATAAATCCAATAGAGATGAATGCAACAAAAGAAGAGCCTTAGCTGAGACAGCAAAGTACGAAGAAATCCGATGAGGATGTCTCCATACGAAGCATATTGATGTGCTGTAGTTAATATCTGGCAGCTTGCCATGAAAGAGCACTGGCTCTGAAACTAATGCACACCTGTGGGAATAAATCAATGGCAGCCGCTCATTTTTTATGGAATTGAATTGTAAAATAATACCGTGACAGTGGAATCCCTGGATCCATCTCATTAAGCGCTGTCTTCTTTCAAATTTCTTTAAGCAGGATCCTAAATGATTCAGCGAACCTCCCGGTTCTCCTGTCGCTGCACAGACGCACTCAGATGGCTTTGTGTGCTCAGTGATTTACTCTTCAGTCTATACCAATTACTTTGATTCAAACCGTTGAACTAACAATATCATGCTTAAACAGAAGAGAACAGCGGATTAAAACTCAGGGAGAACTGTGGAGCTGCTAGCTTTGCCGCGTTTCAAGTGAGACATGTTTCACATGAATGGATGACGTTCCAACATGAAAGCAAATTTTAAAAAAAGCTTCAATAAATCTCTGTGCTGTGGTGAGCATGTGAGATACACCGGCCATATAACACAGTTGCTTTGATTTGTGTCCTTGGTTGTTTTTGTTAATTAATTTCCCTCCTTTCGCTCTGTCGTGATCTTGGTGCGCCTGCAGTATATCTCGCTGTGCCGCTATCCTGATATGGAAGCCATTCATCACCTGATTAGGTCAGGTGATGAATGGTGAGGTCACAGCTGATAAAATGGCACTGGCAGTGTGGTTTGTGCGACAATGAATTCATGTTATTTCTCAGGACAGTCACATTAATAATTGTCAATCTGTACTCCAGACGGAAACGCAGAAAAGAATAGGGATTGAACAAGTGATGCAATGAAGGATTAATATCTGGAGTTGTCCTGAGGAGTTAATTATAAAAGGGTGTGCAGTTATTTTCTGAGAATAAAGACAAACTGAGCTTCATAATTGATAGGAACCACGCTAAAAGATTAATAATTTTACAATGATGGAACCCTGTTATCTGGTGTTTGGCTTCAGGAGAGGCTGCTTGTTTAGGAGACTCATAAAGTTTGAAGTAAAATGCCTCCAGGTGAAGAATGACCTATAAAAATAAAAATAATTTAGGTCAACAATACAAATCTGTCATCTAATTAGTTTCCTGTTGGAGCACAGCTTTGTGATGGTATCGGGGCATTTTATTCGGGTGTATTTTTAAAATCCTCCACTCCAAAAAGTGTAGTTTGAGCCTTATTCCATTCCTTTAAAGAGTTTGAAAGTGAAAGTCATCCTTTATTAATCCCCTTGGGGAAATTCTCTGCATTTGACCCATCCTTGGTTAAGGAGCAGTGGGCTGCCCTGTGAGGCGCCCGGGAAGCAACTAGGGGTTAGGTGTCTTGCTCAAGGACACTTTGACATGTGAACTATGGAAGGGGAGGGGGATTGAACCGGCTACCTTGTGGTAACGGGACGACGATTCATCCCCCTAAACTACAGCCGCCAAAGAGTTTGACACAAGTAGGATGTTCTCCTCTGCTGAACGAGGAACGTTTCTCTGTGGTTTAGCTGCCGGTAAGTACGGGCGTCATCTTGTGACCTCACGAGTGGAAGCCAATCATGATCCTGGTAAAATGAACAAAAGCAAATTTAAAACAGAAAGCTGGCAGCAGAAAAAAAGACAAAAAATACACCGAAAAACACGAGCAACACCTGTACGACACGCAGACCCGACACTGAACGAGGGAAAGCACACGCAGTGAGTACACGAGGAGAGCAGGGTGTTGATTATACACATGTAGAACAAATCAGGGCTGGGCAGACGGTCAGAAAGGCGGGAAAACACACAAAGACAGGAAGCAGAACCAGACATGACACAATACAGGAAACACACAACGGTAAAATCCAGGACCAGAGATCCACAATGCAACCTACACAAGTGTAATGTGGAGAGTTCAAATGTGCAGCGAACACACACTCGTAAAATAGATTCTTCATTAAAGTAGAAGACATCTTGTGTAGTTAAACCTCTGAAACAACATTTGCACACTCATACATTCTGGGATTTTTAATGAGGTCAAATGTAATTTTATGGAATTTTACACTTTTTTGGAGGAAAATCCATGAACACAAAGTATTAATATATTACAGAGTATTTTCATCAACACTAAATATATCGTGCCCCCTTTTCTTGTCACCCAAAAATGTAGTTTGTTGTTGTTTGCAGGTCATTTTTTGAGTGACTGAGAAGTGAATGCATTATGAAACCCAACGTAAAGACATCACATATTCTCATAAAAGCTTGGGTTACTACTCTAGCCGGTGACATCAACTGTCGTGTCAAACACCTTACATGTCTGCAGAGGAACATTACGTACCACCTTATTGCTCACATTTTCTGTGTATTGACTCCACCATCCAAGCAGGATGTAATACCTGTTTGTGTTTACACATGTCAAGCAAGCAGAACCTTCTCTCAGGGGAAAGCCTAACAATAACCCTCCCTGTCAGCGCGAGTCGACAGCATCCCTACATATGCTCAAGTTCAACCCCTTAGGTCTGGAGTGTGCCATGAAATATACAGATAGCAGGGCCAACCACCGTAAAGGCAAACCAGAAAAAGCGAACTGACAAAGCTTGTCTATAATTTATATGGACATCAGACCAAGACCTGGACCTTGCAGCATGAAATAAAATGTTAACCTTACTGCTGATACCAGGTTTCAATTACTTTTGTTTTAATAAAGTGACAATGAATCTCACACGGACACGTTCTCTCTTCATGGGAGCAGAAGACAACAACGAGAGGAACAAAACATGCTCCACCCTGCAGCTTTATTCCTTTAGTCTGCTAAAGTTGCTGCATTCATTCATTTTTACTTTAAGAATGTTTTCAAGCGGCAAAAAAAATAAAGGAAGAAAAAAATTGTCGTTTTCTTTTTGTTCTCCATTGAGTGAGCTTTTTTTAAAATTGGCACTTGGCCTTGAGAGACACATATTGCCGAAAGATTGATTGCATTCAACTAAACTTGGATATCCCATTTAATCTTCAGAGCAAAAGATTAAAAAAAGAGTCAACTGAGTCATCTCTTGGAACTTTGTAGCTGTTCTTTCAAATCCAACGTGATCTTTGATGTGCCCTTTGAGACATAATGCATCGGTCCCAAAGGACTTGACTCATTAGATTGTGACCGGATTGTACTAAATGCTTTCTGTGAGGTTATTTACATGACCATAGGATTGGGAATAAAAGCTGACAGAGCTGATGTCTTATATACATCCTCATGTCTTATTTAGAAAGCTAGGGGAGATGTAAGCAATGTAATACATGATCATTTGTTTAGTTTTTTTCATTCCTCCCCTTGGCTCACTTCTAGCAACAGTTAAGTTCTGGCCCCATTTCAAGGCATGTCAAAGCAATCATGTTAAGAGCCACAACAATTACTCAGGGTGACATGATGATTATCTATGCTATGAGGTCATTCACAGCCTCAGATGGCTATGAAACCCAATATGGAGACAGAAAGAGTGAGAGAGAGATGAAGAGAGAGAGCATTCAAGACAATAATTTGCCTTTTATTTGGGCCGTACCGCAGCACCTTAACTTTCACTTTGCTGAAGTGGCTGTGGATGTCTTTCATAACACATATATTACATTAGGGCTTTGAGGAGATGACAGGGGGGATTTCACAATACAATCAGAATTCATCAGAGAGACTTTAGTCTCTTTTGTTGACGTGTCTTTCCGAGATAAAAGTTGCGTTTTGTTGCATGACTGTAAAACAGTTCTGGCAAGTGTTTCCTGCCTCCCTTCCTTGACTTGAAGGGAATTTCTATCTTAAAAGTGTAGCGCACATTCACCTTTGTTGTAGCTTCTTCCAAGGGAATTGGCATCCATCATAAGGCCCTGAGCAATCAAATCTGGACAAGAAGACAGAGAAAACAAAATAATGCAGAAAAAGGAGTCTGAAGCCCTTGGAGGTAAAGGTCTTATAGGGAGTTGAAGGTAGAAGTTTCAAGGCCCCCTGCTTTCTAGTCCTAATCCAGGATAAGGTAAATTTGAAATCAATTATGAACTTGGAAGCATTATTGACGGATACCACCTAGTCATTACAGCGTGTGAACAAAATGACTTTCCTTTGAAACTTCCATTAATTTAGCTGAAATGGAACAGTGTGCAGCCTCCCTGCAAAGCCACGTCTGGATCAATGAAAAGGAACCACGGGACAATCCCAATTGATCCCCTCTGCTGAAATACAGCAGAAGGCACTGTATTGGTACAGAACGTGTTCGATTCCACAAATACTTCACACAACTATAGCAGAGAGCAACAAAGAGCATGTGTGACAAACATGCATGCACAACTGGATTCAGCATGGACACATGCTGTTTAATGTGTGCTGTGGGCGTGAGGTGTCTGTGAATATATGACATTTATTCAAATGATTTATTCATGAGAAGTAATATTTGTTGATGGATAATCCAGCGTTATTTTTGTGCTATTTAAAGGGGTGACTAAGGTGCTGAACATGGCCTCTCAGATATACTACATCAATGTGCACAACTTTAAAGAAGGATGCCATGCTATCACTGACTATCATACTGTATTCACATAAAACATCTTCTATAGTGTGTGTTTTCTCTTTCCTGACTGCTTTGTACAATTGTTGAATCATACATGGTTCCAAAGATCAGCCATAGCCGGACTTACACACACCTGTGCTCGTATTTCTAAATTTGATCGCTTGTCTGACAGAAATCCAAATTGCCTTTTGTTGTATTTAGAAAAGAGAGAACAGTTACAGCCACATCCTGTTATTGTGGTTTCCATATTTTGGTCGGTTTCCCACTTGGCTCGGTTAATGCTTCAGCTTGTGATTCTGAAAGAATCCAAATGAGCCCTCAAAAAAAAAAAAAACATCACAGGTGAGGCCAGTAGCCTGAAGCCACTGCAGGCCTGTTCTGATACAGTCGGATATAGCAACCACTGGAGCGAATCCAGCCTGTGATGTGTATCCTGTGACAGCCGCTGAGCACAGATAAAGATGCGTGTGGTTAAACATGCAGACTTTGATCTGATGCTCCTGTCTCCACGAACAAGCGTCCATCCTTCCAAACAGCCGCATGCTGTGTATGAAAGAGTGGAGATCAATGCTAATAAAGCTCTCCGCATGAGCCTTTTTTTTTATTTAGTAGAGATTTACCGATGACAATTTTTGGTCATTGTCATTTTAGTCGTTTCCATTGTTGTTGATACAAGGAGGAAGCACATCATTTTACTGAGTGACAATTGTCGTCAGAATAATCAGGACGGCTATATAGAGGGGCGAGAGGCATCTTCATTCTCACACCAAATGAAGATCATTACAAAGCAGCATCGTAATTGCAGGTTCAAACTACCATGGTGAGCACTGTTTTTAAATCATGTTTTGCTTTTAATGATTTTATGTGAAGCACTTTGAATCGCCTTGATGTTGAAACGTGCTATACAAATAAACCTGCCTTGCCTTGCCAGGGTGATACATTACTTGTAGCCTCGAGACATAAAGAAAACCCCTTCTCTAATTAGTTTACTTTCTGCTTTTAATAGAGAAAACTTTCTAAATTTGAATTAAAAGCCATTGTCTGCTGTCAAAGGCTACTCACTGATGTTGCAGTTCCCTGTGATTACTGATGAGGCTTGATCAAATTAACACCTCCAACTGTGTGTCTGTGTTTGTCTATGAGTGCGCATGCAAATGTGCCTTTGCCTCAGGCGTGTTTCATTATATGTGCATGAAGACGTGACTGTGTTCAACCCGTAAAAAAAAGAAGAAAGATAGACCACACTGTGACACATCAGAACCCACCATCAGGTACCGTCTCCTTGTTATTGAAGATACTGTAGAGACACGATGGCGAGGAGAAGGTAACGATAGTGAACGCTGTAAATCATCTCAGAGGTTCATTGTCACTTCACGCTGAATGAAAGGCCAACGGAAGAGTCTCAATGCCCCACGTTGAGAGGATGAAAGTCCATTCCTTCTTGAGAGATAGTCAGCACTCATCAGATACCACTATCTATTCAAATTCATCTTTAAATTGAAAAATATAAAGAAGTGGTCTTTTTTACTTCAGGACCACGACAACCTCCTTGAATTATGGATGGGACTCCTGCTTATTTATTTCAGTGAACCTGCGTTCTCAAACAGTTTTCTTTTTTGTTTCAATCTCTCAAAAACACCAACAAACCGTAAAAGACAGTTTAATATTTCATTGTTGGCATCATAGTTTCCTAATTGGAATCAAGTCGCATCATTTCCATCGCTGATCAAATGACCCCCAGAAAGATGATTGTTTGTCCATAAGATCATGGCAGATATATATTTTACTAGCCAAAACCATTTTAATGAAATGTACAATATTTTAATTTTGAATGAAAATGCACAGATATTCTCTTATGTTTTTTTTTTTTTTTTTATAAAAAATACAAATGTCCTTACAGTTACATACATGACAGCAATATCTTAAAGACCCATCTTTAAAAGAATGGCTACTACATTGTATAATCGGCTAGCTTAATGTGTTAGCAAATATGAAGGAGAAGTCGTTTGCTTTTAAGGTTTAAATAGTTTTAAATAGACTTTTAAATAGACAAAAATGCAAACACTGTCAGCTGAACAAATTTGCAACAAAACACAGCTATATCATAGGAAATCACTGCAGACAGAATGTGGACATTCATGCAAAAGCTTTCTCGAGGGTTCGGTTTGCAGACCCAACGAAGCAAATAAGGCATTCCAGTCAGAGATCAGCAGCAAAGAAAAAAAAAAGAAAAACTATGTTTAACATGTTTTTCAGTCAGGTATCAAGTCATTGGTGTCCATGCTCAGTTCAGCCAAGAATCCAGAGCCACAAATTAGAAAAGTTCAAGGAGCGGCAAGTAAAGATACTGTAGTCCATTTTGACAAAAGAAAACATGTTTAATTAGGAGGTCCTTGTCTCACAAATGATGGTGCTTTCGTCGTGGTTGGAAAAATGTTGTTTAAGAGTCATCATCGGTTTTTATGACATGGAAGAGGGTGACATTAAACATGACCTGGTGTCCGTTATTCCAGGCGTACAGAGCTCTCTCTTTGGCGTTGTAGTCGAGCATGGACATATGAAAGTACTGGTTGTGAAAAGGAATGTCTATGTATTCGTAACTTGAAGTCTTCGTAGCGTAAGCGTAGTACACCTTTGCCCCTGACAGGTGAGAGTTAGTGATGTACAGCGTCCCACAGATCATGAAAGATTCACCCGCATTCCTTTTGGAGTATTCGGTGTTCCAAGTCTTCAGCACCTGCAGGGTGTCAGGATCTATCTGGGAGATGACGACATTTCCAGCGTTTTGATTGGTCGCGTACACGACCCACATTCCCAGCTCGTCAGCCATGACATCGATGTCGGAGTATCCCCCCCATGTGTATGGGTACATGTTGTGGAAGCCGGCGAACTCCAAAGCGCGCTGAGCCAGCACGCTGCCTGTCTCGAAGCTGTACTTCACAATGATGTTGCTCTGGTACTTGTTGTAGTAGAGCGATCCATTGTAGACCATGTGATTGGTTCCCTCCCATTTAAATGGGAGGCTGTAGGTTCGGGAAACCACCCCTGCTACAAAGTCGTCCATTGTCTTGTACTCACGCACAATCTTGCTGTTAGTGTAACTGTCCATATACCAAACCTACATCAGAGAAGATGAAGAGAATGGGCGGTCAGAAGCAGCCGACATCTAATATAGCCATCAAAATAGACTATTTTACTTGCAATTATATTACATAATGCAGAAATGTAGATAAGAAATGTGCAATTTTGGAATTTCATTACAGATTAGCTGAAATCAAACCCACTCCACGATAACATCCCATCGTCAGCCGTTGAGATATTCTAACACAACCCAAATATATATATATATATATATATATATATATATATATATATATATATATATATATACTCCACACATTGCACAGCCCCCAGAAAGCAGCACTCCTGTGCTTTCATAACTCACCCTGTTGTTTCTGGTTGACGCTAGAGGATCAGTCATCCATGCCCCAAACCGGGTTCCAGATGTCTTTATTGTAACGGGTCCAGTGATTTTCATTAATTTCCCACACGCTGTTAATAAAGAAATGCAGCGATAAGATGTGCTGTGGTGGTTTTTGTCTCGAACTAGAATTCTCAAGCCAATTTCATGCCTGTGCCACCAGAGAGTGTGCCCTCTGTGCATACTAAGATAGCACTGGCAGCGAGCTGCTTTTTTGAAGCATAATGGTGCAACTGCAGTTTGTAGTTTCAAGCAGCACAGCTTGCTCATGCCTAGCCCATATTGTTTCATTTAATGCACCACAAGTATACATAGACAGACCTCGGATGTCTTATCATCAACATCTTTGGTTACGAGCTGCTACATGTAATGTGCAACATTTGGTTCAAGCACAATAAACAAAGAATATATTTTTACTTACTTACGAGATTGATTTTTATGCACCTTTCATACAAACTTGACCAGTGCCACCCACTAGTTTTCAAAAGTAAAAATATAAAGACCAATACCAGCTCTATGTGTTACTTAAACTTGATTAAAATAGTCATGTACATACATATACATACACATATTTTGACCTCTGCGTTCAACCCATTCTTGCATATAGGAGCAACGCACAGGGAGGGGAGCAACTTGGGCAGCAATGTTTCCCTCAAAGACACTTTGACATGCGATCAGTAAGAGCCGGGGATCGAACCGGCAACCTGGTGGTTATAAGACGGCCCACTCTCCTTTTTCTTTTTTTTAAAGAAGGCTTTCAGTAGGCTTCGTTGAAAGATGTGTGGAACAGCTGATTGTGTGAAAAGCCTAAGGCCGTCTATGTACAAAACACTCCACAATAACAAAACCTAATTACTTCTTTTCTTCAATGGCATGGGATCAAGGTGAAAACACATTACCATTTTTAAAAAGGAGTGTACTTCTTTGTGTGGGATGCAACACAACTGAAAAAAAGCATTCCAGCAACTAAAACTTGGCTTCACACAGTTGCCTGCTGTACATAGGTGAGGTTTAATGAACACGGGTCAGACTCGTCTGTGGTGTTATATTTCATAATTAAGTCAGGCTGCAGAGTTTTCTATTTCAGACATTTCTCCTTTGGTTGTTTTCTTCAGCAGCAGCAACAGCCATATACAATGAGGACAAAAGACTCTTATGACAATGGTGTTGCATGCAATCACGCAAACACTATTGTAATGCCACTAGTACTATTTGTTCCTCATTACCATTGCCAGCACTATCTCCAATAAGACAATAGATCATCACTTACTTAGTTTGCCCATACAGCTGCGGAGCCTGCTGTCCAGTCGCAGGACTCGCTGATAGAGCTCATCGTAGTCAAAGGCCCCGAGCTCCTCCTGGATGCCTGTCAGCACCGCTGAGAGGTTCCTGATCTCCTCCTTGAAGTGAGAAATGAGCGCAGCATCCATCTTGTACTGCTCCAACACAGGGATCAAGGGCTTCAGCTCGTCCATCTTGTCCTTAAGCTCCTGCAGAAGTGACAGTGGCGGCAGCAGAAATGGAAAACAGAGAGAGGCGGTACACCGTGGATAGGTGTGATGGTCAGGGACAAACACAACTACAGTGTGTTTGACAGAGGCGCAAGCCCTGCTTCAGTACATATGAAGTATTTGTTATCAAAAGAATATAGCGGCATACCTACTGGGGATTTACACACATATTCCTGGTTGCTCCAGTGCTCTTAATATATTGTTAGCATATGTAGTCCCAAGAGAAAATAAGTGAGGAGTGGTATTCATCAGGAGAAAACAGTGTGCTGTACGAAGCGCCTACTGGAACTATTAGCCATGAAAAAATGAACCATTCCTTCATTCATCTATGCATTTAGTATAGATGAAAGGTGAACTAAAAAGTATTTCCTTAAACATACCTATTCCTGTGTTAAACCACAATTTTCCTATGGCCGGCCCTCTTTTCACCATGGCTTTATCTCTGCATTGTCTTGCCGTGCAGTGGGTTGTTCAACACAGTTGAATGAGTTCAACTCATTCAGTGTCTTGCAACTTGCCACACTTGAGATATCCAGACTCCCATACCAGCTGTGCAGTGCAATCCACGCAGGACAACTGCAGCAGGAAAACAGCTTCTGAAATAACCGGAGGTAGTAAGCCCTTTCTGAATTTGATAGCTTTTTTTTTGGTAGCGTTTGTAGTTCTTTATTTTTGTATACACACAAAAGGCCTGCACACTGACCAGTAGGTTAGATTGACTCCTCAGCTCTTATCCTATTCTCAACAACTCAGCCTGAATAAGGGGAATGATTATTATCTTTGACACACCGGATGAGGGGACTTGATAACATGCTTGTGTCAGGGCAGTAGCTATGACCCTGTATGAAAACCATTGTGAAACAATTTGTAGGGGGGTTGTGTGCCATTCTATTAGTGGCCTGGAGCAGTGACTTTTGGAAGTTACCTTCAGACAGATCCAGTCTAGTTTCAACCTGTTCCCAGTCTTTATGCTGAGCTGAGCTAACCAGCGGCCAGCCTAGCCCCATATTTACCTTTAAGACGGGGTAAGAGCTATCGATCCTCTCAAAAAGAAGTGTAATGGCATTTGTGAAATGCCATCACACAGTCACATGAAAACGTTAAATATAGAGAACATTTAATGAAATCAGGCAGTGATTAAATGAGGGTGAAGAATACCTGGAAGTTTCTGGCTATGATGGATTTCCTGTCATCCTCAATCTGTCTGAACTTGGTCCTCAGGCCCTTCATCTGGTTTTCCATCTTCATGACATATTGGAAATCCCTCTGAGTGCGAAGGTTCAGCACCTCAATGGACTGAGACATGTTCTGCACCTAGAATAAAACAATGAAAAATAATCACCCCAAACAGCTATTCACAAATCAACATTTAGCAGCATATGGTATGGAAGTATAGGATAGTAATAACTTGGCTAGTGAGGATGACTTTCCTTCCCTTTGCTCCTTTATTTTCGCCGCAACAAATTGAAAGACACTTTGATGGGTTTCCCTGGTGAGGCTGTGTGTGCCTAAATGTGTGATGGGCTAATTTTGAAAAAGCACAAACGTGGCAGTGTATCTGTGGTAAATGCACTTGATGAAACATGTTTTAAAACAAGTAGTACGCTCCTCAAAGGAACACTACAAACTGTCAAACTTTATTCCTTTCCAATTCCCTTATTTCACAGAAGATGTGTGTTTCTGTGTGCTCGTGCTGCACTGGGGTGGTGTATACATCCCCTTTTACATGCTCTTACCTTCTCTAGTAGCTGGCGGAGCTGTCTGCTCTTGGCATCTCTGGAGCACAGGCTCTGTTCTGGTGCCACCACTGTGCAGATGCAGCGCCCATCAGCATCCTGGGCCGAGCTGTACACCTGCCAGCCCTCCTTTGGGCCGATAGTCTGCAAGCACGAACACACACGCACTGAGGTTAGATCGATATTTTAGATAATGTACTGCATGTATTATCATTCAGTTCATATTCCTCTGACACTTGTTCTCTTTGGAAAGCCGCTAACCTCAAGTAGCAACACAGATATGGTGCTACATATGCATCCACTGTGAATACAACCCTACACAGACAATGTCATTGCTAAGAGTAGCAAGAAGAGACTTTGTAGCAAGAAACAATTAGCATGACCAATTTGATGAAATTGAATGATAATAAGTGGTTAGTATGGACTGAATATGGATGTTTGATGTTGGATGCTTTTAAACTGAAAACTGATACACATTTTATCATGATCCAACACGCTGATTAGTCCCATCCCCAGACTAGTATATCAGGTATTACTTTCCCGATGATGTCTCCTTGTTACAACAATGTATCTGGATTACTGACAAAGCACATATAAAGCACTTTGTTTAGCTGGAGTGTAAAGGAGTCAAGCCTTCCCTCAGGTCTGGAACATGGACAAAATGTATAGATGTATGACTGCCTTCACTTTAAAACACCTCTCGGCTGTGTGCCCTTTAACCTGCAGATTTATAATAGGTGAAAAATGTTACTTCATAGTAAATATTGTGTTGACATGTTGCCTGGTCCTCTGTCTTTTAGAAGGGATTGATTGACAAGTGCATGACTTTGTGAACAAAGTCCTTCTACACACTGTTTGGAGGTGCAGCTTACACATCCCACTTGGACCAGCAAGACAGTTGTTAGTCATGTTTTACTGGTCGCAGTCGCAGCTGTGTGAGACAATACTACACAGTGCACGTGCTAACATCAAGCAAGACCTGTAACCCCACAGAGCCGACATGTTTCTTGGCCTTCAAAGTAATGTTAACTCGGAGTTACCACTGTAGGTAGTGCCATTCAGTATAAAGTGTTCTCCATTTCCATTACAAAGTGCGCCAAGTATTGTATATATTGTATATGGTTAAAGTCTTTCATGTCTTGCAACATGCTAACATTCACAGTCACATCCTTACACTGTGGATTACACCGTGTGTTTTTGATTTTGAAAAATGAAAAGACCTCACCATCAATGTATTTCTTCGTATACAGAGTATAGCTCGTAATGCAGCCAATGGAGACGTGCTTTGACTAGTTACGGTTGCTACGCTATGATTGGACTATGACTATTCAGGGGGGGGTGGTTTAGTACACAATCAATCGTCCAGTGCATTATTTTTCATAACTGCATGGGTCGGAGTACAATATTTATAATGTCCATTTGTCCTCGCTCAAAATCTAAGTTTTGTTTATAAAAGCGTACGGTTCTTTTGACCATACGGTATTTTTCTCAAACTCTAGTTTCAATTATATTCCCTTTACTATATGTCACAGCCACGCTATAATGCTAAAACTGCTAAAAAATGTGGGGTTGCGCAAAGAATATCTTCAGAATCAAGTGTTCTCCATTTTCATTGCACAGTGCACTTTGAAAACTTCAGACATACAGTTTGAATGACTTCAAGTTCTTTTTCTCAATTATTCATAGGAACTTTCTAGCAACGGAAAGATTCAGCTGACGCTTAAATCAAAGAAAAACAGACAAACAAGCCTGAAGATGCTTTCATACTCATATAAATATTGATGTTCTTTGTCACCGTGGACTTTGATGGTAAACCTTGACATTCGTTATAACCCAAGTGACATATCTGAAGAAAAGCATGTACGTTGGGAGAAATAGAATAGTTGAAGAGGTGGTTATGAAGGAAAACAGTAACTGCAAAAAAAGAAAGAAAAACAATGAAAACAGGACAGTGCTGACAAAGAACAAAAAAGAGGACTTGACTGTCAATTAGGGGGAAAGAGGTAGGAGAGGTATGCAGGCACATCACGACAGAGAAGTACGAAGGCTGCAAGCATAAGATGATGAGATGGGGTGAGGAATAAACATCGAGGGCGCCAACGTGTACTGAGGAGAAAATGAAGGAAAACAGACAGAGAAGTGAACAAATAGGCAAATAGATGGCTTTGGCAGAACAGTCCGTCTCACCGATGCTTACATATTAAAAATGATTTAATAATGCATGACAGCACGGACGTAAAAGGGTTGTTCTATACAAGCACCGACTAGCAATAATGATTTCATCAAGCCAAGTTATTACTGTATCACACACAAGGAGCAACGTGTTTTACCTTGTTTAGTTTAATAACATTGTGTTTTACCTGAAGAAACTATGTTGTTGATGAGACAAAGACACATTTTCAATATGTTCTGTCTTGGATAGAATAAGATCAGACCCCAAGGCTACGATGGGTTCACAGAGCTGCGCGCCAAAATCAAGTCATTAATCATCCTCACAAAACAGCATACAACAGCTCAAAGCCCTCCCCTGCCGCCCGGCTGAAGTGTTTTCCCCTCTGCACAAGCATGGCACACACACACACACACACACACACACACACACACACATGAGTGGCTCCATATAATATGTTCTGCACACACAAAAACAGGTTGCCAAGACACATTTGTGTTCCTTCTGTAGTTCCTTCTTGATCCGTCTTTCTTGGCCATGGTTGTAAAGTAATGGCCGTGTTAACGCCGCTGTAGATGCATAAGCCATTCATATGAAGAGAAGTTGCCAATTTGGACAATATTTCTTGTCAGTATTCAATGAAAACAACAGTATGACTGCATGTTTGATGCTTGTGTGATGAAAGGGATCCCGTGGTGCTCTGTGGTCCAAACAGCTCTGAGATGCATTAACGCTTTCTTTAACTCACGCCAGATGTTTTGTGTCAGTCAACAATTTGAATTCATAGACTAGGCTGTGAACTAATGTTCTCACTTCCTGGTGGTTTTAGAAGTGTCTTCTTTATGAAGTTACACATAATAAGGTGTTTCATTGCAGCCAGCCAGGGTCTAAGCATTGGGGATTGAAATGTATGTATTTCAACATTTTCTAGTTGTGTGTGTAGCGTGACGTTAGTGAGTGAAAGATGGAGAGACCAAGACACAGAAGCAGTCGCGATTTTCTACAAACCATCCTTTTGCCCAGTTGTTTGTTACGGCATCCATCCAACAGGGTCATCTAATATTGACCTGTTATTTGAAAATCAAGCCTCTATTTCCCAATGATTGAGAACAAGTTACTGACTAAAAGATGGTAAGACAGTCCAATGGCCACTAATAAAGAATGATCATGACTTTATTACTTTTATGGCTGCACACAAGGTCAGTCTCACTTCTCGTCCCAACAATTAATGAACGCTGGGCTTTTATGAGGTGATCTGATTGAACTGTGAATCAGTCCTACAACTTCTCAAGCCTCAGTGACGCCAAGAGTGACATTTACAGTACGGTGTATCTGTCATCTGGCCAACAGGGAATAACCAGGTGACAGGAAAGGAATTGTTCTTGAAAAAGTCAATGTATTCAACGTGAAGCAATGTATATGAGTTGTGCACGGTCCATGGCCTCAGAGTCCTTCCCTCTTGGCGTGCAATATGTGAAGAGGCTCTGCATGTCTGGAGGTGGAGATAAAATTGTCCTCTTGGATGTTGCTGGGCCCTGTGGTAAGACTCTGAACCAAGGTTGAGACGACGATGCCTCTCCATGGTGGCCTGGTTATGCATCTATCTATATGACAATGGATACAGTGTAAAAGGCGGAGCAAACAAAATGTTACTTAAAGTTATTTGATATGATGGTGTCTATGTATGATGTACTCTTCTCTGGCCAGATGTACACAGGAATATTCAAATAAGGACAACTGGGGTTCATCGAGTGATTCTTTGAACCGTTAGAGACGAGTACCTTGAAGCACAAGCTTCCCACATCAGGACTGGAGCTATTCTTAATATAAACTGGCCACATGTGTATTGTTTTGTGGTGTGTGACTGTTTATTGCAGGACTAGTTTTCTGTAAGTGCTTGACTGAGCCTAATATTGCGAAAAGGCTGGCAATTTTATGAGGTGCTTTTTTTCAAACCTATGTATATATTAGTAGCATGTACTGACCAGTGTACTCCTATAATGCTGTATTTGCTGTAGCTAATTATAGAGTAAAAGCGTTTTCAGCCAGTCACGGCTCCAATAATGTCTATTTGTCGTTTCACCGCGATGACGCCCAACTACTGGTGATCACCCATCTTATGAAGTAACAACATCACAGGTCAAAAGCTTTTACACCTCTGCCTTTTCTTGATGGTCCGGCAGACAGCCATGCTTGCCTGACGATGTATCTTCGTGACTTTGAACAACCCTGACTTTTCCTCTGGAGTTACCATGACGCTGACATTTGTGGTTTTAAAAGAAATGTCTCATCAACTATTGGACGGATTGCAATGACATTTTGTACAGACATTTATGCTCCCCTCAGGATGAATTGTACTAACTTTGGTGATCTCTTAACCTTTCGTTTAGTGTCATCTTTAGGGATATATATAGTACAAAAATGAATGTTTCTTATGAACAGCTGGCAGTCTGTACTCCAAAGACCTTTCCTTTACTCTGGTGAGTCTCTACAGCCATCTGAAGACCGCAGGTATCTCTTCCATCTGCATTCTCCAATTAGATTGCACACTTTCCAATCCCCATCATGCACAGCAGATCCACTGGCTAAGTCTTTCATGTTTTACACCAGCACCAGTCTGTTGCAAAATAACCACAGAAACATCTGTTTGTATGTGTCAATCACACAAATCAAATCTGATTTGTAATTTTAGATTCTGGACTGCAACACTGCTTTTGTCATTGAATGAGCCTGGGCAAAATGTTGCCTGTAGCTCTGCATTTTCAATCGGTAGATGTGTGGCTGTGATAGGCAACAAATGGGGATTATTCGTGTTACATTTTATAGGATAATTCCAAGAAACAAAAGATTGTTATTTGCAAAAAAGCAATTTATTTGTGGCTTATTACGATGATCAGGAGATTAAGCTGACAACATTCAAAGATTGTCAGCACATGTTTGCTGTTCTGAATTCTGAAAATGTTGTATTTGAGTTATTAAATATTGGGAGAGTTGCCTGTTACGACCTGTTATAGTTACTTCCTCATTGGCGGTAAGTACATTCATTGAAGATGTTAGATTAAAATGATTGATTTATGTAGGTTACCAATAGTATTGGTAGGAATTAAACATTTTATTTTTGAGAGATGAACCTAATATATTGTCATTCGTTAAGTCCCAACTGACATGATGAGTCACCACTGTTGTTATTTTCCTTCACAGCTGACATGCTGGACAAAAGTGGACTTGCTTTTCCAGATCTTGGATCACTAGGTAGAAACATGCAAAGTCAACAGCACCCACGAAGCGTAAACAAGGATTTTAATGAATTTTTCCCCGTGGTAGATATATTTCATGCTCTTCCCAGCAGACAGGTATTGTGCCAATTACACACCTAATTGAGTCCCTGTTGCTGTTTGTTATTCTGTCATCAACATCAGTTTTACTTGGCCTACTCCACACTTCACATTCTCTCAGACCTCATAAACCTTTTGTGTGATTGAGGAAAACTCAGAGGGGGTTTGATGAGGGAGCGAGAGTGAATGGAATAGGTGAATATGGAGAAAATGGTTAAGACCGAGTTAGTGAAGGATGTCAGGGAGACTTCGCTGCTGGCATCAGATCCAAATGACTTGCTTTACCCCCCCCCCCCTATCCCTGTAGCTGTGAGCAATTTATGATTACAGTGTTGAAAACACTGGTGAAAGAGGAGGAATAGAAGTTGGGTTGCTTCCTGCTTTATTTTTCCATGCACATTATTAGTTCAAAGCAAGGTTTGTCGCTGTCATCTTGTCTTTTTGTTTGTGTCTGTCATCTTGTCTTTTTGTTTGTCTCTGTCATCTTGTCTTTTTGTATTGTATTGTCTTTGCATGCATTTTTTTAAATTTTTTTTTAACAATGTTAGATCAATAAATTGGTTCAGTTCTAAAGATAATCCAAGGGAGTTGCCATGTAGATTCAAGCATTGTTCTACACTTGAATAACATGTATAATAAAACACAACACATCTAACTTGATAGAATATATTTTTAGCTGCAAAAAGTAGTTGGACTAGTAGATGAACTATTCTGTTTGGCGCTAAGTGAATCTGTTTTAGCCACTGCCAGGATTCACAGCAAGTCCATATCCTAGATGACTGCAACGTAAACGGATCTCCACCCTGCTCAGCATAGCCTCGGTCTCTTAAACGTGTTTCTTTTGGCCGGTGTCATGATTGCTGATTCCATTTGCTGTACCGTATGGGTCTGGCAATGGGAGGACCTCCCCAGTGGGATACCTCAGGTGAGGTGAGAGGCAGCAGTGGCAGAAATCAATGTGTTATAAATGCAGTCTACATAAACAGCTTGAGAGGTATCCAAATATCCAAGCATCGGCCGGAGCTGCAGAGAAGCAACCAGAGGATACAAATAGTCTAATTCTAAGTAGCCATTATTATTCTTTTGCCACTAGAGTGTAACATATGGTAGTGCAAGCTTACTCTCAGCTGGCCATTCCTCAAGTGGCCCTTTCCTCCCCACAGCTGTCAGACAAACAGGTGGATGGAGCTATACAGTGAGCGACTGGAGAGATCTCTTTTAAGTCATGCATGCCTTACTCTGTCACTAGATATCTGTGTGCTCATCATCAGAATCTAATGTCAATTCAGTCTCGCTTAGATTATATACTTAGAGCTGTAAAGCGGTTACCAGACAGGATAAACAAAGTGGGAATTAGTCCTGCATCTACTTTGCTGTGCATTGTGTAATATAAAAAGAGAAAACGACACAAAAACAGCCCTATTATTACATTTAGAGTCAGATTCATGTGTCGGTGATGCCAATAAAGCTAAATCTGATATCACAGTAAGGCTGCCGTCCTGCCCGCCACAAGACAGAGAACTAAACAGATGCTATCTATCCAGTCATCTATCAACCTGTCCAAACAAAAAGCCGCCAGGGCATTGGAGGCAAGTGAAGTGGAATGCGCATGTCAGTTCTGTAACTGATGATCATACTGCTTAAATGAGTTAACATTTTAGCTCTAACGGCAGGGGGAAAATGAACTCGCATGTGCAGCCAGCTCTGTAACCAGACTGATGCCGACATCTAAGACAGCTATGACAAATGGTAACACCCCTAAACACAGATAACAGCAATCCTGGCAACTATGAACCGGAGAAGGTAAAAGGTTCCAGTAAGATACTGACAAAGAGCTGAATCATTATGTGGAGGGAAGGAGGGAGGGGTAAAAAAAAAAAAAAAACACAGCGAAAGGAAATGCCATCTCTTCTCTCAAATGTGACTGTGATGAAAGGCGTACAGGGAGATTAATTTCCTCGAGGCGTTCCACCTTCTTGCCCATTTTGACCCCAGCAAAGAGAAGATTGAATTGATAATTCTGCAGGTCCTCGGCACATCCTGCCCGAGACAGACTCTGAGCGAGCTACAGCATTACCTCGTTCGCACCCTTGTGCTTCTTCTCTAGGGCGTGCTTCATTGAGTCTTCTGGCTGAACTAGACGGCATGTCAGTCAAGAGCACCACGGAGGATGATAATGAAACAGCCATCAAACGTTATTGGTGGAGTAAAGCCAGTGGACATTATCGGGCCACGCTGAACGCTACATGCAGAATACTAAGCAGCCGGGACATCGCTCTGATGAAAATCTTTTTCCCCGAGATGCGGAAATCAAGGCGGGTTGAAGATGTTTTAGGTCATGATGGATAGTAGAGGAGGTACATCAGTGGTGCCAAATTTAAAACATAGGATTGGTAGAATAAGTAAAGTGAAATTTTAAGCACCCTCATCTTGTGCATTACTCTTTGGGGATATGTTTCACCAAAGGAGTGCCTGTAATTGGGATTTTTACTCATTGTGTTGGTAAATCTGGCGCGGAGCACAGTCCTAATTTAATTGAAGCCCAAATTGAAATCGATGTCATCAACATGCGCACGTTTCAGCAGCTTTAAGGGTAAGTGTTTGTAACTTTACAAACACTTACCCTGAAACGCTGCTGAGAGTATAAGCTTATTAGTATTGCGTAAGAAACTCTCAACAGTTTTTTGAACCCTGCAAAAGGACATTCCTGCCATATTAATGTCACAGAATCTGCAGGCTGTTCGAGAAAAAAAAGATTGCGGCAAAGTTTGTTCACTTGATTATTTCTTCTAACCTTTGCATTTTCTCCTTCTAATTATGCTCCGCAGTGGCGTCAGTAAGGAGATGTTGAAGCTGCGCCAACAGACTCTCTGTTTCTGCCGCCGATTCTGACGTAGAAGCAGAAGAGTGTGAGGAAAATGAGATTATTCATACATTTCGGATGTATGTGTTCACACTGGTTTGGTATCAGCGGTGCAATAAGCAATGATCGCAATTATAGGATCTACGATGATAAAACAGTCAGAGGAATGCTTTAAACTCTTAGATATCATTTCATTAGTATGTGCAGTGCAGTCCAGGACGGCCTTTGAAGTTATATGGCAATTTATTTGCTGTAATTACTTAAACTTAAGTCCTATACTTTTACTTTGGTTAATGATTTAATGTTTCTTAGAATGCCTTTCGGCAACTTTGAGAGTGCCTCGTTGCTTCAAATGTGAAACGTTTCACATGGTGTATATTTTACAGTAGCTAGCAGGCAAACTAGTTTGTAGACTCTTGGATGTCGCTTGAGGCTGCACTGTAGGAGTGGTGAACATGTGGGCAAAACTGTGAGACAAGAAAGAAGTGCTCCTTTGACTTTGAACAGACGCCAAAGCCGGACGCTTACAATTAACATTTAAGGCTTTGGACCTGCACTTTACAGCGACTGCACTGGAAATCTACAATTGACCGTTTGTACCTCCCCAGAACAGTGATTGTGCAATTATGGCTGAGGTGTAGCAGGTCTGCCAAGCATTGGGTTTCTCCACATGATGAAGCTGTGGGCACGGGGCCACAGCAAGAGCAATACGTGACTTCTTCAAAGTGTAGAGGGTGGCCTTTCAAAAAACACAAATATAAGAGCAAACATAACATCTCACCTAACACAAGCGGCCAATCGAATGCATGGCTTACATAACGGAGACTTCTATGCTTTTCTACTCTATAGACTTCTAATGAGCACATCATGTCAGCTGGCATACAAAAATAATATGATGGTATTTCAATATCTTCCACGAGGATCATCAACTGTGGAGGATGCTGACCTTTTCCCTGATACATGCAGTTTTAGCATCAATTGTTTCATATCATGTACGTAACCATCAAATTCATTATGAAGACCCTTGTTTTCTCGTTATAAAGCGAGGAAGCTAAAGCCGATCAGATCGGAAGTTGTCACTTCAGCTGTGAAAATTGACGGTTGCCTGCTATACAACGAGAATCAAGTAACAATTGTTCTCAAATTGATATTTTATTCATTTTGAGTGGTACATCTGCCCCAGTTATCAGTGTATATAGCGTATAAACTGTGAGAATGAAAAGCTTAGCAAAAGGACTAAGACAAATGAGACTTTAAAGACACAATAGACACATCGCCAGTATTCTTGTGGTATATTTTAAGTTTAAGTAACCAACATTGAACTCAAACTCAACTCTGCTCTAGTAATTCATCGTCAGCCAAGATCTTCCTCTCTGTTTAAAGTTATATTACATTTTTATCTTAGCTAGTAATAAATTAACAAGCAAGCCCATAATCATCTCGCTGGTTGAATGAGTCCAGTATAAATTTATTGAGACCACAAATGTCTTCCACTCATCGCAAGTCCAGCCTTCCAGCTCTCATCCAGCGATATGCATGTGATACGGGCTCCGCTTGGGCTGTAATTACTGTAATCATGAGGGCAACAGAGGGAGAGGGTCGTAACTATGCCCCCGGTAGTTTCAACATCATGTCTCAACTCCTGTAATTATGGCTGAGACTATTATTATTAACTGAGATGCATTCACCCAGAGGAGGGAAAAAGAGCTTAAACCAGGGGAAAGTCACTTTAAAGACTCATAATCATCATGTATAAAAAAAAGACAGCGATTTTAAGCATTTCCTAATGACACACATTAGTTTAATCTGTGTTGATGTATCTCCTTTTAGATAGAGTAGTGTGGACTGTAAAACAGCACAAGGCATGCAAGAACAGAGAACTGTTCAGACGTACCTGGGCTCTTTTGTCACTGTCAGTACTTAGACATCTTATTACTAATCAACAGGATTAATTCACTTGCCTGACAAACATAAGCTCAATTGAATTATTCATAAAATGTTCCTTCCTCACATACCAAACAACTGACACATCCTAAAGCACGCATTAAAAGAAAGTGACAGGCAACTCATTACAACTCACACAGACTCAAACCGTCGACCATCTCTCCAAGCCCGTGCAAAAAGTGTCATATTTTACCCTGCTGCTCGTATAAACAATTCCCATCCATCATCAGTGGACTTTCTATATTTCCAGTCCATCAGCAATGACTAACCCCCTCCCTGCTTCACTCATGAAACATGCGGCGTCACAACTAATGACTTTGCTGGCAGTCTTGTGGCTGGCTCTTTGCTTTGTTTGTGTCGACACACATATATTTAGAGGGTGTCATCTTTAATTTGGCCCCCGGTGGAAACGGTGAGGTGAAATATGAATATGTGTGTAGGTGTGTGCCTACAGCATCGCTCATCTTTTAATATGGCATCTGTGGCAGACAAATTCTACCGAGCCCGAGTGCATCAGCCACGGAAATGCTAATGCAAGCCGGAAAAGAGTCTCAAATAAGCAGAAGCAGCATCAGCTCCTGGCAGACGACACCTTCAGCTCTACAACAAGCGACCATTTCAGAGAATGCCCCTTTTCATGTTTCACATGGTTAATGATCAACAGGGCGTCAAATTGATGAGAGAACTAAACAGTTCCCTTCCCAACCTTTGCAGCGGTCATCACGTCTTAGGTCATATTTTCATCTCACACGATCAAAACATGGAACATTTCAACAGAAGCTGAGGATGAAAACTGTTACGTGCTAACGTGCTCGCCTGTCACCAACTCACAGTGGCTAACACAAAGGGCAAGTGCCTGGACAAAGCTCCATCCCACTGCAGTTGGAAAGCAATCCCTAAGAGAAACTGCTGCTGAACCTCCACATGAGTCACTTTGCTCCCGTTTTGTTCAACGCAGCCATGCACATCATTCGTTTATTTACCCACCAAACATATTGGAGAGAATTAAGGTTTGCTCTGGACCTGTTTGCTGTTACTAACAGGCTGTTACTTCATATCCCAGGGAACAACATGGCACCAATACTGTAAGCACAAAAGGACTGCCAATACAGGCAAAGGTTGGTTTAGCATAGCTGAAATACATTAAGCCCCTCTACACTACACCGCTTCATTTCATCTCAAAAACACACACACATGTAGTCGCAAATGTCAAGTCACGACTGCTGGTGTAACTGCATTTCAAATGGAGCGAGAATGAGCGCACTGGAGATATGCCGTCATGTGATACTGGAGTTACTGGGATAAAGGACTGTGATACTGGAGATATGACTGCATTACCAGGTCCTTAAAAAAAAGTTATAATAAACGACGATGTTGAAAATACACTGGACTTGACCTAAAACCTCAAAATTGATTTTTTTTTTTAGTTTTATACCATTAGCTGAGACCATTAAGGAACGATAGGTCTTGTAGATTTTAAGTGTGCAGTTGAATTCTGTCAGCGGTCTGACGTCAGACTCCTCCAGTCTATTAAGTCTCTCTCTCTCTCTCTCTCTCTCTCTCTCTCTCTCTCTCGCCCAATCGATATGTCCTCCAGGTGCAGGATATAATGTGTAATCATAAAACACAAATTCCAGTCATCATTTTGATCATGATGAGAGTAACACAATGCCGTTAGCAGTCACTGTGTAATTACCCGGCTGGCACAGACCATAAGGGAAAACTAAACTATGCAAATATTTCATTTTCTCACAAAGGCTCCTTTGGGATCCGTCGTGTACAATGCAGAGAATTAACCACGCAACAGCAAAGTGGATCTCGTACCATTAGCCCCAAGAAGGTATATCCAGAATATATCTGTGTTTTAACAGGTTATTTTATGGTGCTAAACTCAACCTATGAGGGGAAAAAACAGAAAGAGGCATTAACTTACATACCAAGAGGTAGAGGCTGCCACCCCTTACTATAATGAACAAAGCCTTCTGTACAGCGTCTGACAGCCTGTGAGTGACAGCTTAATAATTTCAAGCTTAGCGTATTACTATAAAAGCTTTGCCTATCCAGATCTTTTGACACACTGAAGCAGAAAGGGCCGTGCTAGCAATTTACATGCAGGTCTTGCTCCAGCAATATCAGTCATTGCTCAACGGCAGCGGAGTATTCATTGATTTAATCAAAACCGATGAAAGATAGAAACTGAACTGAATGATAGTCATCAGAGGTAACCAGGGGTAACACTGCAGAAATGTATTTCAGAAATGTAGGGAGGATGTCAGCAGATATCCAGAGCTCTCTGTTAACACAAGAACACAAATCTGTGGGCCAGGGACGCACATGGCTGCAAACGTTATTGTCATTTCTGGTAAATGCATCCATTGCACTTTCACTGAGTTGCTTAGCCTATAAAGTGTTAGAAGTAACCAAACTCACGGCTTCACACTGCCCCTTTCTGTAAGACCATGTAAAAATTAAATAAAAATAAGAAAGCTATTGGAAATCATATGCAACTGTAAAAGCAGCTAGACCTCACATTGGAGGAGCTGAATAGGAGTTGTTTGGTATTTTTTAAACTGCCAAATTGATTAATCGCCTAATTGTTTCGGGACCAGGAGATTACCAAGGCTCCCCACACCTTGCGTAAAGCAGGATCTGACATTGGGTGTATTCGTCAGCATCCCTGCGCTCTGCTTTAAAAAGGACCACACAACTGCACATGTAATGTTGGATAATGCTTTCTATCCTTCCTGTGGGTTGCTGCATCGCCACAGAGCTGGCGTGCTGAAGTTTCAGCACCATCGAGTGGACAGCTCCACACCCTCATGGCCAGAAGACCCACAGCAACGTATTGATTTCTCCATTAATCATAAGGGACTTTGACAGAAGTTGTCCTCAAGTCGCAGTTATTCCAGCTTCCCCCCCTTAGTACAAAACTACAAATCACTTCCCATGCAATTCCCTCAAATGTACTTTATGCGATTTGCACAACGATAAACCAAAATCGGACAGGAACCGGAACACATTATTAAATTAAGACAGGAGAGAGGATGTCCTTGGTGGGGGAGGAAGAGGTTGTTCCACTGAGTCCTAAGCATCACCATGTGATTGAAACAATCAATAGCCTTTGCTGAAATGATTGTCTCGCCCAACGCACTTGCTCTCACAATCGCATAAACCATTTATCTTTGAAACGAAAGATGATCCACAAGTGGGCACGAAGGGTGCATAATAGGCTGAAAGTGATTAGTCACAAAGGTAGTGTTTTTCGGCACAAGTAAGATGCCAATTAGATGTTTTATCTATTGTATGCAGTACTTTCCATTTTTTTCTTAGAAATAAATGCTACAAAAAACGGCATGTGTATCGCTGGTCGGAACAATACATACACATTGCTGACATAACAGCATTGAAATCCCTACCTGGATAATTAGGGTGTATTATAAATATCCACTAAATAGCAGTGCATTCTCGAAAGTTTTAGAATTAATTCATTATGATTCATCCCACCTTTGTGGAGGAGCGCGGCAGGCATACTGATGAGCCTACTCCTGTTTAAAAAAAAAAATCATTATTATCGTAGGAAATAAGTGCAGCCAGGTGAATCACACCCACACCGAAGTGTAGCGCATGCTGTGGATCTGTGGTGCTCCTCAAAGTCTTGTCTAACTAGCTTCATATGACTAGTGGTAAAATAAGCAAATATCAAATTGTGGGACTGTTGAGTGAAGTTTGGCATGACAGCCTCCATAAAAGAAACGGACACGTATCGGGGCGATGGGTTAGTTAACCCACACAGTGCGGATATACATCCTACAGGCTGTGTCCTCAAACCCGAGTGAAACATCAATAATGGGCAATGCTTATAGCAACGCTCTGATATGGAGCAAGTGGAAGCCAGCGATTAGAAATGAATAATAATGTGAAACTCACCAGAGAGGGATATAATCCGAAAATGGTGAGGGAGAGGACGGGGTACAGGACGCTCAACAGGACCCGCATGGTTACGGGCTCCTGGCAGCCACTTTTCTCCAAGGTGCAGTCCTTTAACATGAGCTTCTGTCCTCTCGTTCCCCTCCGCGCGGTCTCTACTGTGGTCGAAGCCCGGACAGAGCGCTCCGACGGCGGCAAAGGCTCCACACGCTCACCGGCATCACACCCCTCCGCTGCACGGAGCTCCGTCTGAGAGCAGAGCCGAGAAAAAAAGTTTTGCGCGAGGGGGAAATATTCAAATGTTTTAGTTCCAGCAGACTGCAGGGGAGGCGCACCAAGGGTGGATGTGACATCACTTGATGGGTTTATCTATCTATCTACCCTTCTATAGTGTTCTATATATATATATATATATATATATATATATATATATATATATATATATATATATATATATATATATATATATATATATATATATGTATATATATATATATATATATATATACATATATATATATATATATATATATATATATATATATATGTATATATATATATATATATATATATATATATATATATATATATATATATATATATATATATATATATATATATACATATATATATATATATACGCGGAGCTGCCTTGTGTTCTTTTATTTTGCCTCTTCTGATTGCTGTATGATGGTATTTATCCTATAAATACATATATATATATATATATATATATATATATATATATATATATATATATATATATATATATATATATATATATATATATACACATACATATATCCATATATCTATCTAGTTTATGTCATAAAACTGTGATTTTGATGACCTTCATCTTCACCTTCAGATTGTGTACAGTTGTCTTTTCGAGGAAAAAAATGTCAGTGCCAGTACCTCTTACTGTCATGATGCACTCAAGATTTTGCCAACAACTAAAGTGTGTGTGTGTGTGTGTGTGTGTGTGTGTGTGTGTGTGTGTGTGTGTGTGTGTGTGTGTGTGTGTGCGTGCGTGCATGTGTGCAAATGGCATTGTATTGCGAGGAATTAATGGGCTGAATTCCATCAAACCTGAGTATTTTTGAATGTGTGTCTGTGAACAAATAGGTTGTGTTTGCACAAATGATCTGCTATTGGTTCTGGCCTTCACACACTTAAAAACAAGAAAATGTCCCATCAATAAATTGTTCATCGTGTTTCGATGGGTTTTGTGCAGGCAGAGTTTCAGAGCAGGTGCTTTGTGGATATGAACTTGCTCTATTTGCTTACAATCTACAATGTGTTTTCCCACTTGTTTCCCTTTCGCTTGTCTTCAACGTACCTTTAAGGACATCAGGAGGGGGAGGGGGGGAGATCGGAAAACAGGTGCAGCAACAACAAAAACCTGATAAGACTATGGTCTCTCGCCTTTTTTTTCCCAAAAAGAGAGGGAAGCAATCGAGGGAGCCTGGTTCTTTATGACTCCCATTCAGAGCTTGAGCTGAGAGGTTCTTATTTACAATGCCGATGGGGGGGGGTTTCTCCACACATCTGTGGTTACCCTCATACTGTATAGTTTCATGAATATCTCATGCCTGAGATATTCATGAAACTATTCATCAGTGGAGCAGCAGTGGGGAGATGAGATGCCAGTGCAGGCTGGCGTGAAGACGCATGCCTCTGGAAAAGCAGCAGCACAATGCCATGAGATGCAGTGCTGCTGGCAGTTGTATTCAGTTGAAGTCTTGATAATCTGGTCATCAACTGTATGACATTTTGTTCCGGGGTTGTGTCATGAAGAAGAATCTCTCCACAAATCTCTCATCACAGATTTGCATTTCTTACTTTCGGGCCTGCAGCTCCTCATATTCAGTGACACGTCTATCAAAACACAAAGCCATGCTCAGTGTAGCCCTACTTTTACTTTATATGCTCTCGTCATTCCTCGCAAGAATTAAGACCCAATTAAAATCAAATCAAATCAATGACGGCAATTAAAACGTGTTTTTATTGGTCACTGGGATTATGCATGTTTTCTTGGAAGCTCGGATACTCTGATAAGATTTTAACAGTCGTTTGGCGTTAACTTCTGTTTCAAAATGAGGAAGTGAATTTTCACCAGCTTTGAATCTCATTTCCCACGACGTGAAGCGTATGCAGAAGATTGAAAAGATCGTACATGAAAACAATCCTGTAAATGGAAAAAACAATCCCCCAGAGGATGGATGCGGCAGACTTTGATAATTGCCCTGCCATTTACTCGAGGGCCACCTGAAAGTAAACACTTTTGGCTTTTGGTTAAAAGGTATTGAATGGATTGCTAAGAAAGTACAGCAATACACACAGAGCTATGAATGAAGACTCTTAGTCTTGTTGGATGTGTAGAGGAGCAGAGTATGGAATAGAAATGACAAAGCAGGACTAACTGTTGTGTAGAAAGACTGTGGCTTTGCAGAGGACACAACATTTGTGCTTAGTTGCACTACCAAACACCTTAAGTTGGTGTGGGAATAGCAGACCGAAGTGGTGACAACGCTTGCTGTTAGTATGAGAGACATGGGGCCTTTATAACTAAAGTAAACCTGCTCCACGGGAAACTAAAGCTCCGCTCAACCTTTACATTGAGAGGGTGGGGGATGTTGTTTCTTCATATTTTTAATTAGCAGGATTATTGCCAGCATTTTCTTATTCATCCATACATTTTATCTGGTATGTTTTGAGCAGTCTGCTGTTTTAGGTGGCATGCTGTGTATTCAGACTGCAGCACTGTGTTCCCTCCGTGGCAGATAGAAAAATTCTCCTGTCATAGTTTCAAGCGGGGAATGAAACTGCTTTTCAACACACCACTTTAAGCATTGCTTACCAATGAGCTCCTCAGAGCCGTTTGTTTGAAGAGGAAACTTTGACACTGGAAAGGAAGCAGGCTCACATCAGTGTTTGCATGTCGATTAGAGCCGTGTGACCTCTAGTTTTTTGGTGAAATGATAAAAGGAATGTAAATCTAATTTACAAAATCGACTGGGGGAAAAAACCATCCAGCAGCGCTCCGATGCCCATTCACACCAGTATAATGGAGTCTTAATGGAGCAAGCTGTAATAGAGCTAGTTCAGACGGTTAAGTTGGAGTAATTAAAATCAAACACACCTTCCACTGGAGGAGACCAATCTACTTAATTCTATATTCTTTTGGACGGTCATGTTTGTGAATTGCAGGTTCAGCTGTTGGGCATGTGTAATGCTGTTAAATCACAGTAAATGATGTACATTTATATATAATAAATGTATTACACGGTGCTATTTGTTTACCTCACTAACAAAGACCACAACAATAGTGACATGCGTTTACAGATGGTTTATTGTAAGATGGAAAGAGAGGGTTAAGGGAACGGAAAGGGGTCGAGGGATGAAGGGATGTAAGGGAGATGGAACAAGAAGGGTGGAAAGGGTTGTGGAAAGAAGGTCGGAGGGGTGTGATGAGAGACTGCTGGTGGCCGGTGGGGGTGGAGACCTGTGAGTCTCTTCAGAAGCTCTGGTGCTGAGTCCCCCGTTGTTCCTGTAGTCCTGTGGGAGGGAGAGAGAGAGAGAGAAAGAGAGAGAGAGAGAGAGAGAGAGAGAGAGAGAGAGAGAGAGAAAGAGAGAGAGAGAGAGAGAGAGAGGTTGGGGGGAGGGATGTCGGAGAGGAAGTGAACGGGTTCGTTGCGCTTCAGCGCTTAGCGTTCGGGTAATTGGCTGAGTTCGGGGCGTGGACTTCGTTCTGGAACTATGTTTCATAAAACACCATTTATTAAAAGCCTCCATCTTTTCGCCACTCATTTACACCTTGAAACTGGTCAAAACTCTCTTTCCTTCTCATCTACATCTTCTCGTGTGTCCTTGGCTCTTTTAGGTCTATCAAAGAAAAGGTTTAGTTAAAAAAAAACACCAGATCCGTTGCACACATTTAAATCTCTACAGGTGTCTGAAGTGACCAGAATATCAGATCATCTGGTGGTTAGATATTAGTCATGTATCACTGAGGGATAAGCATGTGTGTGTGCGTGTCTGTGTGTGTGTTGTGGCATGTCCATCTGCATTTATTTACCCAGAGGTCATCTAATGAGTAGTCTGGGGAGTGAGGCTGCGTCATGTGGTGGTAAATCAGAGTCTTGGTAAACAACATCTACCAACACTAACCACAGTGTCGTCCTCCAATGGCTTCCGTCCAAATTGGAGGACTCCCTGCTGTAGCATTAGCTAAGCATGAAGGACAATTTTGCTAATCTATCATCTCATAACTGGCAAGAATTCTCAGCGTTGAGTATAAGGCATAAGCCGGAGCCCAAATACTCTTGTTGTCGACATGACCTTCACCTCCTCTACATTGCATCGCACTCCAACGCGTATCACTCCTGTGAACGAGATCTGTGACACTTTAAAGAATCTTTACATTACCCCTGAGGTCGCCGGTGTCTGTGTAGAGACTTACAAGGAGCAGACGCGGCTTCTGTTCACTGTGCTTCTGAATGGATTTCATCCGCATTCGGCTTGTTCAAGTTAAGGTTAACCTCACCTTCGCATCAGACCCTCTGAAGCGCGACACAGTAACTGACAACCATTCGGAAACAGTGTGATGTGGGCTGCTGACGCCATGGTTCACAAACAAAAAAAGACTACTATCAATTATGTGTATTGATCAGCTGTTGTTATTTCCTGGCAGAATTGCACACGCATCAGGCTTTTTCCTAACAATGAATGTACATTGGAAATGTACAAATTCATCGTATAGCTCTTTCATGTACATGTTAAGCTAGAGTTGGGTTATGACCCACACGTAGAGACACTAACAGTCCTCCTCTGGGACTCCAGATTTTGTTTAAATCTAAAAACGTATACATAAAAGTTCACTTTTTGAATGTCTGATTTTCTTTCATTTATTTTGTCGTATTTCCAGCCTGTTTTTCTGTCAAATCTCAAGAAACACACAACTACAAAACATCTGAGAGCTCATGAGCAAGGTGCAACCTGACTGCACCATGCCAACGCCTCAACAGAGCTCAAAGGAGGAGGAACAATAACTCCATTAATCCACCCAATCTCAGTCACTATCAGATCACTTCTTATTCAAGCATTATTAATATACAGCTCGCTTCACCAACATTAAACGCAAAACAAATTCCATATAAGGAATGGACTAAAATGGTAAAATGGGCCAGAATTAGTTTGGGTGTGTGTGTGTGTGTGTGTGTGTGTGTGTGTGTGTGTGTGTGTGTGTGTGTGTGTGTGTGTGTGTGTGTGTGTGTGTTGAGTTGAGTTGAGTGTTGGTTGAGTATTGTACACACTCACAAACAGAAACTTTACACAAACAGATGTGGGGAAAACGTGTAACTCGTGACATTATAGCAAAAAATGAAGAATCAATTAAGAGTCCCTTAAGGATGCCCTTTCAGATGAACAAGGGTCTCATGTGCTGGAAGCTTTTGGCAAAAGGTCACACCCGACAGTACTTGTACAAACCAGAGGGGTATTTGAGGCAACCGAAGAAGCTCCTGTGGGGCACTTGGACTTTGAGGTGGTTTAATTTGAGGATTGCACTTGAATGGCTTAAGTGTATCTCTGCTATGCCATGAAGCAAGGCAATACTCCAATATAAGGACAATACTCTGGTCCAATAAAGACTTTTTAAAGGGCATTCCTGCACTGTGAGCAAAAAGGACACGGGTCAGTTTCCCTCTGAGTAACGTTCTGAAGTAATATGGAGAAGAATAGAGTCACAGAACAGAAAGCAAAGCACAGATGAAACTCCACCTGTCAGGCATCCGGCACTCTTCAACACCATCGCCGACAGCGACAGATAATACATACTAAAGCAATAAAGCCGGTCCAGACTTCCAGTTTACATCAGCAGTCATTACAAACACATCACGACGGCACTTGGGTCACAAGACAAAAACATCAAGCACCAGCACTGAAATGCATCAGGACAATAATGAACAATCATCCCTGCAGAAAACCACGGAGGAAGCACAATTGACTGACACTTGGCGCGCACACACACACACACACACACACACACACACACACACACACACACACACACACACGCACACACAATCTCCCCTAAACTCAAACTAACTCCGATCATCTATATATGCAAGCTGTACCTGTACAATACAGTATGCGATAGGGATCTCGTTATAGCATATGTCATTGTTTTAGTAATAGATTTTAATTGATCAATACAGTTATTCATCACACGAAGACTTCCGTTTCCTGATCCCCTCTCTTCTCCCTCCGCGACCTTAAGAGACGATAGTCTCCACCGCTCCTAGAAAAAGACATGTGTGCGTTTCATGTTTGTCACACTTGACATCAGGGACAGGCCGATATCCCATCTATATTACAGATGTTGCCATTAGTGCTTTCTCTACTTCCCCTTTACTCTTTTGTCTGTCGTGTGTGTTTCAGAATTACCTTGCTGCCCTTTTGCTCTCCTCGTGTGCTGTTGCCGTATCGTCCTTCCTCTGTCATTCCCCTCTGCTGCGTTATTCCTTTTCCCTTCTCCTCCTCGTTCCTTTCTGGCATTAGTTGCTCAGCAACATCAACTGGTATTTGGTGGCACCGAAAGGGGGGAAGAAGAAACAGCACATTCAACGTTCGGGGTCTTTTGTCATCCTGCAGAAGCTGGTGGGTCTGAAAAGCACTTCGACCTGAGAGTGGACCTCTACCAAGGCTGCCGTTCACTGATTAAACAGTTTCGCTGTATGCCTTTTAAAACAAATAACACATTGTAATTTAAATGGAGCTAATTAATGGTACCTTAGGGACGTTTTGAAAACGTGCGGTGCTGCAGTGCCGCATTATTTTATTCTATAGCGCGAGGACGTTCTTACTGTGAGCACAGTCGTCTGTAAAAGGCTGTAAAGCATCATTAAAGAAAAAGAAGAAGACTTCCCGCTGGTTTCACCAAAACATTCCCAAAAAAGTTTTGCAGAATGTTTTATGAAGAAATGTTTTCTCTTGATGATGATTCAGTTTGTTTTGAATAGCCCAAACAAGAAATCACAAATTTGCCTCAGAGGGCTTTACAATCTGTACACATACGGCAGCCATGTCCCAAGACCTCACATCGGATCAATGATGATGATGATGAGACTCAGGTTGAAGGTGGGTGGAGACATGCTGCAATTACATGATGTTGCCTGACTCATATTATTAAGACAGGGTGCACGCCAAAGCGTGGTTTCCAATGACACATGCTTACTTTAACCTACGGTCCTGCAGCATGTCAATCAAATACAACGTCTTCCAAGACCATTAACAATACTGAGCAATTTAATGCATATTTGTCATGGTTTATTAGAGCAGCTGAACCCAACGGATACCACTGTACTGTTTCTGTGGACACTTGAAAGCTGTGATAAGATCACACAACATCTGTATCACCTGCGGATTCAAAATCACACCCGCTTCCTCAAATGCTGCTTTCACCTCACGTCAAGTTTTCATACCCTCTGCGCTGGATAACTAACAGTCAGCTGGCACACAAAGCTTACAGGAAAGTCAGGGAGACATCAGAAGAGCAGTCTTTACTTGCCACACACTTTGAAAAAGAGGTCTAATCGGCTAATAATCAAATCTCCATGTATCTGAATCACTTTCAGGGTCTTGGTATCGTGCATGCCGATAACAGTGAGTCCTTCATATTATTATTTGAAGCAGTGCTTTTCCCATTGTGACACGCCAAAAGGACGACTTGTGCAGAAGGCCCATTTTCAGGAAAGGGGGGGCTCAAAGTGTTTTGGTCGCGGTGAATGTCAAATTGTGTTTGTTTCCAATGAAAACTCAGAGATTTCAAGTAACACATGTTCACGGTATAGTATGCGAGTATATTTTCACTGCCTCTAGAAATAAGTTTTGTATGACTTATTATAACCTTTGGCTATAAAATAATATGCTTGACTCTTCAAATGAAGCTCAAGAACTGTCAACAACACATTGATCACAACATGCACAGCTAATTACAACATACAGACAGTGTACCAATTAGCTCTTGTATAATTGCCTCTTGAATGCTGGTAGTTGAGTGGCCTCTGGAGTTTGACTGCTCCTTTGTTTGAACCAGATATAGATATCTTTATTATGTCTTTGCTTATTAGTCACGTTTTGATATACTATTTTGAAGAACCGGCTAAAGTGTGACTCGGGAGTGTAATGCATCTTGTCTTTGCGTCTCACACTCACAACATTATGCTAATTCTGTCCAAAGGGTTGGAGCAATTAACTGAACACCAAACAAGTTTTATCCTTTAAGCTGCTGTAATGAATTTATGTGTATGTCTGGGAAGAAAGCAGCATTCTCTTTGTGGTTTTCCGAGAAATAAAGATCTCCAGCGCAATAAAGTGCCCATAAAAGGAATGTATGCAGTATGCAAACAAATGTTATGTACAATTTAATTAGATCTAATGCTTTAATCATTATCAGGTAATGGCTTACAGTATGCATCATTCTCTCTGGGACATTTAAACAAAGTCGTTAACAGTGGTCATGAATGTATTTAAACTCATATGTGGAGGTGTGCTGTATAAAGAAATAATGAAATACAATGTATTAAAAACATATGTGTTTATGCTTTCATGAAAGAAATTATAATTAATTATAATTTCGTATTAAATGTTTAACATAATATTATTAGTGGAGACTTTTATACGCCTTGTCCTGAGAATCTGCTGTCCAATCTTTCACTGCTTGGGCCTAACATCATGCCATACAGCACACTGACCAATGCTTTCCCCCTTATTGCTTTGACTGTGAATAAGTCACAACAGACTGAATGCTTGCAGCAAGATATATTCTTTAATCTTCAGTCTTTGCTGGTGTGTCCTCTCCTCAGGTCTGCTCTCTCTCCACAATACCGATTTGCTTCTCTGCTTGACTTGAAAAACTCTGTGCTGCAGAGGTGTATGGCCAAACAATCTGTCTACCTTCTTGCATGGCTGAGAAGACCTGGGGAAATGTCAGCTTGCCCATGCTGAACCACGGCTGAATCACCGTGTGCCAGTATATTCAGGTTCAGCCAAAGTTCACTTTTATGAAATTGCAAACTTTTGTTGTCTATTGAAGCTACTTTCAGCCTCCAATAATACTCACTGGTGATTCTGATTAACTGACCCATAGGCAGCAGTTAATGGCCCAATATTTGACGATATATCATAACAGTAATGTGTGTTGAGCATCCGATTTTCACCTGATATGTAAAAGACAGTAGGGAGGACAACTGTTTCCCACCCACATAAATGTTAATTTACTTGTCTGTACTATCTTTCCCTGCCCTCCTGCTCTCTCCACCTACACTTTTTAATCAAAAGCTGGATGCAACAAGTTGAGGTCTACTCTTTGGGGATTGTTGAAAGTCCTTCTGAGAGACCAGAGGAAATCATTAACCGAGGAAGAAGTAGATAAAAAGAGAATAATAACAGACACGTTTCATTCAAAAAGGACTGCTGGTATATATTGTTTATCGCATGCTGATCAAATCTCAAAGTCCCTTCAGGTTATTCAAGGCTAAAGGTTTTCATTAAGACTCAGGCTACTTTTATTTGTGAATTTATTAAGCACTTTCATCTTCATGTGAAGATTAAGGTCATAATGTTAAGAGTAGTGCTGTTAACGAGGTGCACTTTTTGTTAACATCTACTCTTCATGTTGATCCAAACTCTGGTCTCTTTTGTGTACCTTAATGCTGAATTTCTGAATATTTTTTTCTGACTATTGAATTGGAGTCAACTTAAAATAACTTGGTAACTTCAGTATTTATTGATCCAAAGGCTATTTTTTTTATTTTTTAATTGGTTCAGTATTGAAGGAGAACGCAGCAGCCGTTAAACAGGCTGCAGTGTCACTGAGGACAACGCATCACCTCCATTTACATCCGCTTGTTTTTGAAAATAAATGTTCGGTACCTTTTGCTTGATCCGGTCTGTTTGTTTATGTGTGTATCGCTGGGAGAAGTCCCTTTTGGAAATCTTGTGTTTTGTCCTTGTTGTTACCATGAATGTATACTTAGCTATACAGACAGCTAAACACGCTCCTAATCCAGCTGTTTAATAGATTTCAGTATACAACTGTGGACAAAAGAGCAAGGAAATCCATAAGACAATGCTGCATCACTACACTATGTAAAAACAAGCTTAGCTTTAGGACTATATCAAATCTTTCAAAAACAACATTCAAGTAAAGAACCAATACAGTAAGTTGTGTTATAGACAATTCACAAGACACTTTTACTGTACTTAAATTACAACGAAGTCCGCTATACCTGGCTAAACAAGATACATTTTCAAAAAATAATGATACATTGACGTCACTTTTATGCATATAAACTATGCTACTTACAGAAGACGCCATGTGTAAACTGTGAAGGTGAGGATGCCATTGGATTGAGGCCAACATATGGCTACCTCCGCCAGGATACAGAGTGTGATTGAAGCTTCCTAAAGCTTGGAAAAAACAAATAACCTTTCTTAGCTTCTGCTGGAGGAGCTACATAGAGGCGCAACATGGAGGAGTCTGAAGTTCTTCTCTATCTTCTTCTACTATCTCCTCTTCAAATAGCATTATCTTGCATGGCTAGAAGGAACTGGGACGCTAGTTTTTTAAGACATTAGCTTTGAACATATAGACAGTTGGTCAGTGGATCCCGCCAAGGCAGACGGCAATCAACTATGACAAGATCCAGCTGTTGGGCGTAGTGTACATTGTGATGACCTTTGTGTACACAGAGGATGTCTCTGCCAACAAATCCAAGAATCTCAACAGAAACGTCAAGAGGAGGGATCAACTGTGGGGAGGAGATGCATGTCGCTACACATAGACTCTGTTGGGATTTCTTCTTTTTTGCGGAATAATGTTGCATTAAGCATCGGTAGTGAGACATGAAGTACCCCATTAGCGGACTCCATTAGCCCCCCTCTTCCTTCTAGCCGTGTCTTTGGCTCGCACACACATTTTGAGGGTGTAGGCAGAAGTGTCACTCTGGGTGTCAAGCATGCCTTGCTTTGATTATCTAGTATCACGTACGTACTGTATGTCCTCATCTTTTTGCCCCTTCAGATAATGTCTAGATTTTTATAAAGGATTTCCCTTGATGACCCTCACCACAGCCCATGTACGTGACGACGTTGCTGCATCCAGAGTGTGTTCTGTTTGCTCCCTTGTGGATTGTGTTGGAGCGAGCAGCGAGAGCTGCTGTTGGCTTACATGGAGAGCGTCACAGTGCTGAGCCTAGTGTGTTGTCAAAGCATTTAAAACACAGGAAGTTCTTTGCTATGAAACGTCTTCGATCTGCAAGACATTTTTCTTGGCGAACTTGGTGAATCTCTTGTGGAGAGTACACTGCCTATCTGGATCAACGATAGACCCTGTAGGGGAGTCAGTGGAGGAGGTGTTTCCGACTTTGGTTGTAGTGACCACTATTGGTTTGAAGTTCCCTCATTTGGATGAACACCTGTCAACTTTGAACGTAGCTGACTTGGGTGTAAGGAAAGCATAAAGTCTTTGAGAAACAAAACATGTGGTATGGACCATATTCTTCCTCCTATACAGAGACCCCAGTGTCATCCAAGATGTTTTCAGGCAGTTTCTCCATAATAGCAAGCATGGTAAATAACCCTAAAGCTTTGCCGCTTTGATTTCTAGGTGCATATCTTTTAACTCTTGAAGCCTCTAATGATCTGTCTTTGAAAGCTTTGGGAATTGGTCCAATCCACTAAGTGAAACATCAATTGCCTCCAGAGAGCCATGGCACTCGCCAAGCCTCCAGCTGCGTTGTGCAGTGACTCCAAACCAAGTCACCAAATGAGCGAGTCCATTTCTTAGCTATGTTTGAGATTAAGCCCCTCTACTACATTGTTATAGCTACATTTACAGGCTGGATAAAACACCTTAAACAAAGTACAAGAAAGAAAAGTACAACTGAAACTTTAGAACACTGAAAATTAACTCAAGTACGACAGAAAATTGTATTCAGGAGTTCATGTAGAATTCATGTTGTTATCCTGAAGATGGTTACGTTTTAATTGGACCCAATCACAGCTTGCAAATCAACTGCGTGAGGATATTTCTCGCACTCGGTGGAAGTCGGTCCTGGATGAGCCACTTTAGTGGCTGATGTTACATTCCTCATTATACTTCAGGAAATAACAAAGCATTGCAAGAACAATACTGTTCATTGATTTGCATGTCTTATGCATGGATCATCAACTAGTAAATAGTTGTGGCAATTTATCATGTTGTTCTTTTCAGATGTAACAAAAACTCTGAACATGGTTTGCATGCAGATGCTGCAAAGGCAAAACTCGCCACCAAACCAATGTATCTCATGTCCGAGTTGCTGTAGTCTCAGCCTGATGGTTGTGGGAGCTCACACGCACTCTTTTTTTCCACAACAGGCAGGATTAACAGCATCGGCCTTGGCGTCTTGGCTGCATCCGAAAAGGGTGTATGCCTGCGAAGCGTGTAGGACGTCTCAGTTTGTGAGAAGCATTTATATTCTGCAAAACCTTTGACTTGTTGTTGCACCTACAATCCATCCGTAGGAAAGAGCTCTGACCATTCAGCTGAAATATTATAATGTCTGCTCAATACAATACTTAAAGACTTTTGAGAGGTTTCTTATCATGTTTATTTCTCACAATGAAATGAATTAGATTAATTTACATCACAGTGAAGATCTTGAATTGATGTTGACATGTACTGTATCTTAAACCTTAGTCCTTTGGCGCATATATATCATGTAACAAGTTATGAAGCCATCAAGTTCATATTGAAAGACATCTGGGTTATTGTCTTGTTAGGTTGCTGGAAACATTCACAATTCAGACAGAGACAGCATTGTCAACCAACTCATTAAGCTTACCCTAAAGAAGGCTGACAAAAATCAGCTTTGAGGCAGTCGTCATTTCAGCTGGCAAAATCAACAGCAGGAAAGAAATGATAAGCCTTCCTTTGTTTGAAATCAACCACCCAGTGATTCAAAAAGTATTATGAATTTCAGTCGTAAACCACATATGTATTCAAATAGATTTCTTATCAGGCAATTTCGTATAGGAAAATTGACTGTAATTCTCAATGAATGTTTTGTTTGTTGTGTCGGGGTCCCGTGGTCGGTCCCTTCACTGATCACATGCGGTTTACTGCAGCTTCATAAAGGACACCGACTCATCATCTTCCCTGTAATTACCCCCGTGTGTCCCCTCCCTTTCAGCCTGCCCTGGCATGCATACAATGCAAACTTGTTTCAGGAGGATAGAGCATTCGGTATCTGTCCTATTAAGGCTCTGAGCGCACACATTCTCGATGAGTCTGTGCGTCTGTGTGATCAAGGTGAGGGTCAATTCATTCTTTTCAAAAGGAGAGAAGTGCTGCCACTCCTTTTTCGACAGAGCCATACATGTAAAATGACCCCTGAAACGTGTCGTTAAAGCCCAGCCCGGCTAGCTCATGGTCAAATGCTCAATATTTTTCTATTTATTTCTCTGCAGCTGAAGCTTTCGGTTTACCACTGTCCCTGAGCGGTGTAATTTCCGGGCTCAAATGGAATTGCCTCCCTAGTTTTTCACATTTAAAAGCAGAAATATTCCCTGCTTCATGTCCGCAGTCTTCATTTACAGGAATGTATTGTCAATAAATGCAGTTACAGTCGAGGGCTCTGCCTTCCTCTACAGCCGTCTTCAATCAAAATGGGCTGAAGTGATTAGGCTGTTCAATGAAATTCACAATGGATATGGATATAAAACGTGAAGAGACGTGAAGGCTTGAACAAAAAAAGTCCTTATTCCAGAACATCAATGTCTAAATTGTTTCCCCTCACATAAAGAGAAGTAGCCTTTGTACTGTAAGTCCTGGATAAATTGCTTATTATGTGTGAGAGTGTGGCTGAATGAGCATAAAGGATTAGATTACTGTGTCAGTGAATTATGCATTGTGAGCATTTCAAATCAGAAAAACAGTTCGTAACTCGTGGACAACAGAGCATTTACAGCTGACTGTACTATACATATAGTAGGCTACATAATCAGTACATTAGGGCATAACGTACAGGCAGGGGGCATGGGACGCCACACAATCCTGCCTCCTGAATTAGAGAGTTGCTTCAATTTAAGGGGTTAGACCACTGATGTGTGACATCATCAATTTTCAGCTCAACTAAGGGATTTAGCTCACATAAGTATTCCAGCACCTGGTCAAATAGAAAAGTGATTGCCTCGAACCATGTCTGCTGCCATGACTCACTGTTTTATGTACATTTATGAATTCTATATATAGATAGATGAATATATATATATATATATATATAAATATATATATATATATATATATATATATATATAAATCTATATCTATATCTATATCTATATATATATATATATATATATATATATATATATATATATATATATATATATATATATATATATATATATATATATAGATATAGATAGATCCTTAATGTGAGTCAGATGAATGTGAGCTACTTTTGCAACTGCAGAGAGATGCAGCCATATAGTAATGTGGTGTTGAGCTGAGTTGATGCTGACGTCACCTGTTATGTAGATCACCAAGATTTCAATGAATTAAAAAACATGTAATGGCAACCAAGAATGCAAATCACTTTTGACAGTGATGAAAAATAAAAAGGGTCTAGACAGAGTGTGAGAGCTCCTGCATGACGACAGCACTTTGCCGGCGCATAGTTTCTTCCCAAATGAAAATGCCAATCTCTCAAGTAGAATATTTTCCGTCGCTGAGTGTGACAGGACTTCAAATGGCCGAGATGTGAGTAAAGCTGGAGAGGAGATGTGGGCTAAATATCAAATCCATCAGAGAGAGGTCGATAGGTGTGACCTTGTGTAGAACAATCTTTCTAACTTGTCTGGAAGGGAACACATTTCTCATGACAGTGACAACAGAGCAGCATCATTTGAGGAGGAAACAGTGGACGGGAAATATTTCTCCAAGACTTTTAGGGCTTTCCCTTATTCTTGTCACAGTGGTGTCTTTAGCTTGAGTGAAAGGACCAATAGTACACGGTACAAATATTCAATAGTTATTCAAAACCATACAGAAGTAGAAGTAGTATTTTAGCAGAATAAAACAGTTAAAAAAAAAATATATATATATATATAATCATGACGCCTGAGATGTCTTTATTATTATTATTATTATTATTATTATTATTATTATTATTATTATTACTATTATTATTATTATTATTCGGTTGTTCGTGCTGATGCATCAAAGCGCACATAGAGTTATAGAGTTGTGTTGTGGCTGGTTGAGGCTCTAATAGTTTAGTTAGTATCACAGTTCCAAACTTTGAGAAAATGTAAAATTTCTCTTTAGCACAATGGCTAAAATGTGGCCCAATGACACAGCGTATGTGTGCAGAAAGTTGTCACGAGCACACACATAAAATGTGGGAAACGCTGGTTTGATCTTTGATTACAACATATATCAAATGTTTTTAGGTAAAGTTGTCAACTAAAAAGTAACTAGCAACTACAATTGTCAAACATGTAGGGGAATATAAACTACAATATATACCTCTGACTCAAAATGGAGTAGAAGTTACATAAACTACAAAAGGTCCAGTAAAGTACTGACATTTCTACAAAGCTTGAGTTCATTCCGCCCACTCTCCTGTCTATTTTAGTTTTGGTCCGGATGATTTAACTTTCAACAGATGTTGGGCAAAATCTCACTGAACCAAGAGAGTAGACAGATGAATTAGGCCATAAGAACTTTAAACCTGATGACACGTGCAGTTGCAACAGATAATGTCAGCACACAACAGTCTGAAAATGTTGAATAACGGTAAAACAGTGACGTGTAAATGTGTTGACGTATAGAGCAGGAGAGGATGAACGAGTACCTGAAGTGGGAAACGGTGGCGATAAAATGAAAGACTGCGTTGTTACCAAACCAACCGGGGTTCAGGTCCACCACTCATGAAGCGTACTAATTAAAGTTATCTTGCATAACACGGAAGAAAAAAGACTGAGAGCAGCAGCAGAAGAAGAAATGGAGAATTGGACTATTACATGCGTACACATTATGCGGTGGTAATTGCCCAACCAACTATTAGCACCGGCATTTTCAAAGAATAAATAATTCACTGAATCCATTATTCAGCCCGAGACACAATGACAGCCAAGGTCTGCTTCAAAGTCCATAGCAACCTAACTCAGTGTGTTTTCTTTCATAATGCACCCACAGCAGACAGGTGCCAGTAATCAAAGCAGCCTTATTGAATGATTATTAAGAGAACAACTTTAAGGCTTTTTTTTTTTCCAATTTGTCCAATATTATCCATGAATTCTTTGAGTGAACACGGAGACCTATCCCTTTCTTCCGTAGCTCCGTTCTCCTCTACCTCAATAGTTTCCTGAGATCCACTCTTACCCTTTCGGGTAAAGGAATGGCTTTTGAAAAGTCTTGCTGTTAAATGTTTTAACAGGTGCTGCCAAGATCTATTGTGCAGTGTTTTCCCCCCGCCCCGTGAGATTTGCCTCCCTTGTCCTTGGCTGGTAAACACAATCTTCACGCTTGTCCCTTACCTGCTATTTAAGAGCTCACCGGCTCGCTACCTCCCAGGAGACGCACCGGGATTTATTGGTAGGGAGGTCAGAGAGCCTGTTGTCCTGTTTGGGATTCATTGCCATGCATGGATACAACAGCTCGTGCACAGGATGGGAGAGTGCAGAGCGGTGCTCATCTGAACTTATTCAAATGAGAGCGTGTCTTTGAAGCATTTCATGGGGTGAGCTTTGTTATGGGTCCCTGTGGATGTGCTGTTGACAGTCTCTCAGGTTTTCTAATGAGGGGAGCCTTGGCATGTGCCTCAGGGCTTGTTCACAACCACTTGCTGTGCGTCTCTGATCACTCCCTACACTTCTTTATCTCCCCTTTCAGATATGGCCCTAAAGTCCACTTGGGGATTTTTGAAAGGCAAAACGCAGAGCAGGACCGGATACGCTCGGTACCGGTTCAGCGCAACCACGGGAGTGTGATTCTGTCCACGGACTCGTTAATGCCAGGATGAGGATTTTCTACAAGGCTGTTCTGAGAGTGACTGATGCCTGGAGTCCTGTCGGACTGAAGCAATGCATTCAGAGAACTCGGACGGGCCTCTTTCCCCCGACAGACACGATCTGTCACCGGACGACCTCTTCAGGGACTCATGCCATATTTCTAGGCGATGCACATCATGCTACATTTCAAGTCTGTTTTTCACCAACAAATTAAAAGCACCCTTTCTCAAAACAGGAAACCAGATACATTTTGCTTACGGCAGACAAAAAACATGCACCAAAAACAACACAATTGATTGACAACCTGTGTCTAACTTTAGAACATATGTTGAGTTACTTACACAGGTTATTATATTGATGAACTGTGGGTGCTGCTTCTCATGTTTTTGAATTATTTCTTATTTTCATAACTGTTTGAACATGAACAAAAGAAGGAGTGGCTTGTCCCTAACAGGGACCCTTACACCTGAACAGATCTCAGTTCATGATGTTCCCTGATAAAATGTTTCTTCTGGTACCTGTTTATAAAAAAATAAAACAGACTTATACACTGTTGTTAACTTGCTGTTGCTCCGAGACCACCGGGTATATTGTTAATATTACTTTAAAATAAAAGCGTTCAATACACTACTTTTTATTCATTATTGAATTGCGCATAATGCGATTAATCTCTGTTAATCACAGAAAAATAATCCGATTAATCAGTTATATTTTTTCAACTTTGCCCAGCCCTACAAAAAAGATCTATCTTGTTGATTAGTGAACTTTGAGCTAAAATAAACTAATAAAGATCTTTTCATGACTCTATCAAGCTTTGGACCCACATAAACTAGAAAAGCCAATCAGACCAGAACGGATCTAAACAAACCAAAAGTCCATCACAAAGGTAAGCGAACAAAGACATTTAGTGTCACATTAATTCAGGGTAATTGTAAATCAAAACTCTCATTTCTTTTGTGTACTCTAATACTGATGTACTCAGTATTTGCTTAGACTCTATTGTAGTGGATAGTTTTTCAGAATAAAGGGTAACTTTGGTAATTTTTCAACCTGGAACAGTGACTAATGGGCAAAACAATTCTTGAAATTGGTCCAGTTTTGAGGGATTATGCTGCAGACATCAGCCATTAAACACGCTGTAATGTAATCGCTCAGGGCAACTCCACACATCCAAAGTCTTGGTTTTTGTTATTAGAATTGTCTGACAAAGTCGTGGAAAGAGCCTTACAGAGAAATACAGCGATTTTCTGTACTTTTCACTTCCTGTTGACGGAGGAAAATGTTGGATTGGTGAATGAAGAGTGCCGTGTGACACTGTTGTTTTCAGAGTTTGATGTATTTTGGAGTACAGAAAGCACTTTGATGCCACGGCAGAATATATGTCTGATTTTTAACAACGTAGAGGATGAGACTTTGAAATGAGACACACAATAACTAAAAGATCGGATCAAGTGAAAAGGTAAAGACATATGTTTTATTTCATTGTGGGGTCCTTCCCATAATGTTCTCAGACACTTATAATTACAATCTGAGACGGTCAGTGGCAAACAAAAAAAAAAGTGGAAGTAAATTGAGGGTGTGTCGTTGTCCTGAGCTTCTTCCCTCAATACTGGACCAATTTCTAACACTGTTGTCTCCATTAGTCACTCAGGCGCAACGACACAGAGAAAGAGGGTTCAGGTTAAAGCTCCCCCTTAACAGTAATATGTCAAAGCCCTTTGTCTTCTCATCCTGAAAGGTGAGCACATGGTGACAGCCTGTGAATCGTGCAGCATCATAATATTTCATCACCCTCTGGGAACACACTGCACCTGTGGATACGAGTAATGTACCACGGCAGGAAGCCAACAGACGCCTAAAAATTTGGGATGATGAGGGAGACAAATTTGCGTGAGGTAACAAATTGCTGAGATGTGATGGACAGCACACAGATCACAGCCACCAACATTTAGAGCATTTGATGCGTGTGCACACCTTAATAATCACACAATTTATATAAGCGGTGTATTAAAAATACAAAATTCAATTATACAACCAACTACCCAACTAGATTGTATTCTCTGCTTCGTGACAGAGGGCAGACAGCGCACGTCATAGACGTGTATAATTTACAATTCTCCACCGCTCTGTGTTACGCTTTAGAGAGTGAAGAGACGGGACTTTTCTTTTTCTTGATATGCAGGGATATTACGTTCAACTGAATTAATCTCGTCACTTCTTCGTGGGTTAAGGTGTATGTGTGTGTAGAATTCAAAACAAAAGCTCAGGTGATTGATTCACCGAGAGGGAGATTGTTTTTGCAAAATTGTATATTCACTTAAATCCTCGAAAATCCCAAATACCTCTACGTTTGACAGGCTTTTTATCCACCGTTTAGCTGATGATGCCCCCTGAATGTGAGGAAAATGTTAAGGTGACAGCAATGCTGTTTCTGTCGTCTCCTTTTCGGTTCTGTTTCCTCATGGCAGGAGTTCAGAGCTTATTTGGATTCTTTGTCAAGCCTTTTTGAGAAAGGTGTCTAAAATAAATGCTTTCGGTTGCCTGGTTAGAGCCCCGACATGCATCTGAACTGAGGGCCTGACAGAAGAAACCCTGCTCGGTCCCAGATCATGTGACACTGGCATACAACACAAATGTAATTGTCAAATGATCTAAAAGTCATTTGAACTCTCTGGCTCCCTGCAGCAGTTGATCTGCCACCTTCATCACACTTACAGAGTTTACAGTAACATCAGGATGAACCTGCTCACACGAAAAAAACAGCTGCGAGCATGTCACGTCCACACACACACGCGGTCTGCTCACAACGGATGTGATGCTAACCGAGCGGTTGGAGTGAAGAAGTCAGATCCTTCCCTGCTGTTTCCCAGCCAGTGTGTTGAGCGGATTCCCCCGGTTCCCGTCTGAGGAGCGCGTGAAGCCGAGAGCCAGGATCGTGCTTTGAAATGATTGCCACTCAGTCCCTATCTGTGCTGACCGAGCACGCTGCCTGCATGTTAAACGCACCGCTTTGGGTTGGAGAGCGAAAATTAAGAGTACATGTGGCGGCGATAACCCATCTGTCAGGTAGAGACGCCGCGTACGCTCGGCAGCAGATGCGAGGAGAGATCAAGTGCACATGGAGGATTTCATTTGATACTGTACATGAGAAGGGGGTTATGCTGCATATGGTTAGTGTTATTATTGGGCTGTTTTTCGGGAGCATTAGAGGAGTCTTGCTGGAGACAGGCATTGTTTTGTCGAAGAACATTTTAGCTCTGGTCAGCAGCATTGTAATGTATCACTGGCCACCAGAGAATTGAGATAGCAGTACAGCTGGAAAGCCTCCACTCATTTGCTGCCGTTGGCCAATCAGAGCCCATTGAGACTATTCAGAGACACGTTTAATTAAAGGCCTTTTAACCAAATTGCATTCATTTGTGGATCGTCATAAAGAACACTTTTCTGCTACTACTCGAAAAGAAAATTATGACAATTAAGTGCAAAATGTTTAATTATTGTCCTTTCTTTCTTGATGTAAGCCATCAACAGCCAAAGCACTCTCCGTGTGTATGTGCTGCTGACATTTAGGCTTTTGGGCTTTTTTTCTTCCAGCCGCTCTCCATCACAAATTGCAATTAGCCAAAATTCCCTCGCCGGGTTCAATCATTCTAAAGTCAGTAGGATATGGTAGAGATGTGTTTTTTCAGTAATCAGATAGTGAACTCACCACTACTGTACATGTTAAGCCACAGTGGCTGCAAAACATACACCTGGGAATAAACCCCTTGCTGCAAAGTGGATCATTAACCTGCTTCACCACCAAAAACACCCACACACGCCAACAAAGAGCTCCAGCAATGTTGTCACCCTCTGTCTGTCTAACTCTACCCACAACACAAGCCGCACACATAGATAGAGTTAAATGGCCCACACCGAAAAACCTTGAAAAACTAAATATCTGCATGTCAGGATCTGATGGGCACGGGATAAAAGATATTCTTTGTTTTTCTCACTAGACATTTCCTGTCAGCTTCTGATTTATAGTGTGTGTGCAAGACTGAACACGGGTCACATGACCATCATATCTGATACGAACCAGCGCCGTAGCGTTCTCTCTTGGTTGTGTTTCTTTGTATTATACGGAGTGGTACTCCCTCTGTATTTCCTTTGTTTTTTGCTCTTCCAATGTAGCTTTTGTTCTATTTACGTATTCTGAAGCTGTAACACAAGTCCCTAAAACAAGATCCCTGTTCTCATGTCACCATGTCGGACACTTTTTGACCTGCATTTTGCGTTTGTTAAATCCGCGTTGACCCGAGACACTTTCTGTCAGGAGGCCTGACAAAGAGTCTCAGGGTGATGAAATAAGAGCGCGGTCGTTTCTGTGAGGGTTCAAATGGAGGATTGCTGCTCTCAGATGGGTTTCCTAACGTAAAGCCCACTGCGGCTGTCGGGGCCCGGTGTGATCCCTCTGGGCGCTGCATAACGTTTTCACATCCTCTGATCCAGAGGATGGTGCAATGTGGGCAGCTATACATGGTTTTATTTCTCTCTCTCTGTCTCGTCTATGCAACTGAGAACCGCTGCTGAAGACACACTGAACGCTCTACCAAAACAAACTGAAACAGAAACACTGATAATGTACTTTAGCTTGGTTTAGGTGTGTGAAAATGCCCAAAGTGGATATAAAAATGTGTTGGAAGGGGTAAAGAACAGACTGACCAAGCATGAGAAAATCTAGTGGCTTTTATAACAAATTAGAGGAGTGGTCAAGTACTCGTGGGCGGGACTAGTGTGTTCAGGAAAATGCAGGGCTGTGTATGCAAAGTACCTGTAAAAGATCATTAAAGGGGTGTCGAGTGATTGGATTCCATTGTTTTGTTTTTCTGCTGTTTTTCTGTACTTTATTATTGTCTGACACACCTCATTTTTGCATTTAGGTTTGATATTAATATTTCTAAATCAATAAAAGTGAGGAAAAAAATGTGTTTGAACTATCCTCCATATGTCAGGTTGGTCACTGTGATCCGGAGGGTAAAGATGGGATGTGTTATGTAAGACAGCTGCTGGAGACACTAGACCAGAGAGGGAGGGGTGTTTGCCTCATGACATCTTAATGTGGCATCTTTCAAGAAGATTATCGTTCGCGTTTGTTGTCGTGTTTATGCAGCGTCCTCGTAAGCAATCATCAGTCAGTCGAACCGTGTCAACGTGGTGATTTATTTCCATTGATTTACAATTAATAAAGAAGGCCTTTCTTTGAGTTGATATCATTGCCTGTTCAGCCGTGGCTTCTTCTTCTCTTCTCGCTTTCTGTATTTGAAACAATCCAGAATGGTAAAAAAAAAAAAGAAAGAAAGGCGCATCATGTCGTGTGGGCTGACACTTATTTATATGATAATGTAGGGATTATTACTATGATCTTCCACAACAACTCAAAGAAGTTTGATTGCTTCCTTTAAATAAATTGTACATCCTGAATATGTAAAAAGACCCATTAAGGATGCAAGTACCGTAATCTCCAGAGATAAACACAGTATTTACTCTAAAGCTAGTTGTAAAGTACCATGAATGTGGGGCTGAATTCTCCTCTGAAGCCAATGGGGAGGGTTTCTTGATTGCTTTCCCTGTGTTCGGTTCTACATGAGTATTCTCTTTGGTCCTTTCTCCAAAGAAAGAAAGATAAAACGGGATAGCAAAGTCCATTTCTTTTGCTCAGCACAGACCTGTCAGTTGTTATTATGTGGATTTCTTTTGCACTCTTCCAGGAGAAAATAAAAGGTTTAGCAGTGGTCAATCCTTTGAGGTGACTCAGCCCATCACTTACATTTCTTTGAAGGAGCCTCGAGAGGACTGAATACTAATTTGGCCTGTTTTTTTTTTTTTTCTTCTTTTTTTTTCTTCCTCCCCATCATAATTTCAGGGCGAGACGAGGAGCTGCAGTCATCTGGGTGTAACAACCAGCACAGGTGTAAAAGGTTCATCATTAGAAATACTCCAAAGAAGTCTTCTCGGTAAAGGGGCAGGGATGGAAACTTGAAGCAGTCGTTTGACATTTCAGGAAATTCGTTTATTCACTTCCTTGCCGACAGTTGGATGGAAGTACCACTTGCATGTCTGTTCACTACAGAGGAGCGTGACGCCCCAGCAGCCGGTCAGCTGAGAGAAGCGTTGATGTCTGAGAAGAGGATCTCAAAATCAGCCTTCCCACTAATTACTGTACCAATGTATGTCTCGGTTGTTTGATTTGTACAGAAACTGGCCAGCGCTTCACGACAGAGACGATGTACAGGACTAGTTGTGGCCGGGAGCAGTTGCCAAGCAACCGGCCGAGATTCCAGGAAAGTACTGGTCCCACCCGGGAAGGTCCGGTCTGCCAAATAGTTTTTCTGAACCGCCCCCTGCCCCTGATTGGCTACCGGCGTGAGATTAGATGGAATATAAAGAATACCAGGATGAGCCAATCAGGGGCAGAGGGAGGCGGGTCATGCCGTCGCCTATTGTTTTTACTCTTTGGTCTTTTTATGGTTTAATTAAACCAGCTTCAGAGGTGCTGGTGGGCAGATTCTGTTGCCTTTAGACAGAGCCAGGCAAGGTTTTCTTCTTTTGCAGTCTTTATATATTTACCGGTCAGATGTGAGTGTTGTCACATCTGCACGTAATCACCACGATACAGATTGCAGTTCTCCCTTCCTGTGCTTTGCCGCAGACAAACAAACCTCTTTCCCCCACCAAGCCACGCAGCATTGTCAGACACAATTTCCCAATGTTCTCACTCAGAAGTCACACGTGCAGTTTTTCTGTGAGGAAACAATCAGAGCACTCACAGGTAATTTAAAGGTGATGAAGACAAATCCCACATAGCTCTATGGCCAAATTGAAATTCAGATTTGGTATGAAGGGTTTTGTCATAGAAAGGAATTCACAGTCATTCTCCACTCTGTTGGAGACTTTCCCTCTATTCTGTAAAATAAGCCTTTATATTTGATACTATCTGAATACCTCAAAAAAAAGTATTCAGTGGAGTTAAAGGGCTTTGTGTGTGAGCGCTTTTTGAAAAGGCAAACTTGTCAGATAGTGAACTATACAAAATATACTATACAAGTCCAGAGCCATACCTTCTCAGATGCACAACGGAAATAAGCAGCAAATGTAGGAACGTTTGAATGAGGCATTGTTTTAATTCTTTCTAGGACAAAAAGGAGACATTTTATTCATGTACTCAGAATGAGAGGAAGCTAAGGTGAGGTGGTTCTTTATTGGTTTCAAGAGAGATGGCGTTGCACCGGCCCAGAGTCTTATTGAAGCAAAAGATCCGTGATTTTAAGCATTAGATCTACCGCAAAGTCATGTTACACAAACCATTGAGACATTCAGTTCACTGTTGTTTAGAATCCAGTTTTTAATATTTAAATGAACTATAAAAAGCACATTAAAACATTTTTCTCATTGTAGTTACAAAAATGGGTCACCTAAAGGGCTTCTCATTGCATTCACAGAAGGATTTGAACAGTGGATGTCTAACAGTTAACGTATTTCTCTCTTTAAAAAATCCCCACCCAAATATATAAACTTAATTGCTTAACCAAGGTATATACAGGGCATAACATCCTTGCATCTTACAGGTTATCAAGAAAGTTTGAGGTATACAACCAAAATAAAAGCCTGTCAGAAAAATAAACAGAAAAAAAACAACAAATAGAATTAAATAAAGGAAAAATGAATGCCATGATTGCTTCCTACGAGCACAGGATCACAACATTAGTGGGAGATGTTGCCGTCTACGTGCTGGTGTGATACTTCCAGCTGTTTCACCTCCGGTCACAAGGGCAAAACAGCAGATAACCTCAAGCTTTGGACTATCAATATATACAAAGGGAATACAGTCTAATTTAGAAATAGAGAATTGTTTGAATGCTCACTTTATTTGCTTCATGACAAATACACAGTATGTGTTGGACAAAAAATGTAATTATAAATGTATTTGATTGGATGATGTCTTTAACTTACACTGTATATCTTTGAACCAACATTGAAATTAAAGAGCCGGAAGCAGAATCGAATACACATGCAAGTTTTGAAAGTGGATTCAGAAATAACAGTATTGTACAAAATAATAATTACAGTTTTCTTTTATAATTATCAAAATACACCTTCTTTCTTAGCACCTCTTTATTTTTGTGTGTGTTTTGAACAAGCACCATTGTAGTCATTTTCATACAGCACCTAGAGAATCCACAGAGGAGGTTCGTGTCCCCAAATGTCGCCTGACCCCCTCCTGGTTACCTCCGATTCACCCTCCTCCGCCACACGTTCAAATGTCCTTCACCTTTGCTCCATAACGTGGTTAAGTCATGTGGTTCGAGCCCTACAAGGGCAACAAGTATTTTCCTGGGTTACACGTACATACATGGAAAGACATGTTTGCTACACCATCTCTTATTCAAAACTTGCATGTGGCATAGAATAGGGTGGGGGGCTAGAAATGGGGTTTGGTGGTTCCCAAAACGTCTCAACTTGACTTTCTTTGCTGGCCCCATCAAGTCCTTTTTTTTTTCTTTTTATCATTTTTATTTAGCCAAGGAAGCAGATGGGCCCAACTTCAAACCCAAACTTCTGGTTCGGGTCCCCAAAGTCAGTCAACATGACATCGATGATGGGAACCTGATCGATTTTGGGAGTATTAATCTCCATCACAGTCTTTCCGTAGCCCTTCCTCGTCTGCAACAAGAGAGACAAGGACACAAAGAGGAAGCCATTAGACACACAAATGCCAAAGCACACATTGCTGTCACATGTTTCTAACTGCACAAAACCTTTCACTGTGTTCATGCTGATCATCAGATCAGTCGGCTCGCTTCAGAGTCAGGCTTTTCACAGGCATAAGCTGTCATCAGCGACAATAATAGTTTACTGCTCTTCATTGTTTCACCACTAATGTGACATCATTTCATGAAAGATTGTCCTCGGGCTTACCGCACAACTGTCTGAGAGGGCCTTGATGTAAGGGTTATTGTCGTAGGACATCTCCTCATCGTTGGCACCCAGGAAGCGCAGCCCCTTGTCGTAGCTGTCGCTGGTGGCGTCGTGCCACGCCACGGACTGGTGGCAGCTGTAGGTGAAGTTTTGCCTGGCAGAGGCTGTCAGTAGTCTGAGGAAGGTCATCTGTACCATGTTTATTGAGTTTCCTTCCACGTCAACATAGGAAAACTGTAGGTGGGCAAAGAGAGAGCAAACATGAGCCTATATATTATAAAACACAAGCAATATAAGAATAGAAATGTGTAAATATATGGAGAAAAAGTTTCTTTGGGACCCCATAGAGTGTTTTTTTTTAATTTGTTGCAATTTTGATACTAAACAAATTCAATAATGTAAATTAAGAAATAGCGCTGTATGGAGCAGAAAGGGGAGGAGCCTCCGGCCTTCGCCGTCCAGCAGCTCATTGACTACAGTTCACCGTTGCTGCAGGATTCTGGTGAACGTACAACCAACCAATCGTTTCTTCACTTCCCTGCAGTCAACGAGCACGAGAGTTTAGCCGACACATGAAAAACGCCACGCGGGCATTGCAACTCCAACTGTGCCACTGAGCGCCGACGCCTTTGAAAATAATCTCTGATAACAAAAGCTTGAATCGAGAGTAACAAGAGGTCAACAGAACCCGACTGGATCATTGACTTTGAGAGAACCGTGTCTGCAAACGTGCATTGAAAGAGCGACCAGATGTACTGTACTGCGCAATGTTCTGTCACAGTCAGTCCTTTAAAGCCTTGTCTCGGTTGAAATACATCAGCATGACACCAGTCTGATGGAGCCGGGCAAAACTTGTTTCTTTCATTTCTGAAGACAAGAAATAGTAACTGATGTGTACTGGGATGATTTTAACTGTTCAAGGGCAGAGAGGGGTCTACTGGAATGCTAAAATACTGAGGCATCCTGTTGGAGTCCTCTGTAATGTTTTATTGATGCTCTCTCCTTTATAAAACAGCCCACGCATTGTAATGAGTAATGACAATAACTGAAAATGAGGCATTAGTTCAAAAGGATGTAGATTATTTTAACTAAGCCAATGGTGTTCATAATAAAAGCATAGCTCTTGCATTATGAATTCCCTTTGCTCAGCTGTGCCTGAAGTACGGACACACTTTAACCATTAGGCATTTTCAGAGTTCTTTACGGGAAGCAACTTCAGGTCACTGCCTTACAATTTCATGGGCGGTGATGCTATTTCAGTCTATTAGCAGCTGTTTGCCATTTTGCAGTGTTCCTGCACAGGTACAATACATCGGAGAGATGGAGCGATCCATTTAGTTTAGACCCGAGTCAAGTTGTTTCTGTTTTGTGTGGTAAACTGAAGGAGGCGGACTTACTATTTTACCACGCTTAAATTCACTGAACCATGTCCCAGGGACTTCCTTGGGCCATGAAGATAATCTGACCTGTGAAACACAACACCAGACAGCGCAGATTAATAAGAGACATTATCATGGGCATTATCTTTTCTTTGAAATTATGATGTGAACATTACAATGTTGTAGAAAGCTAAGCCTAAAGGGAAGCATCAAAGTGTGTCATCTGGGAGCAGAAGATAAACTTGTATGTCATTTTAATATCTTTGGCAAACTGTTTTCACAAATTTCATCGAGTCAAATCTTTCTGTAGTATTGGCCTTTTGGTGGGTTTTTTGTGCTGTTTACACAAAAGTGAATATCAAATCTGTAAAAGCTTAGCCCTGAAGCAAATCAAATGGGTGCCTTTGACAACTTCAGCCTGTTTGTTGGTTTGTTGGTTTAACATGATGACTTAATATTTGAGGAGGAATGATGATTAGAAACAGGCTGTTATGAATCTTGTGGGTACAAATCCAAAGTCACTTACTCCATTCGACTTCTTATCTGGATAGATGCAGGTTTCGCCCCCGGCGGTGAAGTTACAGTAGACTTTGAAGGAATCCCCAGAGCAGCCTTGGTTTGGATCAATCCAATATTCGCCTACGGAGAACCAAGCACACTCAAACACCCTGTTCTACTGGCATCCAGAGAAAATGGATTAAAGCTACTTTTCAGAAATAAGTGTGCGAGCATTTCTTGATCCTATGTGAAATTCTGCTTTAAAGCAATTTGCTGCTGATTGTTATGGTTTATACACAGATAGATGACGTGTTGTCATGCCTGAAGCTGGATATAATTTATGTGTAACAGTTTTTAACTCAATTTTCCTCAACGGAAGTAAAATGAGTGAAGATTTCCATATTGCTGTAAATGAAAACCTTTTATCAGTCTCATTAATCCACTTTGCAGGTTGATCGCCCTTAATGGTACTGAGAAAACTGAGGGCTCAGAGGTCGTGTCAAATGACTTAGTATACACATATTTACCAAAATAGACAAACCCAAAGACACCAAAGGAAAAATGGGAAACGGTCTAACACTGATGAGTCCAATCTTCTCTGAGCAGTGTTCTCAATCACGGCTTTCTACAAAAAAGTTTGTCTTTCACAAAAACAGGTGTCTTGACCAACACAAACGTTGAGCAAAATGGAGAGAATCTGTAGTGTCTCAATTACAGAGAGTGATGACGCTCAGTGCATCCTGACTCCTGTGATTTACTGTGTTTGTATATACAATTCTCTTTAATCATGTCTTTACCTTCATGTCAAACACGCCTGCTTAGACTGAGCTTACCATCAGGGAACTCTGGGTGGCAGAGCTGCAGGTCTTTGCATGTCCTTGCAGGGTTGTTTTGTGTGCCCATGGGGTATTTCATGCGTTCAATGTCCTGTTTGAGGTTGTTGAGTGAGCCGAAGATGTCCTCCATGCCCTCGCCGTAGTCCATGATTGATGCTGCTGCGTCCGACTGCATGTCACTGGAGCGCTTGGTCTTCCTGGGCGACTGGATGGGCAGGGGCTGGATGACTTCACCTGGTGGGCCCTGGAGGGTGTGGTGGGAAAAGCGGTTAAAGATTTCATACCAAAAGACATACTGTAGATGTTGTAGCATGCTACAATTTTAACTTAGTGGTAAAATAGGCAACAGTAGTGGTCTTTAATACTCACAGGAGGACCAGGAGGACCAATTGAACCAGTGTCTCCTTTTGTACCAGCAGGCCCCTGGGAAAAAAAACATGCATAGAAACATGTCATCTCAGATAAATCTAACATACACAGTGACAAAATGATTTTAAAAACCAAGATAGTACTCACACTTGAACCCTTGGATCCTTTGGGACCTTGAGGGCCCTGCACAAGATAGGACATAATAAGTCATTCTATCAGTGCAGAATCTGAACGAAAGACTGAATCAGTAAAAGACTTACAGGCAGACCAGGAGAACCTGGGGGACCGAGAGGACCGGAGGATCCACCGATGCCCTGTGAAAAGATGAGATGAAAGCAGAAGTCAGATATATAACAAAGAATCCATGGAGATAGAAGTATTACTGTGAGGCTTGAATAATGAGTGAAAAGAAAAAGCAAGGAGATACACTGGCAAAGGACCAGTATAGCCTAGCTTCTCTTTATATATATATATATATATATATATATATATATATATATATATATATATATATATATATATATATATATATATATATATATACACACACACATAGTGTATGAGATGAGCAAACTCATAATGTGCTTTCATATGGATGTGTTTATTTTAGCAATCCAGAAAAGGCCAAACACTGTTACTGTGAATTTTTTGAACCCAGCAATTCACAATCCAATGCCTCAATTTTATCAGGAAATAAAGACAAACATCTCCACAGGTTAAAAAAAGCCGCCGGGCAAGTTCGTGTTGCAGGCCTATCTTCAATCCTTAAAAAAAAATGGTAAAGTGAGTGAAAACTTTTTTGAAGCCCTCGTGCTCTGAGAAAAGGGGATCTTATGATTTCATTAGGCTTAATGTCCAGCTTCCTAATCAATACATCATCTTAAATCACTAAGCCAAGGAAGTACAAAGGCCGCAGCAGGACAGAATAGCACATTCAGTTGTTCTGCAATGTTTATTTAAAATGGATGAAGGCTGTCACGAGTCCTTTATCGAGACTGAGCTTCAACCTTCTGTCGCTACTGATTCCTGTCTCAATGGTTGAGAAAAATACATCTATATTTTAATGAAAAGGAAACTCCTTTCAGAGTTTTCCACAATGCAGGTATATTATTATAGCAGGCATCCAATAGACATAAAGGGATCACAATGGATGGAGGTTTTACAATTTAAAATATGTGCTAACAGTGTAAGGGAGATCAAAAGTTCAAACAAGATGCCTCACAATCTGTCAAAAGCTTAAACCAACAGAGCGTTTGCTCTTTGTGGATATTGTGAGGGAAGAGATGTGCAGAGCTGTGCAGGTGAGCTCTGCTCTGCAGCTGTGGTAACACCTTTGGCCACAGTGGAGGTGCAGGAGGTGGAGGTGCAGGAGGTGGAGGTGCAAGCGGCCCGAAGGCCAACGTGGGAATGGAGCATATTAACTACTTACACCGTCGCCTTTGCCACCTGGAGAACCTTGGGGCCCGGGCAAACCTCGGTCTCCCTTCTCTCCTTGCTCACCAGGGGGTCCGATGAGGCCGATCAAACCTGGATGACCCTGAAGGACAAAGTTAACGTTAAAGACGACTGCAATGTCAACAGCAATGTCTCTTTGACTTTGGCTTTACTCAAACTCTAAAGCTCTTGCCTACATGTCTCACGTGGGCAAAACTCCAATGGTTTTTTTTTCCCCTCAAAAACTGAAATGCGCATTGGGAGGCTGTGAAGAGTGACGTTTCATTATAATACAAATCCTCAGGCTTTATAATTGAAATGCCTCGTACAAGGGAAACTTACAAAAAAGACAATACTCACAAACAATTCACAACACAAAGATGATGACTTTGAAATAGCCAAGCTCTCTTACCGGGGCCAATGATTTGACAGCATTAAAAACGCACAACTCGCACCGCGGCGCCTCCATTGTATGCTCTTAAACTGCTCTCTCTCAAGCCATCATGTCAGTGTGTGGGAGGCAATTTAGATAGAGTAATGCGTGCTGTCTGAATATCCTTTGCAGTTATATTTCACCAGCAAATTTGACAGTGGCAGCGAAGAAAAGAGCAAGATTAGACAGATTAGAGTGATACATCACATTGAGCTGCCTATTCCATCACATTGAGGTTCGTCTTTTACAGCAGCTATGGCAAAAACACATTTTGTTTTCTGAATGTTAACATAAGAGCTATTATAAACGCAGCTTTGTAATTCTAAAAGCTGTCTCGCTTTTGATCAATTGCAACCGTGGAAGCGTTGTGCTCGTGGTGGGCAGCCTTGACCTGAGTCTGAACTTAGATCACGATCCCGAGGTTCCTTTCACTGCTTTCCTGTTTGTCTTCCAGCTTATTTGGAAACTGGGGAATGAAACAGCTTGGGGTGCGACACAAGAAAAGAGGCTACGCTCACCTTTTCACCTTTAGACCCGGGGTCACCTTTCAGGCCAGGAAGACCAGGAGGACCCTAGACAACGATAAGAGAAGTTACAAATCAATTTTGCAGGAAAATTAAAGAAACAAGTAGACGGGACATGGTGCTGAAAATAAGGACAGGAGAAACATGAACAGGGATAAAAGCGAGGCATAAAAATCACACTTTATATTGAGAGAAACAGATACAAACATCCATGTATGACAGATATGACTTGTAGGCAGTGTCTAGCTGTCTTTGTTTAACCAGACTGAAATACTCCAACTCCAGCTGGATGGATAATGTGAGCAAGAGGGAGAGAGATATTAAACACACTAACCATGGGACCAGGTGGGCCATCTTGTCCTGAGGAGCCGGGCAGTCCTTGTTCACCCTGTGAAAAGTCATTCAATTGCGGTGAGCATTATAGCCTGCTGTATTTTCTCTGGCCTGCCATTGATTTGCTGTGCTCAGCATGATGATTAATAGCCCAAACAGGCCAAAAAAGAGTGCTGGAATAAACAAGCGAAACTAATGTGTAAGCCAAATGGGTGTATTGATTATTCCATGAAGTCTATCATCGTACCTTTAATGTGTGCACACTGTGGGTGTGTGTCTGTGTTTGAGAGTGGAGTTGCATGCATATGCAGCGTATCACAGGGAAAGGTCGCTGTCGTTGCTCAGACTTACCACAGGACCAGGGATTCCACGCAGACCCTCTGGGCCGGGCTTTCCTGAAGGTCCCTGTGGTCCAACCGGACCGGTCTTGCCCGCTGGACCCTCAGAACCGGACTCACCCTGTATTCAAAAGTTGTGAAAGCATGACTCAGGTTAAACAAATATAACAATTCAGGAGTTTAAGCTTACTTTGCCTGGTTGAAAGTAGCGTACACCTCACATGCATTAATGCATTTGCATCAATGCTGTTTTTTTGAGATTCATATCTTGTGATCAATGACCTTTTGTGAGACATTGCAGCTTTTAAACAAAGTGAAGCCTCTATAGCAAGATACAACTGACAGCGGTATATTTGCTTCTTTACAAAAATCTAGATAATAAAATAATTTGTCGTGTTTGATAATGGTATAGAATAAAATCTTCTTGTACGAATCCTAAACTCTGCATCACATAAAGAAAACTTGGTTTGTGGTTGTCAGGTTTGCTTCGGAGACTTTCTTGGTATCCAAGAGTATTCGTATTTGAATTTAGCGGCCGGCTGCTGTTAGCTTTAAATTATGCTGAGACAGTAGATAAAGTGTGTAAATCGGGAAATTGGGACAAGTAAACAAGAGTTAGAGTTATCAAATGAGCAAAAATGCTCCTTTTCCTCCAAATGAGGTTCAGAAGAGGCACAAGGACACACGGGGCTACATCTTGCAGTGTTTTCATAGGTTCATGATAAAATGAGTACGGCCTGTGGCTCTGGATCAGAGTCGTGCCATAGCTAACTGTAATCGGAGCTATGTCAATATTCAAAGACTAGACAGAGCGCATAAAAATATGATATCAAGTTTGAGCTGCAAGGTTTTTACAGGCTGAAAGCAAAGTGGTCTGAACTACTTCTCTGAGATTATTACAACCACAGCTTTAACTCTGTTTCTAGGAATTTTCAAGATTCAGATTTTGATCAAAGTAATCTTTCATTGCAAAGTATATAAACAGTTCACAATCCTGACACAACAAAGTAGTATAGTGTAATGAAAAATTCAGTTCTACATCGATTGGCCAGATTAGTTGAGAAGAGAGTTGTGTTTTTGTAGTAAATTTCATTTATATTCAGCGTGCACATGCTGGTGGTGATCGATACTGCCCATGGACGAAGCAACAGATCATATATATAGATTTAGACACTGATGAAACAAGGAGATTGTTGGAAAACAAGCTCAGAAGAACTTCATTTGGGTCTGATTCAAAGCAAGAAACAAGTCAATCTTATTCTGGTGTTTATTTTCTGCATCCATAAATTTGAAATCTAATCCATGGTGGAAATTAAATTACTTCTGCGTTTTGTGCTTTTAATTCAAACACGGGAACAACGGGGACACGGTGAGCACCCAAAGGACTTGCTGAGACGACTGTACTGTGGGGAAGATGAGTAGATTGGGTTACCTTGGCGCCCTTCTCTCCTTGCCTGCCCTCTGCACCAGCGGTCCCCGCAGGCCCCTGAGATGGACGACAGGACACGCTTTAGCGTTTCAACACAGCATCAACACACACTTCCTGTACAACAACACTGCGCAAACACAACAAAAGTGAATGTTCATCGTTGACCTTCCACAGTATTTCAGAGGCTCACATCAGTAAGCAGAAAGAAATGATCAGCACTAAGGAAGCACCTTGGTACCCCGTGGTCACGGGGTCGGCTACGTAACCGCAAACGCCCTCGGTTCGATTTCTGCTTCGTGACCTTCGTAGCGTGTCATATCCCTCCTCCACCCCTCCCTATTTCTAAACGTTCCTCTGTCAAATTAAGGTTGGAAATGTCAAAAAATAACTCAGGTCCCCTTTTGGCATTTCACTTACATTTTTATTAGATTTCATATTGAACAATCGCCTTGCCTGACAAGTACTTGGTGGACGCTGTCTTCAAACAGATGATAATCCGATGCCCTTGAATCTGCACTACTACAGTTATCAAGATCTTTTTGAGGGACTTGTCTGCCCACAAAAACATACAATCCCGCAGTGTAGCAACATGGGAATACACACAGCCTTTTCCAGTCGCACTAAGGGTTGGCGCGTCGTCTTTTCTGACTGGTCAGGAGCTCTCAGGCCCTCAACGATTTCTTTCAACTCCACCTCCAGTCGTCCCCCTTCAAAACCACTCTCCATCCAAATTCCATTCTCATCTTTGCTGATGGAAGCCTGAGTGCTATTGACTGAGAGGCTGTGCTGTGAGCTCGCCCCCGTGGTTGGCGCTTTCATCTTCTCCTGATGTGTACCTCTTACTGGTGGGGAAGAGGCAGGCTCTTGATCAGCACAAAGAGCCATTTCAATTGTAGTGCCATGGACGGCGGCGAGAGTCAACGTGTAGGTGTGTTCATCGTGTTCAGGTTGCCACGGCACCTTTTGTTGGCGCTGCAGCATCAGGTGTACGACACACACTTCACTACTGTTCTTAATTGCATAAAATTGGGACCAGTTTCTTAGAACGGATAAAAGGTATAAATATTAATTAAGTCGTGACCTTAACCGTCGAAAAGCCAGTTGAGGTTAATAACTTTTAGATATTTATTTTTTTCAAAAACCAAAGTTTAATACATATCCAGTATTAAGGCCACAGCCAGTCAGATTAACATAAAAGGTGCTGCTGTTCTAAATGGACTTATTCAGAATGAGAGGCTGTGCTGGCGAGATTTAGGGATTGTTGCAATTTTCTACATGCAAAATGCTGTGAAGACACAAAAAAAAAGCCAACAGATCCGAAACAACACTTGCTGTGGAATTATGTATTCAAAGAAGCAACCGGGCGAGTAGCAGCAGGGATCATCTTAGGTCCCTTTCTTCCGCTCAGCGATTAAAGACCTCTGGGTGATCAAATAGCCCTTTTCCTTACCATAATCCCTAGGCCATTTGGTGCAGCAGATGCTGATACCATGCTAAATACTAAGAATGTAAATTTCATTGGGCATATTAGAAAAGCAATCAACCCTGGTTTAAAAATGCATGACATGTCGTTCTTTGAAATGCAGTCACTCGCTTGAGATTGTGACTTTTCTTTCAAATTCAGGAGAATAGCTGCTCATTTTCATGTGGACTTTGAGCTTCCCATCATATTGGAAATATGTTAATGTTCCACACCAGATGCGTGCATTCAACGAGTAGCTTGCTGGCTTTGATATTTCACTCAGTTATCTCACCCTCATACTGCAGGATACGAGATAGAGTAAGAGAGGACATCATAGACACATGGCTGTGTCCAAATCCCTCTCTTACTCATTACTCCCTTCAAACTGTCCAGGGAGTTGTATGTGGGGAAAGTTCCCTTCCTCTAAAAAAGGAAGGAGTAACAGCATGCTGTGGTCAATTTGGGGCATATTTTCCCAAATTAATAATTACGGAGTACTTGGCTGTTTGTGTTTACTTTGAGTCCAGTCTGTAGGATATCATATGTCTTACTATACAGCATACTATATAGTGAGTAGTGAGGGATTTTGTACAACTTTAACTTTTAACGTGGTAAAATCGTTTTTTTCTGATTCGTAACCTTTCACGTTTTCTTAAAGCAGACACACAGTTCCTCTGGTAGAGGCTGACAAAACTCTCAGTGATGATAATCACATCAAAATTGACTCAATAAAGGTTTTATTTTATTTCCTTCTCTTTTTGTTGGGCATTGCTGAAGCCCACCCTTCCCCTCTCATATCTTCTTAACAACTTTACCACGTCCATGTTCTGCCTTTGTTTTGCTCTGACTGTCAGTCAAGCGCCATGGATCAATACTGTGTCAGACTTGCTATATCTCTCTCACTTTCTTCCCACTGCCCTCATGAGTTTGCAACCCACAGCTCCTTTTTCCTGCTATTTTTCCTTAACCCTTTTTCAATTTCTTGCTAAGTCAAAAAGAAGTAAAAAAAAAAGAAAGAAAAGAGAATCATGATTTTCACATCCTGCTGTTCGTTTCTCAATAGGCTTTGAGGGAGATTTCTTTGCAGACAGCACATCTGCTTGACCCCTTAAATCTCCCACTTTGTTTCCCCCACTCTTCTTTTAATGAAAACGACTCTCTCCTGCTTTACTGCCAAGATTGAGCTGCAGAGGAGTTGTTGCAAAGCAAGGCGGGATGCCGGTCTGTTGGCTATGAAGCCAGAGTACAATGCCAACAGACGCACACTCTGTTTTAAAAATGGCTGAAGACATTTCACATAGGCTTGTTGGGTCATCATTTTAACACAAACAAACGCTTTCGTCAGCAGGAGCTTTCATACCAAAACAGCTCACTCTTGCAATAATACAATGCCAACAACAGGGGACCATCAGACGGTTTCAAACGAAAGGCAGTACTCTTAGTTTTAATGGTCACAGACTTACTCTCTTGCCAGGTGGTCCAGGTGGGCCAGCTTCTCCTGATGGACCTGGAGGTCCCTGAAAACAAGCAAGGAGACAGGGGATGAATGGCGCCATTGTAGACAAGTTGTTTTAACAAATCAGTCGGCGCTTGTATGAATTGTGATGAGAGAGCAACGTGCTTATGTCTGCCAAAAGGACAATAACGCACAGAGCATATTGACATTTAGGGTACGATCAACCCCAGAATAGTCCAGAAGAGTTAAGCCAAAAACAAAAGTTGGAAGAGGAGTCAGTGCACTGCCTGACATTACACGTACTGTGATTCCTGACACACTCTCATTCAATTATCTCTGAGTTAATTACAAGCAATCAAACCAATTTTTTATCATTTGCATTTGTAAATATTTGGCTGTACTAAAAAGTGAAGGCAGAGTTATTACTCTGTTTTATAGGTTGAGTACACAGACAGATAGAAATGTGAATAACAGGAGGATAGATGTGTTTTCCTTTCAATGAATAATGAGCGAATATAGGAAGTTAAATATATTTTTTATATACCTTCCCAAGTGCAATTTCCCACTGTAGCTTTTCAGCATGCAACCATAAACTTTTGAAATTCATTCAAAATTAAAATTTGCAACATTCATCGGGTTAATGAAATATTTTCTGTTACTCTTTGGCATCGGCAAATGCTCATTTACATTCATGAATGTTAATAAGAAGTGTGAATAATTGCGCTCGACACAAGGCTAGGACATTATTGTTTGGCTTCATTTCTAATCAAAGTTAATGAATCTGCAAAGCAGATAAGACCATTTACCCTACATCCAAGAGCATGTAGTAAATATAATGCAGGGCAATGTATTTACTGACTGTATGTAATTACAGCTTTTACTGCAGGCAACATCTTGTTGGACCACTTTAATATAAAATAAACGCAAACAAGACACATTCCTAGTCACTTGTGAAAAGTAGCTGATCGTTATGATAATTATATTGTATTAGGTGTTTGAAAAGAGCCTCTTAAGTGAACCGTATAGTACCTGCTTTATACTCATGCAGTAATTTGTTCAGTCCAAACAATGTGAAATTATTGTGTTACAACTTACCGCCTGACCGGCTTCACCATCCTCTCCTTTCTCTCCTGATTCTCCATCAGTGCCCTGTGAGAGAGAGAGATGTGCTGGTTAGATCATGTCTGTCACTTTAAATAGTTATCCTATCTTTTACCATCAGACTCTTTCATTTATGAATGATTCACAATACGATAACCAAAATCATCTATACCTATATAGAGTGAATATTGCTTAAAGATGTCATACTTACAGCAACACCTGGCTCTCCAGGAGGACCTGGGTCTCCAGGGAATCCAACAGGTCCCTTTAATGCAGGGATTTGAAATGCATCAGTGTAACAAAAGAAACAGGATACAGGTATTATGGACATGCATAAGAATTTAGACGTCCTGGCGCACCTGGTAACAACCGTTGAAGGCAATTTGATGGACTTGATGATGATGTTGCGAATCCATGAGAAAAAGCATCACTGCATGCATTACCATGCAGGCATAAAATATAATCCCCTCGCAATAAAAAGGCTTTTAAGTTCCTTCAATACGTGCTAGAATAAAATTGCCAGCCTTACGGCCAGTGGAGGACTTTTCTTTTAAAGCATCACATTTGAGCCTGTTAGCCGGAGTGACAGACACTTTATTTTTTTCTGGTTTTGAGAGTATTTGGCGGACTTACAGGGTTGCCCTTTGGACCGTCATCTCCAGGTGGTCCTTTGGCACCCGCAGGTCCAGCCGCTCCAGGGGGACCAGACTCTCCTTTCTCTCCTCTCTCGCCTTTAGGTCCCTATAGTGATGGGGGGGGGGGGGGGTTGAGGCATTCATCACATCAGTACGGTACCACAGAGTGCAGCAATAACATAGACGTGTGGACAAATGCTGCTGAGAGCGATTGGATCCAAAGCGGCTCTCAGTGTGTGTAGCAAAAGACAACAACTCTGGATGGTCAACGGTGCTGATGTGAAATGAGACTGGCAGCAGGGTGTTTTTTTTTCAGCACCATGAGCCTTGAGATGTGATGTTAATGAATTCAGCAGATTCTCTGAAATGTGATTTGGTGGGAAATTGCCAGACGAGTAAAACAGAGATTGTCCTGTATGTCCCCTTTTGTTGCTCTTATTTTACGCTGGTTGCTTTTTCTGTTCCTCAAACTTCTTCCAGGATGACAAACACAAGGTCGAGTTTGTCTACTGTACAGCTCTAAAGCCGCATTAAATATCTGGTTAAAATCAACATTTTAATCATTGTTTACAAAAACACAGTCTTTTCACAGCATGGTAACATCCACACATCTTAACAGCGTTTCATCACCCTTTTGTATATGTGTCATGTGTGTGGCTTAATGCATTTTCCATGACTGTTTCTAGTGTGTATCAGTATTGTTTGCGGTTTTCAGATAGCTTTTAGCTATAAGGAATTATAGAGAAATGTTATTGCAGCAATTGTGTTGAATGTTTTACACGGTACAACATTAATGAAGTTAAAATAAAGTAAATGATATTCTATTATTTTTTCTTCTCAATTCCCATTAGATTTGTTGGTAGTAACTAATACAAAATAATGTCTTCACTATATTGAAGTAATAGAATTGTCCTTATGTCATCAGTACTGAATGCAACACTTGTAAAATGACAAAAGAATAACTGAAAAGCATTGGCATCCAATGTGCTTATGATGAGGGGCTTAAGCTGCACACTGACTTTGAAAATGTCAATGACACCAGCAGTTTGATGGCAACTAACAGGGGACATTATGAATGCTTGTAATCACGCTCCTCTGCCACTCCCACTGGAGACGGGCCATCTTTTCAATCTGCTGTTGTACCTCGATAATGATAAATGAGGTGGCAGAGCTAATAGAGCCATCAATGATGGCTGTTTGGTAAATGTTAAAAAAGCTGAACAAATTGTCATGAATCTCTCTATGGCGATAACACCGGAAAGCATATGGATATGGCAAATGTACATAAACTCCTTCAGAATCTTTTCAAATACAATTTGACATTCACTATCACAAACACTATAGTACATCAGAACAATCTAAATGTGAGGTATTAAAAAGGACTTCCAAAACATCTAAAGTCCTTCACTTCTCAACCTTTGTAGCCACCAAAACAGGCAAAACCACAGTTAAAACTACTCAGCAAAGGGTGTCTGCTGTTTTGATGTCAACTTGCTTCATGGTGGCTACCATGATTGCTCTTTAGGACAGAAGCACCATGGCGTATCCTCTCGGTAATTATGTCTTAAGAGTCCTGGAAGAGACTCAATTTGGCAGGCCAGGTGGGCATGGGGTGAGAAGCAGAAGAGCCCTGCTGAGATGAACTACCAGCCTCAATGTGAGGAGCAATTACTTTCAGTGTGATGAATACAAAGTGTCACACTAAAGAAAAAACCTTCTTGTTAGATTGGATTTTGTACTATATTTGCTGAAAGCGGTCCATTAAGCAACTGTTTTCCTGGGGATAACCTACAAACATATGTTGCTGATGTTCCTTATAATGCTATATATATAACTACCTTCCATTGCAGGCTACTTTAAAAAAAAAGGTTTTCATGTAGAGTCCGACACATATTCAATGCTAAGGGTGGGTGGCATGCTGAAGACTGAGAATCTAACATGTGTAATTTGTGTTGATAAGCAAGATGCACTTGGTGGCATGGTGGCACATACACACACGTAAGACATTCGTGCAACACATACTCAGTTTGACAAACTTGAGCGCTCACTTACCCCGGTTCCAGCCTCTCCTTGTGGTCCTGGGTTTCCGGCCTCACCTTGTTCACCCTGTGGTTAGACAGACGTCAGTGTCCAGACAGATAAACCTTCAGCCTCACACATGGAGAGCTCGCAAATTCATATATATATATCTTAAACTAGACCTACTATACATACTAACACTTGATGTGTCTACAAAAGCTTGACATGCAACTGAAGTAAGTCTGTAACTTTAGTTGATGCAAGGGAGTTAAAAGTTATAGTATAACAAGTGTCCCCTTAAAGAGTTGGTGTCCCTTCATTTTTCATACTCCAGAGTCATTTAACTGGTACAGCATTAAGCATTTATAGTGCAGCCGTCTGCCAAATGGCAGTAAAAAGCACAAATGGTGTTGGAAGCGTTGTAAAATAGACATTCACAGTGTCGAGGCCCTAACTCAGACAAGAAGCCTTGTCATGTGAAATGAATGGACTGCATGTGCTAACAAAGAGGAGCAGCTGGATGGTCTGGAGTGGCTCAGCAGTTCCTCCGTCCTAATACCCAACACCACGTTAGGCAGGCAGAACACCCTGGGGTGCCACGTTGGGCCTCTTACCTTCTCGCCCACAGATCCCATGGGGCCCACACCACCTGGAGGGCCTTGTGGACCCTGCAGCGGGGAAATGAAGAAAGAGATGAGTCATTGTCCAGGACCTTGGGAGAGGACGCCTGATAGTGTCCAGGCATTGCAATGTAAGATGGATGAGATAATGTGACTAAAGATGACGTTAACTTTGCGTCACAGTCTTGCATCGACAGTTTTGATTGTGCTCAATTAGCGATACGTACATCAGCTCCACTCGAACCCTGAGGCCCTCTGGGACCAGGAGGACCAGGAGGGCCCTGCAAAAAAGAAACACAGTGTTGTTAAAGTGAATTCAACGTTCATTAGAGTGCTTACAAGAAGCAGATGTGTCGCTTACCATGGGGCCCACATCGCCGTTCTCTCCCTTCTCACCAGGAGGTCCAGGAAGCCCCTGAGGAAAACAAAAATGAATAAATAATTGTTTTATCAGAACGGAAAATAATTATGTTAAAAGCACAAGGTGATATTTAATGAATAAGTAATGGAGTTTTTCATGATTTCCATTTGTTTGTGCTGTTAAATGCATTCACAACAGCTGCTCCTGCTTGATATTTAATTTTCCAATTTGATTTGACTGCTGGGATACATTGTAGGGAAGCACTGAAATATTAAACATATCTGTGGGCCAGAACCTGCATAAATGAATCACTTGAATCCATGTTTTAAGTGTAGTCTAGTCCCACTCTCTGTTAAATTAAATATTCAATGAATATGCAGAGCGAGGTCAAGAACAAGTCTCCTACAAGATGAACCACATACTGTAAAACACACATTCAATCTTGTGAACACAAACTGAACAGAGAACGAACAGAATCTAACGCAATTTCGTGAAGGAGTCATTTGAATCCTTATCTAGAGATCATATCCCAAATATTTCAAACTGCTCTTTGAATGAGGTTTGATATGACAAGTGTGCCCCGTATTAAAAGTGCCTAAAATAGCTGCTGGTTCTGAAGAACTCGATGATGTATCAGATATCACCGCTTCCCAATAAATACTCAGGCAGAGGGGATGATTCTGCTCTACAAATCTATGCCCAGATCCACTAACAGGAGAGCAATCGTGTCTTACATGTTTGCTTCCTCCTTTGTTGTCGGTAACAGCTTCACCTGAACTCAAAGGTGCAGACATAGATCCAGCTCACTCATGCATGGTGAACGAGCCGCGAGGTCAAGACCTCATATGAGCGTTTGATCCCTGACATTTCTTCCGGTAATTGCCGTGATTAAATCGCTGTAGCCTGCTTCGCCTTCTGTCTTTGTGTGTGTCTGTTCTGGATTCAGAGGCAGTTTGTCATCAGGGTAAGGTGTAAGGTCGCAAGGGACGGCGATCAAGTTATGCATTCCTCGACATGTGATTACACCATAAGCGGACCGTTTGTGTACGTGTGCGTCGCCGTACATCGAAGCTCATGTGTGTGTATGTGCTTGTTTGCAAGTATTTTCCCTGGGTGCTAAAAAAGTGTGAGTAGCCGCATGCTGATTTTTGCCGTGCTGAGAAATCTCATCTGTGTAAAGGTCTCCTCTAGACTGAGATCATTAGTGGTGCTACTAATTATGCAGCATGGTGAATGTGCTCAATGAGGAACTGACTATCGAGCAGGTCAGTCCACACAATTAATGGAATGACGATGGGAAGTGAATTACTTCCAATTAAAAGCCCATTGAATACAATCCTGCAGAGATAGGATAGTACCTTGGAAGGATGAGTAGTAGTCTCTGTAATTTCACGAAGACAACGACCCCAATCTCTGCAGTAAATTCTTAACGTGTTTATCTTAAGGAGTTGATGACTAATATAAAAAGATAATTACTAACAAATAGGCTTGAAGGGGGGGAGGTCTTATCTCATTAAATGATTATCCTAATGATACAACAAATCTTTACGCCTGGTTGTAGTGGAGATTGGTTTATATGTACATTTGTATCAAGCTGACCCATGTCCTCGGATGGGTAGAGTCTACTTCACCACACGCCAATGGATAACGTAACGTGCTGCATATTCAAAAGCAAAATGCATCACAGGTTATAAAGTCTTTTTCTAAAGTGGTGATGGAGAATGGATGTTGCGATGGAATATTGGTGAGAGGAGTCTTCCTTTGTGGGCGCTGGAGCATGATGTGAAATGAATGTCACACTGCGTTGTATCCTAACGGTAGTTGAGTGATCCTGATTCCTACGATGTCATCACTACACTGATACTGCTGCTCAAGGAAGATTGAGGGAGGAAATAAAAATACATTTCAATTCACTAAACTGCAGAATTCTTGTTCAGAGCAATGAAATATGAGAGTGGTAGTAGAGAAAAGAATAGACGTATACAGTAGGTGGTTATTCCACATGTTGTTATATTTAGTTTGTTGTTAACCAAATGCATGCCAACAAGAACAACCAGAATTTGACCCAGAAAATAAAGCCTGTAAAATAAATATAAAGTGATGGCCTGCATTCAGGATTCTCTGCTATTTGAAGGTAATTCCTCACCTGAGAAGCCAATCTCTCCAGCCATACATGGCTAAACAGGTAATGTCTTTTTAATACTATCGTTATGAAGGCAGCGCTGTGGCTCATAGAGGACTGGATATTTTTCTACCACCATGATGAGTTTTTGTGGCAGCTACAAGACCACAGAACATAACTGCTATCACCAAACAGTCGAGGTACAATGGTCACCCGAGCCAATGTCTGCGAGCACCTTTGTTGGACTAAATATGACAGAAATCATAAAGTACAGACAACATGTATCAACATTGAAGCTGTCCTTTTAAACAACAAAATGCAATGTCCGGTATCTAATGGCATTCTCTAACAATGTCTGGTTTCATGTCACTGACGCTCATTCCAGAAAGAAACTTCAGCAGAAAGAAATGGCCTCACTGGACCTTCATAGCAGAATGTATATTTATGACTTACATTTATATTTTCTTATATTTATATATACTTATATATATGACAGAACGTATATTTTTAACTTGTATTGACGCTGATGGGGTTGTGGAGGCATGATTAGCTTTTGTTCTGGCACCATTTTTCATTTATTTTGCACATATAAACGGTGCTGCCTCACTGTTCATACTATATGTCTGAACACGACGCCTTTTATGCTCATCTGAAACTATTGGAATTCCTACAGTAAATTAATTATTTCCTTTTCATTGACTGAAAGCCTCAGTGTACCCATAACATTCACACAACACTATACAGCACTAGTGCAAAAGAAATGCATGTAAACAAAATGAACTCTGTTATGACTCGAAGCACATTATGTTGAATACAGTCTTGCAATACTGTTCTTCTTGGTAGCCGTTTACATGACACAAACTGGATTACTGTAAAATGGTACTAACCTGCAGACCGATGGGACCGGGGGGTCCAGGGAAACCTCTGGAGCCTTCATCTCCCTTCTGTCCAAACATACCCTGCTGACCTCTGGGACCAGATTCCCCATCAGCGCCCTGAGAAATCATACGCGCACACATTTGAATAATTAATTTAGAGAAGAATGGTACAAGGACACCGCAGAATACATCGCGGGCTTCAAGGATGTATAAGCAGCAGCTGATGCGCTATCGACGTCACACATTCGCACGTGGTCCATGTAAATCTGTAAAACGGTCTTTTAGGATCATTGTACTCACAGCGGGACCAGGGGCACCTATGGGACCTTGGAGACCAGCTGGACCAGGAGGACCCTAAGAAGGAAATAAGAAAAAGTAACACACATGTACAAGTATGGCTTTGGGATTTGAAATAATACAATTAAAAATAAAATAAAAGGTCTTTGTTGTTTTTATAATGGCGTTAATATTCTGTAAATGGGGAAATAACATATTCACGGTAACATCACTAATTTCTAAATTAATGTGAAAAATGTAAAAATGTATATATATATATATATATATATATATATATATATATATATATATGTATATATATATATATATATATATATATATATATATATATATATATGCATGTGCGTGTGTGCAAGTAAGAAAAGAACGGACTTTGATTCCCATAGTGTACCTGTTCTCCCTTGTCGGCTTTGCTTCCTTTCTGACCGGGCTCTCCAACCTCTCCCTGGGAAAGAGAAAAACACACACAAAAAATGTCTCAGCTTCGCTTTAATTATTCTCTCAATATCCACAGGATATGAAAAGATCACCTGACATGAACACACACCACCATTATCTGCATTTCTACTGCATCTGTATGGATGCATGAATATGGAGATTGTCTTTTTGCTTGTCTTCTTTGTTGCATTTTAACCTCTGCTGAGACTCATGTTTGGCTGCTCAATAGAAGACCTGAAAATAACCTCAAGGGGCATCATGATTCCAGGAAGTGGAAGAAGAAACAGTTTTTCACTTTTCCATCTCCTCTAATTGCGTTTGCTGCCGCATTTGCTGATGAAGACGGATAAGCAACCGCGATGGGAAGAGAGACGTGAAGATTGATTGGCAATCTCGGCCCGAAACACCCATCCCAGCTTGGGAATGGAAAAGGAGATGTAACTGGGCCCGTGGACTGGGATACTGAGGATGACTCACCTTGTCACCGTCCTCTCCAGGTGGACCCTGAGGTCCAGCAGGCCCGGGCAGACCAACAGGACCCTGGACACCATCACGACCAGCAGGACCTAGAGGTCCTTTCTCACCCTAGAAGAGGGAAGACATTAGTTTTAATTATATTTCGCACTAAAGTTGAAGGAAGGTAAAGGAAGAAAGAAAGTGTTTAGGGAACAGAAGGATTGGTCTCGGCCACTGTAGCAAAGACCGACATACGTACAGGTGCTCCCTTCTCTCCAGCGGGTCCTGGGGGACCCTGAGGGCCAGGTCTACCAGACAGGCCTATTGGACCAGCCAAGCCAGCAGAACCTCTTTCACCAGGAGAACCCTGTGAGTGTGAAAAGCCGAGGGAGATGATGAGTGAAAAATAAAAGGTTGAAGCCATTTTTTGTTTGTTGTGGAGAGAAAGAAACATATTTGGGGTTTTCTTAGCCTGAACCTAAATAGAACCAGTAGGCTGAACAATAACCGATGCCATTAAGACATCTACAAAGCAAGACTCAACTGAGTCACACTGCTAATGGATCGACACACACCTACACACACAAACCCCCTTTCAGAGGAACACTGAGAACAGTAACAGGTGGCATTTAAGTTCTTGTAAAGCAGAGCTGCTCCTTGAAAGCAGCCAGCAGTGTCTGCTGTCAGAGAGCCGGCGTCTCGGCAGCCAGAAGCTCCCAGCAGCTCACCCCTGCTGCGGAAAATGATTTTCTCAATGAAAGAGGCCGCTGCTGTGTATCAGTGCTCATATACAGGACATTAGTGTTCACCTAGAGCTATGGTTATGTTGAAATACATTTTTGGGGGGGATCTCTGCTGCACTGAATGAACTCAAGGTGTCTCTATAGATACACATACACACATTTGAACCTCCAAATGAAGACTAAATATTGATTTTTTTTTCGAAACGTGTTTAAATATCAAAATGAATTCAGTTTTTCACAAAAAGTATTTGATGTATTGTAAAAAAAAAAAAGTATAATGGATCCTTGTTAATGATAGGAATGTAAATCAGAGAACAAATACAACAAATTAATGTTCAACATGAAAACAGTCTAAACTCCTAGCTGGTTGAATCCTATGGTTTCTACTCTACAGTGGGAAGTAAGTAACACTTACATCTAGCTTTCATAATTTCCGCTGACACTTTTTAAAACCTTCATCACCATCGCTGAAAAAGTATTGAAATCCATTGTTGTTGGTAAACATCGTCACACTCATGGAAGAGAGTTAGAGGGGATAATAACCCAACGTCTTCAGTTTCAGACCCTTATGCCACCCTAAGGGTTCATAAGTTGTGTGGACATACAGTTCAACACAAAGGCAACTAAAGTTTGTGTTCCCTGCAGGTAATTTAGATATTTTAAACGTTTCTCCTTGAGGAAGTTATAAATGTATTCATGCTCCACAGCTGTAATTACTGTACGGAGTCAAATTACTGCTAGAATATTGTCAACATTTTCCCTCAACATATTCATGCTTACATAATCAATCATAAGTATCTCATGAGCAGAGCATTATAGTCATGATTAAAAATAAGTGGCACAACTCCCAATGTTCCCGTGAGCACAACTTTGAACTGAAATTTACAACATAACATTTGCAACTTCCACATTGAATGCCAAATGTCTAGAGACTATGATAAGGGCCAATTAGATGCTTTTCTTTAAGTGTCTCTTTTTACAGCAGCTGGTATTTTGTGATTTTATTGCTTAAATACAAATGCACAAGCTGATGCAAATTGTGACAGCGACAGCCCGTCACGTCAGCCTCACCACCGAGTTTTGTGACGAAGCTCTAGAGTCTCTGTGACAATTTGAGAAGAATGAACACAGCTGGCGTAAAGTGCCAAGACGCCACCGTTGGGACTGATGAGGCATGTGCAGGAGCAACGCCCGGGATAACTAGACACTGTGACTCACCATATGGATGCTCTCCTGGCTGCGTGTGTGTTTGTTTGTTTGAGTCTGTTTCTGTGTGCCAGGAGGCAATGGTGCAGACCGTCTCAAGACCAGACTCTCAAGCACATGATCGCGCCAGAGACAAATCACTGAGCGCAGTCGGACGAGATGCAATTTGGTGACGCTTTCATTGGAACAGTAATAAATAAAACATTGATTACGCGACCGCGAGGGCTCGCTGAGATTACTGTAGGTGTGTTACACGTGCGCTCATTACACACGGTGCTACAATTGGTTTTCGAGAACATACTCCTCACCAAATATTTTATGTTGTGGAAAGAAGAAAAAAAATAGTAGTGTAATGTTAAGTAGTTAAACAAAATAAAATTAGAAAATTGAAGCCACTTGTAAAGCTTTTCCAGTCCAAATTATGTAAACTACCTTCTGGTACATACTGCACAAGCCTTCATGCTAAGCAATAACACATATCACATACATCAATATATAATGTCAGGAAAACCCCAATACAGTAAGAAAGACACTTTGATCCCAGCTGACAGTGTACTTACAACGGGGCCGGATGGACCTTGGGGCCCTTCTCCTCCCTTCAGACCGGCTGGGCCCTGAGCAACAGGAGGAAAACACACATTAGGTCCTTCTTGACATAAGTAACAAACACTGTGTAACTTCACATGAGCCTATATATGCATTCTCTCTACAGCATGTGTGTATTTGGGTACAATTATTTCAATCTACACATTCCATAATCTCACCTCGCGAGTTTCAATTACCACATGCCGGGTTGTGTATAATGTGTCATCTGCGGGTGTCTTGTATGTTTGTCAAAGCCCATAATGTGTGTGTTTGTCTGTCTGTGGCTCCCTTGCGGGCCACAAAAGATCACGTGGCAGTCTGGGTAATGAGTCTCAGTTGGCTGTGGCTGGGTGCTGGAGTAAATTACAATGGCATAAAACAATCAGCAGTGCTGCTGGCCTGCAGAGTCTGACTGACCTTGAGGATGCCGGCAGCACAACTCTTCCTTTCACAACAGCATAACCATTCCTAGCCACCACAGTCTAATTGCTAACATTCCCTCTTAATAATGTATTAGGTAAATAATGCATAAAGGGAAAAACAAATAACGTAGCTGTCCCCCCCCCCTAAAAATGCTGGCACTGAAATATGAAAAGCATTTCAGTTCCTTGAGTCCCACCAGGGAAAGATTTTGCAAATGGACCCTCTTACAAACATTCCCTACTGCTATAATAGAGGTCCATGATGCATTGCGGCGGTTAAAACAGTGGTGTCAGTGGCGGTGGAGCGATGCAGAGGCACGCCTGTTCATTTGTAAGATGTCGCTTTGGATTTCCTTTGCACCCGATTGATTGCTAAGAGTGAATTCCAGGGCTGGTGTCGCTAATGAAGTGAATGGCTCTAGATAGCTGCTGGTTCATTTGTTATGTAGCAATGGTCTGTCACTTTCTGCTATCGAACACATGTAAAGGGAAGCTGAGATGAATAGGTGCAGGTGGAGTGTAGCTCTTACCGTAGCGCCAGGTAGACCTCTTTCTCCTGGGAAACCTCGAAGGCCGGGAGGACCGTCTTTACCGGAGGATCCTTGTGGTCCAGGGTCTCCCTATACACACAAGCACACATGTTTGAGTTACACTTAGTGTACTTGCTTTATGCCTTAAGTGATTCATATTGAAGCAAATTAAACAATATTTTGTGTAGAGCAACAGAGAATATACATCCAAAATACCAGACCCACAAACACTGACTATATCTCACTTATACACTTTTCACTACAACATCTGGAAAAGGACCGATTAAGTCTTTCAAGGACCGATTAAGTCTGCCAGATACATTTTGGATCAAACTATAGGAAGTGTCTGTCGTCGACTTCCCAATCCTGACGATAGAAACTATTCTTTAGGATGTTTAGAAAATGAAGCTTGATGCTGCATGGACTGTTGCTCACCTCAAATGTATTGAGAAACAGATTATGGTTTCACTGTGCGGGGAACCGGACCGCTGTTGTGTTTTTACAGTTTTAAAATAAAATGCAAATATTAATAACAACCAGACAAGTGGTGCTTTCGTTCAATCATGTGTAAGAAGGGTGTCTGGGTGTCATCTAATCCAAATTCGAACCAGGTTGTTACACAGAATTAGTGACCTCATGACAATCAGTTATGAAGCTGTTTTATGTTGTGAACTGGTGTATAATTTGCTTTACTGAACAAGTGCTCAACCTTTGTCCCTTTCAGAGGTCTCAGATACCATTTTATAGACATTCAAGCCTGCAATTGTGGTTTCATATTTGTCACGATGAAAATCACACAGAAGTACTTCACATTGAGAAGCACATAATACGTTTGAGTTGAGCTCCTCTCTCAGTGTCAGTGTCGGCCTGAAAGCGCTTTAGTCTTCAGTCACTGCTGCAGCGGCTATGTGGTGAAACCGACTTAAAACATCGAGTCACAGATTTTATAACTTAAGAGCTTGGTACTTTTATATTTTAGATGACTTTAGATGACCTCAGTATTTTATTGAATTGAATAAAGTGAATTTAGATTGAAAAGCAAATGCAAAGCAAACAGAATATACTCGTGGCTTTGCACATCCAGCCAGGAACAGAAGTAAACTTGGCCTGTTAGTCACAATCAGTTAAAATATGGATACATGTCATACACTGTCATTTAAAGACAATATTTGTGTTAAATTGGTGACATATATGTATCCGTATATAGCAACAGAGTGTACTGCTTAAAGGCTAAAAAGCCCAAATCAAAAGTTTTAAAACATCCTGTGACTCCAAATACCAATATATATATATATATATATATATATATATATATATATATATATATATATATATATATATATATATATATATATTATGTCTGAAATGAGGACAATGAACATATTTAATCAAAAACTATTTCAGCTTTTACAACTGTCTGCATGCTTTCCCTTTTTGCAAACCCTCAGCTCAGACACTGCAGAAACTTTTTAGAGTTAGTGCCAATAGTTTCAGGGCAGCCTCATTTATTTGCTGGTTGATTGTGTAAACCGTATCTCTAAAACAAGAACATTTGACATCAGAAAAAAGTTACTTCTGGCTTTGTTTGATTTTCTTTTGTATTGGCAGGCTGACTTTATCTGCAAACAGGGAGACACAGAAGAAGACTGGGCTTGAGAGGTATAAGAGGATTTAGGCTCTGCTGCCAAGACCTCGGCAAAGTGTCCCTGGCAAAGTGATGCGCAGGCCTGAGCAGAGTGGGGAAGGAAAATGGGCTTGTGGGCAGCAGAAGGTTTGGAGTTAGCTGACGAACTTGATTAAACTGTCTGCTTGGCGAAGACAGGAAGAAAATGAAAGAAGCAGAAGACATGGGTGCGTTAGGGGGGATGGGAGCAGGGCATGCTCAGTGGTCCTGGGAGTCAGGGGTTTGGTTTGGAACAGCCCATACTTCTACAAAATGGCTACTGTCTGCCCTAATGGACACTCAATTGTCGACCGGGGAGAGCCAGGGAGGGAATTTAGCCCCAATTCTCAACTACTATATCTTCAGCGGTCATTTGCCAAAGGCTCATATAGCACAGATTGAACCGGTGAGACTTTGGTCTTTGCTGGGGTGTGTTCCTCCTGGGTGAATCAATTGCTATAGATTTATTTCTGCTTTCTACCAATTGTGTTTAAGCAACCCAGTAGTCTTTTGAGCTTTGCATGCCTTCCATAAATGTAACTGTGTGAATGCTGCTGGCTCAATCTGCTAAATTAAATCATGTACTATATTTGTAACTGGATAAGTTAAATTTGCAGCCCACTTCTATACTGTTGATCTCTTTATCAACCTCGCTGGCTTGCTCTCTTCAGTATAATTCACACAAATCTAATGAAGTCAATCAGGAAATCTGAGCTCACTCTTTTGAACCAATCACTCCGTATACAGTATCTGTTACCATCGGGGTGCAATGGGGCCATCTCTTGCACTGCTCTGCTGCTTTAGGAAAACAAAAGAGAAGACTAATTGTAATAGTACTTCTCTCCCCTTCAGCAGAGTATAAGAGAAACATACCTTCGCTCCCTCCTTGCCAGCAGCACCTGGAAGACCCTGCTCACCGGGTGGACCAGGGGGTCCAGGGTGGCCTCTCTCACCAACAGGACCAGTCTCTCCAGTTGGTCCCTAAAGGGGCAATCACACAGTTTGATATTATTTTCAGTTCAGCATAGCAATAATACAATATGGAGAATGAAGAATGCATTTATTCAAGCCTATTACACTGATAATGCACATCAATACTTTAAAACCATTAGTCAGTGGCTGTCCAAAATACCCCCCCAAAAAAATTGATTTCCAAAATGACAGCTGTTATAAACAGATCCATTTTCGTGTAGTACATAATAATAATGGTATTAGTCACTGAAAACGGTTCACAGTACCACACACATTGCTTGCTTTACATCTATACACATTCATATATTAACATTGATTTGAATAGCTGTTGTTATTTTTGCTGATTGAAAACATCTGTCAGATAACTAACTTACTCCTGCTGTATTGCTTTTTCCCAAACGATAAGCTTTCATTGCAATACCCTCCAGTTGTCACATTCAAAAATGTATTCTTTAAAAATAAATGTATTCTTTTAATAATTAATTTCTCTTACCTGGGGGCCAACAACACCTCCTGGGCCTGGTGGACCAGTTTTTCCTTGGAAACCCTGAAGAAAACATCACAAGGTCTCATTCATACGGTTTACAATACAAATAGAACACACAGCTTATCTATCAACACCCAGGAAAAGAAAGCATAGAGATTTTACTTGAACATGTTTCAGACGATAAAACGGGGATTAAGGTTTTGGCTTGGTATTACTTTGATGTAGAAGAAATTAGTTTTTAGGGTATATTCACAATATGAAGGATTGATTAAATAACATCCCAATGCTGACTAGTAAAAAACTGTCGGCACATGAACATGTCTTCTGAAATTTGTATATCTTGATCTCTTCATTGAGAAGATATTAATATTACATGAAAAGATTGTACAGCTTTTAGCCTTTACAGATAAGTAGAAACGTAGACAAACAAAAACAGAGCGAGAGATGAGATACAACAAAGGTCTCGGGCTGGAATCAAACCGGGCTTTCAGGTTGGATCCTGTACCTTACACAGCATTTGGAAAATAACATTACAATGAACAAACCTTTCACTATATCTTTCTAACACCAACATCGTGGCAGAAACGCTTGATCCATTAAGTCTCTCTGAGGCGCTGTGTCACCTCCCCACTAGATGAAGTATCACATGACCTCAGAGTTTAGCAGTTGCAATTAGGATTGACAAAGCAGACAGGCAAAAGAGGCACGCAATGCAGACAAAGGTCACTTGACATGCCATTGACACCTAATTATAAATCCCACTGCTCTTCTTGGCAAGACGCTCCCTGTGTAGCTGGTTGAGGTTAATCATTGACCTTGAGTGGAAGGGTCAGGGTAGCCCCATTGTTCAGGGAATAGGAGCTAAACAAACCTCACACAAGCTTGGACTCCTGGCCAATCTTAGCGTGCCAAGAAAAGCAGTGGGATTCATAATAACCCATCATTGATCATCTTTTTTTTAAACTTAAACTTCAAATGATGCCTGTTTTGTCATGACTATTTAATCCAGCATGGCCTTTTATTAACAGTACAACAATACTCTGATGTATTTTCTCTAATAACTAATCTACTTATGTTTACACCGGCACCAGATGCCCAGTGTACGTGAACAGTAATGTCTGTTTTCAGAGTTTGGTAATATGGACGGACATCAATTCGAAAATGATGCTGAAACGCCGACGTGGACGGAGATATTTTCTTTAAAACCCCAGTTTTAAACAAAGTGTATTAGCATGAATGTAGCCCGAGTCCGAACTCCAACCTCCTTACAGTTTAGGATGTCTTTCAGGATTTTTTTGTTGAACAAAAACATGGTTCTGTACTCTTATTGTATCCATGATAGCAAATCAGCTAGCCAGTGAAATCCATTAGCTCGTCCGTCTTGAGAGACCAATTTTTCCTATCTTGGAAACTTACGTTAACATAGGACAAGCAGTTTGGATATGTCTCAGCAACGAGGCCCCTGGTTAATAAAGTAGTGTGTATAACATCAAAACCGTCTGTATATTTCTATGAGAGCTGATGAGGCAAACAGAGCTAAAATGCCTGGGAACATTGAGCTCACTTTAGTCTGCAGCGAGACACCTGACTCCAGTAGGATGATAATGTTGCTCCATGTCTGCTGAATGTGTAATTAGGCATCTGGCAGCTATCACATTAGCCACAACTTCATGAGCCGATGGCGTTATCATTTCGCCAATGTGTTTTGGAGTTTTGCTGCTCCATAACCTGTCAACAATTGCATGCAGCTTTAAATGTACAACTCTGAGCAAGGAAAAACTAACTTTTCCTGATTAAAATTTTAAAATAAGCAATTGCTCAAGGTTGCTATTCGCTGCGCAAATCCAAACCACTTTCCATGCATTGTTTGTTGCACAGTATGCGGTTGATTTGCATTGCTGCATTCCCTATGGATATGCTTAAGCAGATTCAAACAGCCGAACAGGACAACCAAAAAAAAAGACAGAAGTTCAACTTCTCAAGCATCGACTCCACAACTGAAGCTCAAATGCGATGAACTTCTGTCTCCCGGGAGAGTAATAATCCAATGTGAATTTGCTTGAGTTTTCTTCCAAGTACTCTATATTTTCCAAATATGTGATGCTTGGAGGCCAACTATTACATAAATTATTACAGCAGGAGGATGGAGATAAAGAATGTGTGGTATCGGTGACATATATTTTGTAATAGAGACATTTCTGTTATCTAGATTGGAGTTGCTGGCTTCCCAGACGTATAAAAACGTAATGTCTGAAGACAGAATGTCATGAATACTACGAATGCCAGAGAGTGATTAGCATGAAGCAAACATATCAAACTCCATGGACACAGTGTCGGCTGCCCACTGACCCTTCTACTTTTACTTTGAATGTTTTACTGGTTTCCCTTTGATCTTTGGATCCTACAGTCATCAAACTTCATCCATAACCAAATTCCACAGAGATATTGCATTTCAAAATCATTTCAATTGGAACACATTATTCCACAAGCAAATAAAGTTTTCAAATCTAAGCTCTGGGAAGAATCCTGGCTGACTTATGACTCCAGGCCTATTGATCAGCGTTTTGTGATTTATGGTGATGTATTATTCAACGGAAACCCTCAAGCCATGCTGTTACAGCATCAGCTCTGAACCACAGACACCGATTCAAATCTGTATTTGCACTTCCTCAAATGCAAGTTGTGTTGCCGGGAATGGCTGCCTATAAGCATCTTTATTGCTGCAATCTATTCTCATATTGGAAGCTTGTGGAGTATGTTCATCAGCATATAAATCTAAAGTCATAAACACCTTAATGAAGACGATATCGTTGTAGCTTGAATAGCAGCAAAGGCAGGGAAGCACTCATGTGTGGTGTATTACATTATCTATAGGAAGGAGGCAGGCGGAAAGGGAAGCTTTAATGATGGAGGCGATGATCTGTCAAGCTTTTAGGAGAATTTATTGGCCTCTGAGCCTCGTCAAACCAAGGTGCATTGATGCATACCAAGTACAGAGGAATCGAAGTTGAGAGCAGGGATTGCAACTAGATCAAGTCCAAGTTTGCTTTGTTTTTGTTTATTGTCAGATAACTCTGATGTCCCATGGGGTACCGCATCTACGCATCAATACATCTTCAGTTCAGATTTGGGACAGCCATTTCTCATTAAGCTGATAACATGAACCTTCCTTCAGTGCTGATTTCTCCTGCTTTTTGTTGTACCGCAGTTACAGTATTATTGCTCAATTATTTTAGAGCAAGCAATGCAACACAAGGGCACCTTGTCGCATTTGGACAATCTCTGTTCAGCCTCCTACCATTGCATATTTGTAAACCTTAAAAAAAAAAACAAGATAGGAGCTGCATCAGAGAGGATTTTTCTCCAAGCTCCCTCAAGTCCATCTCTATGAGATAGGAGTCTGAGCCATCTGGATTTACTCAGACAGACTGAAGTGTGTGTGTGTGCGTGTGTGTGTGTGTGTACACATGTGTAAATAGAGATGAGACAAGCAGACAGAGTCAGACAATGGTCGCAAAAGGCTTTGTTTTTTCAAGTTCTGCTTTGAGGGACATGTCTGCCCCTTTGGCATCTCCCTGAGATGTTGTATCACTGATTGTAATCCCAGGCATACAAGGGCAATAGTGATAAGATTTGAAGGAGGGAGAGTGGGGAGATTCAATTGAAGTGCAGCCCACTGATTGGGAGGATCAGATCCGTCCTTCAATCGAAAGGCAATTTGAAGAATGAGAGCTAAAAGGCTCTCGTTGGCAACTTTACCCTTAAAGGTAATGAGCAACTGAGTACCAGTCATTAATACAACAAAAGAATTTTTTGTGGGATTAAAACAAGATTGACCTGTGCACTGAGAGGAGATGTCTAATTAAACATATCTGAGGAACAGAAAAGTTGTGAAGTGTCACACTCTTCACAGAAAATGTCAAAATCTGTGTGAGAAATGATGTTGCATTGTGTTTCCAGTTTGACACGAGGTCATCAGTTTCTACACTCAGCATGACGCTGCAGTCTGAGACTAACAGGAGCCACGCAGGTGAGTGGAAGCTCAAACGTAATCTTTAGGACTCACCGTCTCACCGCGCTGACCAGGGTGTCCGGGCAGCCCGTCCTTTCCAGGTGGGCCCTGTTAGAAAAGAAGAAACACACTTAGTAGGTAACCAAGTCCATACACCATAATCACATACCCATCTGACGTGGATAATGGCATAACGACATTGTCCCTATTGCTGAAATAAAAGTGATTTTGTTTTCCAAGCACTGATATCTTATTATTGCAGTATTGTGTTAAAGGCATAATATATGAGACAAACATATTTTTCCGACAGTAAAGTCCTAGTTAGACTACGAGAACACTAATGAAAAAAAATAACAGGTTCTGTTGAAAGGAACATCATCATTTGCTGACGGCTAAGAGCCGGCTATGAATCTCACCCAAATCGATAGGTGGAAATTACCATTTGCCTCTCGCCCAGAAAATGGGTTCTGCTTCAGTAACAGTTGGACTAATGATCCCTGCCCAGAATTAGGGATATTGCTATGTATTACTGCACCCCTGAACTCTTCAAGTTGAATCAATTCTGACTCATAATGTTTGCAAACTAGGCTAATTTGCCAGTGAAACAGCAGGAGCCATACGGCATCGCTGTTGTTTTTACACAACATTGATCTATGAAGCGTGCAGGAAGGAGAATTTCTTACAGGGGGGCCTTTTGGTCCAGAGAAGCCCACGGGTCCCTGAGGTCCTTGAGGCCCCTGCAGTAGACAAACAAAAAGTCAGCCGAATGAGAGATGCACAGAGAATAAAGTCATGAGTCATGTGGAGGCTGACCGCATCGCGCAGAAAGAAAAGCAAAACCAGTTGAATCAGTTGGAGCGATCGAGAGCCGTCACTATCGCTTTTCACTATCAGCCATACCAAAATAATTTACAATACCAATATTATCGGATTATGTGCAGAAGATATGAAAAATATTTAATGCTATCAATTATATTTATCCTTACCTCTGTTTATTGTGTGATTGTTTATTGTGTGATTCATATTTTCACATGTGTATTTTCAACACAATATTCATATATTTAATTTTTTATCGTCAATACGGACCAGTATATCACAACACACTAGTATATCACAACACCGCTAGAAGGTGAACATGTGGACTATTAATTATGACTATTTTCAGAGCAGCTTGAGAAAGATATCCAGGACAAAACAGTGACGTAAAATGATCGCTGACCGGTGAGTCATTGTTCACCAGCTCATCGTAGCGAGCACGCTGAAATGGCAAAATGCTTCTAAAAGCTTTTTTTGGTGGTAATTAAGTTTTCCATGTGTGGGTGGAGTATTTAAAATGATAGATTCTGAGTGATAATCATGTTATTTATATGAGCCAGACATTAGGGTCGCTTTAAAATAACAGTTTTCTACTGAAGGTTTCAAACATGTTGCATCCCTCACTGTACAGAGTGAGGGATGCAGATCAGCTCACATATTTAATTACTTATTTTATTCAGTGTATGCACTCCTCCAAATAGAAGTGCGTATACATATTTATTTGATTGCAATGACGGTTGAGTGCAGCGGAAATATGAGGCAAGTGAAAAATTATACAAATTAAAGAGAGGAAAGTGGGACCCACACAAAGCATCTGGAACGTGAGGGAAACGAGGTCAGTGTTACTGACGGAGATGATCCTATTTGAAAACTGTGGGATGAAGTTTGTTCAAGTGAAATATGTTGATGGAGGGGAAAAGCTATTTAACAGCACATTGTTGAGGTAACGTGTCGTTTTAGGATTCAGGGATATTAAATCATTTGCATATAAACTATCCAGAACAAATTGATTTGCTCTTTTGTATCCTCATATAAAAATGCCTCAAGCTGACTTTTTAATTCAGGTTTATCTTTAAATCATATTTATTCGTCACATTAGTTTACTTTACTGCTCCTTCGGGACTGATTAAGATATATCATTTCCATAGAAACGTGTGGAAGCTGTTAACAGTACAGAGTTTATGACTTCATATTTTCCAGATATAGTTTCACAACTTTGACTCTGTGACCGCCCACACAGAGTCGTGCATTTCAAAAGCTAAAAGCAGAACATCCAGCAGATTCAAGTAGAGTCTAAGTATTAGTAAAACTTTATCATATGACGCTCATGATTCAGACTCCAGTGTGACATTGGATATGTATTTATTTAAATTAAAGTAATTTCAGGCAAAGATGGGTAAGATCCTATACCTAGCTGCTGCCCTTATGTTCTTGTTTCAGATTTCATCTTACAGAACGGAGGCTCTGAACTCATGAACTCGCCTTCATCATGCTTTGTCAAAGTTATAAATATTAATTTCTCCCTCTGCTAAGAAAATGTCTGCAAACTTGTTGCAGCTGTCTTTCTTGTTTCATGCCTAGACTAGATCAACTTCAAGGCTTCACATTTTCTTTCTTAGGCAAAAAAAATGATGTCGTACTAAAACACCAGTGGAAATGTAACACCATCTAATAAAACATTTAACATGAAGTGCCACTGCAAGAGGGCTATTGTTGTTAGGCAGCTGTAGAGACAATACATTTTACCAATAAGTTAGCCACCAATAGAAATTCCTATAAATCTAAAATAATAATAATAATAATAATAAATGTTGTAGCTTTAGGTTAAAACACAGTAAATGAGACCCAATGTAAAAACAACTGAAATGCTGCTGTCTGTTGAATGAAAGAGGGAACAGGTACACGGCATTAAAGCAAAACCCAAATGAAGCAGCTGTTCTCCATCACAGTAAGTGTTCAGTGTGCTAGCTGCCCCAACCAGGAAACGTTTTAATGTGTTTTGGGGCAAGTACGACTTCATGGAGCCAATAATGAAATTGAATCTTAGAGAAGACTAAATACATTAAAGCCTTTAGGTTTTCTAAATATCATCTTATTGGAGGTGGATGACTCTGAATGGCCCAGAGTCAGACAATATATAGACTTACTCTCTCACCAGGACCGCCTGGAGGACCGTCGTTGCCTGATGTGCCCTGCAACACACAACCACAGATCATCATCAGTTCATGTTTGGATAGGTTTTATATATTATTTGGCAATAGTGCTCGATGGGAGCAGCAGAAGGATGACATGAATCTACCATGGTTTAATTTGTCGAGTCTCATTTCTACTTCATAATACAGCCTAGTAAAAAGCCCCAAATCAGTTTTGGATATCTGGTGTACCTTGGGACCGGGCTTTCCTGTTGGACCTCTGGCTCCTCGACCCCCACGAGGCCCCTACCGAGAGAGAACAAAACTCAATACTATGTGATCATGTCAAATGCTAAAACTGTAAGAATGTGCATAATTCAGTTGGGTAAAAGGTGATTTGATGCTCGTTGATTACAGTTTAATTAATAATGGGAATCATGGAGTGAAAAATGCGTACCGTTGGACCTCTTTGACCTCTTGGACCAGCTTTGCCTGCAATGCCCTGTTAGATAACGAAGACAAACATTTTAGGCACCCGCACATAATTCCTGTTTGTCTTGATGCAACATGAATCCACTTCTGGATTAATGTACAATAATGAACATCTGTCCTACAGAAAAGGGCTCAATTCCCTTAATGGATGACAAACAGCCACAGAACAATTTGTTCACTGTTCTACATAAAAACACTTCAGACTACCAACAAAATACTTAAAAAATAAAGAATGTGAGTTTGGGATAATATAACTAATATCTTTGTTAGATATTAGGAAATAAGGAAACAACAGAATACATTTAAATGATAAGATTGAGCCAAATGCACTTCGAGAATAACAACAAACTAGTAATATTATTCCCACTGGTTGGCTGCCGAGAGGAGCAGAAACAGCCTGCCAGCAAATGCAGCAATATTTTTACAATAGCTGAAAATGGTTTACTGGTTTTAAGTCCACACAGGATGAAGTTTGACTTTATGTATAATGTTGGCAGCTAGTCTTGGCATAAGTGAGATAATGTACGTCAAAGTGTCCATTAAAAGCCTCTGATGTACTAATTTAACCAGTCACTTGATACGGATACTTTTTCAAACACCAACCCCATGAATCAATTGTTTTATTAGGGTGAAATAAGCCAGGAATATGTTGGCCATCTCAAACATGTGCCATGAACTCTTTTTTTTTCTTAAGATTGTCTGTGAGCTTCTTCTTTTCAAGCCGAGTGAACGGGGGAGAGGGTGTCAATGGAAGCTCGATTGTTTCCACGTCGTTTGTTCTCCTCAACATTGATGTCGCTGCTGCTGTTTGTTTTTTGTGCGCCAAGTCACCAGACAGAGGCCTTCATAATAGGAATCAATTATATTTTGTGCTGGGAATTGATGGTGTGATCATTTTCATACACAAACAGGCAAAAGGGTGTATTCTCCGTGAGTGGGTGGTTTCTTACTCTGGCTCCTTTCTCGCCGTTGGCTCCGGGGAACCCAGGGAAACCGCTCGAGCCCTGTCGACATAGAGAGAGATGTCATGGAGATGCTGGATGGGTCAGGGCACGCATGACACTGAGGGCTCGTGCTGTACTGTATTTATCTGCACTATTGTTTGATATCTACAGTTAAACACTGTAGTTTCACACGGTTATCACCATGGCCCTTTATAGAAAATGTAATGTTTTTCTCACATGTTTAAAAATAAAAAAAGGGCACTTTTTTTTCAGCTTAACCTTCCTGAGTTGTTATTGTCTTTCTAAAAAATATGTCTCTGTTCCACTTGAACACCACTATTTAATTCAATAAAGTAAAGCACATTCTCAATATTCCTGTGGAGTGAAAGTTTTACATTCCCGAGAGAATATATCAAATTCACAAACTCTCCCCTCTCTGTTATCTCCACCTTGTTTATCAAGCTCGCAGAGTAGAGGAAGTTTCTCGGGCAAATTCTCAAAACTTATATGATTATGTGGGGAACACACACACGTACAAAAGGAGAGGAGGACTTTAAAACAAAACAAAAGGCTTAGCACAAGACCCCTGTCAACACAAGACAAGGTGACATGATTTCTTTTTTTTCCTTTCGTCAAACTCTGTTGTTAGGGGATTAAAAAGCAGCTTACCCATTCTGCACCACCTCACCACACGTTGCATTGGGGACATTCAATAAGAAATTCAATCAAAGATAAACCATAACTTCCTCACGACTGCTCAATTATGTTTAATACCGTATGTGTAATAAGCTTTTGTAGAACTTTGATTTACTTATTCATGCAGTTCATTATGTTTTTAGATTGTAGGACGATAAAGCCAAATGCATTTTTACCAAATCTGGCAAATCAAAAGTTGTTGCATTAAATTATGTAAATGACCCACTGATAAAGCAATTAGTGACTGATTATAAGCTCTTTGTAATTAGTGCTTCATTAGAAAGTGATACCAACATTTCAACAGGTCACATTGTTAAAAAATACATTAGGGCACGCTTCCTTTTCAGTGCGGTCACATCAACAATGTTGTTTCATCAAAGCAGCGTGAATACCGTGTATTGCATAAATTATCTGCACAAAAGCCCTCATGCTCCCCATGAATGCAGGTAACACTGATCTCCTTTGACTGCCACACTCTACTGGTTCTGCACTAAAATGGTTTATCTTTAAAATCTAAGGGTTTTCACAATGAACAGTTTCTAATAAATCTGTTAATGACCAATGCATTTCATGTGAAGTCATCGGGCTGTCCAGGTGGGGGGGTTGTGCCAGTGCACAGTGATCAATGAGATGTGTTCACAGACAACAGAGCATGTTTGTGCAGTAAAACTTCCCTTACTGTCGCGAGAGAGATGTTAAGTTACCTTCGGTCCTTGTCTTCCTGGATAACCTGGCAATCCTGGAACACCCAGTTTACCCTGCGCGAGAGCAACAGCACACGTCGTGAGCCCAGCAACACAACCTCAGCACATTGAGATGTATTAAAAAAAACAACACACAACTGAGATAAAAACACATGATTCTTGTATAGGCTTTTCAACACCCACGGTCGTTGAGCCCTAATACCTTTTCTCCAGCAGGACCAAGGGGACCTGAGTCTCCGTTGGGGCCAGATCGACCTTTGGGACCCTCAGGACCATCCTCTCCACGGGACCCAATCATGCCAAGCTCCCCCTACAACCCAACGCACACACAGACTATCACAATGCTGTACGGCGGTTGCCTCCATGTAAAGACTAAAGATCTGACTGTCGGAGGTTATTGTATGACAGATGGAGGTCCTCACCCGGTCTCCTTTGATACCCATGTCCCCCTTGAAACCTGGGAAACCATCCTCGCCCTGGAATGAGTCAAAAAAACAAGTTTTCAATTTGCCAGAAATTGTTCCTTTATATCATTATATTGTTATTCGAGGTATTTGTTTATTTCCGACGAGGAGCCATTGAAATGGACCATTTTCTTCATTTCACTGGGGAACTTATGAAGTCTCCTGACATTTTCTGTTCAAAATTCAGCCTGCATACTTTCACTCTGTGAATGACAGGATGAATGCTGCTCCCTGCTGGCCGCAGAGTGGAACAGCATCAGCGAGAGACCGTTAAGCTGTTGAGCTTTATTTACATAAGCTCTATGTTTAGCACCTGCAAACACTGATTTTAAGTATTTGGAATACACTGATGTAATGAATTAAATATGAGGGTCAGATACAACTTCTTTTTTTTAAACTCAGCAAATCATTCAGTGGAGATCTTGCACAATGAAACCATATATGTAGCAGTAGTAATTTTGCGAAATTTGTAATTGTACCAAAGTTTTATAACCATAATCAAAGGGACACTGAGGGACACTGTTGACTGCAGCAGACACTCTGTTTTTTTCTCTCTCTGGTCTGTCACTCGTCCATGTTTTTAACCCTGTCTGATGCATAATGCAGCACACACACACACACACACACACACACACACACACACACACACACACACACACACACACACACACACACACACACACACGCACACACACACCTGAGGTAAAGAGCATCCTTTATTCATAACAAACCCCTTCTCCTCAAGGTTTGGCTTTTGAATCTCTTGCTACAGTATAAATAATTCAATGATTCAAAAAAAAAAAAAGTAAAAACAATGATATGAACACTTTCATTGTTGTGAGAACAACAGCCTTTAGTCAGAGAATGGCTTTTATACAGCAGAATAACTGTATTGATCTTAAATGTAAAAAGGCATATTATAAGGCGTCTTAGTTTAAATTCTACATGGTGACGCACACAGTCCCACACTTCAAAAGTGCTTGAGATGGATTGCAGTGTTCTTTGAGACCAAAAGCCTCGAGCGTGACAGCTTTACGTTCAACAACTGATTGAGGGTCACTCCAAGAAAGGCTCTGTCTCCACTGAAGATGGCTATCGACTGACCTCTGCGTGGCTCTTTCAGGCTGCAGCAGCCGTCCACTCCGGCTCAAAAGAGCCAAAACAAAGTTGGAAGGGCAGGTAGACAGCCGCACTCACAGAGTTTCTGTGATACGAATATGTTCACAGGCCGCTCCCAAACTTTTATTTCGCCATCTGCACCTTCGTCACAAAGTGTTTGTGATGACCACTCTGACGTACGGTACTTGCAAAGCACGTTCAAACCTTTGTGTGTTGATACAACTTGTCAAAGTCTGTTTTAAAAATAGGTCCAACACAAGATAGAGGCATGAGTTGAGTCGCTATGCTATTGTAGACTGAGAGGAGCACATTTTAGTACAGCAGTTGAAATAAATAATTAGCAGTGGGTCTGAATATTTACTGAATCTGCAGAAATATTTTGTTGTTACATTGACATGCACCATTAGATTCATATCCTGTTTTGGCTGCTCGGTGGTGATAATCTTTCTAAAATGACATCTTTTAAGAAGTTTTACCTTCTCTCCCTTCCCGCCCTTGAGACCACGGACACCATCAGCACCCTATTGGACAGGAAAGACAGATAATGACATTATACACATGACAGAACGCAATACAATGCAGTTATGTAAACTATATTAAAAGGGAGGACTTTATCTGGTGAGGAACAGCAGAAACAGCTGATCATGTGGGCATTTGATTGACAGAACTGAAACCGTACCTTGACACCACGAGGGCCAGGATAACCAATCGGACCCTGTGGACCCGAGGGACCCTGGAGAGTGAAGCAGTGCATGGTTACGATGGTAAAGGCTTCACAGTGTTCACCGATGGGATGGAGCACATTACGAATAAATAAAAGGATGAACGTATTGTAGTTACTGTAACTTAGAAGAATATGAATGATCTAGTAGTTGGTTTTCAATTGAGGTCACCAGTTATATTTGATGTACTCACTGACGAATGTAAATACTTTGTCTTGAATGACCTGTGCTCTACATTACAAGACTTGGCTTAAGAATACATTTAAAGGAGTTTTTAGGTTAAAACATTTGTAAATACTACCTTTAGTCCTACATGTAAGTACATATCTCAGCCAAAAGAGTCAAATCCTTTATAAATACACCTACCAGGGCTCCTTTCTCTCCAGCTGGACCCTCCTTACCAGGATGACCCTGTGAAATGAGCAGTGATTGTTTCAATGCTATTTAAAAAAAAAAGAAAACCAAACACCCAACACAGTTTGAACACATCTGTGTTATTGATTGATTGTGTAGTTGATGAAACAATGCATGAAGTTGAATCATCTTTACAAACAACAAGTGTAATGTCTGTGATTTGGCATTAGCATCAAAATCTATGAGGGGGCTTTGCGTGGTCCTAAATCTCTGCTCTCGATGGCAAAGCAACAAAGGTACAGTATATGGGAATGAGAGGCAAGCGATGACCTAACGGCTCAACGGCTCCTGCAGAACTTATGAGCATGTCATTGTTAAAGCTCACAAAGAGTAACCTTCATATGCCTTTTGAAACCAAAGCCGAGCAGTGTTGAACCCATAAAAACATGGTCCATAACTTCAGCCTTTTGTCTGATTCACACCAACAACACGGGTGTTTCCCTGTCACTCGATGGGGAAAGACATGTCACAAGATGGAGTCCTCCTTCCACTGCACTAACTCAGTCCGGCGTGGTGGCCAACGGTGGTGTCAGAGTGATGGGACAGGTAGACATGCCCATGCAGACGGCTCGATACACACCTCCACACACACACATGGAAACCTTTCGCTGCAAACACCTGGCACTTCCAATTTGAGGTGTGAGGTTGAGGCAGAAGGCTGTAAATCACCAGGCTCTGTGGCCTGAGGGCAACTAAGGGCTGCCTGCTTCTTGAATTTACACACCTCTCCTCGCGAGGGCAGAAAGGGAGGAATGACATGAGCTACTGCAGGTCTAGAATAACAAAACTCAAAGGCACATTTCTTATATTTCTTCGCCTTGAGAGATTTCTGAGGCACAGTTCTGCAGTATTTCACAAGAAGGCTCTGTGTGTGTCGTCTACCAAAAGGGAAAGCCGATCAAAATAGTGTATCCACTTTTATTGCTGAGTAGAAAAGTAACGTGCGTGGACACACATGATTAAATCCTAAAATACAGTACTATGCAGCTGGTTACATTTTTAAATGGAGATTAGTAGCTACGCCAAGATCTAAACCAACCTAAATTAAAACTAAATTAATATAATCATCGAATTTTTGGATTGTAAAAATGTCTGTTCCCTTCATGATGGCCACGGAGAACATTTTACACAAAGTGTCCTGCGACAAGCTGAGAAAGGTTTGAACCTGAAGGACTGGCTGGAGAGTAAACGACGCCACACACTACCTGACCTGCAGCCCATGCCCGTATTTTGTGTAACAGTTTCACGAGGATATCTCATGTCATCAGATCTGCTTTAAAAGGGTCATAAACAGGTCAGCTCTGTGCTGGGAGCCGTGGATTGAACTCACAATGTAACCACATCTACGTCCACCACTTTACGAACTTACTCAAACCTGTCGGGTTGTCAAATGGTCTACGTGCTATCGGCCACATCTTTTAGTGCAATAACAAGAGTTTGTTAGTAGTGAAGCTTTGGTGGAGTAAAGTGGGACGATATTTCTGTTTGTGTGCGTGTAATACTGATATACTCTATGTACGTATAAAGGTGATAAGAGCACGCACAGGAGGCCCATCAGCTCCAGGTAATCCAGGCAACCCCGACCTGCCGTGAGGTCCCTGTATGGAGAAACAAAAAGATCAGAGGTCACAAACAAGAACTCTCTATCATCGAGGCGACAACGCAGAGTTCATTCAGAGTGTCCGCAGGTGCCAAAAAGCAGAACACAAGGTTTTTTTTAGGACCTTTCTTTTGTTCCCTGAAGTGGGTATAAGAGAGCAGACTGTCCCTGATTAAACATGGTTAATCAAGATAGTTTCATTACACACATTCGGTTCAGGTTACAAAGCAGAAAAGAGACACAATATGTATGATACAAATGAGTGATTATTGATTGCATCGACTTGACTTTCTAAAACATCTACATTCTGTCTTCATACTTAATGAGTCAATCCCAAACCAAAACAACTATTATTGTTTATTACACATTTTCTGTGTACATTTTCCCTTCAGAAATCACAAAAAAAGGTTACATACTTTTTCACCAGGTGGTCCGATAGGACCTTGAGGACCAGGAAGACCCTACGAGGCAAAGCCAAATAGAAATGAGAGTATGTTGCTGTGGCAACAACAAGCATGCCCAAACACACACGCACACACACACACACACACACACACACACACACACACACGCACACACACACACACACGCACACACATACACAAGCTAGATAAAGTGAAGAGTTTGTTGGAGTTGTAAATACTTGAGGTAGTTTAGTGAGGGATAGTTAAGCTTGAACCTTTGTGTGTGTGTGTGTGTGTGTGTGTGTGTGTGTGTGTGTGTGTGTGTGTGTGCGTGCGTGTGTGTGTGTGTGCACATCCTTGTACAGCTGTCTTTGTTAGAACCAATTTCAGCTTCAAACCTTGAGAGTGTGGATATTATGGAAAGTGAAAACATTGTGTGCGGCCCTCTCCTTCAGGCAGTCCTTCAAAGGCCTGTTGGAGGGTCTAGACTTGGTTTTAAGGTTTAGAGTAACATTTAGTGTAGGTGGTAAGGTGAGGGTAAGTGGCCAAGGAATTGACATGCAATACCTCCACAAGTGTCCTCACAAGTATAGACGTACAGGGTTGTGGTGTGTGCAACGAGAAGGGTCTGTAAGCACATTAGCATCTATCATGCGCGTGGTAGTGCATGCACTTAAATATTTGTGCTGTGTGTGTATATATATATATATATGTGTGTGTGTGTGTGAGCGTGTGTGTGTGTGTGTTGCAGGGGTAATTTGAGGCACTGGAGCTTGCTCCAACAGGTGTGGCAGCTTTGCGGGAATTCCACCAACATAAATAAGACGCTTTCAACTGCACCAACCCTGAAACGTTCCACTATGCTTCAGGAAGGCTGCTTTGCTCTGCGTGTGGAGTTTGTGGCGGCGACACAGGCAGCCATAAGGCCTCAAACAAGTGTGTCTGTGGCCGCCGGGCGTCATAGGTGTGTGATTGATTTGTTTACCTGTGTCCCGGGGATTCCCTGCTGCCCGGGTGGGCCTGGTTCTCCTTGTGGTCCCTGAAAAAAAAGGTGGAAGTGTCAAAACTAAACACTAAGCCCTGATTAATTAATCCTCTGTGTCAAACACTGCCACTTGAATTACACAAATGATTGTTGTTGTCAACAATCAGGTTGGTTCCATCCAACCTTCTGCCGATCAACAGAATAAACTCCTACAGCATGCAAACAAGCTTCATTTTAACTGCGCTCAGTCCATTCATAACCTGCAGAAGATAAGACTGTTCTGAATAACTAATTACACAAAACATAATAGGTGAAATTGCAATATGTATGGTGAGTACTGTGTGTGGTCATGTACAGATAATGTAAACAGGGTGGGGAGTAGCACAGACATCGTAGCGCTGTACCTGCCACAACCACACGTCATCAAGCTGTTTCTACTCATTCCACAAGTTACTTGATTCAATCGTTATAGTTTGAAGAAGTGCTTCGGTGCACCTTCTCCCACGAACCGGTCACTTTTACCCATGTTGTAACAGCCTATCCTAGACAGTGCAGCGTTATAGAAACAGTAGTGTACAGCTCAGACCACCTCCTAAAGCTCTGCAGCCTGAGCAGCTGAACATCAGTCAGTTTAGTAGGAGGAAGTTTCATACCATGTTTCCTTTGGAACCATGAGGCCCGTCGACCCCAGCAACACCCTGCGAAGGACAAGTCAGAAAAGACCCATGTTACCATGTGATTTCCTACAGAGACTAGGATCAGCGATACGGGTACTACAGGTAGTGGTACGTACAGGAGCTCCAGGGGGTCCAGGAGAACCACGAGGTCCCAGCAAACCACGAGGACCCTATGAAGAATGAGAAGCAATGATTCATATCCGATGCTCAGAACAATAGTGAAGCGTTTTCAGGGCAATCGTGTCCTCTAGTGGACACGTTTGACAAACAGAGATCTCTTGCAACGCAAGACTTAGAGAGATCTTGTTGCAACATGTTGGAATTCCTTATGTTTGGGATATCCTGATGAAACCAAAGCAACAGCAGTCTTACACTCTCGCCAGCTAATCCTCGGGGCCCGATCTCTCCATCCTCGCCCTGAGGAAAGAAAAATACATAAATCAGAATAACCAGAGGGCTTCTGTGTTTTATTCTCTGGAATTTCAAGAAATACAATCTGAGATCAACACTGGCATCTTGTGTTGAAACATTAACTGTCTATCACCACCAACAGGCTCTAGAAAGCCTGTATTAGAATGGGCTTCATCTCAAACCAACCAAACATTGTTGAATGTAGGAACCGCCTGAGGGAGGAGGTGGAGGGCAGGCAGAGTGGGGTAGTTAGTTTCATAGGGAGGAAAGGTTAAACACAAACCCGCCTCCTTCCCAGCTGATAAGTTTACGCCCAGCTGACGCTGCCTGAGGGCCGAGTTGACGGACCACCTCTGATGTAACTGAATGTGAGTTGTTCACCTCACTTGAGTGCAATATTTTCTTTAGGGTCTTGGTTAAAAGAGGAAGTACTTACTCTCTGTCCATCCTCTCCAGAGGCACCTGTGGGTCCCATTGGCCCGATTTCCCCCTGAGACAGAAGAGAACAGAAAGAAATGCAGATTCAGGACAATTCATCCTTTTATTGACCTTAATGTTTCACTCTTGGTTCCAGACAATCTGAACCAATCAGCTTCAGGCTTGTGACCGGTGTGATGCATACTTCTGACTGTTATGCTGTTTTTATTTTTGATAACTCTTATTATGCTGTATTTAATTCTGTATTTATACATTTCAATTATAGTCCTGGGACAATTAATTGTTGCTTTGCACATTCTTGTACAGCGCTTTATTGTTTTTGCTTTATTATGATGTTTTTATGATGTCCTCCCTAATGTAAAGAGGCATCTAAAACATATGATTTAGAATAACCAGTAGAGTTCATCAGGCTGTTACAGTTCATGATAAAATGAAACACTTCCATTTGCTTATCCTCCACAATGAGTTCTGCTTCCACGTCTACTTTATCAACTGCGGCTCATTGTGGAATACATCAAAGATGGCTACCTGGCTTTACTACAGAGCTGCCATTACATTTTTCTATGTCAGTCTTAATAATGCAGGTACATTACTGGAATGAAACAAATGAAAACGTCTTGTTCAATTATTTCCCCCCAAGACGTTGCAGTTATTCTCTCATCGCACAAATTCATGCAAGTCACTCAACGTGATCTCTGGCCGGGGACCGCAGCCAAATATATTTCATCCCAAGCAGTCGCCATCTAAAAGATAACCCTTCAGTAAATGGTAATCCGAGAAGACAAATCCCCAATAAGTGAAGGATTTTGTTTTAATGCACTCTTTTCTCGTAAGCTTAAAAACATGTAGAGGAGTTGTTTCTCAGGCGAAACACTGCCCTGTTGTTCGTGAGGATTCCTTCAACATCTGGTTCATTGGTATTCTCAGTGGACAAATCTCTGAAGGTTTCAACTTCAGTCACATTTGCAACAGAAAAGCTGATTTTGAGACTATCAAAACTGTAATTCTTTAAATTAGATTTTGACAAATTGAACTGCTGACAGTTAGCATACTGTACTCACCCTGTGTCCCTTTTCACCAGGCAGCCCGGGCAGACCATCGAAGCCTCTGTCACCCTGTGTACAACCACAGCACAGGATGTCACCACAACATCAGCACGCATCCAAGTTATTATGGGCTGCACTATCCTCGTAGCAAAGCGTCGGGAAAATAATACTCCATTTATCCTTTGTACTTAGTCACAGAAACACGCAAAGTTGTGTGATGGCCTCTGGTACCTTAGAGCCTGGCTCTCCGGGCATTCCACGGGACCCGTCAGCGCCACCACGGCCCTTGGGAAAATAAAGCATATACATAAATACAAAAGACAAAACACCCTTAATATTCTCGAAAATCCAGGTATGTTTAAGATAATTAGAAGTTGCTTTGTTGCATTATTGTGTTATTTGTTTTGCCTTGTCCAGGTGGTTTGTTGGATGGTGCAAAGTCTTGCCGGCAATAAGAAAAGAAATATACAAACATCCTAAAATAACTACTGAAAAGAATACTAAACACTAAAAAAATAAAGAAATCTGAAATATATTTATTCTTATCATACTTCTGTCGCAGTGATATGTTGCATTGGACTGCTGCCTTGGTTTACAGGAAAAAGAGTCCACTAGATGGGTAGATTACATATGAACACAAAGTGATTCTTTTATCATATTTTGTGCCATTGAAAACAGCTAAAAGCTCACAATTGACCAATGAATCAAGCTTATTACAAATTTGGTTATGACTGGTCCATGTTTATTCATAATCACTTAGGTCAAGATGTTGTGCCCTGCAGAGTGACTGCACCCTGACACTAATTGTGTCCCTTATCCATAGCCAGTTTGAACATTTTGGCATTTTCAGACAGATTTACTGCCTGGCCATTGATCCGAGGATTGGAGGCAGCGCAGGCCTTTAAGCACATATTAAGCAATTGTTTGTTGGTCTGGAAATAAGCCTCTCAGCATTTGAGCAGTGACCACAAGTACAAACAGTCACACACAACACACACACACACACACAGACATGTGAGCACACACACACGGTGAGAGTGGATCAGGTCATGGAGTTCACTCACCCTCTTGCCAGCTTTGCCAACTTGTCCTGGAGGCCCTTGGATGCCACGGGGACCCTGTACAGACACACAAGGACCACTTAGAGACAAAGGACTCATAACCTGCAAGGTGGTGAAGAATATTTTATCCGCATTATGATCATCATCACGTCACGCTCACCTGAGGACCATGGTCTCCACCTTCACCTTTCTGTCCGACAGCACCAGGTAGACCCTGAGGAGAGAACACAAAGCAAACATAAATATGTGTGACGCATGAGGCTTGCTATATGAGAGAGTGAAACAAAAGTAGTGTAAAGTAAACAGCAGATGGCGATGTTGAGCTCAATATGTACATTATGTTTGTGTGTTCCTCTGAAGAAAAAAGAATCCACACACTCTTGTTACAACAGATGCATGCTTCCCACTTAGCTCATACCTGGAAAGTGAGGACAGTCAAAGACAATAAGATCCTTTGAAATTCTTAGCACGACTCTATGGCAAGTTATATTTAATAATGGACTGTCCATTTGGATGGTAAAGGCTTGTTTTGAGCAAATGGATTTTGTAATCTGCTCTAACAATCACATACTATGATCCCGATAGCGTTTATGTTTAATAAGCATTCGTGCACATTAACACAACTGAGTGTTTTTTTTTTGCTCGATGCTCAAAATGCACTGCTCGATTGCTGGTCAAGGCAAAGAGATTCGGGGCATATACTGTAATCTGTCTGCAGGTAAAGCTGGTAATTTGGCGATTGCAGAAAGACATTTTAAAAATAGCTTGAATGTCTTAAAAGCTGGGTTTTAATCAATCGAGAGAGGAAACATTTTAAACAGGTACAGAAGCAGATACAAGCCACACATTCCTTACATCATCCACTGCTCTTTGTATCTGCTTATTGCAATATCATTTCTGATCATTATGTTTGGCATTCGTCCTGAGAAGAGCAGATTAAACAGAGGGTAACTCTTTGTGTTGTTCGTAGGGCCTTCTCCTGCAGATAAATAGTGCATCGTGTATCAACAAGCCCAGGAGGAAGGAGGAGGGGGAGGACCAGCAGCAGAAAATGAAATATTCTTGGCAACTGGTAGCACAGGACAGTCAGGCAGTGTGGCCACTGAGCCACTAACCGCTGATGCAACAATATTTCGAAACAAGCAACCAGGTTTCTGGTCTCTTCCAATTAGTTTGACCTGAACACACTCGGATGATTTTTGTCAGACAATGCCGAGAGCATTGAAAACGCTGTCAAGAGCATTGCATTCCAAAGCTGTTCCTTAGAAATCGGGGAAATACCTTTAGCATCAAGCTTTGAGTAAGTGTCATAGTACTGATCCGAAAAGGACGTAACTTGAGTTATCTAGAATTATCATATGCACGTGTGATAGGAAGAATAATAAAAAAGAGCAGGAAATCACAGAAAGTGAATTGCCCAATTCCGAAAACACAAAAAAAGAGACTCACCAATGGCCCTGATCTTCCTGTCAACCCCATTGGCCCTGAGGGTCCCCTCATAGCCAGCTGCAGGGCAGAAACACAGGCAAGAACAAGGTTCAATTCCACTTCATGATATCCATTCAAATTGTGTCCTGTACATCTGTTGTTGAGGAAGAAAATCTACATTCTGTTCATAGAGAATATATTAAGTCTGTATTTTATACACATTCATTGTTTTCATCGAATGTCAATGTCCTCTTTTCTCTTTCATGCTATATATATTATTCAAATGCATGTTTCTTCTTGTATGTCCATGTCCCACGCTCAATGCAGTCGGTGTTTTCTTCATCAACTTTTTGTATCACACCTTGTATTGTACACACCACAGCAGTGACATGGAGCCTCAGTATTTAACCCATCGTAGTGCGAGGAGCTGTGGGCAGCGATACAGCACCTGTCAGCTACCGGTCCACACTCCATACGTGTATGGGGACTTGAACAGACAACCCTCATGTTCCCGAGCCAAAGCCCCACAGACTGAGCTACGTTCCCCAGACAAGTGTTAGACACATGTTATTGTTTTGTGTATATTGTTTATGACTGAATACAATCAAATCAATACAATGTTCTTCAAAACTTTCTCCATTTAATTTTCAACAGGAGAATTTTATACTGAAACAATATCCTTCTTCTTTTCCTTAATATATCTTTTCACATAAAGTATAAGAATTTGCCACGTTGTATTATATTGTTTATGATGCCTTTTTTTTGTCCATTTCCGTATTGTACACGTTGTGGATCCTTATCCAACTGCTTTCTTATTCACTTGTCTCATAGCACAGCAAACTCAAAGATTTATTTCCACACCTAATCTCTTTGTTCACCGTGGTCTCTGACTGTGTAATTAATGTGGGATATTGTGCAGAACTTCAAAATGCCAAGTTCAGGATTTCTCTTTTCCTCTATCCACCTCTACGACATATACACAGAAAAGATATATTTCTACACCTGTTGGTTCAGCCCACCCGCAGAACCAGAGCCCCTAAAGTATTTTTAACAGTCTCTTCTGTCTGTCCATCTGTTCAAAGTGGTCTTTTTATGTTGTTGCTCTTCAGCCTGCTTGGCATGTCTCCTTTTAGCCAACAAAATGCCCCCACCCACCTCCCCCTCCTGCTTTCTCCCTACAGCTGTGTGTAGGGAGCAGGGTGGGGGTTTGTCGACAGCTTTTTTAGCTTTTTTTAATGACCTTGTCTACTTACTCTAGCCTGAGACAGGATGGCCTGAGCTTGAGCTTCTTGGGCAGAAACCACTGGACCCTTCTCACCATCGCCACCAAAACGGAACTGTTGAACAAACAGACATCAAACATCTTCTTTATCCTTTTCGTCTGCATTATTCAATACACTGGAAATGAGTAAAACTATGGACTGTTATGACAAAAGGTGGCTGATGTGTACTTCTGTTGTGTTATTCTGAGCACTTACTGGCAGCATCAGCATGGTACCAGGGGGTCCTGCCAACCCATCAGCACCAGGCAGACCAGCGCGACCAGGAGGACCCTGCAACACGGAAGAGAAGCCGCCAGATGTATAACGTGTGGAAATGATCAACTTTGTAAGAACAACTGTAATGTGGGGGAACATGTTAAAAGGATAATGCGATAGAGATTTGGATTACTTATTGCTTTGTTGCATCCTCAATGATTATTAAAAAAAAATACAAATCGCATAGCTATTTGTATTCATATAATGTAAATAAATTAGCATATCGGAATATCTAAATTAATAACTAACATGGTTTAAAGCTGCCTACTACTTTATGTTGGCTTTGTCATATGTCCCACATGTGCACTTCTTGTCATTTCCAGGTACTAACGTGTGGGATTTTTAAGAATTTATGATGGTGTTGTACCTGATCCTGAATCCTTTTGGTTGAGACACATAAACTGTGCCACTACACGTACGCTGTTATGGCCATAATTTGGATGGAAAGACACACACGCATGCATGCACACCCACACACCCACACACACACACACACATGAGGGAACACAGCAGTAAATGCTGGTGGTGTGCAGTTTGTTAGTTTGATCAACACGTGCTCTTCCAGCGCACATAGACTCGCCCTGTCCATCTATAAACCACGCTACTGCCTCCAGTCCAAAACAAACATGCTTCTCCATTAATTCTTATGAGCATGTTTGTGTTACGAGTTTGTGGAACAGGGAGTCCAAAGAGCAAATCGTTAAATCATTTAATATAGATACCTCTCGCCGAGGGAAACGCAACAAATGCCATTCCACATCTTCAAGAGGCCATAATAATGTACATGTGATGGGTTGTATCTCACTTGCTTGTCGCATCTATTAGGTCTCACTGTGTTTGGGTAAATATTATGGTAGATATGGAGCTCACGTGTGCCAAAGCCCCTCCACTAGCTGCATTCGTTTCTCCACTGAGGCACTTTGCGGTAGATTACTGTGCGCTAAGTGAGCTTCTCACAGCATGGCCGTTAAAATTGACGTCTACTAGTTAAGGCAAAGTTAGTTCATAAATATTCATGCTAATGTGACTGCTGTTTAAATTACTTTCCACACTGATTTGGAATGATGGGTAACCTGTTCGACAATATTTGAAGATGCTTTGCATGCGTGGCCGAGTCAATGATCTTTCAGTTTTACTTTGATTTGATTTTTGGTGCCTACATTGTACGACTGAACAGCTTAGCTGACTGTACAAACCCACATTATGGTTACAGTCTAAACACATTTAGAAATGTAGCTGGTTTTGGGGCATAAACGAAAACTCACCCTGTCACCGTGATCTCCGGCGGGGCCTGGGGGTCCTTGTAGCCCGGAGGGACCTGGAAGACCCTAAAAAAAAGAAAACTCAGTCAGCACACCACAAGCAGGCAAGCTCAATAAATTCTAACAAAAGTGGCGTATAATCATTCTCAGGTGAGCAACACTGAGTTACATCTCTGTAACAACACACTCACAGCTGGGCCATGGGGTCCTGGTGGTCCTTCAATAAGCATGCCCTTTAAAAAACAAACACATTGTTTCACACCACAACCACTGTCCTGTGCCGCAGCAGGTTGAGGATAAGTCAACAAAGTCGGGGAGGAATTCTCCTGCAGGTTTTGTGTGTTTGACCAGTGCTTTATGAAGGGTCTTAAAAGCAGTACAAATGTAGTCAGGAGTTGCTTTTTAGATCCTTTGCAATCTATAATAATAGTGAGAGAAAAATGTGACAGCTCACTGATTAAATGTAATTATTTGAACAAAAATGGCAAGATTATGTCACTCACCGGCTCAATGACAGCCGGCTCGCCCTTGTCTCCCTTCTGGCCAAAGGTTCCTCCGGCCCCAGCAGCCTGTAGTTACAAAGCAAGAACAGAGGCGTCATGCTTCACACAGCAGCGACAGTCCACAGGGGAATAAGTAGCAATGATGAGCAAGGAGGAGGCCGCTCAACCAGGGAGAAGAATGAGTGTTAGTGCTTAAACAATCACATATCCAGTTGCAACTACTGTAGCTAGAGAGGCGAGGAATCAAGAAAAACAGAAAGTGAGACAACATGATGGAACCAAATCAGCCAAATGTTGGTTGTAATAGACCTCTATGTGCTTGAAATGGAGCAATGCTGTCATTGCATTGCCACCGTGCTGTCATGCAAACCTCACAAAACGCATATATAAAGAGACAGGCATAGATGTAGAGATATCGCCCATTATTGGACAGTTTCACAGAGAAGTTAAGCGTCTTCTTTTCTAATCTTTGTGCGACATCGCAAAGGATGACATCTAAATAAATTGTGGAACACAACTGTATTGAATATGTGGTAGTAAATAAGTTAAGTGTGTATTTATACATGTTTTGAGAATGAAGGGTGGAGAAGTTGTGGGGGAGTCCTTGTCCTCACGTGGTAAAAATACCCACAGGTACACACACAAAAGCATGTTGGATGATGTCCTGACAGTGAGTACATTTAAACAGAACTGGGGCCAAAATGACTAAACACAGAAAGACAAAGTGAAGATGTGAAGCACGTTAAATATTCAGCTGGGACTGGTGGTTGGTTGGGGAGGGCAGAGTTCAAAAGTTTGCGAGGGAAGTGAAAAGAAGCAATAACATCCTGATTACAGTTGTGTGTGAGTGTGTGTGCACGGTGCAGACAGCTGCCTGTGAGTTATGAGCTAATTGCTGAGCATATGTATGGGTGGTGCTGGCTAGACCGACACTGTCTGAATGCTCTGTGCGGAGAAAGATGAAGCTTGAAGAAAGAGGACCAAGATGTGCGAGTGTGAAGAATGTCAGAAGAGGATCTACTAAACTAAAAGGTAACCAGTTTAACCCTTTTCGAGGAAAACACAGGTGCATGCAGTGTCCCTATGATGGCCGTCAGTCGTGAAATCCCTAATCACACGCCAGTGAGACAGCAGCAAGACTCCACACTCAACATGTCAATGACACATTGCCAAGCAACCGACTAGGAAGGCGTGCACCAGAAGACAGAGTGAGTCCATAACACAAACAAGAGACGTTCAACGCGTGCCGTTCATGCTCACACCCGTCGGTCGCCAGGCCGGGGTGTGGTACTTACGGTGCTCTCAGAAACGTCAGTTTCAGCAGCAACCCCGGGCCCCACCTCTCCATCTTCAGTTGCCGAGGGTTGGGGCTGGGCCCTGTCATACTCATCATATGTCCCGTAATCATACACCCTGTTGTCAACCTCGCCCAAGTCATACTCCTTCAGGTCATATTCCTTAAAGTCATATGCTTCCGCACCAGTGTCCAAGTTGTCCACCGTTTCTGGGACAATGGGCTCCGGAGCAATGGGAGTGGCCTCTGTGACATACGCACCAACAACATCGTCCTCCACAGCCTTCCAGGTGTTACACAGGCGAAGAAGGGGGGAGGCAATGGTGAGCAACCAAGGATAAAAGGATGTTAGTTAAAGCAAGTGAGGCAAATAGTCTACTTTTAGATGTTATTCAAGCAAATTGAAAATACGTTCAGCATGATACGCAAAAAACACTATTCTAAAAAACAACGGTAACACCTTATTTATTCAAACAACAAATACAATCTGGAAATATCTTGGCATTATCTGATAATTGATGAGTTGGCAGAATTGTGTTTTAGTAATTTGAATATGTCCAAACCCAAAGGGCTAAATACTCTGTTGTAAATCATGTCACTAATTATACTGGATTACCTATCTGCATTCACAATTCTATACAAATTGTCTGAAACTTTTCCAGGATAGATATGTTACAAATACTGTGCTCTGTTAAATCACACATTCATGAAATACAGTAGTGCAGTAATACACGGTATAATACAAAAGAATAAAGTGTTACCGTAAAGCCTGAATACAATCTAAAGTTTGTTCTTCATGTCAAGACAGACTTGATCTCAGCCCTCCTTTCTTTCTCATCATACTACTGATACAGACAGTAAAAAAAGGCTGAAATAGATGTCTGAAATGAAACAAGCAGTATTGTTTCATGGATATATCATGAATCATCAGATTGCAGCAGCTGTGCAGACATACAGAGTGCAGCAAGAGACGCACAACTAAAATGTACATCAGCAAATACGATAAATAGTTTGAGCAGCCTGCGAGTTCACCCTGGTACACTCTGTATTTGGCACACGTACTGCAACCACAATCACCATTCATTTCAAACTGATCATTGTTTAGCTGTAGCTTTGGAAAGCAACAAAAAAGATGCAATTGCACAGTTATTATTGGCAGCACTCCATCTTGCCAAATTATAAATGTAAAATGACTCACATCCACTTTGTCAGACACTCTGGAAGAAAAAGCACATTCGTAGCTCGCTGCGAGGAGATTTTAGACTTGGTGATCATAGTTCTTTTAGATGTAATTAGCAGAACTAGTGATCAATACCAAGCTCAAGACGTGATGGACAGGGTATATATATATATATATATATATATATATATATATATATATATATATATATATATATATATATATATATGTAGTTTAAAAGGTAATCTCCACTATCATTTACTGAAAGTGGCGTTGGCTAAGCCAGGCTCTGCCTCCATGAACTCCTTTCAATCCTGGATAAGGCTGCAAACCTTGTCATTGCTCCGCTCTTTATGAGGGTAATACAAGCAGACAAGCCAGAGTGGCTGAGCAAACAGCACTATCTCTATCAGAGCACATATTATTGGCTATTGTAATGGTGCACATGTTACTCCACTAAAAAGTCAAAGTGGTTTCTATTAAAAGGGTTGCATGTTTCCTGGGCAAATTTCCTTTTCTAATCATAACATTAACATATTTTACAGTGAGTTTGGCATTTGTTTGTTTCTTATTTCTACCATTCAGAGAACCTCACACTTTAAACAGACAATTGCTTCCAGATGCCTCACATTTTTAAACGAATGGGTTTAATTTAAATCCATTTGCTGAGAACTAACAACATGTGCAGCCGTAGCCAAAAATGTATGACATGACGGAAAGCTACAAATAACCTCCTCGGGGTTCGCTGCATTGTTTCTTAGCCTGCAATGCACCCCTAAGATCCACATGGTTTATTCAGTGGAACAAGTGGGTTGTAGCTTTGAAGCATGAAAAGTAAATTCCCTGTCCATCAATTCCCGCATCACTCCAAAATCTTTGTAAAGTCAAAAGACACACCAATGTATTCGAGTGGTTGTGTCTTTGTCATTTCATACCGGATACTTCCTTGGTCAAAATCATCCTGGCTCGCATTTCCCAAAACACCCAACACGCTTTTACAAGTAGATGAGAATGAAGATGAATATTACCTCATTGGGTCCGCTCGTGGCAAAGGGGGTCTGAGTTTGAGTATCATCTACAGTCTCGTAGTCAAAGTCTGTATTGTAATCTTCTACATTGTTTGGCTGAGTCATGTTGAAAAAAGGAAAGAAATATAAAGCGAGGGTTAACACAAAGGCTCAAACCAGGGGTTATTGGCTGGGGGGTTCTTTCAAGCTGGCTACTTCTACACAAAAGAGGTTAGGGAGCGCTAAGTCTGTCATCACAGATTTTCCCTTCAATGCAGGAAGATCTTGATGGGATTGGGTCTCATCTTTAGATGGACGTTTACCCTAAAATTGCCTCTGTGTCGTGCTGGCGCTGTGGCCTGGTAGCCAGGCGTCTGTCGCTTCTTCTTAGCGGCAAACTTTTTAGCTGCTGATTTTTTGGCACCAAAGAAGTTTAAGGGCCTGGCCTTAGATTTACTGAGGGACTTTCTGGTCATCTTCTTTTTCATGGAGACACTACGTTTCTTTCTCTGGAAGTGGCGGCGACAAAGAACACCAAGACAAACATGGAACATTCAAAAGTGGAAATTATTTAAAGACACAATCCACAACTGTTGAACAAAGTCCTTCCCAACCCAACTGTCCATGCGCTCCACTTCATACTATTAGCCCACGTACAGCAAGTCGTTGGCCTGCATGGTGTGAATTAAAATGTTGACCATTCACGTCAACTACGAGGGCTGCAATCGCTGACAATGTTAGCGATGACTGTGGATTATGTAACAGTTGGGTTGCTGCACAACAATCGAGGACTGGGCCTTTCATGTGACACATAGGAGAGTTTTCAGGCACATATAGGTATCTATCTAGGACAGATACAAAACACACAGGATTTGCTTTTCAGCAACTCTTTACAGCTATTGCAGTAATAATATAGCCAAAGTGCTTCTGCTGCAGTTTCCAAACTGTAAAGTAAAAATGTTGCCGATATCCATCTACATATATATATATATAATGTAAACAATAGTTTTAAAGACATGCTGGAATGCAAAATAACCAAAAAACAATCAAAGCAGATGGCATTTTCCAAGTGAAAGAAGGCAGCAGCCTCTGGAAACAGCTAGAAGGGGAACTGACACACTGAGTATGTTTACATGCACACACTCGGGTCATTATCAGAGAGGTCAGGACACCTAGATTATTTGTCAAGGGGTGAATTAATATTTTGGGCTGAAATATTTCAATCAAAAATATTGTTGTTAAGCTGATAACTCAACGGTACTGTTTTATTGTGTGCACATAAACATATCATTGAGACAGACAACACAAGACAAACTAAGGGATGGAATGCATGACAGACAAAAAGAGACATTATAGGAAACACATCTTTTTTTTTCCGTTTCTTTTCCTTTTTTCATTTACCTGTGGTTCAGAATACTCATCGGTTGGAATGGTGTCTGTGGCTCCCTCAGAGTAATCATAGAACTGAGAGTAATCTAAATCATCAGTAGCATACTGGAAAGGTTGGTAGAGAGAGAGAGAGAGAGAGAGAGAGAGAGAGAGAGAGAGAGAGAGAGAGAGAGAGAGAGAGAGAGAGAGAGAGAGAGAGAGAGAGAGGAACGAAGAGAGGTCTTAGTGTTAGCATTAGTGCTCTTTGAGCAGGACGATGATACAGGTACTTATCATCATGGTCATGCTACATGTTTAAAGTTAATGACAAGGTGTAATGCTATAATGACTTAGAGTATATCATGTATAACATATTATGAGTTAGCAAAACATTTAGATAATCAAAGCCAAGTGTTACTAAATTAGATAATGGTTTGAATATGGTGAACAAAGAAGTAAAAAATCGTGAAACTAGCCATGTGCGCCTTCAAACATGTAAGCAGATGGGATGTTTAAAAGCTCGTAAAACACAGGAAAACAACAGTGAAAACCTCAAAGACTAAAAAATACCAGCTGCATTTTAGGGATTCGTAATGGAACTTTCTCTCTGCAAGGGTGTAAATTGTACACTTAAAGATGTTTAAATTCAGCAAGATTAAAGTGTCTGAGTGATGTAGTCCTCATGCAGTTTCTTAACGAGGACAGAATAATGAAACTATACAATAAAATAATACTAAATTGCACGGGAACTTCCAACTTCTAGTCATGAAGGTGTACCACTTCATGCTGCAACTTGGTAGTGAGGCTGGAACATGATAGCATGCATAACTGCATTAAAAAGATGGGCCATGGTATTTGGCAGAATATGTGTTTTCCAATTTTCAAATGAACTAAACATAGATGGATCTCTGTGGTTAAGCTGGCATTGACTTAGGCTCAGACTCTACATTGCTCTGCTATAGCTGGGAAGTGTCCATGATTATTTCACCGTACCCTTTGAGATCATCTTTATGATTAATGGGCAAATATAAAAGAAGGGTTAGCTAGTTACACACATTCCAATGTGTCCTTGGAGCCTGTTTGTTCTTGTTTCCAACTCTTATCCTTATAAGAATTATAAGTAAACAATGTTGGTTAATAGGCGTTTATAAATAGCAGAAAAAGATTACAGAAACAGAATAGGGAGTCCTATGAGTTGCTTTCATTATTTTCCAAAACCTAATAAATAACTTGCCAAAATACTACAGCAATATATGTTTTAACATTAATCGGTTACATTGACTAATTAACTAAGAACTAAACCCCTTTTGAAATCCATAATGAGGTCACTAAGGCTCCAAATTGAGACTAAATATCATCATGTGTGACAGTCATCAGCAGGCCATGGATACGGGCAATAAGCAATACACAGGTTAAAGTGAAGCGCTTCAATGTTTCCTGTTAAAAAACAGAAAGGAATCAGGGCCCTCCACTGACGTATCGAGTCTCCCCCACCCTCCCTGGTTGGCTGACCTCTTCCTCTGGCTCCTGGGCCTGCAGAGAATCCCTGTGGGGGGTGTCACAGTCTGGGCTGTAATGTTCACAGTAGTCGTATGCCGCTTTGGGATCAGCCACAATCAGGAGTTGCTGGATGTCACCCTGCAGAAAACAGAAAAAGAAACTTGTGTTACTTCACATAAATTCATGCAGGAACATATTTCATGTGTAATCAGCCATGACAGTTGAAAAAAATATATCGTGAAGAACAGAAATTACAATTTTGAATGAGATCTATTTGCAAAGGTTATTGAAGCTAGATCATGTGTCATCAGGCTGCCCACACACACACACACACACACACACACACACACACACACACACACACACATACACAGGGGTCATGTCTCATCTTGCTCACACACTCACACATACTGTGTGCTGCCGCATAAATGTAAATCTCAAATTGCAGATGTGATCTCTTTGGTCCCGTACACTTACAGAGTCTGGCAGAGTAAATCCCCCCCTGGAATGATTAAACAGCTCGACAAACACCCCACAGAGTCCACACCCACATGATGCGAGGAGGAAACTAAGTTCAGACACTAGGAAGATTATTATTATTATTATCATCAGTTCCAGGGTTCACGCCAGGAAATCAAATAAACATGTAGAATCAAGACACAAGAAACACCTGGCATGGACACGTGCTGAAGTGAAATACCTATTCTACAAAGTTTACTCTTCAGCATTTAGCATACATGTCGTGTTGCAGTACTTTTTGTTTTAGTTTTAGTTCAGCTGTAAATGTTACTAGCCACAAAATCAGACAAGCTCCACATCAAACCTAACCTGTCAACAGCTTTTCATCTGAAGCGCAAAACCACATGGTTACTGATGGTATCTCACGTACTGTGGGTGTCAAACTAAGTCAATTAAGCCATCTCTAAAAATGTCAACTAAAAGAAAAAAAAAGATTGGACAAAAGCCCAAAATACACAATGTCTTTGTATGAAAACCATTGTGATAGCACACAGGAAAGAGTAAAACCTCAGACGTGGTTTGGGGAAGTTGCTCAAACCACAATGGGCTCGATGGTTAGGTCGGGACACAACACAATGCTTGACAAAGCTCCAGCAATGTCGAGCCTTGTTATCGGTCCGACAGCTAAAGCACACGGCTCACTGCAAGACAGCAAACATATTGAGGAACGTATCTGGATTTTTCTTCGGATTGTGTAATTGCTAGAATCGACTTCCTGGAGGATGGTTTTCTAGCCTTTATACACATCGCGAGGACAGCTGAGGAGGGTTCTTGGGAGGTGGAAAAAGGGGCATGTCGTTAGGATGTTTGGCAGGCAAGCACACAGAGATGCCTGAGCCCAGAGGTAAAATCCTGATGCACTTGTGTGAGCAGGGACAATATACGTCGAAGAGCAGAATAGATTGGCAGAAAAACACGAGAGAAATGAAGCAGGCTGCGACTTGCCAAGAGAATGTGCGCGAGTGTGTTTATCCTCTCTGTGTTAAAACCAGATCTATGGATCCTTCACATGGACCGTGGTATTAACAGCCATGTGCTAAGGCTTGTCCCATTGGGAAAACAAGCAGTGCTTCTCCTTCAAGCGTTCTCTGCGTAACCGTCCGTCAACATCTCGCTGCACAGCTTCAGTTTGACTGAATGCTACTTTAAACTTGGTTTTTCTCACTGGGAGGATCAGTGTGTCTCTAGTCATCTCGCCAGTCAATTACAAGCAACCCATTCCTCCGATTGCCAAATATCTGATAATATCTTGTTGATATGTCTCATTAAAGTCTTTTGATTTAATGGGCATACCACAGAACTTCTGCTCAAACAAGTTATTACACTCCAGGTACTACATTTCTAATGGCTACAATCATGACCATGCAGTGTAACCAGAGCATCACCTCACATCAACAGTCTGAAACACCAGCTGAGATACATGTCATACATGCACAATATTTACGCATTTCGGTGTCTGCATTAAGAATTGTGCACTAATCCGGAAAGATGTGATATCATTTAATGTCTGTGCTTGCCATTCAAAACTAACATATACTATAATAACCATGAAAAGACTAAACTGACCTGCCAAGTGGGCACGGGACAGCAGAAAACCTAAGTGGCATGTTTGTAAAGGCTTCGGCTGAGCGTGTGTCGGTGTGTACGTGGGTTTGGGAAGGCTTGACAGAGAAAGAGAGATCAAGCCTTGCCCTGAGTCAAGTTGACATGTATTACCTCATGTGTCACCCTAAGACCAACAGTAAATGCTTGAACCCTGCCTAGAGTCAGCTCTAATTAGTCCATGTCTGAGAGCCACCCGTCTGCACACAAACAGGCTGTGGAGACGTGGTGTTCAACCTCCGGATCAGAGTGGGGTACGACTTGTAACTGAATAATAAATGTACACGGGAACAAGAAAAGACTAAATGAGCTTGCATCTGTAGGTTATACCATAAAAACGTTTAAAAAGTATGTTGAACACCTAAATGATTCAGATACTTGTCCTAATACTTGCCGAGGTAATACAACTTATTGTCTATTAGAAATTGCCCTCATATGGACATGTTTCTTCCTTTAATTTAATGGCAGATTAACTTTCCAGTGGAAAATAAAAAGCGAGCATTACTCCGCGAAGCCAAGACAAGACAAGTAAGAAACCGATGTCCACTCAGAAAGGGAACACCAGGAGGATCCAGAGACAGACAGGCAGGGATTTAGAGAGAGCAGCTGAAATGGTAAAAGATGTTTTGTGCTGGGAAACACCTGGGGAGAGTTATGCTCAGGCTCTGGACCTGCCTTCCATTGTGGACCGCTGAGATAAAAGCCCCTGGCAACTTGGAGCAAAGCCAGAACTCCAAAAATATGCCCCTCCTGGCTACAGCGCGGCAGAACAGAAACAGGCCCATAAGGCTGTGCGTTAATGACTGTGGTGTCAGAGGTCAACACGAATAGAGAGAGGCTGAAAGAGAGAAGCGGGGTCAAGATCAACAGGTGAAACTTGTGAATCCCTCTGGAAATCCATTTACTACTCCAAAGCTGTGGTATATCCTCTTTATCATTAGTCAACTTATGTCCTCTTTTAGTCGTGCATTTTGCAGTGTCCACCTTTAGGTGGAGCTTTTCAAGTACTTAAATGCATCTTCTGTTATCATCCTTGCTATCAGTAGATGAAAGAGTATGTAATGGCAATATATTAAAAGGTCTTTAAATATAGGTTGTCAGTTTTTGCCTGGAGATCTTTTTAATCACCCAGAGAGCTGTGTTGTCTTTTATAACTTTAGGTAATGTTAAATATATTGAATTAGCACTGATCAGATAACATTTGTCTTTACCTGCTGTGTCTGGCAGTGCAAACAGGGACAGAGAAAGGGCAGAAAATAAAATAAAATAGTTCTAAAAGCAATATCCACCTTGTTCCACAAGGCACAATGGAATATAAATAGGAGTGCACAGTAACAGTCATGTCCAGTGCGTACCCATACATACTTTATAGTATGCCAGAAGAGGATTTACTTTGTAAAATGCAATGTGTTAGAATTGCCAGGAGGTCTCAGTGCATCTGGTTGCATTCAGCGCTGTGCAAGCCAGCAGGATTTTCTCAGCATTCTGACCCACAATCCTCTGCGCAGCGCGAGGGTCAAAGTTCAAAGTGCAATCGCATGACAGTAGATCCCAATTGAAGGCATACTGTATTGTAAGGTGCATACTTTGTGAAGAATGTAAAATAATGTGTTTTTTTTAACTGCAGCTAGTGTTCTCACAGGTGTGCTGCATGAAGACAACCTCCATGTTGTGAACGATTGCTACACAGTACTATGAAGATGTGCTGTATTAGATAGCTCTCATGTGCTTTCTCTACACAAATCAACCCACAAGTTGTAATTACAAGGCCAGTGTTTGGCATCAGTAGTCATATCAAAAGTAGTCATCCCCATTGGTCCTTTGACATGCCTCTGCCCAGGGCAACATACCTTGAGTCCAGCCAAACCTAACTGTAATTAGACAACCCCGTACAACAATTAGTCACTTCCCAAAAGCCTATACAGTACAGTTGCTCCAGAGAAGGGAGGAGACCTAAGACATCAAGAAAGGCAAAAGGAGGATCTACATCAGACAGTTGGAGGATGCAGACAGAAAAGAGATGATTTAAAACAGTTTAGAGGGCTATAACCGAGCTGTTGTGTGTTACTCACATGCTATTATAATACATGTACTGTTATAAAAACACATTTGGTGTGCAAAGCAAAGTTAGAATGCCATCCTCAACAATGCTTTTCTTTGCTATTGGCTATCCAGGCCTGCAGACCTGCTCTGAAAATATCCAACACAAACCAATGTTATCTTTAGCCAAGTGCATCTTCTGGCAATCCTGCTGGTGTGGCATGGAGACACCGAGCACCTCAGCTCCAGCAGGGAAAAGGCAGATATGTGTACATGAGTGTGCTCGACTCAGACAGGTAATGTCAGCGAGGCATGAATAGACGGCCTCATGGCTTTGGCAAGGTAGGGAGGCCTCAAGGTGGGAAGGGTGGGGAGGGAGGACGAGGTGGTGAGCAGGGGAGAATATGCGGCGGAGGGGTGGGGCGGAAATGAGGACGGCCTGACGGGGCAATGAAAGACCCCCATTCATCTAAACCAGATCCCTTTGCGACGGTGGTCGCCTCCAACCTGGGGCAGGTATGGCATGAATGGACGTTTATGAAAAATGTGGGTCTGATTCTGAAAACGAATGTCAAGAGTTTGAATAATGGAGCAAATGTTTTGTTATTACTGAATGTAGTTTTAAATAACGTACTCCTGAAAATCCATAACGAGCACTGTGGTAAAAAGGGGAGTAGCAACATTTTCTTTTGGGAAAAACTGCAAAGTCGCTGCTATTAGCTAGTCAATTTGTTTCTTAGATTCCTCAAATTTTCTAGATAAGTTACATTGTAATCAAATCACATATGATGACTAACAAAAATAATTAAAAGAGGTAAGTCACAACCGTCTGTGGTGCAACATTGTCTATGCATACCTTTCAGCAAAACTGATTTCACCATTACGTTTATTTTCTAATTATAACCACTGGCTTGAATGCAGAAGGCCAAGGTATTTCCTTCACTTGCGTATCCCAGCATGCTTCAGGACCTGTGGATCTCTGAGGAGAGCAAGGACAGAGAACAGACAGGAGACCTGTTCCAACATCCACACAGAGAAGACCCTGTTAACTGACTTATGGCTCCTATTTTCAGCCCTTCCACTGGCCGACCTCTGAGTGGACACACTGTTTCATACAAACGCTGGTTTCAGTGGCCTCTCGTGAATCTAATCAAAACTGACAGGAGATATGAAAGCAGATCTGCTTATAAAACTTTGCACCTCAGAAAAACTGTCTCTCGCTCTTCTTTGTCAAGTCACATGACACAGCAATCTTATTTAACTTACTTACTTTTTGAAAAGCTGCACATTTTTACAACCTTGATTAGGCTACATATTTATTATATATATATATATATATATATATATATATATATATATATATATATATATATATATATATATATATATACCTAGACTATATTTTAACATAATTATGTGTACAGTGAAACTATGTAACTAATGTGTGCTGTCAATGATTATTTTAATGCAACAGTTCATCGGGGAACACATGCATGAACCAGATGACCTCAGTGTAGCGCCAGGTCAGACGAAGCAAATACAAACAAAATAATGCATTATGGACCCATAATAAGGCTTTAAATATGCAGGGCCCTCTCTCCACATGACGTTAGCATGGTATGTTAAAAAAAAAACAATAAATCAAGAGCAGCAGCATCAATCATTCAAACTTGGCATCAGAGTAATGACGAGTCATTCTTACTGCCCATAAACAATCAGCAATCCAAGCAAACACAGACCCTCTACAGCCTTTTTGGTGATGCTCAACTCCCACACGAGAAAAACATCATGACAGTTCAGTCATTGTCAGTCATCATTTACATCCGTCTGACTCAGCATCCACCTCTGGATGAACTGAGCCTCATAACATCAAATAAAGCCTCAAATCACTGAGTAATGGAGGTGGCAGCACCTTCCAACCTCCAGAACAATACCCATATACATTTTATATTATTATATTATTTTTAGGAATTTATTGCATTTTATTTTTTAACTCTCAATGTTTATATTGCGGAGATTGTTTCCAATATTGTGCCAACATTTTGCTTGGCGTGTATGTCGATGAGGTTGTGTTTCTGTTGTGTCTCTTTGTGTCTTTTCAGTGTTTATTGGTGCTCAGGTTCACAATCAATTTATACTGAAGCAACAGCAATATTTTGAGTCAAAATGGATCACGCTCTGTACAGCAGAATGTTTTTACACATTTCTTGACACAACTGCTGCATTTTGGGCGACTGTGGTGGAGCAGGGTCATCCTTCAATCAAAGGATCGGAGGTTCGATCCCGGGCTGCACTAGTCCATGTGGTTGTGTACTTGGGGAAGACACCTAAGCCCAAATTGCCTCCTTAGCTGTGTCTACAGTGTATGAACGTTAGCCAGTCCTGATGGGCAGGTGAATGATGACATGCAGTGTTGAAGCCTTTTGAGTGATCGGAAGACTAGAAAAGAGATATACAAGTAGTTTCCATTTGAATTCAAACATTTTGATCTATAGAAGTTGGACTTTCTCAGCATGGATTATGAATAACAGTAATGCCTAAAGGTAAATAATATTACTTGACTAATCTAATCATATCATAATGCTATCGCAATATCAGTCAAATTTATCCAAATTAGTGTTTAGTCTTTCAGCTTCAGTCCAAGTTTTATTCTCATCAACAATACTCTTCTATCTTTAAATCTTATTATATTTCTACTGTAAATTTTTACTCTACCGTACACATCCTTTGCATCTCAAACCTTATAACTGACTTCTTGTAAAAGCAGCAGTCTCTCTTCTTTAGAGCCAGGTAACATGTTAATAACACCTCAACTGCTAATGCACTTAACACTTGGTAGCAACACCTTTTTTTTGCCAAAGAATGGACTGAAAAACTCCAGCTCAGTTGCAATCAATCAATCAATCAATCAATGCAAAACTGTCACGGCTGCTGTCAATCTCATAAATTAGAAACCGGTGGGTCACTTCTCCACTTAATTTCAAGTCGATGCAAACCATCAGATTGAAAGTCAATCCAATAGAATATTTCAACAAGGGCAGTTATTTTTGGTAAACCTATTACACTTGAAACTCTCATGGCACCAAATGCCTCTAATTAGAAGTTAAAGAGAAGCTTTAATGAAGGATGTGAGAAGTCTGAGATGTTAACTAAGCGCCTGTGTACGCTTTGCAGAAAAACAATCAAGCAACAATGATGTGAAAAGGTGGTCACGATCCACTGCTGGCTAAGGTCCAGCAGTTGATCCAGCAGCTAAGGCCCACATCTTATCAAATATCACAACATGAAGTCACAAGGTAAGGACGATTGTGAACGAATGTTTCACTAGAGATGCCCACCTCTTGTATCACCCTCTTTTTGGGCAGAAGGCCAGTTGAGGAGTATTGAATTCATTGAATTGATTCTTTCGTTTTTGCTTGCAGTCTGTGATTTTTATAAGCTGCTTTATGTGCCTATTTGATCACAAAATACAGTATAACCTGAGCTTCACTCACCAAAACAGTAAGACACATTGACGACATGTCTGATGTGCTCAATCAGTGGGTCAAAAAGAAGAAAAGCTGTAAACCTTTCAGAAAACTCCTCTGCTCTATTGTCAAACTTTACAAGAGCCTCAGATATTACACATATATTGTATGGTGTGGATATAATACAATCGGCCGGCCCTGGTTTCTATCATCTCAAGGATTGCCTTGATGGGACATCTCCATTGGATAACTTCCCGAGGCAAAGCACTTGATCATTTTGGATAAATATGCCAATAAGTAACCCGGCAATGGCGGCAAAGCAAATCAATAGCAATAGACACGGTCACACAGTCCGCCACGCTGAAAACTTTACCTGGAAAACCTCCTCATCCAGGATCCTGGTACCAAACACGGTGATGCCGTCGGTGTTGATGGAACCATGGTCACTCCTGAGGAGAGGCTTAGTGATCTTCTTCTTGCAGTCTACAATGATGGTGACCGTCTTCTTCTCCACACTGATGGCCACACGGTGCCACCTGGTTGAAGGATAAGAACAAGGAGGGATGAGGAATAAAAGTGTCAGTATAAGTCTCAAGTGCATGTTGGAACTGTACGACAATTACTGAAATCAGAGGGTGATGTAATATAAACAACATGCATGAACTAGGACAATTCATTCTTTGTGGTGTTTAGTCAGTAACATGACGTTTGTTCGTAGACAATTTAGTTGTGGTTGATTACATTCTAAGGAAATCTTATCAGAACTTCTAATAGGATTATCAACCAACTTTTATACATCACAACACGCCTCAAGGCGAGAGAAATTCAGAGTGCTCGCAGACTCAATGCTGTAAGAAACATGAAGCTTAGAGTAATGTATGATGAACATCGTTCAACAACACCCATGGATGCAAAGGGTCAGCCAAGGTCACACGTGAGTCTGACACCTCCCTCACCTCTGGACCATTTTGCCACTGCACTTAAGGGCTATTGCATACCAGGCAGCAGTGGACCACATTCTTGCCCCCACACTCTGGCCCTGTTTAACACGGGATTACACTCATTAAACTCAAAACTTAATCCTCCTTCTGGGTTACTCGGCATGACAGACATGGTGAACATTGTGGAAAGTGTGTGTCAGAATCCAGGAAGGCCGGCCTTGCCAGAGCAGGAGACACACAGTCAAAACATTGTTCTGAGGTGGAAGATGAGACCTGGCACCACTGCAGCTCAAGAAGGCCATATCAGAAGAGTTTATCTCAGGTACAGGTATAAATATATTATATCCTATCTATAAATATAGATGGTAAATCTTGTCATCAGAAGAGGAAACATGTCCAATTCAGTTGAACACTGCTCGATCATACAGACACGTTCCATGGCAATAGAGCTTGGAGGAAAACAAACAGTACAGCAGGAAGGATTACTCGTCACCTTATATGGCAGAAAAAGCAAATCTCGGCTTTAATAGGTTCAAACGGTTTCCCAAACTTTGGATATGCATAATGATCAAAAGAAGGGTAACACTATTTTGGAAAATGCAAATCGGTTTAAATGCAATCTTTTGAAAGCGAGTATAAAGAGATTAAATAAAATCAGACTGAGGACATACAGTGGAGCAGCTCACTATAAATCCCCCCCCCCGCCCCCTTTCCCTTAGAAGGGCTCTTTCATCTCATCAATATCATCATTGTAATTCTCTTTTCAAGCTTGGCATATGCTTCTTAGTAACAATGAATACATCTACAGGGATTGCAGACTGTACACAGCCTGAGCTGTAGTCAATAAAGATTTAGACAAGGCCTGGAGCTGGAATAGATCCAGACCAAGTAGTGTACAGAGAACACTGCACCTTAGTCGTGTAGGGCTGTATTGTCCAGTGTGTACTTGTGTCTAACACAAAGCTGGCTGGAAGTGTTAACTCCTTCTCTTTGTTGCAACCTGCACATACATTATCCCCGACATGAGACCTTTGAAGCGCCAAGATTCCTTCTGTCATGATAACTGTGTACATAATAGATCTCATTAAAGCCAATTTGAGTCACAAGAATATTGTGACCAAGTTAGGACTTCCTTCAGAAGCTCCAAAAACTAACTATCCTTCCGTACCATGTTCAGCCAACGAAAACAAAGTTGAATAAGAGTGAAGGACAAAAAATATACTATATTAAATGATGCCTTTTCCCCCTTTGGCCTGCACATGGGCTCATGTCAGCTAATCCGCAGCTCTGAGTAAGAGTCCTGGGATTTCTGAACCTGGGAGCAGGTAATCAGGTTTATGCTAAAAAGGTTAGCAGCAGTGCTTCTGGTTGGGTGAGGTAATCTAAGGGGGTAAAAAGGAAGTTTACGACTGCCCCTTTCCCCTCCGTCTTTCCCCCCTCTCTAAAATAACAGAGGCACTGAGTTCATGGATGAGGTCAGGTTGCCCACAGCAGTCCCTGCTGTGCCCCAATAATCCAGTGTCTCCCTGTCTCTGACCTGTCTCTGTGCCCATGGACCCCCGATGAGATGGATAATCCGGTCAAGAGCACCTGTGGTGCAAAAATGGGAAGATCACGGTTGTTTTCCTGCTTGCTTGCATCTGTCTTGCAGTAACATGGTCAAATTGTATCAGCTGCAAGTACTAGAAATTCTGTATCAAGTCGTTCAGTGATATTAATTGGCACAGCACAGATGGTACGGGCAAGTTTGAAGTCCATCTGGATTGCACTTCATATCTAGCCCCATGTAGCATTTTTATCCCAGACCCTCAGACACCGACAACAACTGCACTCGCGTCCCTGCAACGCTGCAACACCCATTCCTTCTGAATCAGCTTCAACTGTGAGCCTGAAGCTGGGTGGGTGCATTTAAGTGTATTTATTAGGTGAGTGGATGTTTGAGATTTGACGTACTTTCCGTCAGCAAGGTTGAGAGTACGGAACAGAGGGTAGTCCTCCGGCGCTGGCTTGCCAGTCTGATCCTCATACAGGAAGACAGGTGAACGTCCCACTTCCACGCCCAGCTGCTGGACTCCCTGCTTGTTGTAAAGGGACAGCAAGAAGGACTGGAGGCCTGACTTGGGGCGCACTGTGGTCAGGATGGAGAAGTCCTCAGGGAAAACACCTCCTGCACGACCAAAAGAGGAGAAAAAAAGACAGGTCAATGGATGAGAGTTATTGTGGAAGAAGACACAATTCCAATATGATTGTCTTATTTAAAAGTAAACTATTATATAATATATTGCTTACTTTTTAGGCACTTCAATTCAACAATTTTGACTTGTTTGTCTACTTTTTTATTGCAAAGTTTTTGGGGAGGCCGAAAAAAAAAATCTGCTCAGCCTCTTATTTAACGATACTAATAAGAATCCGCCATCAAAATACATTTCAAACACACTAACCAACTGCAAACTAGTAAAAAGGTTGACATGTTTCTCTTACCAGGGAATAACTGTGTGGTGGGGGCACTGATCTGGACCTGCTTGGCAACTCTGAAAGCTGAGTCCGGCTTTGATGCTCTTCGGTTTGTGCAAAGTCCTGATGTTTTTGTCACTCCTTCGGGGTAATTTTGAAATTCTAATACATTTAGCACATCCACTGGCTCTGCTGATCAGGGGAGCAGAGAAAACATCCGTTAGGTCATGACATTGGTTTCTAAAAAGCTAACTTTGGCTGAGCACATGGGACATTTAATGCATACTTTCTTAAAGTATTTATCCAATTGAATTTTCAGTTAGTTGTTCAGTTTCAAATACATTTGTCCCGGTCCTGTTCTGGTAGATAACCAGAGGTAATAGATAGGGAGGATTAACCAAGGCTGTGGAGAAAATCACAGATTCCATCGTGATGACCATCCCATAACCACAACAACACATTTGTCACAGTATCACAGACACAATACACCCTATCTGTGATTAACTTTAAATAACTACTCATGTCTAAATAGTTCAACGTGGCCTTCCTGTGGCTCTGCAGGCTCATCTGACAGGAAATGTCTCTGTCAAAGCCGACCAAAGAGCATAATGAACAATGTGCCAACAGAGATCTGGTTCTATAACACCTGGATAGGTTTACCTTGATAACGGTCAATAGAGGCTCTCTGGTTTTTCCATTCTCTTCAATCTGATGTGCTTTATATAAAGGAGCCTGTGTGGGTGCCCACAGAGACCCATGGGAAAGCACTATAAGTATAAGTCTTCATCAAATCATCCTCTCAGAGTAAAACATTGGCTTGATGAACAAGATGTGGGAGAACTGAAACTGCTGCAGTATATTGACCATCTTTTAAGTGGGTCGTTTGTGTATGTGATGCATGTTTTACTCTGCAAGGTAAAAAAAAAAAAAAAAAAGTTAAATTCATGCCAATTCAGACCACGCACATTATTTACACGCCTCATTTTCAAACAATGAATGTTATATTGCTTTAGAGCACATCTTAAGAGAGAGTTCAATGTTAGTACTAGAAATAAAGCCCACATATCCAAATAAAAACAGGTGCTCACTTCACTCCACAGAGCATAGCAATATCCGACTTAACCAGGCAATACAATGGCAGACTGTTAAATAGAATAACACTAATCTGTTTTTGTGGGGTAAATAAGCATGCCAAGGTGTCTGAAAGCATCAGCAAGCACCTTTTCTAATGGCTCTAAAGCCACTGTTTTGGTTGGCAAGAAGAGTTCAAATCACTCTGAAAGTTTCTTTAACTTCTTCCTACAAAGGGGATCGTTTTAAAAAAAAGAAAGTCTGATGTCTCGCTCAGCACTCTTTGGTCAACATTCCATGTGTGACAAGGGAAAAGCAAATTAAGAACCTGTTTTATTCTCTTCAGGGAAGCACCTGGTTTCAACGTGAATCTATACTTACTGAATATGAAGCTGCTGCAAGCACTTCTTGTACAGACGATATACACAAGACCTCCAGATAGTCTCTGCTCATTACACTGCTATTTGAGCACACTATATAAAACAAGCAGACAACAATCCACCATAGGGTTTTTATTTTTATGGAAGACAGTAAATATATATGTTAAGTTTATCATGCTGAAGGTATTTTCACATAAAGGGCCTGGCCTACATCTGGTCTCCTTATCTTCTCGCACCTTATACAACACCTGCGATGGATCGGAACAGATGCACGTCACGATGAAGGCCAAGAGAGCTGGTCTGCTTCAATCCATAGAGCAAAACTCTGAACTGCAAGCCAATAAAGCACTCTGAATGAAAAAAAGATGTCCGCATAACACCACGAGCGAGCCATTTTACGACTATCATCCACTTGTATACTATCTGCTCAGTAAGAATGCGATCTGGTTCAGTGTCAACCCAAAGTCCAACTCATTACCATTTCAACAGAGGACAGAGGAAACAAAGACACGCTAAGTTATGTAAAAACATCAGAGAAAATGTGAAGTTGAGATCAAAATCAGCAAACTGTTACTCCGTAGGAATGCCCTTACTAAGGACAACTTGGCTTTTTGTTGTAGCTTGTGAGGATGAACCAGCTACTTACTTTGGAGAGTGAACTGAGGACCTCATTGTGAGTTCCTGCAGAGCTGCTTTCAGTTCAAACTCCAGCACTCATACGTTCCAGATGTGGCCAGGCTACGACCCTCACACAGAGGTGCTGAGAAAACGTCAATACTGGCCAATCCATTAAGGTGGCCAAATGAGTGTGCACAGGCTTTAAAAGGAGTGCATCTGATGAGCTGGTGCGAGTCCGCCCTCAGGGCTGAGCAAACAGGCCGTGTAGCCACCAGCAGGACTCGTGGCATGAAGGATGGACCTTCTTGAGTCTGGAGAAGAGAGACAAATCCAACCCGACCCAACGTTCATGCTAGCCGGCCTCTATTGCTCAGTTATTGGATCATCTGAACATCATTATGCACACTGCAGAGCTCTGCGAGGAAGGGGGGGCGCAGCATAGGACACATTTCCACAAGACAATGGAGTAATTTGATATCATCTCCATCGTGTTCACAAATGTAAACAGTGTGTTCCAAGTGTAACATGCTGTCTCAGGACAGAGGCCAAACAAGTCTTCCTCAGCTCTTCCTTTATCACATAGCATGTAAGGCTTGAGCAAACTGTTATTATATATCCACCTCCTGTTGTGTCATTTTCAGCGCTTATTTTGAAACACAAATGTGAAATCAGCAAATAAACAGAGGAAGACCTTTTCACCTGCAGCTCCCTGAGACTCTAATAATATCTTCAGCCAGAATCTCTCTCTATATGTGTCCCCCCCCCCTCCTCTCTCTCCCACTCTCGCTCTCTCCTTCCTTTAACTTCCGCCATGCTGCCGGCTAAAACAAGACAGCTTTATGCTGGTGTCATACCAAAGAAACTTCCCTGAGACCCACCCAGTTTTTCAAAGCATCCCCACCCCCTCGCTTTTCCTCTCATTACCTCTTTGTACTGTGTGCCTCTATATGGTATTAGAACTAGTCATCACATAGTGCTTTTCTTTATTAAATCTAAACAGGTCAGGAAAAGGAGATTGCAGTACAAATGTGCAGCTGTAGCACAATTTCAAGCTGTGGATTTGCGAGGTAGAAGAGAGGCTTGTCTCGTGTTGATTCGGCAATGACTGTGAATATGTGACAGCTACACATGACAAAGGTCCAGCAAGGAGCTGATTAGCTGACACTCTTGGTTGAGCATATTAAGGAGAGGTCTCTGGAAATGCTAGCTTTGTCTGCTGGAATGCACATGCCTGCGCCCTGGGGGCTGAGAAAACGTGTCTGTACACTGCTAGATGAAGAGGGCACCCTGCAGAAACAGCTTTGACTGACTGAGACCCCGGAACACAGAGCCTGCAGCTAATTGTTTAAGATTTAAAAAAAAAAAAAAAAAGAGGGCAGGAGTTGATGTGTTTGGAAAAGTAAGATTTTCCATTTGAAATCAAATTACAGTCCTGTATCTTCTGAACTGGCAGGTTGTATTCTTAGTAGGAAAAAAACTACTGTAAAATGTCAAAATGTAAAGTTTGTATATGAAAAAAAGCAACAATTGACAATTGATTTGTGCAGTATACATTATAATTACAATGACATTAACTGCAATAACTGATATTTTATAGAAGTCTTGTGTTACCTTGACCGATTATCAGGAGACATCTACTTATGGAACATTTCCAGAACCCATAGCAGCTACGTCATTTAGGCTCATGTTAAAACCAAGGCTGAATTTCATTCTGAAAAAGTGTAATCAAGGAAAAAAAACTGTATCTATCTCTTTGTATCTGTGTGCAACAATACATCTGTACAGCTGCCGTAGGCCAGAGTGTGATCACTATGTAATCCTGAGCCTTATGACTTGTGGCCATTGTGGCTGCAGGGTAGGCCAATATGCAGGCGTGCTCTTTGAAGGCTCTGAAATCATAGGGAAGTGCAACAAGGACCATCATCAAATAACTACTCAGTACTTAAAGGGGAAGCATTCCCACCGCTCGGACAACACAGCCTTGTCCTGCAGCCGACAAAACATCTAAGTGCAAAGTTGCAGGGAAGAGATGAGCATCAGCAGAGAGAGGGAGGGGGGAGGGGGGGTTGCACAAGTCAGCTTTTGGGCTTCAGTGTGGACCAGGGCAGTGTGGAGATAGGGTGAACCTGACTGACCACTTGGCCCCCTGCAGACCCAGAGGGGCTTTGCACTCTGCACTGACGGATCTGAGATCCCCTTAAGGCCTTTGTGCTCTTCACTACCACATATTTATCATGACACCACTGCTGTACCCCCCCAACAGAGCATCCAAAAACAGTGCTGTGAGCCACATGACCTTCAATCAACCGTTTAACCAGGCTGCTCTACCCTCCTCTTCACAAAGGACTACATGCACTCAATTCGTTTATGAAAAGTATACAATTACTTCAACATGTAAACATAATTAGTCAACATCCTAAAAAAATAAAACGTAAAAACACTTGTCAGCATGAGGCATCGACGGTTTCACTTTAATTCAGAAACGTTTGTGAGTTCAGTTATCAAAGTCTCGGGCATCCCCGTGTCGTCCGGCAGAGTGAGCTCCACCCTGCTAACCGTGTCCACATCCACCTCGCGGACCCCAGTTCAAACAATGAGTTTTCTTTCAGCCCAAGTAAACGTTCAAAAGCAGGCAACGCCGCTCTGTTCCCCCCGAGCTCCAGAGGCACAAACCGGCTGCTGAGAAGGAATTGAATCGGGTGAGGTGTTTCATCTTCTGAGCGGACGCGTCCCATTCATGCGTAACAGCGGTCAACTGTGATCATGAATATATACCTTTTTTTTTTTTTTTTGGGCCATCGATATGTGCACCTCGGTACTGTATAAAAGTCCTCTCGGGGTTTAATTGTCCACTTCAGTACAAAAGTGAGGTGGGGGGTGGAGGAGGCGCCGTTTTATTCTACCTAAGGTTTGCTTACTGTTTGTTGGATGCTTTCACGTCGCGCTCAATCACGCCGGTATACCGGGAAACCTCGCTTCGATGCAAATACTTCTGGTTGTGGAACGTTGAGAAGAAGAAGAAAAAAAACACAAATATACAACAGACTACGAGGCAAACGTGACGCCAACGTGTCCAGGTAAACCTGTTAATCCCCCAATCTCCATCATCAGTTACCGAGTGTGTTCCCGGCCGGTGGCCGCCGGGTCCCCCTTTCCGCCGGACAGAGTTCACTAGAGACTCTCGGTCCCAGGAGTCTTACCTGCTCGGACATGGGTAGCTTGTAGAACCAGGGTTAAAGTGATGAATGCAGTTACGGTGGAATCCATAAACCACCTTTTCGTTTTCCACCTTGTGGACCACTTTTGCATCTCCATGGTCGGGCGCCCACAATTGGATAAAACTTTTGAGCGACTTGAGGTGGATTGTAATGACGTCCCGTCCACAATCCCAATGATGATGGAAAATGTCCTAGTAAAAAGCCATAAGTGAGAAGTTCAGCCTCTTCTCTCAGCCACACCGAGGGCCCCGATCCTCTTTCCAGTGCCCAGCCTTCACAGTGAAGGTAGTCGGGCTTTAACCAAAACGCACAGAGTGCAGACTTGGTGCGTCCACGGACAGGAGGGCTGGGCATGCTCCACAAACCGGAGCCACGATTACAGGGAAACGACAAGGGAGCCAGCCCCCGATTAGCAAATCACGGGGCTGGAAATTCTCCTTCGGGTCCACCCATTAGCTTTGTAATGTGCCCTCAAGTCTCTCCCTCCCGAGTGGTCTGAGGAGAGAGAAGCACAAATAAAACCGTTGGTAACGACCTGTGGATGATGATGATGCAGCGCTGTGCATGCAGCGTGTTTCTGTAGTAGGATGCTGATAATATCCTATCTAACGCCACCGGAGCTGGCGCAGATAAATGCTGTTATTTGCAGCATGAAGACAGTATTTAGGGAGTAAAACGAGGAACCGTTTTAGCATATAGCCCACTCTCCTACAAGCCCATCATGACAGTTAAACATAGGCCTACATCAATTCGTAAATTTAAAAAAAAAAATAACATGACATATTGAAAATAGGAGCCTCACACTAATACAGAAAACCACACAGAGGCTAAATAACTGGACAAACATGCCGCCATCATATGAAATCAAAAACATAATGCTGAGCTTAATTACAACTGCTGTGGGGAAATCATTGCAGCTCACTGGTGCAGACACTGGATAATCCAGTTTGTATCATCTGAATATCTTTCACTATTCCAACCCCGAATGCAAATGTTAGTTAAATATCAATTTCACAGAAATAAGAAAGAACAGGGAAATGTGAAATTTGATCATGCAGGGTCTGGGTGACAAATTAAAAGTAAACATCTTAATGAATCAGGATGGGGTAGAAGGATCATTAATCCCCAAAGAGGAAGCTGGTATGCCACCATTGACACAATATACACCACACTTATCACAACAGATAGCACCGGGCAGGCTCATTGAAGGGAAACTAAAAATGTTTTGAGTATGAACTTGATGCCAATATGGCCTTCACTCTCACCAGGGGCCCGATGTATAAAAGACATGGAGACACAGAAACCGTGCATACATCATCTTCCACACTTTAACTGGTGAAACAAGAATTTGCAGAGAGACAAGGCCTACTTTAGACCTGGCGTCCACAATTTCAAGAGATTGCTGCAGTTGAAATGATAATAGCATCTTGGAGCACAAGGTGAGAGACTTTACCTTATGATAAACATTGTTTGTTTAGCTCGTTTGGTCAGCTTCACTGATTGTCAAGGGGAAATTTATCAACTTAATTTCAAATTTTCTATGAATTAATGTTCTTATTTAACTTTTAGGTATCACTATCACTCATCTTTTAAATCCGTCCTTTATTTTTTCATGTTGTAAGGAGTGTTTCAATATAAACTCTACAAATCAATTATTTATCATCTTTCTGACATTTAATAAGGATGATTGTTGGCAACACAATCTGCTAAACTGACAGGTCTTGTGAGTGGTGGAGCCGGCACAAGTATCGCTAGAAAAACAGATGTTTAAGGCATTTCTCCATCAATTAATAGCAAACTGTGGAATTGGAAATGAGGCCTGTGCATGTGCACCCAGTTCAGTAAAACAGATTCAGTGCAGCTTTATTTCCACCACTATAATCAAAGCACTAATGAAGGGGATGCATTTAGGAATAATGGGTTTCACACTGCAAAAATGTGAGATCTTAACGAGCATATTTGTCTAATTACTAGTCCAAACATCTCACAACACTTAATAAAAGACACAATCCTCAAACAAGTACTTTTTAGTGAGATATGGGACTTGTTTTTCGACGATGTATCTTAAATATCCTCGGTAAAAACAATACTGCTCGTCAGCACAGAGGCTTCTTCAAGCACGAGTGAAATATAGCTCAGAATGAGTTTTCTTTGCTCAGTTCAAGATCTCCTTTTATTTTGAAAGTCCCAAAGAATACATTGTATTTAAGCAAAAACATTGTGGATTAATTGTTGTCTTTTACAATGATGTGTACAATTACAGATTCTCCCTGACAGCAATTTTTATAATTAGAATAAACCATTATTAATTTATACACAAACATAATGAGCTAACATAGCTAACAAAATAGCTAATTGTATTATTTCCTTGATGATTTCCACCATGTCGTCAATTTATTTCTCTAAATAGAGTTTTCTTATTATCAAATATGTCTACAGGGTCACTGTCCCTTTAAGTTACCTGCACTGAGAACAACTGCAGACATCTGCCAGCAGCGTGAGATAACTCTACTTGTTCCCAGTGGTTTCCTTTGCTCCAAGAGGTTTGCGCAAATGACTGTGCGATTATCCCGAAACAAGACACAATAAGGCAAGTTGACCGAAATGCACTTTAAGAAATCTCTGAAAAGTGATTTCAGGGGGCCGAGGGAATCCAGGGTTCCTCGTCTAATGGCCTCGTAGACACAGGGGTCAGTCCAGAAGACAGGCCGCTCCTTGTATCTGTTGGCTCACTCCAGTGAACTCATGGATCGTGACCAGGCCCTGTCTGTCAGCCAGCTCGTCCTTCCCAGTCATCCCGGCTCAGCCCGTTTCCTGCCAAACAGTATCAGATGCTCCTGCTGTATGGCCAGTGGCAAAAAGCAGAGCCATTTCTCCGGGACGAATGGGTGTCCGGGCAGAGAGGGTTTCATGCTACATCCCGTCTTCCCATGGTTCAGGGAGCAGGGGCAGTCTTTGTCATAGTGGGCGACAGTGTTTCTTTGGCTCTAAGTAAAATCTTGTCAACTTCTACACTCTAGAGTTGGAAATTGTTCCAACTCTAGAGTGTAGAAGTTGACTTTTCCAGTTTCACTCTCTTTTCTTTCATCGCTGATGTACCTATTCACACCATAATTGATAGCTTTTGCTTGAGTCAGGTGTGCACTTCAAAAGAGATTATACATTGCGAGGTCGTCAGCATGGGTGATGCACTTGAAAAATGCTGCGGTTCAATGGGGAAAAAAGTCTCATTGTTGCCGGTACACTTAAGCCACCAAATTAACCACAATTCCTCTGTTGTGTTCGACCAATTCGGCTAAATTAGCTGAGTAGATAAAGTAGCTGCTGTACTTTCAGCAGCAGCGGCAGCTCCAGCTTTACTTCCTGCAGCGGTGCAAACTGTTGACACAGTAGTAGCACGCAGAATGATATGGTACTATGGTCATAACCTTCACAAAGGATTGATGTGTGAATTTGATGCACAATATGTCATAGTAATGTTCTGCTGTTCTAAAGCTCTGATATGTGACATTATGTAACCGATGTTTTGAACTAGTGTTATATGTGCGTATTGGTTGTAATGGAAACTGCACTGTCCTTTGTTCAAGGAAGCATTATGCTATCTAGAGCTAGTTGAGATTAGTTTGTCACACTTTTGTGACAGCTAATGGCCAATAGTCGCCTCCCATTGGAGGTGTTCTGGGCTTGACACGTTTACAAAGTCATTGCTGACCATCCAGGAAGAAATTCAACGTAGTAAAGGACTGCTCTGAATGATCGTTTGCCACCAATAATATAAACCAAGAAATAATCACAAAAGATTGGACGGGTGTAAAATGTCATAATGATTAACTCTAGTTGGACATGTGAAAAAAACAACTGTAAAACTTGCAAAAAAAAGTGTGTGTGTGTGTGTGCGTATATATATACATGTATATCTATCTATCTATCTATCTATCTATCTATCTATCTATATATATATATATATATATATATATATATATATATATATATATATATATATATATATATATATATATATATATATATATATATATAAACATTTTTGAAATAACAATATGATTTTGATCTTATGACACAATCGAGAAATATTGTCACATCAGAAATGAGACAACATGTACGGTTTTGGTTAAGTTTAGGCTCAAACTCAACTTGGTTAGGGCAAGATCATGGTTAGGATTGAAATGTGGGTTGGGTTACAATTATTACTTTATGAAGGTTAAGAGACGTTCGTCATGATAACAATATTCAACACTTCACTAATGATTAAAAGAAAGCAATGTTTGATGGAAAACAGAACTCCTTTATAAGTTTATTGTTCTGTTGGCCCATGCATCCACCCAGACCTTTTCCCTCTGCACACGTTCTGACTCTACAACAGCGTAACCCGACAGACAAGAGTCATTTTCCTCACGTCCACCAACATTTGTCACAACATCCATTTGCGCAATACAACAGACACCTCACAAAACAACCACTGGCATCAGACTGCATGCAACTTTTACTGAGGAATGCCTTGATGATTTTACACTTGTGACCAGCGGAGTGTTCCACGTTGTCTTTGCATAAGGCCGGGTCAGCAATGAAACCAGACGAATGGAAAGAAAATGCCAAGGAGCAGCCATACAATGCTCCACTGTTCAATACACTGATTACTGTATTTAGATCACTATTCAACCATTATGGACATTATGGAAGAGGTGAATAAAAGAATGGCTCAGATGACATAATATTTATTAAAATATTTGTACAAATACAATTGCTACATCAAGAAAGTTTACTGTTTTGTCGCTGTAAAGTGATATTAATATCATTTGCATCTTGCAGTACATACTCAAAACCAGTAAAACAAACACTCAAGCATCTTGCTGTTTGGAAACTCCATAAAGTAGAGGGTAAAAATGCAAATCATGTGTCGGGAGTTGTGTGAGTTGATTATTTTGGGAGGCTGTTTGGCCCCAGCACGACACGTGATAGGGAGGCCAGTGACATTTTTTGGGGGAAAAAAACAAACCTGCATTAAAAAATGGATATTCATTTTAAACGTTTCCTGTTTGACACATTTTATGAGTACTGTACGCATGTACAGAATAGTCCTACTTGCCATGAGTTTTACCTGACATGGTATTGAAACACAAGCACTTTTCACAGGCACACTCAAGTCAACCACCCGCCACTGTCTGTCACTGTTTACACACTGCACGGAGCAGAGTATAAAGAGCTCTTTCTCCACACTCGCTCCAGTCCACTAACACAAGCAAGAAAAAAGTTCCCTCACTTGGCTAACATTATTTTTGGATACCACAGCATTTCATCAGAATAAATACACTTAGAAGATTGTATCAATTGGTAAAAGGCGTCATCGTGGAATGGAAATCTTCTAATAAAAGCTTAAGGAGAAGTTGTGTAATTTGAGGGAATCGGTGGAAAGCCAATGCCTCATTTGGTTAAAAGTTTCTATGCCATGGGTTTTGGTGTTTTATAGATAGATTGGTGCATTTGCAAAAGCTCTTCGTTGTCATACAAAGCACTCTGACAGTGACAACCATGTATTATTTTCAATGTGGTCTGCCATGTAGCGCACCAGAATTAACATCTGAATAAATGCTGCCTCCATTTTGGGAGGGCATGAGATACCGTTATATGGAGATGGTGTCAGTGGAGGTTGGTGGTGCTTATTTAGACAAACAGACATAAATAAAACAAGAAAAGGCCTAAGCATCATCTGCAGACCTGATTCAAAGTTGCATTCAAACTTTGTGAATAAAGCATCTATTGGTTTAGTTTCAGTTGGTATTATCTTTGATTTCATAACTTTACTCCAGAAATCATGATCTTTCAAATGTAAATACATTATGTTTTGCATGTTTGTGATATATTTGTATATTAGTGATGGCTCTAGTGTTGTGCCACTACCCTAATAATGCATGTGTTTAACAAAACTGTGTTGAAATCAACATCAACTGAGTTATATTATGATGCGTTCATGGTCTGTTTGGTCAAAAGAGTACTGCGCATAAGTAAACTTTATTATGACGTGTCGCCCTTTAACCTCCTTTAAAGAACCACTCTATGTCTTGTGCTTATAAACCTCAGTCTGACACATAAAGTTGACGTTGATTAGGGTTCACACAATTATTGTGGAGCACAGCACAATAACTATGTGATATGTTATGGACAGTTTGAGTGCTACACACATTTCTCCCCCTTATTAATGGAACAATAGCTTCCAGACAATAATGAAAAGCTGAAGGTAGAGCTGTATGTTCACACCACCTGGTCGGGGCAGACCTCCAGTGAGCCCTCGGGACGAAAATGTAAATATAGGAGAGTTGAATGACCTTGGAATGTGAGGCTGAGGCTGAGGGGAAAAAGACAGCGGACACATTAATACTGTACACCCTCTGTTGCACCGCCCTTATTACAGGTAGCAAGCTGAGCGTTAGTAAAAGTCTGAATGAGCTACGGTGGCCAGATGGTGGGTGTTGACTCCTGCAGGGGTGAAGAAAGCAGGGAATCACCCTGCCTGGACGGGAAGATAGAGTGGCGACTGTGATGTGAGGGTGGGTGGCCTCAATTAGCTCCAGCTCAGCATGGTGGCGCGGTGGAGTGGTCGAGCACATTTGTAGAATAGCTATGAGACCAAATACACTCACGTTTGATTAAAAAAAAAAACAGCAGTAAGTTAAAAACTGATGTTTGATTAAGAAAATGCTGCAACACGGACATTGACTTGGAGTCCCCTTATTAGAGGACCCTTTTATATCAGGCCACAAGGTACAGATTCATGGTATATGGTTTATCTCCCTCATTTATAGAAATGAGGGTAGACTGTATAACAGAAACCCCTCCAACAGCACCACAAACTGCATCCTCTAATACCATCCAGTTCAATGTAGTTCAATGTAGTTAACCACCCTGCCACGCTAAAAGCAAGGAAATGTGAAAAATACAGCATGTAATGTTTGATAGGATATGTTTTTACTGTAATTTAGCAGTTATAAAACTGATGCTGTGTCTCAGCGGCACACAGTTACCTATAAAGAGCAGAGGTTTACGCTTCTGAGCCAGCACTGACTAAAATAAATCGTCTTTCTCACATTTCCTGGTTTGCTTTGTGGGCAGTGGAAGTCAAGCCTCCTTCACAGAGCTCCTTTTCATATGCCCCTGTGTCTCCCTCCCACCCTGCAACGGAGTTGTTGAGAACTGCCCTGTGACAGCATGCAGTGTGCACCCACAGGGGCGGCACTGGAATACTGTGGCCTCTAAATGGATGCCCATAGGACAGGGTTCACAGACTGGCTGAGTGATGCATTGTAGGAGGTGAACTGTATGTCCCTATTCATATTACAAAATGACAGGGCGTGTGTGCTTTTGTAAGCATTTGATGTGGTGGAGTTTGGATTCATGTGTAATGCAAGTCTGTCCTTCTGTTACTGTCGCATTGCTTTTGATTGTGAGGGAGAATATTAGTACGACCAAGCTTTTTTTCATTATCTCCTTAAGATCCTTGTTCCTGTACCCTCACATGACCCTTTCAGTCTTTTTTTTTAAGGCTGTATATTATCGCCTACATGCTGATCCATGGTACTAAGTCATTTTCACCAGACAGACAGCCCTAAGTGGCTCTAAAGCTACTCCAAAGAGTCTTCCGAGAGATTCTGTCGGAACTAAAAAAAAGATCAAAAGCACTAATTTATACACATGTATTCATACAATTTGCCAAGCTGATGAGATCCTTGCATTTGCAATGTGTTTAACTCCAAAGCAGAGCCATTTTTACACTTACAGCCATTACAGCCATTATGGGACTGTAAAACGGCTTGCTTGCACAGCAAATAGCAATTTTCTGAAAATGCACAATGCAATTAATGCACAATGTTAGACTACTGAGAAGAATAGAGTTTTACAACAGTCTAAATAAAAGACAGAACATGAGTAGTCATTGCTGGTATTTGATCAGCATGCATTAACATGAACATCTGATGTCTCTATTAATTGGAAAGCGCTAAGATGTGACACAAAATGTGCTCAGACAGAACCTAAAATAAAGAAATGATTCACTTGCTCTACTTGTTTCCAAAGAAACACTTTAAACACAGTGTTGAATTGAAAAAAAAAAATATATTTTTGTTTTTGCAGCAAACTCCAGAGTCTGGGATGTCCTAAAAGTCTATGAATGCACCAAACATTAATGCACCAAACATTTCTATGCAGTGTTGATAGATTTTCGACGGAGAGTAAAAGTGACAGAGCATACACTGAGATGAATTACCTACTGTATGTTACATGTTTCTGCACGTTGGTGCACATACCAGACAGTCATGACTTGGAACGAATGGCCTAAATCTGTAGTGCCGTTTTCAGTCATTGCCATTGTCGATAACCTATTTTTAATGCACTCTCCATTGAACTTTGTGACATCCTGTTTGACCCCTGACCACCAAGGTAGTTTGGAGAAGGGGTCATAACATAGCTCAAGACGAGTCATGCAGCACTCACCTCCAGCCAGAGCTGCCTGTTCTGCTTGTGCTTTCTTTTTTCTCAAACAAATTTTCCAACACAGACCCCCAAGGCTAACTTTCAGTACAGACCCTCGGTGTTCAGGTATGCTGCGAAGAACCACGTCGGAAGAACAGAGAGGGAAGGAGAGTTCAGTGCAAACCTGTTGGGGATTAAACACAATGTTTCATCTGTTTGTGTATTTATGAAGCATTTCATTGTGACATTATCAAAACAATATCTTACAATATCCCTTTCAGTCATACATACCATTTCTCAGTACTGGCACAGACCTTTTTCTAATAATAGCCATATAAGTCTTGAATGCAGAAAAGGTATAATATAGGAGTTATAAACTATTTTAATCATGGCTGTGTGTATTTAGATGTGCCTGCAACCCTTATGTCAGCCAGTAACCCACAATACCAAGGCCCTGGGACACAAAAATGGAATGCAGCCGTCACTTTTCATCATCATTGTTATTGGTTACGCCTGCATTTAGGAAGCCAAAAATGTCTCTCATGGCCTATTGTGGCCTACTGTGCTAGCTTACGAACACACTTAAATATAATAGAGCCATTGGTATTAACACCTGTGTAAGTCAAAATGTCAGGGTTTTTTTTGACTGACATAATTTGTTTATTTTAAAGATTCATTAAGTTTTCAAATGAGTCTCTAAAGCGTGAGGCTAGTAGCTAGTAGTTATTTATTAGGAAATTAGGAAACAATTACCATCCTTAAAAACCATTAGGTAGGCTTTCATTTTGACTGTCAACTATTGTCCAAGAATATGACCGCTCTGGTTGTAGATACTAACTATAAATGTGAAGTTAAGTGACGTAAAGTGTTTTTGTTATTTTTTAATTTTTGTTTGATGTTCTTTGGTACTTTCTAACATAGTGTAATCATTGACTTAGCTTACAAATGTTACTGAACTGATGGCACATTAGCTTAGTTGACTGATTGACAGACTCTGGTGCTGGAGACACCAGGCCCCCACTTGGAGAAACACAGGCCTTCTATAATTAAGGAATTGCAGCCAGCAATGAGACGTGGTAGAGACTAGCAGTCGAGACATGGCAAGTATCAGGCATTTAAGGTTTGTACATCCTCCCTGCAATGGAACGATAGGATTGTGCTTAATCCCTGTGACTGTTACCTCAGTGCACTGTGAACCTCACCATATTATGTTGTCGACTGTGGATGTCACTAGGTTGCCGGTGGTATATATATATGTATATATTTATATATATATATATATATATATATATATATATATATATATATATATATATATATATATATATATATATATACGCTAAGGTACAAGATTATTTGAGGCTTGGCAGCGAGGTTAAAAGCCTGAAGCGTGAAAGAATCACATTGGGAGAAAAGACGATCGCTGAAGCACCACTGATTGTGTGAATCAATGTTTTTTTTAACCTCGGTTGCGACTGGAATCCCTTAGAAATGGGAATGGTCTCCATATGTGCAGTCTTTTGATAGCGTTGCCAATGCACTGTCAGGGTAGGCCTATGTCATGTGGCCTGCTCAGATTATGTCAGAGCAATATGGAATTTCTTTTGAACTTTGTTTCATTTCAGAGATCTTTCTTGTTTGATGCAAGATCAACATGAAAGCAGTTGGTGTCCCATACAGCTGCAGTTGGAGAAATGACTTGAAGATGATTTGAACGGCTTTAGGGGTTGACAACTCCGAAGCAAGTTTAGAGGAGGCATTCTTGGTGGTAATGTCAGACTGCTGCATGCAGCAACTGCTTCAAAGGATCTATAATTTGAATAGATACATTTCTCCAATAGAAAACAGAGGAAGATTCCTGCTGTAGTGCAGCTGTGTGCCACCATTCACCATGTGGTGCAGTCAAGCTCGAGGAAGTGCCCGCGCATTAGAGGGATAATTAACTGTTGGAGAGGGCATTCTGGCTGAGCCGGTGGATTGGGGTGACGCGCAGAGACGAAACATCAAACAAGGAGGCAAAGTAGAACACAGTGTACGAGACTCTTACATTGTGACCGGAGGATCTTTGAGTAGAAATAGAACAGCTGTGTCACATCATACATGTATGTTTCTGGGAAGAAAGTAGAGATCTAACTTACTAAATTTAGAAGTTGAAACCAACACCATATGAAAAGTTTCAAGTTGGGTATTTCAGGAGGCAAAAAGTAGAATGCTCCGCGTACAAACCGACTGTACATCCATGAAGCATGCAATCATGTATGTTGTATAACTACTTCTATTCTGAGAAGAATAGAAGTAGTTATTTTCAGCCACACTAGCAGCGTGGCTCTGGGCATGGCATTGTCAGTCCGTCCACCACTTTCATCCAGACTCAACAACTGTTGGATATAAATGCGGCACAGAGATGTCTTCTTATCCCACCTCCAACACCATCAGTGAGTCATAGTCCTGACGACACAGCTTTTAGGAGGCCTACAGACGTTCATGGTCACCAGTGGATGATTCCTCATAACTCTGGTGCTTCCCTGACTTTTCCAACCTTTAAGTGCAGCTTGATCCGGGATGAACAATGATGAAGGCTCAATGGTCACTGACCTCCCGTTGCTTTCACCCATCTTATTTTTTTGGGACCAGGCATTGGACCGCCAGCAGAAGGCTGAGCAATGGGTGAGCTCAAGGTCCTAGCTGGGTTAGCTTAGCTTTCATCTGGGCTCTCCTGCCTGTGGGCGCTTTGTTGGCGTTTGGTCCGGCAGGTCTGGCTGGTGGTGTCCGCCGTGGGCGGCGATCCTCTCAAATTCCACTGCACTTGATTCAATCCCCACGCTCCCTCGTCAGATGTTGATGAATGTATTCAGTCACAGGCCATTACTTATGAAGACAAAGGAAAACACAGACAAAGAGACACAAATGAACTGTAATTCATGGGATCTACCGGCTGCAACATGTACATGCACCTCCGGTATCACTCATCATGTAACCCATCATGTAACTTTGACCTTGGGCCATTACTGCAAATCCTAAGATGGTATCTCTCTCTGTGGTTGCTGGTGTTCAGTGTTCGGCTCTGCAGACAGCATTCCTCACATTCTGCCTTAATTCCTGATTTCCTTTCACCCTCCTTCCAGAGGGGGTGACACCCCGTTTGGTCCCTGCACATTTCTTACCATTCTCCTCCAAGCCTTGATTCTTCTACACTGCCAGGTAGAGAGCCGATGAGTAAACTGAACGTGCACTGGTTTAGACCTGAGAGTGAAAGTTGCAATAACAGAGGGCCCTCATTATTATTATTAGAGAGCAGTTAAAGGCAGAAGTGTGTGCACTGGACAGATGTAAATTGTCTCTCTGGTGGGAAGTCTGTTTATGTGGATCCTGCAGTGGAGGAATTTGGTGTTTCACCAGTCGATAGTCGCTTTCTTGTCTTTCTGTTTCAGACAGTGATCGTAAACAGGATACAAGACTTTAATTGCTGCTGATTTATTTGCAATTCAGCCTGAGACCGAGCGAGGTAGTTGCCTTCAACAACCAAATGAAGTTTGAGGCGATGTCAGCTGAGACTGCAGGTGCCGCTTGCATCATTTCGGGATGTCTGACACCAGGTCCATTCCATAAGCTGTTTTAATATGCATTTATCACATTATTGTTGTATATATTGTATTTTGTGCATGTTTGGGTCGAACCTACACATAATGTAAACCTAACAGGATGAACTTACACATTTCCTCTACATCACCATCCATCAAATGCTTGCTGGGAAGTGCTGATTAAATAGAGATTACCCAAATTTCATATTATTTAAGTTTTTGTCTAGACTCCATATGTGCCATGATTATCAACCTGTGTGCTCTCCAGAACATGTAACTCTAAGTATCCACACCACACCTCTCTTTTCTAAGCACTGTTTACGTTTAAGGCAAATAGAAATTATCTTTGATTCCTCCCAAGGAGTATTTGCTTTAACAAAGAGTGACATATATGAAGAGTACATGCAAAATATGACCGGCTTACTTGTCTTTCCCGTAGAAACAGAATCCAACAATAACAACTGTGGCATAAACTAGTAATAATTAAATAATCTGTTCAGTACCAAAAACATCTGCGGATCACATGCATCTTCAATACTCGATACTAGTCGTAAATCTGTCTGCAGGAAGGCTTTGTCCTCCATTCTGACACGAACACAAAGCATTATGTGAGACTTTAGTGGTCTTATGTCCACAGCATGTCACGTCTGTTGTGGCTAGTTGAAACACAACCCACATGTGACTTTGTATTTACCTTTGAAGAGAAAGTTGTAATGTTGTAATCCAACTTGAGCACCTGTAAAATATAATCTACATCAGCGTGTTACCACTGTCTCTGTGAGCATGCTAGCACAACTGCTGGTGTGGCTGACTCTTGTGCATGCTTATGTACGTACACAGCTAATTTTCCAATGGACCTCCGTGTTGGTGCCGGACGACATGGTTCCTGGTGGCAACTACCAAGCTTCAATTAATATGAGCAGTAACTCTAGGTGTGGCTTTGTCCTGGCTTAGAAGGAATTAGTGACCATTAAACTCAACAATAATAGTAGTAGTAAGCAATAGTAATACATTTGCCTGATGGCTCATCTTTCAGGAAGGTCACAGGATTTGTAGAAGTCACTGTTGGCTCCATCTTACATGGAGCAAACATAAAAAATGTCTATTTAAACAAGTAGCTTGTTGGCCTGTATGCTTCTGTATTCATAAAAAGGCTGCAATGAAGATTCACAGGCTTGAAAAGGGAGGGAAGTGAAGTCTGGAAACCAGTCACAGTTACAGTCACTGGCATTCCACACCAATCTGAGAGATGGGCTTTGTCAAACACACACATGCAGTGTTAAGAAAGACTGACAGGACGAGGAACTTTAGGGATACACTCGTAGTTTATTTACTTGCTCACGGTGCGATGACATGAATGATACCTCCCTCGCATCTGTTCGTCCAATGTGAAGCTGGAGCCAGAAGCAACTTAGCTTAGCTTAGCACAAAGACTGAAAACACTAGTCCGGCTCTGTCTGAATGTAACAAACTCCTCCCATACCAGCAACTTTATAGCTCATATATATATATATATATATATATATATATATATATATATATATATATATATATATATATATATATATATGCTTGTTAAACAGGACAAAACCAACGTGTAAACATAAAACATTTTTGTGTCTTTCATGGGGGTTGTGTGTGTGTGGGGCTATTTCTTGGCCGTGCTTCAGATGCAGTTGTTAAGAAAATACTTAAGATGCAAATGCTAAAACTAAAACATCCCAGTGAGCCCAGACCTGTTTTCCAGTGAAATAAACCAAGTCTTGTATGTGGCATATTTGTAGAGGCACAATGGAGGCGTGATGTGCTCAGGACCAAAGTTTTGCAATGCAGTTTCCATGCAGGCTGCTGGAAATACACACTATCCCACAGAGGCCCCTGCTGCCCCATTCATTGCCCCGACCATGAAAGAGTCCATTTAAAGCCTCAGAGGCTGGACATGACCTGAGTTTACTGTCTAGGCTGTATTAGCCTTCCCTCTGTGCCCAGTCGGGGAATACACAGGCCACGTGGACCTGATGAGGACTGTAGGACCCTGTTGAAGAGAAATCCTCTAAACCTCTGTATGACTGACTACACATTTTGTTCCTTAAACACCAAGTTGAATTTAGTGTATATTATTTTGTGTCCAAATATGTCTGAGGTCAGGACAATAATGCTCTTCCTCAAGTATTTACATAGTTGTTTTTTCATTAGTAAAGCCCTTGAACTCATGTGTGGAGTTGCCAAATGTGTTTCATCTGAAGCTAGAACCTAACAGGAAAGTATTTCTGTGGGCGACTTCAGAGAGGAGGAGAAACACTGGAGAGTTATGAGGAGAAGCTTGAGTGTTGACCTTATTACTAAGGCAGCCATTTTGAAAAACCAGGCGCAAAATTGCATCTGGAAATCTTACCATCAGTATCAAGTGTATGTTCAACACATACCAAAGCACATCCATTTATAACAGTTATTATATAGTTATATTATCTCTCCCAGGTCCAAACTCCTGAATTTTTCACACAATTGCTTACTGTTTATAGTGTCTCTTCCAGGAGGCTTTTCATTAACACGTTAAGCTGCTTAATGCCATGCTGTTGTGTTAACATAAGGACAAACCCACAGAGAGATGTCACCTGCTGCAGTTCCTCAAGGCTCCAAAGAACATCCTAGCATCTTTCACCTCATTGTTTTGGTTTCGCAGACTATGACTTTAGCACACGTTAGCATCATAATTTTAATTTCAGCAGCAGCTGGCAGTTGTTTCTCAACCTAAAAGCTATGAGAGAGAGACAGATATGTTCATCGGGAGTTGGTGCAGGCCAAAAGAGAGCTTAAAGGAGAGACAAGTGGACTTAACATTTGCCTAGTGGACAGAAACATGACTCCAGGTGAATGCTAATGTTGCTGCTGTCTGCTGGATGTGTATCAGGCCACTACAGGGTGATGCTATTTCAAAGTTGTGGTTAAATACCTCAAGTGGCATTAAAAAACAAGCAGACTTGAGCATTATTAAAATGTTAGAAAAGATCTGCTGGTCATATAACGTTGTCTCTGGGAAAGGCTCCAGTGCACACTGTTTGAATGTGTGTCTTTCTGAAAGGGCAGTGCAAGCAAAGATGGAGACTAAAGTAAAAGAAGCAGAACTCCAGCTGAGTGAAGCTTGTTGTTTTACAATGTGTGCTGACCTTTCTCCAATAAGCCAGTTTGTGTTTCTCATGAAACATCACAAAGCTGTTACCAGACACTGGAACAAGACACTGGCTCTGTACACAGTGGATGTAGGACTCTCTAATAAGAGATGATTTTGAATGATTAAAAAATACAAACACAATATTCCTTCTGGCGACTGCTTAGTAATGTATAACATCTCTCTGACAGAATCATTACCCCAGCTTGCCAGCAGAGGCAGTAAAAGCCCTTCTTCTGACTTTCCACCTGAACCTGACCTTTTTTCAGTTTCTTCACTTCTCCTGTACGCCAACCACTTTTCCTTCAGCTCGCTCAAAGGACCGATATGTAGCCTGGAACTTGCAATTTTATGAAGCGAGAGATCCAGTGCTGTCATTGTCAACCTCCTCTGGTCTGGCATCATGTTCGTCATAAAAAGGCATCTAGTCTGAAGATTTTATTGGAATGAAATGTCGGCAATTTGGAGCTTTATACCCCAACATATTACAATAAGCCCAACTGATACAGACTGAGTCAGACTCAAGTTGTTTTTCCCTCCCTCTCTCTCTCTCTCTCTCTCTCTCTCTCTCTCTCTGTCTCTCTCTCTCTCTCTCTCTCTCTCTCTCTCTCTCTCTCTCTCTCTCTCTCTCTCTCTCTCTTTCTCTCTCTCTCCCTCCCTCTCTTCCCAGCTACCACCACATTCTCGATCATCATCTCTCTCTCTCTCTCTTGCTCTCCCTGAGTCTGATGCGTTACGTCGGAGGGAGGAAGGAGGATCGAGTGTCTACCGTTCCTCCCATCACCTGTGAAATTTCAGAGCCAGGCCACGGTGAAAGGGGGTATTGTGTCCCCCTGATGAGGAATGCCCTTGCGTCTCTCCTCAAAGAAAGGGCTTCATTTGGCCAGGAATTTGGAGGCATCTCGAGAAGTGTATGAGGAAGATTTTCTCGGGGGTGGGGATGGAAAGCTCAAGGCCATCATAAGCCTGAACAGGAGAAAGACAGGCCTTCCCTAGCTGGTACCCATTCTCTGTGATACTGATAGATTTGCTTTGGCTCAACAGAAACCTCTGGGGCAGAGGTGGACAAGTTTCACTTTGTGATCCTTTAAGTCTCGATATATGATTAATGAACTATCTAACCATGTTCATGTCTCTCAAAGGTACATTGAAATGGACATTTTTATTAGTTTTTCAACATAATACAATATGAAAGACAACCGATTGTAGTCGAGGGGGAGGGGACTTAGTAACACTTGGAAATGTCACATCTATGACTGCTGCAGCAGCTGACATTTCATATGGAAAGACTGACACCTGCTGGTAAAGGACAACAACTACACTTAATGTGCAGGTGTGTTTGTTGAAATACATGACAGTGTGCATTGTAAATGCTATTTACTATGGCTTTGACAATATCCGATTTTCACTTCACGATCATCAGGACCGAAATAATTCACAATAATGATATTGTACTATGATATCATATTGTACTATAATATCATAGCTCATCTATTACCACCTACAGAGAAGCCCTGCACTATTTTACATTACAAATACACAACAGATATTTAAGCGTGCATTCTTAATTTGAAACACAGACAAAATGATCTTTCAGTACAAAAATTCTTCAACAACAGTTAAAAAAATTTGCCCAAAATATGAACACAAACAATAGCCTGATAGTAATACGGATCAAGTAGGTATAGGACTAGTATTCTAGACAGTTAAAATATTGGCTAACATTTTGATATGTTGACACTTGACAGTCATCTTTTATATTTTATGTCATTAAGTAAAATCACTGTGGATTCTGTATATTTTAAATAGTATGCACTTTACATCAAGACTGACATAAGTAGACTTGTTTATATTTTTACAGTGTAATTTAATTCCAGAAGTCCTCTATTGTAACTATCGCCATTAACAGCAGTTTCGTAAAAACTTCGCCCGATTACACGCGGTAGATTGAACCAATGTTCAGAGACGGCGTCACACTCCAGTCCAGAAGGTGGCGCTAACATTTTGCTCCTCCCAAAATAACCGTAGAAGAAGAAGTATAAGCAGAGGAAGGCGGAAGCTACTGTTTACTGGCTGCAGCCGCGGCGGGCTGGTTGGTCACGCTAAAAATATATCACTTGCACTCTGAATTGCTTGCTTAAACATTATTTGACTGTACTAGTGGCTGTGTCTGATGCACTGGAATCATAAGGGGATTCACAGTTGACCTCGGCAAAAGTCACAAGGTAAATACACCTCCAGGTTTGCTTCGCTCAGACAGCGTTAGCTAGCCTGAGCTAAGATTAGAGCTAGCCCTGTGTGGTTGTGGTTCTCTGTTCATATAAATGCTGGTTTAACTTGCTGGTCCAGGAACACGCATTACACGATACACTTAACTGATAAACCGTGTCTTCGGCTAATTAAGAAAGTGTCAGGGTTGGTTATTGAATACGGCAGTAACACTAGCTAATGATTCAGTTACAACACAATGCGTGCACAGTTGTAAGAATGACTTTGCACATTACGCTCCAAATTACAGTTGTAACTTAGTTACTGAAAGATGTTTGTAATGTTTTGTCCACCCTCATTTAGCTGGGGACAAAACCAGTCTCAGGTTTGTTTGAGTGGTTATTGTTGAACTGCTGTTGTTCTGTTCACTCTTTATTATTAATAATAATAATAATAACGCAGTTAATAAAATGGGGGATCAGAATCAGATCCATTTATTCACCAGGTATGTATCACATACAAGGAGGCGGGTTATTCATACATTAGACAAACAACAACAATCGACACAGTGCAAGAAACAGGACCCAACTAGCTGTCCAGCACGGTTGCCTGTTTTTGTGTCACTGCAGCATCTCTCTGCCTTCTGTCCAGCGCAGAAAAAAATGGACACAAATGAGGAGCCGGGCCAAACGAACGTCAGCAAAACGCTGCTCATCCGCCGCCTGCCAGCCGAGCTCACACGAGACGAGAAGGAGGACCTCTTGAAGTATTTTGGAGCGGAGTCGGTCAGGGTCTTCTCGACCACAGGTCGCCTGGTAGGTTACCAAGCTTTCATGTCCCCACATCGACTTTGAGCTGCTGTCTTTCCTGAACACGTCTCTCCATCTCCACAGAGACATGCAGCTTTCGCGACCTTTAGAAGTGAGAAGTCAGCCGCAAAAGTGAGTTGTTTGTGCAGTGATTTGTATTCGTGACATTTGAGGAAGCCTCGCTTGCATAAAGTCAGAGCTAAAAGTGAATCTCATTTCGTCACTGCGTGTGTTTTAGGCTCTCAACAGGCTCCATCAGTTGGAGGTCCTTGATCATACGCTTGTCGCAGAGTTTGCAAAAGGCCAAGATCACATCACGGTATTGAAGGACCCACCGGTGTCAGCTGGGTAAGTCGTCAGATTTTTTTTTTTTATCTGAACAGGCCGTAGTTATAAGTAACTTTTGCACGTATTAATAATACGTGCTGCTCACCTCCCTGTGAGATTGAGTTGGTGTCAATGTCAGGTTGTGTGGTCTTAAGATCCTGTTGTATGCTCTCACGGACTCGACATGATTTCCCCATATACAGGTTTTCATTTTATAAGTGGACAAAAATCAACACATCAATTTGACCAGATACAATTAGAAAAAGTTCAATTTAAACACGCTGTTAACTGAAATCTACACCTAGTGCTCGGGTGAAACTCACACAGCTTTCATGCGGACATATTCTCAGATAAATTGAACAAGTAGCATTAAACGACATGACAAAGCCACGGGTTAAAGCCACAGTTGATTCCTTTTTGTAACGTGCACTTTTTTTCTACAGTGGTAAACATGTCAAGAGAGACCAGAAGAAACAGGAGACCAAGCAGCCAAACATTCCCCTCATCGAGGCCGGCATTGCGCCAAACCTTGGGTGAGTGTTGAACGCACATCTATTAACTCTAATTTAATTCCTAATTGAGACGAGGCATTTTTTTTACTGATGCGTTTGGCTGATTCATCGGTAAGGCCACTCGCCCGTGTCTGAAGTGATGACATTGAAATGCTTCAAATATACTCAGCAGGTGGTTTAGTTTGTCTCAAGTGCCTTTTTACGTACGACATCATGTTGAGTTCTGCTGTTTGCTCTCGCTGTGTCTTGTGAGGTTAAAGCAAAAATTATCCCATTACATTCTGCCATATCAGACCCCATCTCTCATGACCAGGGCGTCACCCATCCAAATGACACTCGATAAAATTAGATATGCACGTATGACGCACGCTGTCCCAAACCTGACTTCCTGGAGGCTAGCTGACAGTAAACCTGGACGAGTAATCGTCAGCAGCCGTCACCAACCTTTTTGTCCAATTAGATGGTCGGGTCGCCATGGAGCGCCCGGCAGGCCGTCTGTCCTGCCAGTTGGTGGTATCGGGAGGTCTTTGATGCCGATCGCTCCAGTACTGCCTGTCTACCCTGCCTTGTGCTAAAATAGGATCTGGATCAGCCACTTCCTGATCTGATGCTATTTGCTTGATTATGTATTTTTAGCGTGGAGTCGTTTATCAGATGCACTCAAGGTGAATATATTCTACTGGGATATCTTTATTGTGTTCCATACTCAAAAAAAAAGTATTATGTGTTACAGTAGGTGATTTGGGTGTTGTTTTCTTCCTGATGTACGTTATACTCTGGGATAAACCAAGCAGCAGTTTGATGGTCTCTGTAGTTTTTATATCGCAGAGTTGATGCATGAATATATTAAGTTTCCAGAATATTAATTAAGCATTTGTTCATGAATACAATAACCGGACAGGAATGTAGTAAATCCAGTGGTCAGATTAAACAAAAAACTATACAAAAATCCAATAAAAAAATATAAGTTTTTCTTATTGTCTACAACGGCTTAATCCTAATACAGGTCCTGTCTTTAACAAACTGAATCCAGAAGTCCATCAGTTAGCCGCCTGTTTTTGGAGACATTTTAGATCAGGTGAACAAAATGGATGAGCCTCTTGAGACCAGGACATTTACCACAACTACACGTTTAATTTTAAAACACTGGACCATAAACAAATGTCAGACACACACTATGTTAGCATGTACAAATAAAGTGATCGACATTCTTCTGTCTTTCGTTTACTTTTTTAATTCTCTTCACTTTTCTTTTCTTGATTGTACAGATGCTTTGCAGCAAAAGTTAGCGCGTTCTCCTAAACATTATGACAGTTATCCAATGGGTATAAATTTAGGCCATTTTCCCTTTTTCCCCTCAGTGCCAGCAGAACTGCTAACAGATTTCTTTGTCATCTGGCCAAGTGGCAGATTAAACAACACACATTGAACCCCCCCCACACTTGAAGTCTTTGTTTATTAGGCCTCCGAGTCTTTTAGCTTATAAAAGTTATTATTACACGAGGACAAGCTTTGGTGCTGACACGGCTCGCTGGTCCCTGCGTCCCTTAATGGCCGGCTTTCATATTTGTTGGCCGAGTGCTATGTCATCTAAAGAATGAGTTACCTGGCTGAAGCCCGCCGGCTTGACCACATATTCACGCATCTGTTATTTTGACATATTTCGTGAGTTGTTAAGAGGGGGATATTGTATTTTAAGCGGCCAGTTGCATCGACAGATTTTCTTTTTTTAAAGTAATTTTGTCTTTTCCCTCTCTCTCTCTCCGACAGGTTGACGTTTCAGTCGAATCCCAATTTGAAATATTTATACCCACCACCTTCTAATGGCATTCTGACAAATATTACACATGTCCTCATGAGTGTGCCAAAGTTTTACGTCCAAGTGAGTGCATACCGCTTCTTTCATATCATTTTATTCTGCGTACAATACCGGTACATCTTTGATATGCATATGTTGGTCATCTGTGTCTATTCCAATTGTGTTTCAGTTCCTGTATTCATCATTTGTAATTTGTACCAAATAAATGCAAATGCGACAGCATTTTGAGCCTTCACGTTCCCATTTTAAATGGAAACATGAATAACCCAGAGGTTTTTGAACTGCATCCAAGCTCTTAAAGATCAAACAGCAAACATTTGCCTTTTTTTAAATTTCAATTTTGGGAGCAAGTATTAATAATAAACCGTAAGTGGGAGGCATGAGTTATAGGTTTAACATTTCCCTGGGAGCTGTGCTGCCTGTGTTTTCACTGCCGCTGCTACTCCTAGCGTTGGCGTCTTGGTGGTGCTAGTGTGTTGCGAGGAAGCCGCCTCCGTGCTCAGCCTCACCGCTGCTATCTCACTTCAGCCTCAATCTCACCTTGATCCTGGTATTTTAAATGAAAATGCAAAAGCCTTGCAATCTGTTTAACATATGGAGCCTGAGTTTCCAGCTGCCTGTTTTGAGAGCAGCAGTATATTCACGTTACCGGCTCCCACCCAGCTTTTGGTATGAATCTTCAGATGCAGCCATCACGGTTCTAATATCTTATCTCCAATTACACAGGTACTGCATCTGATGAACAAGATGAATTTACCGTGTCCGTTTGGCCCGGTCACTGCCCGGCCCCCCATGGTAAGCCTGCGTACATGGGATGAAGAGGAACAGGCTCATGGCTGAATAGGTTGTAGATGGTTCGGATGTAATTTCTTGATTGTATGAATAGAAATAAAATGTGGAACATGTCATCTTTGGCACTCTTAGAAATTGTGAAACGGTTATCTAGGACTTCTATGGGCAGCAACATTAAAACACATAGTTACAAACAGAAAACACAAAAACAAGACGAGTTAAAAGAAACTAAAAGCTAAGAGACAATGATGTAACGGAGTTCATTTAAGAAACATTTACACTTTTGAAAAACCTGCCTCTATTTCTTTCATTCTAAATTTAAAAGCAGTCAGTGGTATCAGTTATTAAAGCTTTAAACCATTGTGATTTAGTTTGAGCCTCGTATAATCGATCACGCCTACTGTGAGGATAAACGTGTAGCCGGCCGTGCCTTAATACTTGTATCACTTCTACGATCTTCAAGCCAATGAATCCCAGTTTTGACCAATGCATACCATGTCCCCTCGCAGAGACTACACTCCTGAAGTCTGTCAGTTGAACCCGGAGGCATTCGCAAGCTAAGCCGGGTTTGTTTTGTTTTTTCTGCAGTTTGAGCTCCTGCCTCCCGCACCACCCTTCCCCATGCCTCCTGCCTTCCCTCCCGACTACCCCCCGTTACCAGAGGAGGAGATGGAGCTGTCCAGCGGAGAAGAATCGGAGTATGAGAGCGGGGACGACGAAGACAAGGAGAGGTGCGGAGCAGTAGTTGCAGAAGACTTATTTTTGCGTAGACAGATTCTCGAGGCAAAGGGAGCCACTTTCATCTTTGCTGTGCATTGCCGTTGCCATTCGATGTTGAGGTGTCATTCAGATATTTTTCTAGACTCAATCGTGGCTTGAAGCGAAATGTCTTAAAACTCCAATAATTGGGTGATTTAAATTATTATTATTTTGTCCGAGGTTGACATTTTTCCTTTATTCCCTATCTTTGCTTCATTCCAGGATTGTTCGTCTGATGGGCCTGGTCAACCAAGCATGCAAGAGACCCATGAGACCCAAAACTGCTTCAAAGAGAAAGAAGCCCAGGATCAAGGATCTACTCTATGCTCCCAAACCAGACTCTCAGAGGTAACCCAAAGGCACTCGTGCATGTCACAGTCCTCATGCATACACAGGATTCTTAGGCAGCCGAGAAAAAAAGGATGAAAACCTCCAGACAATATTCCTCATAAAGACAGCCTTTTGTGGCGCACAAGCATATTGTTTCAGCACCACACACACACATATATATATATATATATATATATATATATATATATATATATATATATATATACACACACACACACACACACACACACACACACACACACACACACACACACACACAGAGACACTGCTTTAATGGCAGACCACAGACTCTGTTTTCGAAACTACACACACACACACACACACAAACGCGCTTTGATTTCCTAAACTCTTGAGCCTCTCTGCAGCAGGTTTATTATTGTGGGTACCTTTTAGAGGCTGCCGTTGAGCGGAGTGCTGATTGTCTCTCCCGTCCTCAGTGCTCCGGTGCTGCAGCCCTCCGATGTGTTCGAGCAGCCCCATCCCGCCGGGCAGAGGAAAATTGAATTCCACATTTCGGTTCCAGAGGTGGCGGCCACCGTGGAGGGAAGTGGGCCAGTTCAGTGTGAAGATGAAGTCGGAGGTAAGAGATAGTCACTTGGCGCATCAAGTATTTCTACCACTACGTAGCTCGTTGGTTTTTGTTGTTGCTATTATTGATTTTATCATTTTGTGACTGAGAAAAATGTCCACCATAATTTCCCAGAGCCCAAGGTGATGTCCTTAAAGTTCTCGCTTTGTCTGACGCAACTATTCTAAATTCACGACAATAAAAAGATGAGAAAAGTAGCAACTCATTAAACATTTAAGAAGCTTGAATATGTTTGTGCTTAGAAAGGTGTTTTGTTCCCATTTATTGACACTTTGCTAGACGTAAACTCTAGGTAATGTCAAGTCAATGACTTTAAATGATGTATTGAAGTCTCTAACAACTCAAAAAAGTGAAAATTGCTCATTGCAAACGGAATAGAATCAGCAAAGGAGTTGACATTTTTTTCCTTGATAAATAAATGAAATGTTAAGTAGCTTCTAATCAATTTCCTGTCGACTGACTAAAGGTTTAATCTGCTGATCGTTCAGCTTTAGTTTCCATTAATATCTTCCCGTTCGCATCTCTTAGCTGTTATTGATTACTGACTGGTGCCAAAGCTCATCAGGCTAAATTGTACGAGCCACCTTTTTTAAATGCGGACGTCTAATCAGTGGAGGAGCGCTGTTCACTAAAATGAGAAGCGCTGGCCCGGCTGTCTGTAAGAAAAGCGCAGCGCCTTGTCTCTTTTGAGGAAGAAAGGCACCATAAGGATTTCATTATTACTATACATCATGTTTATTATCACCTAGAAGCAGGAGGTGGTCTGATACTCATAAGTTAAAGCCCTTACCATGGATCCAAGTGTTGCACAGCCAGTATATCAGAGCAGAAAGGTTTTACCATTATCTGTACGAGAAAATGTCATTGGGGGCACAGGCTGTGCTGCTTGTCAGCTGTGCAGTTCCCCGTTTGCCTTATCTCCCCTCTTTCGAGCTACAACTTCACTCCCTGGCAAGCCCCTGAGAAGTAAAATAGATCTCAAAGTCAAACACAAAAGATTTCCTAAAGGCAGGGGGGAGATAAACTATGACAGGTGGCTTTTTGGATTAGTCTTGTTTTGGGAAAGGGGGGGTGTTGTGTGATCCGATAAACAAGCTATTTAAATGGAAAGGGGAGTTTGGGGTGGGGGGGTGGCAGATAAGAAGGAGGATAATTTTGAAAGCAGTGATCTAGTTCTCTGCCGAGAGTGTATCAGAAAAGCTCTCCGACATTTCTTGCTCCGGTGAGCGCGCGCACACACATACTCACACACAATACAAGCACACCTTATGACTAGCTTTTTTGCTGCCTCCTCAGATTTGTACAGGCTCACCGCTCTTAGTAATTCCATCTACAATATGTGTATGTGTGCGCGTGCACTCAAGAGTTATCCTTCCTCGCTGCCTTTCAAACTCATGTTTACAAAACAGCAATGGATTTTGATTTGATTACAGTTCTTTATTTGACGTAGACATGAATGTGCTTACGCCTCACTCTCTTAAGACCGGCTTCTTCAGCGCAAACCAATTTGACTGTGACTTTATTTCCAGCAAAAGACTGCATTCACCGCGTTAACCGTCGCCCGAAGAAATCCCTGTTTTCGACTCAATTGGTTTATAACGAGGCCGCAATTCGACATTTTAAACAATCAATGTGTTAAACTAATTCTGACCAGGAGGATTTGCATCCACTCTTCCCATCCTGAGCTCGTTTGGTTTCCTGAAGACGATAAACATTGTCCCCAGAAGGCCGATGTTTGGTTACTTCACCATCTGCTGTCGTGAGGCACTTTGAAAACTTCCATCTGCGTTTGGGCTGCAGGGAGAGTGTCCTCTTCCTGTTTTGTACATCATCCGACGTACTGACGCGTAACACGGAAGGCCGTTTCTTCGAGATGAATGCGGCAACGCCTTGGTGAGCTGGTTGGTAATGTGTCGACCTCTTGCATCCCCTTTCAGAACCGGATGAGAGGGAGCTCCCCCCCAGCAGCGGGCGGGAGGCGGCGGAGGCTGAGGGCTTTGGGAAGCTTTACCCCAGCGTGCAGGCGTCCCAACAGGAAGACGAGCACAGCGACGACGGGCAGGACCTCCCCTCGGACGTCGTCTCCAGAAAGGAGCTGGAGAAAGGCCGGCTGTCGAGAGATGGTAAACGCAAGGGGAGGCCACACACAGGGGTGGGGTTGAGAGCGGTGCTTAAACCGCTGATTAGAGACGGAGAAGTCAATGAACTAGACCTTTTAGTTTAAACAACTGAGAAGAAACTAATTGTTGCAGTTTAGGGAAGTGCTAACAATAATAACTCAGACATTATTTTTCCATGTTCGCAAATGTTTTTATTGTTTTTAATGACGCTGCAGTATATATACCAGCAGTGACCATATCCACTTACAGGTTCCTCTAAGGAATCCTGTTCTGTGTCGGGACGAGACGAGCAGAAGCAGCAACAGAGTTCCTTTTGAAATGCATATTAGAGAAATTTGGCAGTTAGCGTGAGCAGCGAGAGCCTCGGTGGGGGAAACAAAAAAGAAAAGTGCCAACTGCAGAGAATCGAACTTGACAAAAGAAACCGATCCCTCGAGAGGAAGACGAGCTAAACAAAAAACGTTTAAGATCAGCATTACCTTTCCAAGATTTAAATCACCTCGCGATGAAATCGTTGTTTGGCTTTTCGGAAACGGTAACTTCTGCTGCTGGTGTGTGCAAAAATATCAAAGATTACTTGTCACCAAAACGATTCCATAGCCAGTAACGTACTCATCTTTTGATGCAGTGTCTCATGCGTCTGTTACCTTTTTGCATCCAGGACAAATAATGGCAACCTCAGGTGAAGTTGAGGCCAAGCATTACTGGGGCTCGCTGGTCAATATGTAATTGAGGCTGTCAGTCGGTTTATTCATCTTGGTTCTTTAAGCAAAGGCTTGTCAACAAAGTGGCACTTGAATTGGATAAAAGTGCGCTGAGCCTTCACTCTACCGCTGAAGCCACTCCAATCAATATTTTTAGATTAACAATGGATCAAATTACTGAGTAATATGTAAGGGTTGGCTCTCGATGACAAACCACAGAGAGAAATTGTCCCGCCGCTTCAGTTCCCTCTCAGCCGTACGCGGCATTGAAACACCTCTCGGTTCATTGTTTTACGGTCTCGCCTCTCCCACCCGGCCGTCTCCAAATGCATTGGGGGCATTGCCCCCCGACTAGCTGGTGGATAAATAGATATCTACCTCAAAGGAGAATGAATATTGGACTGACGTTCAGTGACCAGAAGCACGGCTCGAAGCGAAGACAAAAACACATTGAATTTTGGTGTGTTGACAATGGAGAAGTGAAGATATTCCATCTCTTTAAAATCAAACATTGAGAAAAAAAAACCTTGGGCACAGATCCACAATTGATATCAATATTTATACATCCATTCAAATAATGTTTTCTGTATGCAAGAAAAATATTAATGGGTTATCGCAATTACATTTGGAGCAACGGCTTTGTGAAAACAACTCGTGTTTGAACACAGCTTTGGTTCCTAAATGTAATCTGCCAAACCGTTCAGCACCTGAAGCCACGTTTGAGGGCGGTTGTGATTTTAACCTATTTCCATAATGGGAATCCAAGCACATAAGAAAAAGTGAAGCAATGATCGTAACGTGTATATGTGGAAGTGATTCAGACGTGGGAACATTTCTAAATGTTCACAATATTCAAAGACAAAGAGTCCTGTTAGGTGTGATTATTTGTTCTTCCTGGACCGACACGCGGCGTTCAGGCATGTTTTCCATTCAAGTCGCTGAAATACGATTCGTCCAAGTCCTGTCTGTGGATGAGCTGGCTGGCAGGTGCTGGGATCAAACATGCAACCGCTGCTTTAATGTCTCGGCTCACCTCTCAGCCCAGCTCTGCAATCCTCTCCGTCTTAGATAAAACATTTAGTGGATGGTATTGAGTTGCGATGACTTTGAATTTACCTTTATGTATGTACGGGCAGCTCTGTGACCATCCTTTTGTATTTGTATTTTGAAATGCTCCTCGCATCATTTTCTTTTTTTTCTTCTTTTCTTTTAAAAAAAAAAAAAAACAGAGATAAAAAGGATGTCTGTGTTTAAAAACTATGACGCGGGTGAGCCTACCTGCAGACTGTACGTGAAGAATATTGCGAAGCAAGTGGAAGAGAAAGTAAGTACATTTATAGCACTTGACCCACTTTCTTTACTCGATGTTGATGCTCATTGTGGAGTTTTCATTCATTGCTTTCGATCGTTATGAGTCGTCGCATGTCATTCTTTGTGAATACATGTCAACCTTCTGGTTTTTGCTGTGAAGTGTTTGCATGACTTCTGCGTGAACCATAGAATAAACTATGCTTTCATATTCATTTATTGACTATTTTTCATCGTTTGTCTTCCAGGACCTGAAGTACATCTACGGGAGATACGTCAACCCGTTGTCAGAGGCCGAGAGAAACATGTATGTAAACGGACCAGACCTCCTGGCTGAGTTTCTTATTGACATGGCTTGCGTGTCGCTTCAGCCCATCAAAAATCTTCCTGAGCTATTTCTGACTCCAGCAATTTGTCCCTTTCCTCCGAGAGTTTTTAGTAATTCATGCTGACTGTGTGTTGTGTTATTAATAAGCACCTAACCTGACATAGGGATCACGAGGGACATTTTATGCTTGCGCATCAGCAGCACTTCAAATGAATATTCTACCTGAGTCATCAGACCGAGCTTATGTTGAGGAGAAGGGCCCGACTCCGAACACAGATGTCGGGGATAAACAAGGAGATGCAAGAGAAACAGTTTGGCCTCTGGTAACCCGCCTCTAAATTGTGGGGGACCACATCTTAGATGTCCTTTAAACATTTATAGATGGAATAAAAAGGGTTCACAACGGTTGCTTCTCTTAGGCTTCAGTTGCAAATCAGTTGAACCAAGTTGTTGGAATAGAAACCGGCAGGTTCTTGGGTCTCTTGGAGCCTACGATTGACAGACAGTGTTTAATGTGGTCACAGCAGCAGATCATATTTTCCCATTCCCTTCCTTTTACTTAATAGCTACAACATAATGTGGGCTTGGCTGTACACCTGGACTGATAATGATGTGTCCCTGCTTTTCTTTCTTTCTTCTCAGGTTTGACATTGTGTTAATGAAGGAGGGGCGGATGAAAGGGCAGGCCTTCGTAGGACTCCCCAGTGAGCCGAGTGCAGAGAAAGCCCTGCGGGAAACCAACGGCTACGTTCTCTACGACAAGCCCCTCGTCGTCGTATCCTTTAACCCCCCCTCTCACTAGATGAAACAAAGGCAATATTTTACAAAGGCTGGGAATCCAGCCTCATTTGGAGGAGGTGGACACACAGTCTACCTATATCTTACCTAACAGATGCCCTGAAACAAAGAGGATAGGTTGGTGAAGCGCTGAGCAAGTCAAGGGCCATTTCCCATCGCATATAGGAGGTATAAGCACAATATGTCAGAGTGTGTGGAGAGTGCTACCCACAAGGAACCAATTGGGAAAAGAAAGCTGTAGACGGGGTATATACCATGCACTGAACGTGCATTAAGGGGCAGCTAAGAGGTGGTGTGTGTTTGTTTAGTATTATGTGGATGCCTCCCATCGCAGATACGTTGTTTGGCTTTGCCCCTCTGAAAGCGAGGACTCTGTTCCTGGCAGCGCTGAACCACCACCTGCTCTTCCTCGGCCCAGCAGCTATAATTGCACATCAACCTTTGAACTTGTCTAATGGAACAAGGCTATTGATTTCGAGGGTGTGTTGATGTGCATCCCATAGCCAATTAGCTCGGCGACGGCGTGTTAATCTTCCCATTCAAAGACTAAACAGCAGGGTCTGCAATGTAATTTGGTTGGAGACGTTGTCCTGCAGTATGAACCATCTGAAGATATACCAGTGTGCTCAAAGGGTAGCAAATCTAACTCACCATGCATTTTAAGGTCGACTTGGATTGTTTAAAGGGGGTGTATTCAATTTGGAGCATCAAAAAGTCAAGCAAGGTTCATCTCGGTACAGATGTCTTTTTAAGCAGAGGACAGCCGGTCCCAGTTTAGAGTCCTTATAATGATTTTTTCAGTGCTAGCTAGAGACTGCAGCATGCCACTTGCCAGAGAATCCTCAAACAGCTTGCTACAAAAATAAGGGAGCTGGGAGAAGAAGAAGGGAAAAAAAACGGGTGGAAAAATGCATGAAATGTAAGGTCTGGCACTGCAGTGGCAGCCTTTCACACATCACATACACCCCCCTCTCTTTTCATTTAATCCCATATTCATCTATTCGTGTGTATGGCGTAGATGACGTAGCCGTCACCCCAGCAGACACGGTGACCTGAGCTCTTAACGGGTCCATCTTTTGGCCAGTAGTCTTCTGGTGTTCATACGCAAACGGCTGCAACCTTTTTCCTCAAATGCATTTCCCATGAGGGGGGCCAAGTGTCACAAGGAAGAGGCCACATGGTTTACCGCTGCTGCGTACATCTCTGGGAGTAAAACATGATTAGATACGAAGAGAGAATATAGGTCTGCAATCATCCGTCTTTGAACTCGTGCCTGAAGCTAGACTGGTGCTTCGCGGTGAGGTCTGGGTTTTGGTTGCATATTCTCTGTGGCACTATTGGTGTATTTAGCTTTTTTAGATGGATTGGTATACATTTTAAGTATCAGAGGTTACTAATGGGGCTGGATGAAGGAGCCCATCTTGTTGCTTGTACAGGGTTATGTGTTTGATGTGCTCCCCTTGTCTTGCATGAAAAGAAAGATGCTTCATCGAGTGAAAGTAGTGAAAATGTCTGCAGCCTACAGACCTTAACTATAAACCTCAGCAATTTGCCCGATCTGCCAAACCAAAAGAAGACAACACGGTTACCAAGAGAGGCCCAAAACCACGATGAACTCCACAAGGTGAGTGAGAGACTTCGGCATCTGCTCAGAGAAAATGTTCAAATGAAAAGTGTTTTCTCACAAAGTCGTAGTGTCATCTGTTCTATATATATTTCTATATATTTATTTCTTTAGAACAAGCGTTGTTATTCTTGTAATGGTGTTTTCTTTTTACGTTTGTGTTTACACTTTATTTATTCAAGATGCCAAGGCTTGATATTGTGGCCCAGCAGAACCAATTGTATCCTTATTCTGGCATATCCTTTGGAGAGAAAAAAAAAAGAAAGGAAAGAAAATGGGGGCAGTTTATTTGTAGTTCTTGTGGCACAATTGGAACTTGAAACAGTCTGGATTGTAGTCTAAATTTAAAAAAAGACTGTCATGCTTTGTTTCTGTAGTCTACTGTCTCTCACAGTATGTTCTCTGAATATAAGTGTAGACTCTGTAAACCTGTGCTATTTTGGAGTCTCAAACGTCTCTTTACGTTTCTCTCTACCTTGTTTGACTGATTTTCAGGTGATGGTCGGCAGATGTCATCTTCTTCTTTTCTTACTGAATAAAAAGAAAAAGCTATTTTATTAAGATAACTTTTGTCACGTTTTTTTTTACGATCACAGCATCATCACTTCAGCCATAAACTTTCATAACAGATTATCTTCAGTCCTGAACATGCTGGAGAAGATACAGTGCCTCGCAAAAGTAATCAGAACACAACAAACCTACCAAGAGCGGACTAATATAGTATTTTTATATATTTGCATATCGATTTTTCTTTTGGTTTATCAATTTTGACTATTTTGTTTCGGCCTATTACGTAAAATCCACTTCCAGGTTTTAATGCAACAATATAGGAAATCCACCAACGGGGTGTGGCTGCTTCTGCGAGGCGCTGTACGCGAGATGGAGGCGGGCTCTGCAGCAGATGGCGGGCTGTCGGCAGCGAGCAGAAAGTCCACAGTCCTGAAGAGACGACGAACAGACTGCGGTCTGTGAGCCAGTGCAGGGAACTGGTTTCACTGACCTTTACCGGCCCCGACGGCCCCGTCTGTGTGATTATTGAGAGCAAACCTTGGGAGGTTGAACTTCTCCCCTCAGCAGCCATCATTCATAACCGAAGATCTAGAAATCAAAATTTTTTTTTTTTTTTTTGGGCCTCTTTTTGGTTTAAACAATACTAGGCGTGTGCTGGGTACATGTCAGTCACAGCTCAAGTTAAAGTTTTGGCATGTCTGATGCAAAGGTATTGGATGAGGGAAAACATTCAATTGTTTTTCTAGAATAGGATGAATTGAGCTTTCTAGTACACCTGTACAAATGTCTAAAAAGCACAATTACTTTTGTTTATAGAAGGATTAAGGGCCAGACTGACAATTGTTCCTATAACATCAGAGGCTCAGATTATTTTCTCCTGGTTCACTTTATTGTTGATGGCAGTCTCTACAGCTGATGCTGTTCTATGTTAGAAAAAGAAAAACGGAGATCTGTGCAACTGAGGTTGATAAAATTGACAATGTAATATTGTTGCATTTAAAGTAGTGCGTCGGTCCTCTAGTGTTACTGTTAGATGAAGACTGAGGCACCAAAAAAATACTTTAGCTTAATTTCAAAGACAATTTAAAGTGCCGATTTTTCATAAATGTGATGTTTAATGAGCCATATAAATCATAACAGTTGTTACCATCATGTCTTGTTTCCCCAAATCATATTCAAATTTTAGTTTAGTTCCAGCTCACTGGTCCTGTGTCACCAAAACCAACCGAACCCATTTTCAGAATATTTGAAGAGAATAATTCAGATAGCAGCTGTGATACCACCAGCTATTTGAATGGCTAACCTGGAGTATCATCACCGTCATGGAGTCTTTGCTATCATGCACGTCCCTGTTCGGATTTGAAAGTGCTTCAGAGAAAGTTTTCTCCTTTTTAGAAGAAGGCGGCACATTGCATCTAACCACCTTGTTGCATTTCACAAGCATTGTTTACTTGTTTAAAAGTGTGCTAATCATCCAGCGCAAAGCCCACACTGCCGTCGCCTAACAATCAGCAATCAAGGCTGTGTGACCTGCGTTGGTTGACACCGCACAGACAGTGGCATGACATCCTGTTGCCATGTTTCATCACACGTCCCCCGTGTGTGAGAGCGCACCGTGACTGTATAGCTACCAGCTGATTTAACAGGAGTGAGATCTTCACACCGTAACGCTGGCTGGGTTAATGGGGTGTGGTTGTCATATCATCCAGAGGAGTGATTGTCATAATTAAACAATTATCTGTGCCCCCCACGCCCCCCCCCCCCCCACCCTCTCCAATTACAATATATAAGAGCCGCATACATATTCTGTGTACAAACATATTCTCATATTGTACAAAAACACTGTTTAGATGCAACTTTAGAGCATTGAGTCACTGTAATGCTTTCCAAAGACATTCTGATTTTGTAAAAAATGATCAGATCATGGGTACATGTTGAAAAAAATTGCATTCCACCTGAATCTCCCGTTTTTTGTGGCTTTTTCTTCTGTAATAATCTTGCTGGAGTTCATTAAACCCCCCCGGGCCTCATGAGTTTGCCCCCCCCCCTCCCGCTTAAGATCCAGCAGGCTCTCGGGGTGATCAATCACACGTGCTCGTCTGGTCCGACCCGCGGCTCATACGTCAACGCCAGCGTGAGGGAGGAGTTCCCATCTGTGCCCTACTCTGCCCGCCGCCTCAACGATGACAAATGTGCCACCCGCCGAGGAAATATTGAGAGTTACCGGGACATTTATCAGGCAACATTTGAGCAATATGAGAGATAACCTTTTGTAAGTGGACGCAGATAGAGACGTATGTTCTGCCTCCTCTCGGCTCAGCCGCCCGTCTCCGCTTTAATACTGCAGCTGCCCGCGAAACTCATATCACGATAATGTGTTTCTTATTTCGGGATCAACCAGGTGTGAGGTCTGTTTGGCTGCTTGGAGCCCTCGGGTTGCCACAGGTGTTGGACATCCAGCACATGTGGCCTATTTTTCTGGTCGCAGGCCCAATCCCAATGTCCCCCGGGGCCTCAAACCCTGAACCCTCAGGGACTTACGGAGCCACGTGTTAAGTGTTGGAGTGTTGGAGTGTGAGAGGCTGTCAGGTGTTGGCATGGTGTCACACCGACGGGACAGCACCTTGCTGCAACATGTCACGGCACCATGACAACGTCAAAAGATATTATGAATAATTGTGGGAATATGTTATATACTTTTTTCTCAATGATTTGAATGTCTTTCAGGCTCTTTCCTCACGAGATGAGACGTCATTTTAAATGTATTTACTTGTTGAAAATGTTTGACGAATACATCTATATATATATATATATATATATATATATATATATATATATATATATATATATATATATATATATATATATATATATATTCCTCTGATTTCATGTGTTTCTATGTTCCATCTTTAATCCTTAATGTTGTTGTGTATATAATAATATTCCGGGTTGAACGCGCGTGCCATCCTCAGTTTCTTTATGTCGCCATGCTTCCATTGATAATTGCGTGTTTAACATCATATTGCTGTGCATTGTGGGTAATTCCCTTGGGCAAAGCCGGCATGTAATGCTGACTTGCGGAAAGGGTTCACAAAGCCCTCAAACACTTGTCGGCCCTAAACCCTCACATACTTCGTGGGAGCGTGCCTCAGAGTCCGTGAGTCCAGACAGCGATCGGGCCGCTGTGTGAGTCCGCCCTCGCTCCTGTCTTCGCGCCGGCATTGCAGATTGAGTGCAATGTTTACCCAATAATCTTTTTCAAACATGCCAGGAACACTGCAGGCAGCATAAACACGCCCCGGGCCCGCGAGGTATCTCCAGACGCCTCCCAGTGACGACATTGATGTCTGCATTTACCTGTGGGCTCCTGTGCTGTATTGTCAAGCTTTTGTTGGGTCTGGTGCAAAAGCAAGCTTCTGTTTTTCTACTGAAAGTGAATACTAATGCGCTCACCAGCCGCCGGAGCCAGCCAGTCCATTCCCCGTGTCACCGCAGCCCGTCACTCGTCTAGGTGCATGTTTGCTGTGTTGGCAAATCGTTTGGTTAGTCCCAACTAATGGGTTCATCAGAGTCCCTCCACATCAGGAAACTGATCATTTATAGTAATTTATAATGGTAAGATTTGTCAGGAAGAGGTTCTGCTCTCAAAGAAGGACTCGGCTGGAAGAACTGCTCCCCTTCAGCAGACACACGCATGAAAACTCCCGATGTCATCGTCAATGAACTGCATGAGGAAACAGCTTCTTTGATGAATAGTAAAAAGGTACAAGAATTTGTGTTAAATGTAGTGTTGCTAGCATGATGCCCCACTGAGCCTCTACATGCCATGTTGGATATCTGTTGGCTGAAATTAAATTAGTGTGAAATTGTTTTTTTTTACACTATTTATGAAGATTTATGAAGGAGATCAAATTTCCTTTTTATCAACATGTTCTGCTTGTGTTTCTTTTTAATAGATTGCTTGCGAAACTTATTGAGTTGTAATTAATACTCCGAAATATTAATACCCTTTATCAAATATGCTTTCTGAACACATTTGTTAGTCGAGTGAATCTGGCTCAGCCAGAAGATTTTAAACAAAGGAGTGATTTATTTGTTACTTGATGTGTGAGCCACCAACACAAACAAAACCACTCAATGTGATTTTCTTTTTTCTTTTTAATCCTCGTTTTCACATAATGGGCTTTATTTGTCACATATTAATTCATTTGAATATCATTTTCTGTTGTAGAAAACTTACATATGTCCATCCTGGATCATTTTACCTCCACAGAAACATCAAGCACATCAGGTGATGATGACCTCACAGTGGGCTGTATTGTGTCTCTTCGCCATAAAGGTCAACCCCAGTAAGGTGGAGCCACCACTTGGATAAAAGACATCATTCCATTAGTCTTGATAATACCCCTAAAAAAAAAGGCTCACTTGCTTTTACCCCCTGACACAAAAAACGAAAACACTTGTGTTGCATAATCTGCGCTGGCACTTTAAATGAAAACATCCTTGAAACCGATGAAAATAAAACACACATTCTGTCCGACTGTCAGCATGCCGTTCCCAGAAACCTGACTGCCGGATGATATTAAAACTGACAATGAGCGCACGTTGCCAGGGGTGAATTAGCGTTAGTGATTAATGCAGTGTGTAGAGTTCGCACGCTGGGATGGAGAGGCTTTGTGAGCACGAGTTTGTATTTCATATCCAAGCAAATCAAACCCTCTTTTTTCCAGGTACAGTAAGCTTTAGGATACATGTTTGGCAGTGTCTCGCCGACATATCTGTGCAAACTCCTCTTCGTTAGAAACTAAATCTCGATGAGAACCTTGTTAGAAAATCTGCAGCAATTAAAAAAAAAAAAAGTAAAAGAACAGCAGGGACGCACAGGATGAGCAGTTGTTGAAGGCATTTCTTGGAGCTTGATGGTAAGGCCCTGACAAAACCATCACCTGCAGCATGAGCTAACAAATTCCAGATTCCCATCTTGTCTCCTTATTTGATGGTGCATATGTCATCTTTCTTTTTTTTTGAGCACAGGGTGCAATAACCCTCCATTTGCCATCTGCCTCTACTCCGACGCCCATCGCTGCTCTGCTGTACACTTCTCCACGCTGGCGTGTACAGTCAACACATAAGCGCTGCCAGTCTTTAGTGAGTATTCACAGTTCAGAAACAATATGTGTTTGAAGTATTCCAGGTAATTCAGATGATCGCTGCTCTGTGCCACTTCAGGATACGGGTATTTCTTATGTCATGGCAAAGATGACTTGACTTGCCTCGACTTGTTTGAATCCAATTTGATCGACAGGCTCTCAGCCGTCAGTCAGGTGACGTGAGGATACGAGTACAGCCCTGGGTAGATAGATTATGTCACATTCTGTAATCACTTTATAAATCCCCTTGACCCCGTGGGCCCTCCATCCTGGCGCAGAGCATCAATGAGGTGACGGACACAGAATCAATGATAGCCCTAAACATTTCCAGAGAAATTCCTTTTGTACTCCTCACCGGCAGCGCTAGGGCACGGATGTACCGGGGTGCTGTGCAGCAGCGTTGGTGGCCTGCTGAGACGGGGATTTTATTCCTGCCCGGACCAACTTAACTGTGAGCTTTTTGCTGACTTTGAAGGGGCAAATAGCGGGAAGACACACACACACACAGTGCTTCGTCAACTCCAGAGTGTGTGTTTGGTTGTCAGTCCGACAAGTCTTTCCGAAAGCAAATGTGTCAATTCCGAGGTACGCGTATTCATTATGGAGAGAGTGATGGCTCGACCATGCATATTTCATGCTTTTAAACCTTGCAAGTTTCATGAAGTTGTCTGAATGGGTGGCATTTAAAACTGGAGTGAAGTAATGTGCTTGAATAATTAATCTATAATGTCTTTGATAAAAATTACAACCAAGGTCATCAGTTTTTATTTAAGCCAGGAGGTTCATTTATTAATCTTAATTGCATATTTAACTTGTTTACATTAAGAGCCTTATGTGGTGCATAGCCTACGGATCCAGACATCCCACTCCAGCTCCTAATGGTTCAGCTTTTTCCGTCGCAGACGACTCTCTCCGCAAGTTTCGCTGTGAAAAATGGTGAAAGCACAGGATGTTTGTCAGTTATTGCGTAGCTTGTAGAGCCTGTGTCGGTATGTAAAAGTACCCCCAGCTTTGCTATAAAGTGCTCATCCCCAATGCGAGTTTCCACCTCCCTTTTTTGACATTACACCTCCTCTCTCATTGCTCTGCCCTGCGCTGTCCGAGTTGCCAACTAAATCTCAGCCTCATCTTGTCTGCCGTAACCTTGTTTATTCCCAACAGTGGCATTAGCAAAGCTGTAAAAGTATTTATGGGGGTACAAATGCGGGACAGCCAATCTAAGGTAAATCTATAAATCCTGGCTGTTGATTTCTCAGGGCCAGGAGGTGCAGGCCGGTGATCAGTAGAGGTAGAAAGTATTCCCCGGGTGACTCTGTGTGACTAACGCGCAGAGGCCGCGCAGCATGCCAAACAGTGTATGGCGACACTGTTGTGCTTGCAATATGGCTAAGCTGGCCTTCGCCTCTGAAGTGAGGCACCGCCTGGCGATCCATCTACCATGAGCTGGTATCATTAGCTAACACCAAACAGGGACCTGAGTCAGCAAATGTGTGTGTGTATATATCACATTTTGCATCCTGTCCTTGGCTTGTTTATATGAGCTTTATTTTTAAAAAAAGTGTTAAGAGGTCAAAATATATCCTGCATAGAGGTGCTGTTACTCTCCAGTAACTGGGCTTACTATTACAGCAGCATTAATTATTGAATGGCCACTAGGGGGCAGAAACATGTCAAAACAAGCTGATATACACAGCCACAATAGCAACGGGTTTTATGGCTTATTTTGTTGGCAGACAGTTGCCTACTTACATTGCAATGTTAGCAGTATTTTGGAGTCGTGTTTCTGGCCACCAGACCAAATGAAAGTTCAATCTTCACTCTTTTTAGCTCTCTTTTCTGCTCGTTCTGCTCTCTTCCAACTCTTAAGAAAAATATCACTGCGTTTCTTTATTTCGTTCCTGGGGGGAAAGCACGCAGTAGGTTTGCCGGGCATTTTGCTGGAGACAGTTGCCTTGAGGTACTTAGGAGAGGCGCTACAGTTAACACAGGCCTTTCGACCAAAACTATGAGCTGAAAAAGAGCCTAAAAAGTTAGTGGGGGCAGAGTTGTACTTTTCCAGTGGCGGGCTGTCAGGGTCAGCTAAGCCTTCTCTGCTGGCCTAAACAGAATCACAACGTTTTAGCTATTTTATGATTATTATTTTTTATTTAAAAGTTACATCCATTTGATAATTTAATTGTTTTTAACAAATACACTACATGTATTATAATTATCTTCTCATTTCTTGTCTGTTCCTCAGCTCAGACAGCTGGTTATATAGAGCTCATCCATCAGATTTCACCTTTTGTTTCTCTATGCTAGAGTAGTGCGTTAAACAACATGCTAACGGCCAGCTAGCTAGCGTTAATATCTGCTATCATTATGGACGTTGTGATTGGTCACAGGGCCCACGTGACCATTACCATGCGCTGTGATTGGTCAGTGGGCCAGAAGGACTTCTGTCAGCGCAACAGAAAGCTACCTAGCTGGATTAAGAAGAGTCCATGCTGAGACATAAGAGAAGTTATGTTTAGTGTTTTACGTGTTTTAGAAGGAGTTGAACCGGACTTTATGCTTCTTCTCATGGCGTACATGAAGCACACTTCTTACCTGTTAACAAAGAGAAGGATGCAATTCGTCTTTATTAAGTAGCATTGTGTGCAGCTAGGCTAGGCTAGCTTACTGCTAGGTGGTTATTGTTAGTAAGAAGGTCCTCTCTTTGGGGCTTTTCTCTGTCTGGTTTACAAGGTTTGTTTCACACAACAAATATGATCATTATAAATTGCCAATTGTCACCTTCCACTAAATGCCCATGGGACTTTAAAGTGGTTATGGATGGAGATATATTCTGCAGAAAAACACACAATGTGGGACAAGGGGAGGAAGCTTAGAAAGACGCTAACATTAAAGAGCTCTGCACAAACAGTATCCTGTCTGAAGGGAACCAACCATTTAATGTCAGCAGAAGAAATATGTAAACAGCGTTGTCATTTTTCTTGTGTTTGTGCAACCGATTACAATCTATTTAAATCGTCAATATGGTGTCAATAGTTATACTTTATGACAATGGGGTTGTAATAGACTTGAAGCCATGTGTCAGTTCAAATAATGTTGTCACAATCGTCCTTATTTCTGTATTGAAATCATCTGTTCAATCACCTGAAACAGGATCTTCCTTCTTGTTTAGTGTCAGTGCTACAGGCATTACTCCCTCTTATGGCACAAGTAAGTTGAAGACCACATCTTTTTAACCTCAGCCAAACTTGTCTTTTCTTTTCAACCTTGTGCTCTCTCTCAGCATCGTGCAGCGCTGGAGCTTCCATCAGCTTCCATCAGCTTCCATCTCTAATAAGATTTACAGAGAGTATAGCAGTGAAAGCAGGGTGATATGTCTTGGGAGCTCTACCCTCAATATTGGCAAGGAAATCAATGTGGTAAGTAAACCTACCAGCACAGTTTGCAATCAGCTGCTAGGCCAAAAGTAATCACTGAATTGAAATAATCCTGAAAGGTTTCCCCACAGTAGCAAAGTTAATAACAAAAGAGTCACACAGGCCTCCGCCTTGAATTAGATATTAATCCTTGTATCAAGAATAATTACCAGGACGGTTCAGAAACAGTGACCTTGCGGAGTGAGCCTCTCTGCTTGTCCATCTGGACTCATTTCAACATTCAACAGGCGTCTCGGTTTCCTGGGTGTGTACTCAGTGACACGATTTGCAATGGTACAATGTACTTTCTAACTACTTTAATTCTTTGCACTACACGATCAGGGAATGGTCCCTCGGCAGCCAGGAACCTCATCATCAACAATTTCTCACTTGTTTACATTAATCCAATCCAGATATCCACTCATTCCCATGGCAACTCATTGTAATTCTGCTCTATTGTCACGACTAACACTCATTAATTAGCTGTAAATATTAGCTGTGTGCGGCTCTGGAAATTCTCTTCTAATGCTCCTTAATGGGAGTCAGGTCATTTGTTAGTACTCGTAGCGCACGCTGAATGGCCTTCCGTGTACGCACTCCCTCTGAGCTTTCACATAAATCCTGGTTCTTTGCTGTTTTATTAATTAGGGGCCATATAGCCGGCAAAGCGAGACGCTCTGTGGGGAGGACCGGTTGCACGATCACTTCAGGGAGGCGATGAGACGTCTGCTGTTGTTCTTGAGCCTGTCTCGGTTTGGGGAGATTAAAGCGTACTCTCTTGCAAAGTCTGTCTGCCAGTCAACTGTCAGACAGCTAGGTCAGGTCTCTGTCAAAGCCCCAATCATTTTGGCTTATGAGAGGTCAAGTGGAGCCGTGTTTGGCTGAACTGCAAGCCCCTCTTGTCTGCCTCTCCACGAGTAATTGCGATTTATTTTGCAATGTTGAAAAGTCAACACGGACATTTCTCAGAGGCGTCATTTCATGAACACCGCGAGAGCCTTTTCTCACCAAAAATGTTTCTCAGGGTTATTTGGCGAGATAATATTATTTGATTTTTTTTTTGCTTGAACTTTGATCTCTATTATTAGTTAATTATGGGATAATCCACTTGTTGAGAACTAACCATAATAGTGCAATGGTTGTTCATATAATTGAATGCAAACCTTCTATTAGGCTGTTCATATGTGGATACTTATACATGGTCATAACTTGACCTTTTATGAAGAAGCACATTATCCAGTTTTTCATGGTGAATGCAGAAAGGAAATGGTCTGATCACGTCAGATTGTATTGTACCTCCACTGTATTTGCTATTGTATCATGCATAGTACATCTTGTACTATCAAAATATATATTTTTAATCTTAGTTTTACCATATGAAGTGATCATGGTCATATAGTGCTTCGTCCCTCTCTACCACTCTGTTACGTCTTTTAGGCTGCGATCTTCAGCTCCTTCGTGTCTTGAAATGACGTCTTCTATCGATGTCTATGGGCTGTATTGTACGGCGAGCTGCAGTTAGTTGACAACACGTCTCCTCGCAGTGTCAGTTCACCCCGAGCGTTAAAGTATCATAGATTGTGCCTCACTTCCGACGGAAAAAAAGTTATATTTCTGCAAGTTTCATATGCGTTTCGTATACATTTCTCGTGTTCTAGCTTCAAAGCTTCATCAAAGTGAGATCTTCGGCAATGATCAACAGAAAAAACGTTCACTAACTCCAGGTACAGACTGATTGTGTGTGTGCGTGTGTGTGTGCGCGTGTGTGCGTGTGCGTATAGGTGTGAAAGAGTCCTCGTCAACCTTCGCCCCCGCCTCTTTCCTCCTTTGATATTGACACTGGTTTCCTATTAGTTAAATGCAGGCTTCAGGTCTCTTCATCAAGCACGCTGCACGTTGCTCTCGGTGTGTACATGTGAGCGAGTCCTCCTTGGCCCTGAGTCTGTGAAGCAGCGGTAATGATCACGGAGAGCCGGGCCAGGAGATCTATCAGGTCCACCACTGAACTACCGACACATCAGATGAGCGGGCATATCTTACCCCCTGTTTGGCATGTTTGATACTGCGTGTGTGTGTGTGTGTGTGTGTGTGTGTGGATGCATGGTGGGGCTCGCTACGTGGGGCTCTCTGCAGTAGGTCCCAGTGTGGCGTACAATAATGACCTGTCAGAAATGCAGGCCTCTAAAACCGGGATAATCTACAGAGGCTATGTGACTAAATGAATTCTAACTGGAGCCAAGCCAACCCCATGAGACCCCTGGAAAGCATAATCTATTCCACTGCTCCCTTATCAACACTGACAGAAAAAATAGAAGCACACCGAGCACATGCTTGGCTCGAGCAGTAGGACTTCTGTTGCAGTTTGACACAAGATATATATATATATATATATATATATATATATATATATATATATATATATATATATATATATATATATATATATATTTTGGAGAAAGTCCCTTTGCTGTGTGCAATACATTTAATTTGAGGATTCTGTGACGGGTCAATATTATGGTTCCAACGCGGTGCTGAACCTGTGGACTGAGGCTTGTTTGAGCATATTATACGGGACAAACAAAAGCGCTCAAGCAGCTTTAAAGAGGCTGTTTGTGACAACAAATAATTGATTCCCATTAAAGCTGCAAAAGGAAAAGATTTGAATGCAGGCAACTTTGAATAATTGAGGTTACTTCTTGTTTTATTAGCTTGCACATTATTGTGACAGTTCATTTTTTTTTTCTAAATTTAATGACTTGCGGGGCTTCTCTTACCTTCAGTCAGCTGCTAGAGCTGTAAAACAAGCCTGTACGTCCTAACAGCTGAATCCTAAACTAATGAAAACACTCTTTTATCACAATAACGCAAATGTCTGACCATACACCTCCACCTGTTTTACCTGGACTATGATGCTGGATGAATGTATTTTGGTTAACGCCTTTATATTAGACATTGCTGAGATTGGGCTTTATGCAATATTGTTATGCTTTAAAGACAGACCTACGCCTTAACTCTCGTCTTCACCTGAAACATGTCAATCTGTCATGGAAATAACCTGTAATCTCTTACAGCACATTGTTCTGTAAAATAGAAAACTGCCACATGCAAAAACATGTTGGGTATATGGGAACATTGCTGTGAGATGATGTATTCTAAGTAAAAAAAACAAACTCAAGCAATAAACACCAACCCCATTGGTATGTGTGCTGTGATGCTTTAATGGCTTTTAAATTCAACTTGTGGGTTAGACATTGGCAACAAATTTGGAAAATAGGCTGAAAATATCCCAAATTATCTACAAGCGCACTGAACTGGGCTCAACAACCCTGGCTGAAAGAACAAATCAGATCCACCCTAAAGATGCTTCGGCCCGTGACGCAGGAGGAGTGGGCAGTTTGCTGTAATGATTCCTGTGTGATTAAGCCCTTCAAATGTTCTAAAAACAGAAATTGTCATCAGTCACTGCCACTTTGGGCTGCCAAAAATGTGAAGCTCCTAAACGCAGTCCAGGGAAAATGGGGGAGAAAAGGGGCTCATGCTAAATCTCCCGCGAGGTGGATATCCCCTTAAAGACAGAGCTGTCAGCTGTGTCAAAGTTGCTTTCCTGTCGGCTGTAAGTGACGTCGAATCTGAACCCTCGGTCTGCCAAAATTGCTTTTTGATGGGATCTTCCCCCCATAATAATCCCATTCAGTCAAATAATCAGTCTGGATATAGCCGGGGAGTGTGAGTGAACCTAAACTGTCAGCATTCAATTAGGCAAAGATTTTGATCTCTCCTTGGCACAGCTTGTCAAGCCGAATAATACAGCCGTCACCCCTGAAGGTGGAAAGCGCCCGCTGGGCGGATGGAGACCTATTGTCTCGAGGATTGACAAGGCTTGATGCAACAGGCTAAAGTGAGTTAAGGCCTTCACACACACTCGCATCGACACACTCTCGCTCTCCTCACCACTCGTCCTCCTTGCGTCCCCAGAGAGGGTATTTTTCATGCTTTCAAACCACCCAGCAGTGACAAGCCTCTGACAACCCCGGCTTACTGTGACACCTTTGTGGGTCCAGAGGAGGTTTCCACCACAATGCCTCCTTTTGACGGGCATTCTTGAGAGGAAACACACATTATTCCGCCTTAACGCCCCATTTGATTGATTGACAGAGTCAAACTTTTTGGAGCGAGAGCTGGCACAGAGGACTTTGACACAGATTCATTTTATTTTCATTCCCTGGGAAAGAAAAAAAGCGCTGTCGGTGAATAGAATCCAGGAAGAGATTGTATTTCCATCAGAGCGTGTTTGGGAAAACGATGAAGGAGGAGACGAGCGTAATTTCATGTGAGTGGGAAAATATGGCAGATGATGGGACAGCGTGTCAAAAATCCAATGCAATAACAAATACATGTGCAGAGACAAACACACAATCATTTAACAATATATAATTAATCAACCAGCTGATTTTGAGCAACAATATGTTGAATTTAAAAATTCTAAAAGCCTTTGCTTTGGCGTTTATTCCCTTCTCTGCATTCATCCGCTACCCGTTCATTCTCTTCTCCTGTCCTGGCTTTCTGTTGATACTTTCTCAAGTTTCCCGGGCCCTTCATCATCGAGCCCGATCACTAATGCCCTGTCCACGGAGATACCTGAAGCCGCGCACGGGAGTGCTGTTGTTTGTGTCAGAGGGCAGCGCCTCGCCTTCACAAAGAGGCCGCGTCGGTTTCAGCTGACTGCAGCCGTGGCACTCGCCATGTGTGGCTGGGAGGCTGGATACCTGCTTCACAGCATCTCGCTCTCTGAATCCATCCCTCGCTCTGCCTAAACCCTGCACAGGGACAGTCTCCCAAGGTCAGTCAACCCACCACACACACACACACACACTCGCACACACACACTCGCACACCCATTCGCACGCATCTATTCTGCCTCACTTCCCACCGCTGACAACCTTTCCCGTGAAATCAGGAATCGGTATGGCCGTGAAGTCGTCGTGCACATGAGGTAAGACAAGGGTGAGATGCCAGCGTGACATCCCAATTTGTTGCCATGGCAACCTGGAGACGTGACGACAAACCCGGGAGGAGAGATAGACACGCACAAGCAGGATGGAAAAAAGAAAAAAGACAAAAGCACCGTAATAAATCATCTGTTTTTACAAATATGGGCCATGAAGGGACCGTGTGGAGGGAATCTGAGAAATGAAATAAAGAAAAGAAAAAAAGAAAAAGGGAAGAGCAGCCGCTGACAGCTGGTGCGTTTGGGGGAATCAAGTGGAAGGGAGCGTGTTGCTCGACCACAAAATGTGAAGCAAGTGCTTTGACATTTCCCCCAAACCAACATTTGATGACTTTTACCCCAAGCAGAGGACACTGCAGACATTTTGGGCGAGTCCTCCCCCCCCTCTTCCTCGTCTACACCCTCACCCACCCCCGAACCTCCCCCACCCTGCCTCCACATATTGCACCTGTTCAATTATTTAGCTGCTACTCTGTGGTTCGGTCCTGAGCTGCAGTGAAAGCTGTACCTGCCGATTAGAGCGGGGCTTGTCACCGGACCTGGCCAGATATCTCTGTCTTGTCGTTGTCTGAGAGAGAGAGAGAGAGAGAGAGAGAGAGAGAGAGAGAGAGAGAGAGAGAGAGAGAAGGAGAGAGAGAGAGAGGCCGTTGGCCACATTACGCAGGAGGAAATGTCATTACCTCATTGCAGGCTTGTCGTCTCCAGCCTTTGGTCTCCCAGAGGCGGCGAGGATTTGTGTGTGTGTGTGTGTGTGTGTGTGTGTGTGTGACTCAGTCACCCGACACAAATGCGTACGGTCTACACAGTGGTGGGGAGATTCACTCTTGGGGTTTTTGATTCTAAAACTTTTGTGTTTCAGTCTCAAAAGTTGCTTTTTGTTCTGAAAAAAAAAAGGTCCTCTGAAGCGTTGTTTAGAGTTTGGAAACTGAAACTCTGCATTCAAACCATCATTAATATAATAACTGGGATCATTTACTAGCATTACATTTATTTATATAATGTAATTGGTTGACATTCGGGGTTTTTAAAGACACAGCTGGTACATGTGATGTGTAATCAAGTTTAGTTTTATGTCAGATTCTAATATCAGAAAGGCTCCATATCATAGATGTGAGGATACAATTTGGTTCTATTCCTATTTTTTTTTGGTAGTAACAATGCAGCTGGTTACAACCTGATGTTACCTAGTTTATGTCTGTAAAAATTATAATAAAAAAAACAACAATTTCCACAGCTATTTCCATACAGCTCTGATAAGTCATATCTATATTGACGTTAAACTTGGTGATATTAACCGAAGAGGCAACGATCTGGTGGTAAATCATGCAGAACTCACACTCTTCCTCCCACTTGGGGGCACTGTTGAAGCGAAGACAAGCCTCCAAAGCCCAAGCTGCCTTCACTGTCCAAGAAACGGATAAACCAGAGCTCTTCCTTGGTGGTTTTTGTTTTTTTTTTGGTGGGGAGAGTTGCATGTTCTTGAACTACTGTTTGTAGCAGGAACCGCTTGGGTAGGAAGGTCTCCATTCTCCCAGCGCTGCTGTATTTGGTGGAGGCCAAGAGCTTAAAAAAAAGGAGATGGAGACTTACAAAAGTACCCAGAAGTCTGTGTGTCTGTATCTGTGTGTGTTTGTGTGTGTGTGTGTGTGTGTCCGTCCCTGTCCCTCGTGCGTGACTTGACCTCAGAGTATTCCACGCTCATCCCTCTCCCCCGGAAACCCCTCGTGCCACCGATGCCACATTCGACGGTTGGCTCCTCTCTGGACTGTTTACTGTGCGAATGTCTTGTCCTCAATTTCAGGCATAGATATGCAAATCGCACTGGAGTTATTAATCAGAGTGTCTCAGGGATTATGCAAATGAATAAAGAGCGGCGAGAGACAGAGAGGAAATAGGAGAGTCTGGATTGCAGCAAACTTTGCGCCGTGCCCTCACCAGAGGGGGATCGTTTGGCTCGACGGGGCTGTGATCATCACACCCGGTGCTCTGACCCGACTCCGGCGGTCCCCGGGGTGAAAAGGTCGCCCTCACGTTAAGGACTACTGTCAGAGTAATGATGAGCCTCGTGTTTGATTATGATTTCCCTTCGCGAACAGCTCAGCCCCCGTCGGTGACGTGCAGCAGATGTCCATGTGACAGCTCGCCCCGGCAGCAGAAAGCTGTGTAAACGTAAATGCACAAATGATAAAAAATGATCTGTAACAAATAATAAATGATATCTCAATGCAGGCTCAAGAGTTTACAAGTCATCAACATATGTTTTTTTTTTGTATTAGTTTAGTGCCCTTCCTTTTGGAGAAAAACTACTTTCCACCTCTTGTGCACTACAGGATCGTTTCGCATCACGGGAGTGTGAGAAAACAACATTTTGTATAGTTAGCCGTAGTAGCATAAAATACATAATTATTAAACAGCTCTGGAAATAATATCAATAATATATTAGGTCTTATGGCACTATGCTCATGTCCTATGCTCAAATGCTGGCTGGGATGGAGTTCATGAACAGATACGCTGGTACTAATACTATTTTACCATAAATTGCCAAAAATCAATATTTTATCTTTCGAGGACTTTTTATTTGCAAAAGAGGTCACGCGTAGCGTGAAGCCACAGAGAGATATCTCGTTCAGCTCAGATCTACGCAGCACTTTAACGTCTTTCAGCTCATCGATTAGCTGTTTTGGTTCACTCTCACTGCTCTCATTGTGGTGTTTTTTTGTGTGAAAAAGTTCTTAACCTGCTCGGCCCCGAACAACAGACGGACAAAATGCACCAGTGAAGAGACATACAAGAGATTTATTCTTCTATATTTATTGAGCGGAGACCAAAAAAAAACACTGGCCAGAAAGATTGCTCCAAATGAATGCTTATGCTGCTAACACGAGCCATATCGACTTTATTTTTTATCCACATTATGTCAAATGTGTCTGATTCTCAGCGCGTTGTGGGGTTCTGCCCGCCGGCGGCCATGTTTCTGATCAATGAACGAACCCGTTTAGAGGAAGGAGAAGTTGAAGTGATACCACTTTTACAGTATGTGATGTCACAGCAAGCTATTTCTACTGTCAACTTGACAGAAAATATCCATATCTGCTGGAGTACGGTGTAAAATGATTGGTTGACAGCTCTGTCATATCAACATGAAAGGAATAATAATGTCACAGTTTCACAGACGGTTTAAACTGACGCCCAAGTGGCCAAAGGAACCTGTTACTGTGGATGTTTTGAATGATTCCCAAAGGTTGAACTTGAGACATGAGGAGGGAGGAGCTTCGTGTTCTCTCTATTTTCTAATATCCAGTCGGATGATAGATTAAGCGTTAAACTATGAAATTGTTAACTATTTTCTTTAAAAGCAAAAGAAGAAAAAAAAACAAATATTCGGCAGAAACAACTATTTCCACAAGTGCCTCAGGATCTCTGCTGTTGAAGACCACCGCGGGTCCTGAAGGCCTGTTCCCACTTGCTCCTAATCTACCTGTGCGACTTTACAGATTGGAAAAAGATCACATGAGGAAAAGCCCGGCTACCTGCAGTGATTCTTTCCCGCCCCGGTGGGCGATTATTGGCAGCTTTTTGGCCGGCCCCGCCGCGAAGGGCGAACGAATGCGTTTCTGCAGATGACTGTGAAGCGAGGAAAGATTGAATTCTCACTCCCGTCCACCTGCGTGCGTGGAGAGGGGAAACGGGTGAGTCTCCTAGAAATAGGCAGTGATAGATGAGGTACATGGAGGAAGACAGCTACCCTGCTCTCCAGCCTGGCGGAATCAGGAAACTGTCTGCCAGCTAAATGCCTCTCCCTCACTACCTCCCTCCCTCCCTCCCTCCTTCCTTCCCTCCTCACGCTCTCATTATAATTTTCTCCCTTTCCTCCTGGCCTCCTCTTTTCCTCTGCTTACGAATCAATCGTTTTGTTAGTGCTTACCAGACAACAGATCTTTAGTCATTATGAGATTGTGCTTTATATCACTGCTTAATGAGCACTACACCCACTGCAAGCGTTCCAGGCAGCAGCTAATGGTCAAAAAGAAAAGCCTTCCACTTCCTTTCGCTCGCCTTTTCCACCGCTTGTGCGCGCGACACATCTGATGCATCCGAGTTAATTAAAAGTCTTCACATGCTGCAAAATTATGCAACCGCACGTCATTGTTTTGGTGTCGAAAATTATTCGAGCGGGTTTAAAAAGAGAGCCAAGCATGGACTCGGTTCTGACAGAGTTTCCCTTTACGATTGGACAGGTGTCACGTCGCCCTAAGGAGCCGCTGACCCAGAGAGAATTTCATTAGTGGGTATTTGAGTGGACCTTCAGTGGGCTGGGGCGGCGTGAACGCGATTGCAGAGGCTTTCTGGAGGGAATATTGCTGCTCGCACATTAAGAGTGGACACATGCTGTTGATGAAAGCACTCCTGCACGTTTCCCTTCATAAAGAAAACCTCTGGGAGTCACCAGTTATGGTCTCTCGGGGGAATAGCTGAAAGTTCAAGTCCCTCGAGCCAGGCCAAAAGCCAGCTATTGACAGGTGGCGGCCATCTTTGACCTTTGGCCTTTAAAAAGGCTCCATGTTGAAACCCACTTCTCCAAAAGTAAATGTTTTTTTTTTGGTGTGTGGCTCTACTCAGACCTCTCTTTCCAGCCCGTGGGTGCTTCCTTATTCATTGCTTGGATAAATGTACATGACCCCTTAAAATAACAGGAGCTGCCCCAGAGGGCACACTTGAGCGATGTGACATTCCAGCTAACCCGAGATGACTTTTAAAGAACGGATAAGTGAAGGACAGTAGGAGGATGGAAGGAAAAGATGGAGGACTAGAGGGGTGGAGGCGATGGGGGGGATATGGCGGAATGGACAAAATCAAATCAGCGTAAGCAGATAGGTTAAGCAGAAAAGGTTAGAGAGAAAATATGAGACCCAAAAAAATAACATGACGGAAAAAACCTTTCGTGTCCGGCACCGTTGGATGGAAGATTTCAGCCTTTTGACTTGATTGTCTATTCTTTGTTTCCTTTGTATCAGGATGAAGCGTCACAATTGCCTGTATGCACACACCCAACAGCGCCGCACAATAATTGAGACGCGCACACTTGACTGCTCACCGTTCTATAAAAACCTAAATGCAGTGTTTGAATCTTCACGCGGCTCCACGAAGGTCTTCTGTCAAACGCGCGGGCGAGCGCTCATCAAGGAGTCTGTATTTAATCAGTGGAAGTTAATGCTCTACAAACAGTCTCTGTAAAATGTTAAGCAGAGTTCCTAATTAGCCTATCGTGCAGTCATAATCACTTCAGAAATAAATTAAGCTGAAGGTATTTCAGCGGGCTAATGACCTGCATTGGTCCTCACAGTCATCCTCTCCTACTAAGCTGTCATGTTCAGAGAGGAGCAATGGATAGCACTTACTTTGTCCCTAACCTCTTGCCCTGTGGCTCTGTGGGTAAATATTATGCTCTTTTTCTGCATAATGCATCCAAAGAACTAGACTCCATAAGCATATGTGCTTGTGTTATTTGAAAAAAAAAAAAAGAAACGCATTGGCGAGCTGCCAGATTGTCTTGTCTTATAATTTGAGCTCGCTGGTGGACTGTCTTTGGCAGATGTTTTGGACTTCTTCATTTTGGTCTTTTGTTTTCATTTATTTCAGTTTCAGTGTTGTCATTGGCATTTTGACTGCGTTATATATTCATATATGATAATGCTATTTAGTCATTGAGCAGCTAATGTTAACAGCTAATAACATCCGGCTAATCGCAAAATTAAATCTCAGTGAATATTTTCTAGCCATTATGAATAAATATAATCACCACATGTATTGTGCTGTTGCTGGCTGCTGTTGTTATTTTAGCCTACAGGAGACAGAGTACTCATACGCAGATCTTCTGTAAAGCAGCGACGTAGACACACACTCAGTCTTTCAGAGAGTCGCTCACTATATATCACATGGCTGAATTATTGATGCACGTAAGCCAGCTGGGACGAAATGCAGTTAAATGCAACCTCTTTAAATAATACTGGTGGTTAAACACTGTATTATCCCGTATTTTAATCACTGGTTATTATAGCCCTGACGACTGTATAGTGGAGTAAAAAGTACAAGATTTATCTCAGAAATGTTGATTAGAAGTATAAAGTAGTAAATATACACGCTGCTGATTATCTGATTATAACTGAGAGCATGTCAAGACGATGATGACGTCATCGTAGCGCTCTCTCTCTCTCTCTCTCTCTCTCTCTCTGAACATGAATAAACCCGACGTTGTTTCTTCTACAAGTGATGGGTGAGCAGTTTTGGTTGAGTTGCACTATTTTCATGTAAGATGCTTATGTCCATTCACCTCCTAAGTTGTGCTTATTAACGTTATCTGTGGATTTAAAATGAATTATCTTACAGCAGCAAACACGGCATTCTGTTGGTTTTAGTGCAGATGAGTGACACTGTTGGCCATTATACCACCAATAACCTGTACATTGGAAAAAAAAAACATTACCGTTAATGGCTCATTTTGTCGAGTTGATTTTGATATCCACGCTATTCCACAAAGGATTCGAGGAGTGAAAGACATTTTTTTGCTGAAACCACGAATGTTAGCTTGTCCTGATGTCTTGAAAGATTTCAAAAGTACACCATCAGAGACACTTCCAAAGATTGGACAGAGGAAAATGATTTTGATGGCTGTACTTCCTAGAAAGCTTTTCACCCATCTTCCCTACACAATACACACACACACACACACACACACACACACACACACACACACACACATAGTGTAGAATGCTTTAATTAGTGTTACTGGCATCAACTGTAGAGTATTTTGGCTTAAAAGGAAAGAAGCTCTTTCACAAGTGAACAAGTGAAAAGCTTTGCATTTCTGTGAAAGGATGTGGAAGCAAAACCATTTGAAGTCAGTTGATCATCACTGATGTGAGGAGAAAATGCTTGAATGTTTATCACTCATATATTTGACATGCAGACATGTGGGACATCCCATCCTCAGCATTAAGCGGAGGATGACTCGTCCGCTTCACTTATTCATGAAGTGTTGTTTCCAACGCGCGGTGTTTTCTGATGCACAAACTAGTTTTCAAAATGCAACCCTCTTTCCATTATTTGTTTTAAACTATTTCATTTATTCATTTCAATACATTTTGCTTCCAAAGGGGGCTTCGTCTCGTCTGAGAAAACGACTCAAGTGGCATCCCTCAATCTTCACTGACAGCCTGAGATACAAACTGGGCGTGCGTCATTTGTGTTCATCGCACTGGGAGAGTCGTACAAAAGACGCTATTGAGTTGCATTATGGGACCTTCTGGAGTTCAGAACTCGGACAATATTATGGATTTCCACATTTGACCAGTTGAAGTGGAAGTTAGAGCATATTTTAAAACCATTATCTCAAAAGGCTCGAGAATAGTTGGCTCCAACTGAACGACACAAACCGGTTCATGCTTTGCAAATGACACGTTGCAGGCATGACAATCTGCCAAAGTAGTTTATGATATGAGAAATGTGTTTTTTTTATTGGGCGAAAGTGATGGTTAGCTGATCAGGTACTATGGTTAGTTTGCGAGCAAAATAGAAATATGACTTAAAATAAAACGATCGATAACAAATGGCACAACAATCTGAGCTGAAAGTGGGACTCTTCCTTCACTGAAGCAAGAGGATTTGTTCCTGTGAGTCGCTGTGAAGGGCTACTGTTATTTTTCATCCTTTACACACACGCACACACACACACACACACACACACACACACACACTCCACAAACCAGTGACATAAAAAGATCATTTAATTTACAACAAGGATTTCCATCAGCACTTGCAGCTGACCGACACTGCCATTATGGTGCTGATGATAATCAATCTCAAATCAATTAGGCAGTAATTGCTGAGTCAATGGGGGAGGCTGGTTAAATATTGATAAGTGTCTAAAAGGCCCATCAGCCTCTATTGACAGCTCGGGGAGACAGACAGCGCTGGGTGAGCTGAGAGGGGAGGAGGGTGATGGAGAGATGGCTTAGGGGCTTGGGTCATATTCTCTACTCAAGATGGGCTCTCTGGTAATCAATGCAAACCTGCTCTCTCTCTCTCTCTCTCTCTCTCTCTCTCTCTCTCTCTCTCTCTCTCTCTCTCTCTCTCTCTCTGTTAGCTCTGCTCATAACTTTTTACATTATTGTGGAAAGTATCTCCTCTACTGTAATTAAACTATTTAGAAACCAACCGCGACAAGAGAAGAGACGGCGCTCCAGTGCTTTAGGACTTCAGAATAGCGCTTAAAAACCGCTGTGCATCGTTTTCAGCCTTGCACCCATTTTGTGGTTTGTGGTATTCATCTTGTTTGTAGATGATTTTTAAATCAAAGCCGTAGCTATTTCAAGCACAGCAACATGAAAACTGCACAGCATTATGGAATAATACGACCATTCAACCCGCATGCTGTAGATAAGTAATGTAAGAGTGATACCAAGGCTGATGCAAGATGCGTTCCTGGCAATGAAGATGTCATTTCTAGTGCGGTTCTTTGTGTCCTTTGGAGGAGCCGTGCTTTGTGTGTATTACTGGTTTATATGCTGATCTACTAGGTTTGTAATGGAAATGTACCGTTTACACTGAGCAGGGCCAAGTCACCATCACAAGTTTTGCTAAAAGAAAAAGCAGAGAAGCGAAAAGAAGCATTTTTTTTATTACAATGATTAATCTAGACATTTTATGCTTTTTTTTTTTTTTTTATCCATCATGGCTCATTTGATCTTTATTTTAGTGACCTCTGTCTTATTTAATTCCAGTATTCCATCACGGCAGCTTGTTAACGTCTTTGCAGAGACGGAAAGTGCAGGATTATAGCATGTGTGTGATGTGTACACAATAATACAGCTTAAAAAGGCATTTCTCATGACCTTTTACAGGATATAAAACTGAAAACATGCAGACATTGTTTTAAATACAGACCAATGTTGTTATTATTAGTAATAATTATGCACATTTCCTGCTGATATAAAAAACATCACTTGATAGAATAATTTCAACCTTAACGTTTAAACTATAGCGTGTCCCCTTTCTTATTGGATACAAGCTGTTAGTGTATTATACAAGTATTTGTGGTGGTAAAGCGCATTTATTAATGATCATAAAGGCTATATTAGTGCATTATTAGATTCTGTGATGCTGCCTCTATTGTGCATGAAAACATGGAGGGTTTTTTTTTTGACTACTGAAGCCATGCCACTATTCAACAATATTCAAATACAGAGAGAAAAGAGGCAAAGAACCTTCTTCATCAGTGTCCTCTCATCCTTCACTCAGTCAGTAAGAGAAATTGATCTCAGTCTAAAATAATTTTTTCTCTCGTGGCAGGTTATGTATCGTAGTGTTAAAAAACACTGCCAAACCTGCGGTCATTATTTACTTGTATTGTACTTAACTTTGCTGATTTTCCTTTTTATTGAAATGAAAACGGCTCCAAAATGTGCAATGATCACATCAAATAAATAACTGCGAGAACCCATGAAAATAAACTTGCTCATGCAGGTTTATTAACAAATGAGACTGTTGAGACTGTCTGTCTATTGATCTCCTCCGCTGTGTTTCAGTACCCGGAACAGCACACACACACAGGCACACACACACACACACACGGACACACACACACACACACACGGACACACACACACGGACACACACACGGACACACACACAGCAAACCAAAGCTATCTGTCTGAGAACACCTCCCATAATTATTGTTGAGGCATAATGCACAATGTGAGAACATTATTCCTCATTTCATTGGCTATTTGGGATTTTGGTGGGTTATATATTCACATAAAAATAAAAAAAAAGACTGGATTCTTTAGTGTGATGTGGTGAAAGCTGACTCTTAACAATTTGAATGCGCATCAGCCGAGCAGCAATTTATTACACCAGATAAATGAAGCGGCTGTCATGCCATCATCTCAGTGTTGCATTTAAAAGAAATCTGATCTCATGCATAGACTTAACTATAAATACATATCTATGTATGTATGTATGTATGTATGTATGTATGTATGTATGTATGTATGTATGTATGTATGTATGTATGTATGTATGTATGTATGTATGTATGTATGTATATGTGTGTGTGTATAGTGTCAGTGTTGGCATGGCATTTGAAAGCCACATTAGAAGCACCAGAGTCTGTTCCATTTGCGGTTTGAGTTATATTGAGTCTGAAGCTTAAGAGAGGAGATGAGCAAGGACTTTGCCCTAATTATCATGATGGCTAAACATGCTGTGTCGGTTAAATGGTGTTTGCAACAGGCGCAACCTCTGGCTGCTTAAAGCAGCTACTTCCTGACACTCCCAATCAGCATGATTGATTGGCTCCCAAGCCACTCCCTAACTCTGATTGGCAGTTTAATGACAAGGAGGGAGGAGAATAGCTTAAGGAGACAGAGCATTTTATGTGCTACTTAGCTAATCCAAAGTAAGTTTTTGTTCTTAAAATGAACGCGTGTAAGTGCCTCGGTTGTTGGTCTGCAATAAAGGCAGCATCAGAAAAATATTCATCCATAATAATCTGTCTGGGCCCTTTTCTTCGGCTTTCCCAAAACGGTCTCATCTATCAATATTAGGTGACTGGTGGAGCCCAATTCTCCCTTTAAAATGAATCAATCTCACTGAATGCCTGCAACTACTGATGCGACCGCCCAAGTGACTCGTGGTATAACCAACTCTGACAAATATTCAAGGCTCATACCGAATCACTGATTAGACAGCTAAGTGATCCATCTTCTGAAGACAATACTGGCATGTCATGTTAGCTTCCACCTGCATTTGTTTCTCATAGGCAGTTAATACTATTAGCCTTTTCAAAAGGGCGGGGAGGCCAGCGTTTTCCATAAATCCTTTCCTTTAACTATCATAAATCAATGTGTGTGTGTGTGTGGGGCGGAGGGGGGCTTTAGTATCTTATTTGATGCTGACTGTTCCTGGGTGTCCTTGTTTGTCTTTGACTCCACCGAGGTGTTTAGACTTCCACAACCTGACATGCAGACACGCAGCCACCAAGCCCTTTCCTGAAAACCGTTTAAAGCCTGTGAACACGTCGTGTGCTCTCATTTTGCTGGAACTTTGCAGCCTGCTTTAAATGGTGACTGTGACGCCGCTGATTAAATTCTTTGAACCACAGGCATTTGAGAGCGCACCGTGCCAACGCTCATCTTCCTCATCCATTCTGCTCAAATGTGTTGTTTTCATATAATATCCTTTCAGTGACAAATAGGATCTTTATCATTTTTCATCTTGGTAACAGCTTCCCAATGGAGTAAATTGTTTGTAATCAGAGAATTAAAAGAGCATTTAATCCTAAAAGGCTTGTCATGTGGTATCGCTTTGATGTGAGCTAATTCAATATGAACGTAACCTGAGGGCACTTAAGATGGAGATTGGGGTTGCGATAAGATGTGCCTTTGGAATACTAGCGTCGAGCTGGCACACCCAGTGAAGACTAATCGTGTAAAGGAAATCTTTTCTTTGAACCCTTCCAGAGAATATGAATACGGTGAATTAACAGCAGCTGATTGCATGTCACCGCAGGACGTGTGCCCAGGCTCGCCGCTGTGTTGTCACAGAACTTTGAATAATAGAAACTCCCCGCTATAGAAATCAACGGTCAGTCTTGGGAAATATTGAAGCGTTGTTAGCATTTTTGTTTCGGTAAATGACAATGTATTAGTCATCGTAACAGTCAGTTCAGATGCGATTTGGTCGGCCGTGCATGTAAATCCTCCCTGTACCGGGACATATCTTTGAAGTGCTTTAGAGCAAGGCAGCTAACCCCCGTGTGTTGGTTAGCTTTTGTGCGATACTGAAATGAGGCTGCGTGCTTAGCAAACCTCTCCGAGGGGTATAGATCATTTATGAAAGGAAGAGGGAGGGTCTAAAGGGCAGGAAACGTGGTTCCAGTCCAAAATTGAACAAAATGGCCGTAATACTTTCTCAGGATTGCAAATCAACAACAACAATGATTCAATAATTACTTGTTTTCTTGCTTTTGCTGTGGAAGAAAACCTGTGTTTGAATTGAAATGTCCTCATGGTTCCATCAACATCCCTCTGCACGGTGCATTGAATTGTCGTGACTGCACTGGATGGTTTTGCTGTAGTTCTTGTTAATAAGCTATCGGAATAATATCTTGAGATGGAGTAAAAAGCCAGAGTGAATGTGGCAGGAGGGGCTTCGCAGAGACTTGCATAGGAGGGGGTCAAGATCTGTAGATGTTGTCCTCCTTCCTGCTCCTACAAGAGAGTTCCTGTGTTTGAGTCTGCTTAACTTCCAATATACTGCACTTGCAAGCTTTCCACATGGACACATTCAGAATTTCTTTCCACAAACTAAACCTATCATATTCATATCTTTAAAAACGAATCTCGAATAGACAGACCCAGTGTTCTACAGAAAGAGACACGTTATCACATTAAGGCATTACACCAATCACTGGACACTGGAGGCACAGGAGGACGGGTGACATGATGTAACTAGCAACAGATTGACTTCTACAAGACCGACCGTTTGGTGATTCTAATTAATCCACCGGCACGCCGTGGGACCGCTGTTATCACCGCAGCCGTTCACACAAACTTACTTGGCCAAGGACACCAGCTAAGAGGAATTTAATCAATGTGATGGATAACATTTGTCTTTACAACTCTCGCGGCAATTCCCACGTCAACCATCCGAGGCGACAGTGCTTTTCCTTCCAAATGTTTTTGCTTTTTTTCTTTCTCCTGCTGGCAAGTGATGAGGTAGAGTAGCTAAAGGCAGTGAAAAAAATAGAGTCACTGCCATCACAAACCATTTCTGAAGCAGAAATTGTACCTTTGATTTATTTGTGTTTGCAATACTGCCTATTACATCATTTCAAAAGCTGCTGTTTTGACTGTACAATTAAAAACTGTACATACTGCTCATCAAAGCGAACAGTGTTCATTTATAGGCTGAGACCATGTTTTCAAATCCTCAAACCGCTGGCGTTATCATCGGACTGAGGGGCCAATTATTTCAGCAGACCTTTCAGCACCATGGACAGCGCCAAATTACATTTCGCCTTCCAAAATCCACCAAAAGATTGTTTACTTGTTTGCAAACCTATATAATATCAGCAATAAACACAGAGCACAGGGACTGTATTGGTTTACAGAGTTATATTGATTGTCAGATATCTTTTAAAACCACACACAAGGTATTTAACTGCACAAGGGCAGGCTGACTAAATGGCTGTGACCCATTCTCTGCATACATGTTGTTGCCGGGTAGTTTCGGATGGCAGGAGTTAGTCTCCCAGAGTTCTTCAGAAAGAACGACTTCCTCTTCGGTGTGACAGCTCGCCGGACAAATCAGTTTTGAGACTCTTATATCGTGTTAGAATATAATGAGTGGGGATGAACATGATAAACATCCATGTACATAGTTTAATTGTGTGGAAAACAGGATATTTTAGTGTTACAGATATTTCCCGGGACACCCAGCATGAAAACAGGACAATCGAGAACAAACCAGAATATCCGGTCACACAATGCAAACTGAAGTGTCTTTGAACACTGTAAAAACATTTAGAATATTTTGTTTTCGTGCTTACTTACTTACAATTTTTTAAAGATTTTTAATTCCCCAGTTTTGTTTCTGCTGAGTTAAATCTAAAGAAGAAGAGAGACACATTTGGCTTTCATGGTGCTCAGAGTGCAATAAATCCTGTTATGGATAATGGTAAATGCCTCTTGAGTGTTAATCACCAACTGGCAACCAATGCAGCCTTTCTGGGAGCCTTGATGCTATTTATGAAATTTCAGATTATTATATTCTATCATCACCTTATTTCCCACATTGGAAATGCACCGCATTACCTTCACTTCCCCAGAATGACTGGGAGGAGGGCATTAACAGGTTACCTCACGCTGTATCACACAGCATGTTGGCCGCCTGCACGTAGACACCGGCCAGATACGCAGAGAGGCGGCGGTGTTCGGAGCGGTTTTAATCACACAGCCCTTCCAGCTGTTGCCCACCTGGTGACTTGCAACGCGTCTTTCCAGTGAGGGAGAGAAGGCTCCTTGTGCGTCAACCGTTCTTTATTGCAACTTGTATTGGGCTTTAACAAGGCTGCAGAGAAAGCATTACACAGTTCACAGGGATGCATAATTGCGGTACTGTGTAATCATGGGAGCTGACAGAGGGCTTCTTCTTCTTTGCTGTCACAGGTTGCCTCATGCCGTGCCGCGTGCACTCGCGGGCAACGACTGGGATTCCCGTCAGACGTGTGTTCCCGTGTAACATCCAGCAAGCAACTTATTCCCTCCACGCTGCCATCAGATATTCAAACAGGCGGCATTTTTTTGGGAATAGAGTTGGAAAGAAAAACATGGGTCTAGCATGCTATTGGCAATGATTGGCAATCCAGTAGTTAACTATGATTATCAATATTATTATCAACATGAATGAAAGCGACTTTAATAGAAGTATTTTGCAGTGCAACAAAGTCAAACTGGAACTCAGCACTCCTGCCTCCGGCCTGTCATGAATATTAATATTTACAATTGTTTTGAGTTGTGGTGTCATTTAGTGGAGCAAGCGTGTGATTGACAGCCGGATGGCGTTGGCGCAACAATCAATCCACCACTTGAATGAGCGGTATTCCCCAAACCATATGCTGCCCACATGTAGGGGACGTCTTGGACGCACTACCGCGCTGCATTTTTTTATGATTTCATTTGAATGACTTAACGAGAGCGACCAAGCGGGTGCTTGCATAAAGGGCTGAATATTCAGTGAAAATGTTAATGCGGCATCTTATGGAAATTAGGCACACAGCCAAGAGGCGGCAGATTCATAAACACCTGTTTGCTTTTGGTGTTTTGCCACAAAGTCGCTGCCATTTCAATTGCACAAAGTGAAGCCTTTGCTTGTGTTTGAGGGACATGAAGGGACTCTAAATAAACAACAACAACAAGTACAGTATGTGTGACAGCGACTACATCTCTATTGAGGGACTGGATGTATAGAAGACATATTCCATGGACGATAAAGTCATTAACTGATCTACATTTAAAGTTCTCCTGTCGAATGTAGGGAATTCTTCTTTCTCTCCACCAGAAAAGTGAAAGTCTGTCCCATGAAATATTCAAAAAGCTGTTTTTCCCTGGGATAGTAATTCATCATCTATATTTAGCCTCCTTTTTATCACTCTTCCTGGATCATGGATGATTCCTGATTCCGGCACTGCGTTTTCTTCCCAGACTTAGATGGTGAGAAGAATGCTGGAGGAATAAAATATTTAGCTGCCTACTTAGTCAGGGTGTCGATGTAAGAGCGTGTGTGTGTGTGTGTGTGTGTGTGTGTGTGTGTGTGTGTGTGTGTGTAACCCTCACCATAAATAACCAGTGAACTGTAGCTAAACATAGTTCAGGCCGAGGCAAAGGCAGTCAAATTGTGATTTCAGAGGAATTATAAGAGCGGCTGGATATAGAAAGGAAGTAGTGCCTGAAGTGATTAAGTGTGCGAGAGGCTGAAGCAGTAAAGATGGAAATATTAGACAATCTAGTTAATACCTGAGGGCCTGACAAAAATGAATTACATACTAACAGGAGCTGAGTGCGAAGGTAATCAACACCTCCACATGGGGCAGAAAGTGTCTCCGAGCTAGAATTCTCAACATTTTCTGTGAAGTAATCCCAGAAGGAAGTCGCCCAAATTACTCGTTTTCCTTCAAGCCAACTAGCACCATATTCACATGCAGTCACACGCCATTTTAAAGACAGAAGTGAAAGTCGGGCATATTCTAATCATGTATAACACTTTTCAGCTCTTTATTGATCTGAATGCCTGGATTCTGACATGACGCCTGTGCTTTTTTCATAGCGGCAGGGAGGTGATTGGAACTATTTTTATCTTGTTGTCAGCGCTGTATCTTGCAAGCGATTGGGATGGGCTGAACGAGGTACCTTCAAAGAGCTCCGAGGGCTTTGATGAGTCCACTCCCGCTTCCTCGTGGAGAACAGGGCTGTGGCTTCCACTTGCTCCGAGGAAGACAAAGTCCTTCCTTCAACTTGTAATCAGAGGAGATCCTGAGCCCCCTGAAGGACTTGTGCTCAGTCTGGGGAGTGGGTCTATGCATTTGACAGCCTGTGGGCAAAAGCTGTTTACATACATACAGACTTACAAACATTAATACAGTAGTATTATCTTTCATTAACTACCTGTTTTTGTTTTTATCCTTGTGAACCATCTGGATATGGTAGGTTTTTAATGTATTTGTGAGAAATTTCATAATAGAGCAAGTAATTCGCAGTCGTTAGTGTTTGATCATGCTGGCGAGAGCATACGGTGCTTCAACCGTCCAGTTGTTGTTGTTGTTGTTGTTGTTGTTGTTGTTGTTGTTGTTGTTGTTTTTAACCACATTTATGAAAGCACAAGTAGTAAATAACATATATAAAACTCACACTACATACCAACTCAAAGCATCTTTACAATATGTAATGTGTTGGAAGAGTGACTTATAGGCAGAAGGATCATGAATAAATTACAGATGGCAGAAAGAGATCTATGAAGATCTAAAATGTATAAATAATTATTTAAGTAATGTTACAGCTTGAGCCACGTCCGACAGTTCATCCTTAGAATAAAACAAGAAGGTATGTTGACTCCTTATATATATATATATATATATATATATATATATATATATATATATATATATATATATATATATATATATATATATATATATATATATATATATATAGTAAATGACTTGGGTAACTTGCTTACCCACCAGCAGCTGTGTGCAATCAGCCATCAGGACTTTAGTGTTGGGATCTCCTTCCTCTTGTCAACCCGTGCCGGTGTATTGAAAATACTTTGCTGAGGAAGAGACAAGTAATTCAAGCTGCTGTATTCAACAGAACGCTCCATGCAACGGACAAAGAGTGAGTGCACCACAGTGCATAGAAAGCAGCTGACCTTGATGACTTCATCATAACTTGTAATTGTTCAAGAGAGAAAGAGAGCGCCCAAAGAATAGGAGCCTTTTGCTGTTGTGTGCATTCAAATGTAACCTCGTCTTCAGTGGCAATTTTGTCTTTTAATTCTACTTTTGGATGAAACATGTCTTGTGTGTGCTTGGCTTCAGTTACTTCAGCGATCCAGGGACAAATCAGCAGTATCGCTGCCATGCATATGTCCCCAGCTGCTCCAGGCTGAGCTTCTGCTGGGCCGAATTTGGATTTGTGTAATTCTGTCTTCCTCATTTCCTTTCAACAAATCCTACTTGATTAGTTATTTTAACAAACAGAGACTATTATTGATGGATTCATCTCAGATTTAAATCTCTCTCTCTCTCTCTCTCTCTCTCTCTCTCTCTCTCTCTCTCTCTCTCTCTCTCTCTCTCTCTCTCTCTCTGTGTGTGTTTGGTATCAGTTGTTTTGAAACAAACAGAAGATGACCTGGACACTGAACCGGTGTCCCATAAAGAAATCTGTCTTCAATAAGAGATGCGACTAAAAGGATGCGATATTGCTGCACACAGTGATTGACAGGTGATATCTGGGGGAAGTTGAGAGCGTCACAACAATTAGTTCTCAACGCCAGAGTTGCAAAATCAAAACTACATTTTTCAGATATCAAACCCATGAACTCGCAGGGTGTTATTGTCGTTACAGTTCAGGATGTGTTACGTTACGGGATCAGCATCTTTACACAGAGGGAATGCCTCAGAACGTTCAACCTGAGCGGCTGCCTGTCGAACACTGAGGCATACGAGTGGAAAAGTGTAGCTTAATGGAAGATTTCCCAGCAGACCCGCACTAGCAGATAACACTGCTCTGCCACTTAATTGTGCCTTACAGTTAAGAGTCATTTTCTCAGATCCAGGAAGATGCTCCGGCCTTGATTTGCTGTTAACAACACCTCCAGACCGCCACATTCTCCAGGCGAGGCTATATTAGACTTTAATTAATTCCGTGGCTAGCAATACTCAAAGGTAATGGCGATGCAGGTCTGCAGCTCACAGCACAGGTCTGCAGTGCTGTAATGAACAACATGGCCAGAGTTCAAAGTGGGTGTCTGATGTGGGACACTGCAGGAGTTTGATTTGCTTGAGGGACCGTAAACCCAGCGCCACGTTTGGCTGGAGCAACAGAGGTTACCTGCATGGGAATGGATGCTGCTACAACATGAGTTTTCTTCACTGTTCCCTGTGACTTTTTGGATCGTGAACTAGCAACACTTTCTTCTGTAAAGAGAATTTCGCTGCATCTCTCTGAACTGTGAACGACTAGATCTGGTTTGGCCATGTAGGTGGAGCGGGGGATATGAGGGGCTGGGGGGCAACTGTTGACTCCATCTGCATGTATAGCAACTGTATTCTATGATATTCTTTGAGATAATGAGCGAACTCCTCTCATGATAGAAATGATTTATGATACATTGCCTCAGAGAGGACGGGCCCGATCCCAGTAATTGAAACAGTGAGAATTCACTCTGTTGCCTAAACCACATTCTGCTGTTGTGCATGACCGACTCTCCTCCCACAAGAAATGATGAATCACGACTTCTGAGGGGAATCCAAAGTGTCTGCTAAACAGCAAAGTCGAAGCTTGGCTCAGTACCAGTGCATGTTTGGCTTCTTTTGCTCACAGAGCAGCGAGGATGGGAACCATGACGGTGTTCCATGCACTTCACTGCAAAACTGCTTCATGCATTTTGATTGCAGCAATGTAGTTTCCTCTTTTTTTCCTGATTGGTGCTGTTGAGATAATATTAAGATATTGCTATTTTCTGTTAAAGGCACTTACTACTCGTGAATGCACCTGGTAAGCCTGGAAAGGCCCTGGTATAGGTTGTTCTACACAGGTGGAAAGAAATGGGTGAGGGGGTATCTTAGGATGCACTTCAAACATTTGCTTCAAGACAGCATCATGGATATATGTCAATTAACGAAACACAATTGAAACACAAAGTTCATTGGGCTTCTTGCTGCAGATTCAGACTTTTCTTTTCCCTTATGCACCGAAACATTTACCAAACCATGAGTCCAGAACCGTGGTACATACAGAACCAGTGCACAGCTCCACCCCTAGTAGAAGTAGAACAGCCACTTTTATACTCTACCTAAATCAGTACTGTTAGCAGTAGCTGTAATAGTATCAGTGGTACTACATATTACTTGTTGTGTATTAGTAGTTTTTGATTCCCTGTCTAACATCATCAATCTCAAATGTCTTAAAAAGTCTCAGCAATCTGAAGGAACCCAGCGGTTTTGTACTGAAAGAGTTCACAAACAGGTTAACATGTATATCAGAGAGCTGCTTATGTGGAATTATCATCTTGCTGCACAGCTCCCTCCACCACCCAGAGAGCTTGTTTATTTTCAGGAGTATAAATCTACTCAGGTAAAAAAATTCCCCTGAAGTTCTCCGGTTTCAACATATTTTATTCTCTGGCATTGTGGTGAGAATATGTGGAATATAATATCGTCAGATCCCTGCTAATGCGGTTTTAATCAAATGTTCTTGTATAAGGGCTGCAGCCAGCGGGAGGCCACCTCTATGCAGGCTGAAGGTCAGCGGGGATGTTTAAGATCAGCATTGCCGGCCAGCTTAGGTAGGGCACACCAGTGTGTAATCAGAAGGGATTAAATTGAAACACGCTTTGATTCACCTTCATCGCGTTAATGGCCGCTCCTTTCAAAACCAGCTGACGACCCCGGCTGAAGGCGCAGAGCATCCGCTGCTGTTTGCACACGCAACGTGTCCCCTTTTCTAAGCGGCATGAAAACCCCAATTACACGCACACACACACACACACACACATGGTACATACAATTATTTGCAATACATGCAATCACACACACGGACACACACATGCATGCGCAGTGTAACCCCGCTGAGGTTCATCCCTCCTGTTGCAAAGATAGTGTTATTGATGTGATGGGTCACATTGCAATTTAGAGGCAATTAAACGGTAATGAATGTGCTCAAATGAAACCTGTGTCTGGAGGGCATTTGCAGTGTATGGCAGAGATGATATATTTGTCTGTGTGTGTTTGTGCGTGTTTGTGTGTGTGTGTGTGTGTTGGACAGCTCGTAGCCAGTATAAAAGATAACTCAAAGAAAAGTGCTTTCGAACATGACAGCTCTTATAATATTATAATAGTTATGGCAATATGTAAATCCATTTGGTTTATAGTCACTGCACTTGTGTACAGCGCGGCGGTGCACATGTGTTACTTAATTGTCTACAAAATCCGGAATGGTCGCTCGGCTTTATTTCCCTCCCGTTCATCCTATTAGCTGTAGGTAGAATGGGCGTGAAATTGGACGCCGTTGTGGCCCGAGAGTTACTGACCCTTTTTTCCCCCCCTAATCTTGACATGCACAGAGGACTAAACACTCTGTGACAAATTCATTTCTAACAAATTATCTTTTCAAGTGGAACAGTTTTTTTTTTTTTTGCCTCAGCTATCAATTAAGGACTTGCAGACATTTGCTTTGCTCCTCACCAAGTGAAATCATTTGGGGCCAGTTCATTGCATAATAAGAGCTTTATACTTGCCGCTGTCATTATTTGGATGGCTACGAGCAGCGGGGAAGGCAACGTTTTACCACTTAAAGATGTAAACGGTTAGAGTACCCCAGTGTTGCGCTGGTGTAATTGATTTTTCAGCTCCCCTTGAGTTGTATATAGTTGATGCAATATGCAGTAATACCACATTGAACACAAATGTAATAATTCATGTATAACTTTATCAGACATCGTAGTCTGGGTTGAGCAAACACATTGGCATTTTCTAAAGAGATACAACTGTCTGAGGAATCCCAAATCATGATTTATGGTTTTGATTTAAGAACTATAGCGACTTTTTTTGTTTGATTGTTTCCATTCACCAGCAAAATTATGGGATTTATGTGTCGTCCCTCTGCCTATACGTTTTGGGCAAAGTGACCGCTGTGCCAAACTTATAATTAAACATTGCTGCAACCCTCTTACATTTTCTGATGATATAAAAATTGTGATGTACCATATTTGAAATGTGATGTCCTGGATGTATTGTATGTATTATTATCTATTTCAGGGGTCAACCTTTCAGCACGATGTGTTTGAGTCATACACATGTTTCCCTACAGGAACAATACCTGGCGTTGTAAAAGAGGAACTTATAGCAGCTTTACAAATATCCGTGTTCATTAGAACTCCCTAACCTCGGCAACATAACCAGGTATTTCTTCCTAACTGCTCTCCTAGGTGTTTTTTAATTAGTGAAGAATCCTCGTTTTGTGAGGCAGATGGCACAATCCTCTGTCTTTTGTTAAAGTCACACTAATTAGGATTCTCAGAGAAGATGCGTCCAACCAGAATCCTTAATAAGGGAGCCTGTTAAGCCAAGTAATAAGACACCTGATGTCTCCACGACAGTGCTCACCTTGAAACTCGGAAATAGAAACCAGTCGATTCCTCAGCGCAGACCTGGCGTGTCAGTGCTTTTGTTTGTGCGCTGGTGTTTGTGTGCGTTGGCGATAAATGTGATAATGTGATCATCAGAGATTTGGTCATTTTGATTCGCTCTGAAAGAAAAAAGTATGCTGTTTTAGCTGCTGATTATATGCCATTGTTAAATGATGCGTACAAATGTTGCTGATGAAAATGTGTGGCGAAGAAAGGGATTAATGATTCGTGATTAAACAACCGTTGAGACAGAGAGGGAAAGCAACCCACGAGAGAAAGTCTGCTGGCTTTTGTGTGGAGGAAAACTGCTTGCACATGAAACCCTCTCCACATGTCGGTCCTCTCTGGGCCTTCCAGGACTTTGAAAGCAGGACTTTGAGGAAGATTTGCAGAAGCTCTCATCGGAGTCCAGATACCCCCTTCTAAACCAGCACAGATGGCAAATTAAGGCAAATGTGGCCCAAAATGAATCAAACTTAATTCTGGCTTCTTCTCCTGAACAGGGTCTGACAGAGAATAATGCTGGCTCGGGGTTTTGACATTCTACAATATTATCATTCACAGTCCATCTCCAGAAAATATTGTAACCTGGTTTTAATGGCCATCACCGTGATGTATATTGTATCAAAACAAGATTATTCAGGAGACAGTTGCTGGTCGCAGCATACTAATGGCTGACGATGGTCGAAATGGCCTTGTGTGCGTGTGTGTGTATGTGTATGTGGAGGGTATTACAAGAGCATTTCAGAGACTGTTAAACATTCTGAACACTTCTATTGGCTGATATTTTCCAGCTCATTAGTAAAATGGTGTGTGTTTTCTCCATCTTTTTTTCTGCAATGGACAATATTCCATGACACTTCTATTACGGTCGTCTTCTTCAGCCCACCGCTGATCTCTAAAAGCAAGGAAATGATAAACTGTCATAATTACTAACACAAAACTCCAGAATTCAGCCATTCTGATACTTATTGGTCGCTTACCTTGGAAAGGGACAATATATATAAATCACTAGACTTTCCCAGTGTGCAATCAATAATGGTTCAATACGGCCATATCTCCCCTGTGTACTGATGGCCAGAGCCGGCTTTACAGAGACAAACAACACTGAACCGAGAAGGAAAACTATTCGAGCTTCCTTCTTCAATGATGTGGTATTACTCCAACAACAAAGAGTTTCCAGTACAAAGACAATTAGTTTCCCATCGGGTCAGGTGAGAGGGCTTTGTGTTCTGCATTTCTTTTATTCAGCATCAGTCACTTTTTTATCCTCTTTTTTTTTTTTAAAGGACTAATATGGACATCATAATTAGACAGAATAATGCACCACTTAATTCAATTTACTTCTCAAGATGGGATTAATAATAGGAGGGGTGAATGGAATGTTCTACCTGAATCATTTTCATAAATCTTGATAATGAAGGTTACTCCCTTGTTGGCTCTAAATGTCATAGCTTGAACCAGAAACATGGTGCCTTTCTCTCAAACCAATTAATCTTTAGGATGAACTCTTTCCCTTTCCCGAGAACTCGCTCTCTATTTTAGTCAGTCGTCTTTCTGACAGTTTCCCTGCCTTGTCTATGATATCATCTTAATCTTACAAGATGATGTATAATAACTCTATATTTCTATACAGACTTCTCCATCAAATGAAATAAACTAACAATGTGGGAATTCAGACATATATTTTTGATATATCTTTTTTTAAACATTGGGTTATTAATAGAAAATAGCTGAATGATTTTCTAGCTATTTTATATAAAAAGCTGTTCCATTGCACACTTATGAAAAAACACTAAACGCCATCTCATTCAAGTTGAAAACCAAACTAGTTCATGTGTATTAGTGTTTTGTTTCTGTTCAAAACAAAGTCAAAACATTCTGTAAAATTACAAACAATAAAACAATAAAAATCTATTGTTGATGCTAATCCCACATGCTTTGCCACTGAGGCAAGCGTCGAAACACTTGGAAACAGATGATCATAGTACGCTTTCAAATCCCACTTTCAGTGTCAGTAATAAAAGGCTCTGTGTACATGTGTTGCACTATTGTAAAATAGGACGAGAATAAACTACAAGGCCAATCCCTCAAACACATCTTGAGCATAGCACTAATCTGTTGCTGCCATTGTGGTCAGTGCAAGCTAGCCACCTCATGTTGACGTTATTGTTGAAGTGCGCATAAATAGGTCAAAGTAAATGTGAATATTAGCATGGTGCCAGCAGCAGGTCAGCTGTATGGCGGGGCTTTGTGGCCTGTAAGGCCTCTAATGGCGATGCGTGCAGAGAGAGCAAAGAGGCTGTTTGGAAAGCATGTTCCGCTAACAGCATGGCAACAATGCGCCTCACTGAAGGGATCAGCGTGTTTGCTTTCACGCACCACATGCGTCAAACTATTTATTCTCAGTGATCTGGTGCACATTTCATGGAGCTATAGCTTGACCTCACCTCAAACGAGGAGAGCGGAAGTGCAGTCACAAGATGCCGTCTGAGAGTCTGTGGGTCTGTGTGGATGTGGGTTTCAGGATATTTCCCCCGCTCACCAGCTCTGCTTCCAGACTATCCTCACTTATTGGGAGGACGATGGTAATACGGAACAGACACAGCGTGGATGGACAATGCTGCAAACGCTATTTGCACCGAAACATCCCGCTATCACTTTTTGACAATGATCATGTGCTATTTTGTGTTATTTAACCGTCCATAAGTTGTAACTGTCGTAAGATCTGCCCTGAAAAGTCAGTCTGATGAAGATAGGGAGGGTTTGGTCTAAATCAGAGCGCTGACATCGACCTTACTGTGCTGCAATATTTTAAAGCCCAGTTACTTCAAACACTTCTCAAAATCAAATTATCGATGCGTCCTTGCGCTTACGCTGCCCAGGACTTTTATTTAAGCAGCACAAAAGCAGAAGTGTGTGCGGTTCGTCCCTTTTCTGGTTAGTATGTCTTGCAACATCGTGGTGCGAGAATTAAATTCAAATCCCTGTAGATAATGGGAACATTAAGCAGACGTGTGAGGAGGTCTCACCTTGAAGTACCACTTGCATTTCCTTATGAGCCAATTCATTTTGAGGTAATTAAGTCATCGGTGGGAGTTAGTTGGTGACGTTTACAGTCGTACGAGGGGAGGAAAGCAGCAGGATGCACCTCGAGCCCTCTGTCAAGAACAAATTAAAGGAATAGCAAGAGGCCACTGCGAGGAGTGGCTGCCTTGCCCTTAGTTCAGCCACAATGAATAGCCCGGGCCCCCACCACATTCGTCATATTGATTTTTCCTTAATGATATGCACAAGAAAGTAATTTCCTTGTCTCTGCATTGTCAGCGGTGACTAATCAGATTTTCCCGAGACAACCAATTCCATACCTCAAGGAAATGCTTGGCTACAGATACTGGTCATCCAAGTGACACAGACATCACCTAACAGCTTGTACAGGTGCAATCTCCCTCTGCATGCAGGGCTGGAATACTAAGTGTGTACTACCTACACTGTGTCCTTGGCTTTTTAAAGCAACATGTGCCCCTTAGGCAAGGCATTATGGACATGGGTGTCATATGATAAAAGCACCCACCAATGCACATAATCCTGCTTTTCTTCAGGAAAGTAAATCCTATTTTACAGATGTATTTAAAGTCCAGATGTTTCTTCAACTAAAGCATTGTACTCAGAAGGGAATACTATCTCCACTAAGCAGCAAGGTGCTTAGTGTTTCCCACCTCAAGGAGCAAATAGACACAGCAGCTCGCTAAGAAAACTGACCTCAGTTCAGTACTACACATCTCTCTTTACAAGGATCCATCAGCAGGGAGGCTCCAGTCCGTTTATAGCTCGGCTTTCATTGACCAACAAACAGCATAAAAAGAAAAACCTCCAATAGTTTCTGTATTGTTTGTGGAATTTTCATATGTTTGTCTTTAAAACTTAACCTTGGCCAAGTGAAATTTGAATATCGAATCAATCGTGCCATATTAAAGTTGAATGCTAATCGCCATTGGCTCATTACTATTTCACGAGGCGGCTCCATTTATGAAATGTCACTCAAAATAGTGTCCCCACAAGCCGATCGATGTCAGCCGTCTTTCCGTCTGAATGTTTCATTTGCTGTAAATACATAAACAGAGAGATATGGATTGGGGGCAAGCAGTTGGTCGCCCACATGTGGTTTCGGTGATGGGTGGGGGCACGCTGAAAAAACATTGATCAGTGGTGGGGCCCAGTGTTCAGTTTCCTGGAGGCCGAGTCTACAGCGACGAATAAAGCCCACCGGGACTGAGACGTTTGGAGTCAACCCACGACCTTTGAGGTTGATCCGAGACCATGCTATTGATAGAAAAGCAGATATGGTTACATCAACACTGGAAGTTGTCATTTTTCAATATTTGATATCAGGCAACATTGTGCAGACAGAGAGAGGTGCCACAGCATCACTGGATTAGAGTGTAAAGCGGCTTATACATTACATGTATTGGTGTGTCGCATGATTGTGGAAATATTTCAATTAGAATTTTTTACATTATTTTGCTTCTCTTACATTGTCACAAAAAAGCAAAGCTTAGCACATGCATGATGTGTCCCTTTGTCTCTAAAGTGACTCACCATATAAGCTGCTCTCTGAAACAGCACAGATACGACAAATAATTCAGAAGGTTTGTCTGTGTGCAAAGAGAAAAAAAACACTTTGTTTGCTGTTGTGTGTTGGCAGAAATACAAAGAAATGAAAAAAAAAACGAGACATGGTATGAGTGCGGAAGCATCCACGAAGAGCAAAATGGCTTTACGGCTCTATTTTGAAGAAGATATATTAGTTGTGAAATTTCAGAGCATTTTCCTGTGTGTTCGGGTGTCCGTGGCCCCTCCCCCAGGGGCTGAGCGCTTGAACGTGCCCCTGGGGCAGCGTCTTATTAAACTACAGTAGATGTCAGTAAAACCACACATCTTGTAAACATGTGCTTTATTTTGTTTAGCCATAAAAGAGAAATGGAAATGGAATGATGAGGTAATTGTAGCTACAATATTCTTTACTGTAAAAAATCACTTTGAGTAGATTAAAAAAAAGAAAAATCCCTAGTTGTTGGCCCAGTTTGCTTTGGTATAGTTTTCCTATCAGACCATAATTACGCGGATAAGGTTATGGACATGTGTTCTTCCTGTTTGTGATTTATGAATCAGGCTGTATTCCCCACTGTGGATGAGTCTGGATATATAATTGGCATCATTCCTCTGCCATAGCAGTGAGATGCACACCGTGTGTTGACCTTTCCTTAAAACTACAAATACAACTTTTAGCTGTAAATGAAATGATTTATTATTGATGCAGAATACAAGATGGTTTAATCCAGAGATGACAGTGAGTGACTGCATCAAATGCTATGTACATAACTTTGCTTCCATGAACTCGGTATTTAACGGACACACTTTACCTCTTGTTGTTAGCTTTTATGATATCAAGCAAACACAAGAGAACACAAGAACAGCATAATATAATCCCAAATGATAAATGGATTCAAATATTAAACACCGTTTGCAGAGCTAATTCTTTGCTTTGACACTTTCCAAAAACAATTCTTTGATGTTCATTTTCACAATAAGCTTTTCTCCCTGAATGAACAAACCTGTCACAGCGCTGGGATGATGCCATTATATCAATTGAGGAAGAGTTATCAGATATTGAAGCTTTTAATGTGTTGCTTTGCTTCAAAAGACAGACACGACTGCAAATGAGAAGAATTTGTATTTATCTGACAGACACATTAGTACAAAACAACCAAAAACAGTTGCATGCTGTGTTACCTTTCATTGGTAACCAATGATGGAAAGGACTAGTGGCATGCTGTTGGTTCACATAACTGAGACTTCTATGTGTCAGCGCTATCACACCCATGCTTGATGTCTCTGTAGAGCCCTGAATGGGAGGAGGTAGCACAGCGTGTTTACCAAACAGACGGCGTCACATGCGTCTCTAAACTCACCACCCACTTCTGCACGCTGGCTTCCACTCCTTCTTCCCTTTGTAGCCCTGGCTTTGGTGAATTTTCCTGAAATACACATATTCACCACTGCCAAGGGCATAAACAATTATCAATCAGCTCTAATCCACTGTTCCGCGTAAATAAGAGCCGCTCATGCCGTTTTGCTGAGCTGCGCTGTCACTTTTTGTGACTTATAAAATTTGACTTGGCTGACAGAGCCCAACATGGTGCATGACAAGTGACTTACATCGGAGGCCTCGCATCCATTGCAGCGCTGACACAGATGCAGCGTGGGTTTGCTGCAGGAGCTGCGGTCCATGTGAGTCCGCCAGGATATTATTCCTGTCGGGGCGAGAAGGCTCTGAAACAGCATTCAGAGATACTAAAACGCTCTTCTGAAACCTGCACACGGCTACACTATTCAGTGGCAGGAAGACTTTCGGGTGACATTAGACCTTTTTAGATAAAAGATGTGTTCATTTAAAAAAAAAGAGCTGTTGCTGGAGGTCAGAAATGAACCATCCAGCATTGACTGCTTGATATCTAGTCTGGTGAAGTCCTTAATGTCGGCCTGTTCTGCTCTGCAACGGCAGTAGTGAACCTGCTATTGTTATTAGGGGTCAATCGAAGCCCGTTTCCATCACATAAAAAAAAAATGAGATAAAAAGTCATGATTATGAGATTATAAAACTGAAATTATGAGATAATAAAGTCAAAATTATGAGATAAAAAGTCCTAATTATGAGATAATGAAGTCGAAATTTTGAGATAGTAATAGTGGTAGTAGTGGCTACCATAATTATGACTTTTTATCTCATAATTTTGACTTTATTATCTCATAATTATGACTTTTTATCTCATAATGTTAACTTTATAATCTCATAATTAGTTAATTTAATTTGTATCTCATTATTTATTTTTTTTGTGGCGGAAACGGGCTTCCACAGGGTCCACTGTCTGGCTCCACGTCCACTTCTAACGTCCACGTGTTGGTCGAGTGTAATGGAAGAGAATTAAATGAATTATCCTGCAAAATACAAAATAAAACGTTGCTTTTGGACACTCTGCTGCTTCTCGGTCCAGTAGTCATTGTTTCCCCGCAGCTGCATTTGAGAGTGAGTCAGTTATTACAACCAAAGTTGTTCTCTAGGACTCCACCCATGTACAGCCACTCCACAGATAAGACATTATGTGCAACGTGCCATATTTGTTAGGCGTCAGAAAAGACAGCAGCAACACACACTCACAGACACAGTGTATAATTGCCTCCCCGTACCCTCCTTCGGGCATTTTTCCGGTCAGAAACTATGAAACAGCCCAAAGGCAACTGCGTGTGTGCATAACCACGAGACACTACAAGTAAAAATGAGTTGACTGTGAAGGCGTGTGTGAGGGTTGTGCACTGGAGGGCATTTGTTTAGCATGCATATTGTTTGGTTTGTTTTTACCGTATGGGCTCATTAATAATGCAGGGTGACTTAACCAGCTATTACAATGATGAAGACATCAAAATGCAAAACAGAGGGCTGTGAGCTCTCCTATCCAATGCGACTTGTCTGCGAAGAGACAGGACAGACTTTTAATTAGTGGGCTTTGTATCCCAGCCAGGAACAGCAGATCGGCTGCTTCCTCTTTCGTGTCATCGGAGCCGTAGAAAGCAAGAACTTGAAGCACGCCCATTGGAATTGTGGGTCATTTTAGTGCAGTTAGCGAACGCTTGATGGCCAAATCTCTTCCAAGCAACTTTACAAGAAGATGGACAGATCTAGACAAACTATTGACTTATTAGATTTGATGCTTTTATCATGGTGTGCTTGCCAGTCCATCCATCTCTTGTGTTTTCTAAAAGAAGTGAAACTCTCGCCAAGTCACATTGTTTTGTGATCATTATTTAGCACAAATATATATATATATGTATATATATATATGTATATATATATATGTATATATATATATATATGTATATATATATATATGTATATATATATATATATATATATATATGTATATATATATATATATATATATATATATATATATATATATATATATATATATATATATATATATATACATGGGGATGTTCTGTGAGAAAGTTGCAATTTCCAGTTTCAGCCATCTCATCTTCAGTTAATGCATCGTGTTTCTGCTGACAAATTATTGTGTAAATTATTATTTTGTCATTTTGTTAGTGATTTACCACTGCATATGAGGCATGCCTTCTAAGTGCAGTTTGTAAAATACACATTAAATAAGACACATTACTGTATTTTCTTCTTCTTAGTGTCATGTTTGATATATCATACGCTTTCCCCCCTCTTTTTTACCTTAATTTATTCACTGGTGGTTATGATGGTGAGGGGCAATGCTGCTTTTCACTATCCACACCCAGATGTATCCCGCCGGTCCGGGGATTGAACCCACGACCTCCGTTAACTCTTTCAACAGAGTGACTGTCGCTGGTGAACTGTTTTATTGTTTTTAGTTTGTATCACAACTAACGCTGCGAGTAGTGAAGTTACAGTGTGGAATCAAGCTTGAGATCACTACTTCATATGTCATTCATGCTTTTCAGTTGTGTTAAGATCCCCCGTATAATTCGTAAAGATATTCCTTTACATAAAGGGTTTACATTCATGTCGTCCACGACATCACAAAAGGTCACATAAACGATGTAAAGTATCTCTCTGTTTCTTTTGGACATGCACATTTTCCATCACTACGTGGGAACTTGCACCAAGTGTATTAATACTTCTAGTCGTGTTGTTTTGTCAACCGAGTAAGTTAGTGTAGGAGAACACATGTCATGCTAATTCTAGTCAATGTCATCTCCCCACAAATACACATTATACTCAGACAGCTGCAGACAACACGCTCTGCGCCTCTCCACGCACAGCAAACAGCTGCTTCAGAAAGCAGCGTAGTCATGTGGATTTTTACCCCTAAACGTAAGCTAATGTTGTGGAACATGTGGACGCACCCATCAATGTCTTCAGATACTTCCCAGTACCTTCTCCACATGTGTGCCTCAGTCAGGGAAGTACCCTTTGCTTGTTGTGGCTGCAGCCTGTAAAGCATCCTTCATTGTTCTCAAGCAGCTCTCTGGAGGACATCGCACCATCAACTCTGACCGACCAACAACACACAACAAACCAAATGAATCCGGTTTACACCATTTTCAGGTATGTGTGTATATATATATATATATATATATATATATATATATATATATATATATATATATATATATATATATATATATATATATAGTCAAGTATTTGCTTATTTGCAGTTCTAGTTGTTTGGAGAGGGTAAAGTTGAGCTCTTCATGGCAGCCGGGTTTACCACAACAACCTCTCCGCTAAGTGAGCCCTCAACCGCAGCGACCTTGGTCTCATTTAAAGTAGAGTGTCATGTTTGACCTTTTCGGTGGACCTTGCTCTTGTAAGAAATGTCCCTGTCAATATTGTTTTTTTTTATGGACCACTTATAGCATATTTCAGTTTTTCTGCCTTTGCCAAGTTGTCTCTTAGAAATATCTGAGAAAACAACAAGTTTAGTTTTTGGAACCATTATTTTAGTTGTACTTGAATTGTAAAGGCATATAGATTTAATCTGAAACAATACAGTTTTAATCCGAAACAATAAAGTGATGTCAGTCACCTCATTTAAAGGAAAACTGTTCCTGTTCATATTTGCTGCCATCACAACCAGATTCTTCTGTACCTTCTGTGAAGCAAAGAGCGCTCACACACAGAGCCGTCTACGCATCAGTCTGACACACAACCTGATTAAAACATGTGTTCTTCACACATAATAACTTCCAGACACTCTCCATATTTGTTTTTGCACACGCAGAATGACAAAGTCTTTGATTTGAGTTGATTATATGTATTTTCACTCCTAAACTACTGCAGCTTCGGGATTTAAAGAATTTCTAACAGGAACATTGTCTCCCGTTAAGACCCAGAAGCACAGTCTCAAAACAACAGCAAAGAAAAAAAAAGGTTGGATCTTGAACCCATCAATGGATTCTTATAATCTATGAAAGTTTAATGCGAGTCCGTCACAGCTTTTAGCACTTGTGGAATATGTTCTCCGCTAATGAGGACAGGTCCTGAGATGGCTCGATGTGGAGCACCTGACACGCTGGGTCCATGTGATCATGGGCTCTAATACCTCCTTTAATCAACACAGCTTGGTCCAAGGTATTCTGAGGGCATTTGTCTCACCTCGCCAGCGACACTCGCTGGCAGATGCTTTGCATATCAGGCCTGGCGGATCAATATGTTATTAGAGAACAACCTCTCGGAGGCATGTCAATTAATTCTGGGCTGTCAGCCGCCCCCCTCGCGTTGTCCAGCGGGGCTGAGGCCGAGCAGTGGATGTCTTTTTAACGCGGTGCCTGTGGAGGATTTGCGACCTGTGCTGCCTCAAGGTTTCATCTGCAAAAACCTCTAATGTATATATATATATATATATATATATATATATATATATATATATATATATATATATATATATATATATATAATCACTTAGGATATACAAACAGTTCATACAGTAGCACTCAGAATCAGCATGTGGTCGAGATGACATGTTGGGTGTCAGCTGACATCTCAACACTCGTTGCAAGTTGTCTTCACAAGTAGCAGGATGCTGCTCAGTCTACTCTCAACACATTACGGTCTATATAATATGATCGTAAGGCAGCCGTTGAGCGCCACATTGGTTTTTAAGGTATCTGTTGTAAACTTGTGTTCTGTTCAGACCTTGAGTTCCTGTACTGTTGCCAGTATGTATTTTATTCATCTTATTGTAGCTGCACTCTGAGTGTCGACAGCCAAAAGAACAGAGGAGCCTGATCACATTTTAGATCATATGCGCCATAAATATTGGGATTAATAACCAACCAGTTGTTGTTGTGTGTTGCTCGAAGCTTTTGTCACTCGGATGGCACTCTGGGTGCGACTCAGATGTGTCTGCTTTACAGTCAGATCAGGGCCTGAAGCCACCAGATTAGTTTCCTCCTATTCCAAACCTCCAAAGTTTGACTTTTTTTTTGTTTGGCTTAGGGTTATATTGCGTTATATATCTACCAGAAAATCTCTTATTGACTGTTTTGGAAAACAATTCAGTCGTATGCATATTGTGATGCATCCTGACACATTTCAGAACGGAGAACCTAAATGCTGTGGTCTGTCAGGAGCTTTACCGCACGCATTAATGTGTCGCAGCCCCGTTTGCGTCGCGAGGGTGAGTGCAAAAGAGGCTCCGACGCGTCAGGGAGGCAGAACACCGTCGCCACGCCTTTTTTTCTGTGTCAATTCAAATGAAGCTGGTGGCCGTGCGTGGGAACAGTATTCTACTCTCGATGCGGCGTAAAGGAGTTGGCTGTCACGCGTGTGAACCCCCCGTGTGCCCGCGGCGCTCTGCCACAGACGGACAGGAGTGTTTGCACAGACAGAAAGCAATAAGATAACCCGGATGACTCATGGCTCCTTCATAGAAGGCTCTGCTCTTCTCACATAGAAAAGTCTTCGCACTCTCCGAATCGATGCGAGCCACCTCGCCGCCGCTACGTTGGCGTTCTCTTTGTGTTAACACTTTCCTCAGTTCTCAGAATTTAGCATCACACAGCAGGGGGACCGGGGGACCGGTTTCTTGAAGTAAAATCTCCAAGTCCAGCCATTTTTCTAAGATTGACCCCCAAAATAAATCCAGCACTCTCTCTCTCTCGCAGATTCCTCTCGAGACATTTGAAGTAAAGTCGTTGTGCCGGCGCCGGATGACAAAGATGGAGAGACTATTGTTTAAAAATGTGACTGATGGTTTTCCTGCCTTCTCCGCCTTGAAGAGGGAGATGGTGTTGATAGATGAACCAATACCCTCCGAACTCTTTCTTCTTCAGGTTTGCCGCGTGTGTTGTTTGATTCACTTTTCTCCCGCTGAGGTGATATTTCACCCGTTTGCTGTGACACAGCGGAGCAGTGTCGGTCTCTGGCTGCGGATGTCTTCATTAGGTTACGTCTCTATATCTTTTCTTATTTTTTGACTGCTGAGCTAAAGGCGGTGTCGCGGCTCTTTGCTCTTCCCCCGTTTCAATGCCAGAGAATGCTTCAGACGAACATATCTTATGACATCTAGTGTTATCTGAACTATATAAAAAAAAAAAACACAGAGTTGTGTCTGAGCCACTGCATAAAATCAGTGGAGAGAGGAAGGAAGCACAGTGATCAAACGGCTACTGTTGGTGGAGCGAATACAAAGAAATATCAGAGCCTCTTCATTAAAACGATGCATCGGAGAAGGAAATGTCTAAAAGGAAAATGACTGCAGATATCACGGACCTTTTAACCCTTAAGTACTGTGTTCTGGATACACTCACCACAAACTTTAATGTCAACCGTTGCCTATAGGTGTGGACTTAATTATTAATACCTATAGCTTTAAAATAAAATCTTTTAGAGGACGTTAACACCCGTACACGCTTGTGTGAAGGGTTGTCTAAAGATGAATTACAGTCAAAGATTCTGGATCACCATTTGGGAGACGTCATTGGCTGATATTCATTAGTTTAATTCCTTCAAATTGAGACGTTGCATACATTTAGTCTGTTAGTAATTCTGTTATCATGCCGGCCTATTTGATCCTGTCTGTTAAACACCTTGATTAACTGATTCCTTCTCTTCTTTCTTATCTAACTCCTCCTTTACAACCACCCTCCTAATCCTCTTAACCTTATTTTAGCTTAAGTGTATCTAAATCTCCTCTCCTCAAGTGGCTGCACCTCATCTTTTTATTTTTTTTAATTCTTCCCTTTTTGCGTCTTCTCCCTCCTCTCAGTCATTTCACACCCTCCCTTCGTCAGCTCCTCTTTACACCTTTTTTTCGCCAACCTCTGGGGATGCTACTTCCTGTTGATATGCAGAGCGCCTCTCCTTCCAATCAGTGCTTCTGAAAGGTTGTTACTAATGGTCCCCACGGAGGAGAATCGACCTTGAACACGTACAAGGCCTCTGCCGGCATTTTGCAGGTGCGCCGGGCACCGGGGGTGTCACATCTTGCTTTCCCCCTTGTCTCCGCCAAGGTTCAATGGCAAGATAATGTCTATGAAATGGAAATATGGCCGAGTCGCCTGGCTTTTATTGTCTCACAGGAACTTTCAGGATGATTTAACACACGACAACTTTATTTACTAATAGCCATGGACGGTTGTGCAGTGCTCGCAACCAGAAGGATCCGTACCTCAACCTGCTCTTCTTGTAATCAAGGGGGAGCTCTAATACCGGCCACAGGACTGTTTCACGATGTGGCACACGTGTGGCACCCATGCCGCCTGTGATCCATATCAGAGACGAAGCACAGGCTGCCACAGTCTTGATGACGGGCTGCCACAGTCTCCAGCTTCTGAGCGTCGAGCTTGATTATTCTGGGGAGAGGCTTTCCATATGTTACACTTAACAACCAATGAAGCTGCGATTCAGAGACTCGAAGCAAAAAGAGCTGACAGCGCTCGTCCACTCCCTCGGCTTTCTCCAGAACAGCCGAGGCAGGCAATAATCTCCCTATAATTAACGGGTATAAACCATGTCACGCAGCCATTAGACCAAATAGCTGGCAACCAATCAGCTATGACATTAATGGTAGGAACCGACCACAGCTTTATAATTCGGCCACGTTGGAAGAAGGAAAATCTGTGTGTAGAGTTCTACAGTTTGGCGTGTAAATTGGCTCAAATTGACTTTTGTCATGTTAATGTGAATAACTCACTCACTGTTGTCAGGATGTCATCGCACAAAGTGACAATTAACGTTGTGAGTTCAATTACACTGTGTGCATGCACTTGTGTACACACACACACACACACACACACACACACACACACACACACACACACACACACACCGCTACTCAATAATTGGCCGTAAATTCATTCGGCATTGATAAATGTGGATTAAAGAAAAATATTTTGTTCGACAAAATTATCTTTTTTTCCCTCAATAAATATTGGACTTTTGGACTTTTTGACTGAAATAATTACAGCCATTACAATAATTACAGCTGTGTGTGTGTGTTTGAGCCTTTGAGAGAGACTCGGCATCTTGTACACACACACACACACACACACACACACACACACACACACACACACACACACACACACACACACATATATATGTATCCTCTCTTCGTCATCCTTTTGGACAATCATTTTGTGTACATTTTTTCTAAAGCTTTATTGTCAGCTGTGACTTTAAATAGTGGCTAAAAAGCAAACCAAACAAATATATATATTTTTTGCATTTTCTTTTATTCATACTAAGCATGTGAGCTCGTCACAATGACTGTATTTATGATCATTCCTCAAATGATTGACTGATTCATCAAAACATCAGAAGTCGGTGCTCGCTTCGTCCTCACAGACAGGAACTGCTACGCTATCATGCTCAGGATCATTTCATCTGTTTAAAGGTGGAAAGGTAGAACTTGTGCAGCCGGTAAATGGAGGTTTTCAAAAGATGTAAGACTGAAACTGTGAGAATAGAATAAAAGGGAACACACGTATTAGCTTTGTGAGCAGTGGTTAACTCACAGTGAAGTGAGCTTTCATGTACAGCAGGCGAGTAAAGTGTACAGGAGTGGCGGGAGGCACAGTAGGTCTACCCACACCGCTTGTTTTCCACTCAGCTCTTTACCAATCAGAACTCAGCGCTTACAGGAGATTCTCAATGCAGCTCCTGAGACCGTTTACCACCATCATAATCAAAACTTCAAATGGTTTCTATCTGAAGAATGACGTTGCATCAACAATCTTGTGCACAGTGTGGCATCGGAGAGGTGCTGGAAAGGGCAAGAACAACATCAAAGGAAACAAGAAGCACTGCTGTTATGGTTGAAACATCACACACCCAAGCCTACCACCAGGGGATTTGGAGATTGGGGATTATTATTATTATTTTTTTATTAAAAGGAGAGATGATTTTCTCCATTCCAGGTTTCTAACATGTATTTTGGGTTTCTACTCAAACTGAAACTCAAAATGTTTCCGTGCTTGAATGCAAAACAAAAGAAAACCTCTTCATTTCTCTCATACTGTCGTGTTTGTCTCGATTTGGTCGTATCCTGGGTCAGAGGCTCAGATCGGATCACAGATCGGATCGGCACAGAAGAAAAAACGTAAAAATAATTGCAAGTTTAAACCATCAAAAAATTCTAAAGGTTACCTTTTTACTTAGTTATAGTCATCTACAGTGTTTTTTATTCTTCATATAAACACTCAAATCATATAAGAAGGAAATAAAACATATTTTTTTATGGAATAAAACAAAGAATCTTGTCAATAGTCGTTTTGATGATGTATTATAGGCTTCTTAGAGATAGTGTTGGAAAATTAAACAGCTCAGAATTCATCTCTAATATCTTTTTATGTTGTTGTGAAAATATCTCCTTCAAACAACTGAATTATTCACATTTCTCTCCAACACATTTTACAAGATTACATATAAACACATCGTGATGACGCAATAATTTACCTTCCCTCAATACTCATTTTCACTGAGCTGAGCCTGAACGTATCACAATGTAACCAAAAGGAGCCGTTGTGTTTTGGCCGTTACCGGTGATGTCATCGTCCCGTCAACATCAACCTATTGGTCGTTTACAATGTCACGTTGTTAGAGATCCAACGACTAGAAAAGCATGAATGCTAATGTCCTGATTGCATATTTTACTGAATATTGTCAGATAACGATCGTGAGTCAAATCATAATTTCACTTTGTGATGGTTCATACACCGGGTAATTAATCCACAGTTCACATTGTGTCAATGAAGACATGATGCAACGCCTCAAGATCCATGTAAAGTTGCTTGCTTCCCAACTTTTGGGTTCAATGAACGGGGGTTAGCCTCAAATCAACTTTGGTCCAGGAAGCAAAGCAGAGTCTCCAATGTGCTTCCAGACCACAGGGACAACAATGTGCATAGAGCATAAACAGATATGTTTGAACGCGAGTATGGGTAAAAAAAAAATGCCTCAGAAGGCTGAATAAGAGAGACTGCTTCAGCCTTGTTAAGATGATAATGGTGACGTAGTGTGGGAGTCGCTGGTATCCTCCCCGCTTGTAGCCCAACCAGCAGACTGCCTGACTGGCCCCGCCCCCAGCTCCAAACAACAACACATGCCGAAAGCCCCCCAGGTGTGCCTAAATACACAATGTCCGCAGTTGGTTCCTTCAGTGGCAGCTGGTGATAATGTTTCATTGATAAGCTCTTATTTCCAAACACTACAATGCACTGCTGCATGCCATCTTTTGAGAATGTAACTCCGTGAATGTATTCATGTCTTATCTGTCCCTCTGTCACTGTGAATGGCTTACAGTCGTCCACTAAAACAAAATGGAACGGTATTACGAGGAATACTGCTCAGCATTTTAATAATAAAAGCCACACCATGCATCTTTGTTGCCAGCAAAAATCATTTGCTTTGCATTCACCTATTTTGATGAATTGATTTTACACAGTTTGGCATTGTCTTTGCTCATAATGGGCTACTTGGAAGGATTGGATGTTTACTCAGCAAATGATCAGACAAGAAATTACTCTTAATGGAAACTATGGATCCTTCCCAACCTCATTCTTCGCGTGGTCAAGGCTTAAAGATCTGCTCCTGCAGACACTCACTGACAGCAGCAGAATTCACAGCAGGTTGGAGTGCAGCCAGAGTACGACTTGTGTGAGCATTGAGAGGACGAGCCGGGTGTGTGGCCGCGCATGTTATATACGCAAATCAATTAGGTTACATAACATTCTAATATAGTTATGTCATTTTGCTCTTTGTCCTTTATTTATTTATTCTCTGCCTGTTGAATTGACAGGGAAAAAATAACCACGGATAAACTCCAACACCTATCTGTCATGTAGGTGGTCAAACATACGTTGATCAAAGGTTCTTCTGTTCTGCCCTTCTGGAGCTGTTAACTGCAATGAAAAGAAACCTCAGCGGTTACATAATTAATGGAAATAACGCCATAACATACATGAGTTGAAGCCAAACAGCAGCCGATCCATGTGTGCGTGCAGCTATTGAGTTTGTGAGGCTGTGTGATTTCCTCTGCCGGCTGCAAACGCGTCACACCAGAAGGTTACCTCAAAGTGTAATTATCCATTCTGTGTGGAGTTTGTGTGTCCTTTGTGTTTACTCCCACGGCTCGGAGACGTGCCAGGCAGAGTGCGGTGGACAAGCAGACACGAGCATCCAGACAGACGTCCGTCTGGATGCTCGTCGACCCCCGCTGCACTTTCAGCACATCCATCCATTTTTTAACACCCACTTATTCCTTTCAGGGTCAGCCTACCCCAGCATGCACTGCGTGAAAGGAAGGGAACCACCCCGGTCAGGTCAGTAGTTAATCACAGGTCTAACACGAACATTCGCATTCACACTCACATCCACGCCTCGGAGAAACTCACAGCTTCCAGTTCGGCAACCGGAAAGATGCGAACACAAGTATAGCATGAATAGAAAATGCTTCACGCCACGTCAAACAGTGACCGCCACACATCTCCCACAGCCAGGTAGATAGCAGATTGCCTTCCACCTACGCTGTCCTTATGTAAATGACTGGATGTGGATTAGCATCCATCCAGTCTATCGGCTGCTTGGAAATTATCAGAGTGCTGTTTTCTGAATGTAATTGTATTACTAAATTGGGGAGGGAGTAAAAGGACAGACTTAATAACTTAATATAATAATAGCTTACGTGTGCTCAAATGGCGAGTGAAAGTATGAATATGATTCTTAGGCATAGAGGGGGAAGGAGCTTCCTCCTCAACAACATGATTATCCACCATAATGTGCGCCCAGTCTCTGATGAAGTACAATTAGTACAACATTCATGTTTTGTTTTTTTTCGCGGTGGAAAGGTGGGCAGGATTGAGAAGCCACTTCCAATTTAAAAAGTAACTATAAGCATAGAGCCATGATGACTTGATGCAAACATGTGTTTTCAATGAGCAGTTTCACTTCAGACTAAATGTTTGGGGCTTTCTGACATTGACACACACAATATTGATTCCTGGTGAAATATCACATGACAAACAGAGGACGTGATATGAATATGGGGATCAGACAGAATAAAAAGGTCTGCTGAAGCCTTCAGGAGATAGGTCAGACTGTGAGACACAGCTGTCAGACTACGGGGATAACGGGAAGTTTTACGCATACTGTGCATGCAGCTTGTGCTCGTGGTTGTGGTGAAATCTGCGATGTTGCGATGGCGGGAAAGCAAGAAGACCTGCTGTCTTCTATGGAGGAGAGTTCAGCTGGTTGAATATGTCTGGAGCTGCATGGGCGGTCGCAAACAGCGTCGACTTTCTGTTGCTACTCGCACCTGCTGTGGTCGGACTATCCTCTAGAAACGTCTTCATCCGAGTTTCAAACCCTCCAGTTTTTTCTCATCTGTGCAGGACGCAGAGCATAAGAAGCACAAGAAGGACGGTTTAGTCAAGGACGCTTGATTTTAAATCTAAAGAAATCAAGCGATTGTAATCCACCTATTACTACATGGAGCCAGAAGATAGACTTAGTGTTATCCAGGACTGACCAAATGCTCCATCAGATGCAAAGTCCCAGAAACAGACTCCTCATCATCCTCAACTATGCAGTTAGTTACGGTATCATACACATTTCTCAGCACTGTGGTAAATTCACTTTTCCGCCGCCGCCATATGATATTTACACGTAAGCACACAGCGGCACAGTCACTGATCTCACAGCCACACACAGACAAACAACACTTGTAGGCGGGAGTGAAGAAGACGTCAAGTTCACACTGCGTCACCACTGCCAGTCCAAAATAAGCCACGGAGGAACTAACTGAAAAACAATTGACTACATCAGACACTTAGTAAATTGTAATTCATTAGTAATAGCGGTGACTGGCTTGTTTACCGACAGCGTGGAGTCTCCCACTAGCACGGTCGGGCTCATAACGGAGCTAACAGCAACACAAATATTTATTCAATTTAGTAATATATTCAAGTCTACTCCTCGGGGGTTGGAATTTGACTTTTTTGGCCACAGTGGCTGGCCGATTCCAAAATCCAGCTCTATTTGACCAGCATTTGACAGGTGCTAATGTCCTACTTCTGCTTTAAGACACCTTTCTATTCATAATATGTATGAATATAGTGCATATGCTGAATGTGAAAGTCAGACACTTCTATAGGATGGGGGAAATAAATAAATAGTAATGGGGTACCGCGTGTGGCGGTAGAAGTCTCTGTGGGCGAGCCTCTTTGTCCCCTCCCTCCTCTCCCTCACCCTTACAGTTGTCACCTGGATGCTTTCCGTCGGCCCTCATCTCTCTGGGAGCCAGACATGGGAGCCATTCAGAGGAATGGCCCCGGGCACAGGCCTCTACGAACGCTCAACTCAACAACCCCGACTGTTTCAAGGGAGCCGCTCTTTTTGGCTTCAAACGCTTTCTACGAATGGGAACCAGGCTGGCTTCCCACCATCGGCTCCCTCCATGAAGACCTTTTTTTTTTCAGTCGCTCGTCTCGAAATCTATACGCAGGGCCAAGAACCGCAAGCCCGCTTGGGATTAAGTGCTGAAAAGGAGTAGGGTTTTTTTAAAAAGTGAGATTTTCCTCGATGCCTTTAACAAATCGATATTTGGAGTCGAACAAAACTTGGGATCGAACCTCAGGGGAGGCTGAAGGAGCCATATGGCCTCAAATCAAAGCCAGACAGAAAGCTAACAGTTTGACAGAACTGATCTCTGCGTGGCGCTGGGCATCGCGACATGTGCTGTGTGGGATTTCAGCACCAACACAAGCCGGGGGAATGCCACAAAACAAATAACACGGCGAAATTAGGGAATTAAATATGAATTTGTCGTGTTGCTGCGCTCCCCTGTCAGCTTGGGTTTGTCACTTTAATCACATATACATCATAGGACAATTTGAATCCGCCTGGAAACTGTCTTGAAATTTTATCCTGATGGATGATGGTGCTTAAATGTATGACAGGGTAATAACTACGAAACAAACTACAGCACACACAAGGAAACAAACGCACACAGCAGCACACATATATTACAGCTGCTTCATTTCTACGTGTAAAATAATATTACAAGTTACACAGAATTTAAATATTGAAGTTCAAGTGAGATGTAAGGATAGAAAATATATACAAAGAGCTTTCTACCCCACCTGCAGCTCAGTATGCAGCGATATATGTATTCCACACACACACACACACACACACACACACACACACAGTGACCCTGTGCTTTACAATTCAGCCCTCAAATATATCTTTTGAATGGTTAAGAGTTGTTTCCATGGAAATGATATTTCAACCTGCATTAGGGCATTGCTTTTCACCTTCCAACATTTTTGGTGAAAAAGCGCTGCGTGTGGTGGCGCCGCTCCGCACAGAACCTTTGTTGACTCGAACAAATTAAACCAGCGTCCAGCTGTTTCCTTTGAAATGGAATCTGAGCACTCAGACCAGCCAAGGAGCATTTCACTTGGCAGACCGGTGAAATAGTAACAGCATTAGAGTTGACATAGTGTTTTACTACGGTCCGGGGCAATCATCAGGACCATTCATCTGCACATTCAAACTCTTCACCCTCTCATTTGTCAAGCTCCAGGCTTGAGCTGCTGCTATCGCCGGCTAGCATGTTGCGCGTGAGGTATGGCGCTACGATGAGCAGCTCTGTGCAGGAATTATGGATCTGTGTCCCAGATAGGATTTTAAATGTCCAGTCTTTGATTTAAATCCAACGCAACAGGTTGTCTGACCAGGAAAGCCGAGATATGGATCTATTTTTTTTTTTTTTCGCGCTAAAATTGATGTCGAGAGCATTTGTTATTGGATTTACAGCACATGATGTGTTGAGGTAAACAGGTTTATCAGGTTGAGAATAGATTTGGAGTTGCATTGATTTTAAGTAGGGTGACATCATGGTGTTGCATGTTTCATGTGAAACCAGCTCTAAAGATTTGTGACAGGTGAAATGGAAGCTGGAAATATTTTACAGGATTGAGTTGTTTTTCTGTGTGAGCCCGGTGACGTACTGGCAACTTGTCCGAGCTTGACTCCGCCCATTTCAAGCTGTGACCGGCTGCAGACGCCATCCATCCTGGACATGATATGTGGTGGAAGAATAGAAGGATCATGTAAAGTAAAACATCTTGATCTTCTTATCAACATTTGTTCTTTAGGCAAGACTATATAAGCAGAATGAGACCAATGTAGAACAATTTAAAGCTGTTCTATGTGTTAGATTTACATTAAAGTTGGTCCAGCCATGCCCTCAGCATGGTTTGTAATGAATTGCGTGATCCCTTAACTTTTTATCTTATTAGACTTGTAATATTGCAATACTTTTCTGAGGCATGTCAAACTTTTTTTATCAACCAGTTTCTTAATAAGAGATTATTACGACATTTGGGAAGCCCAACTTCGGTAATCAGTGACATTCAAGTCGATGTTGAGCAGTTGCAGACATTGCTGCTGCTGCTGCCGACAATTACAAATATTCCTCTGGAAAAAAAAAAACTGATTTAAAATGGCCATCACACATCAGTTTGGTGGCAAGGTCTTTTTTTCAGATGATGTTGACGCTAGCATATATGCCACCTAATATTAACATGCTCTTCGAACCCGTCAGAAGAAATCTCATAACTGTTCCAAAAGGAGATTACCAAGCAGTGAATGTCAGTACGGTAACGTGCACCTTCTTATATTTCAGTATCATTTGGAATATTTATGATGGAGATTTCAAATGGCAGAGTGTTTTCAGAGGCTAAAAGAGCAATAAAGTTAATGAAAACGAAATACCATTATTCTTGTTATAAAACAAGTTAAGAAACACTACAACTTAACGCTCGCTGCATTGTTTGAATGGGAGCGCTGATCACACACAGTATGGCTTCTTGACAACTGCAGCTGGAGTTCAGTAGCAAGTGTTGGAGGCTTATGGTGCTTAGAAGGACCTCAGCTCGCTGACCCCGCCACCCGGCCCCAGATAAGCGAGCCATGCTAATCTCAAAAGATATTACAGTAGTGTGCCGTATTACTAGCGACATTAACTCTATCAGACATATTAAAACAACTGTTTCAACACTAAAGTGTCAACTGACACTTCAAAGATGTCGATAACTGTGCATGACACTCGCGGTACGGCACAGCAGCAGAGTGAGGGGACATCACACCAGCAGCTTTCTCCAGCGAGTGCACTGGGAAAAGTTGTTTCTTCTACCGCCCCAAAGTGCCAGATGGTCCCCATGATTCCCTCGCCAAGGGCTTAATTTACTGGCCCTTGGCGTCCGGTGAGTGTTCATTTTGGATCCTGGCGCTCGGCATCGGCTGTTCACAGTGAAAGGAACGGTGTGTGACGTCTCTGAGATGGCGGCTGTTTCTCGTCTTCATGTTGTGGTCAGTTGCTTCGTCCTTGGTGACTTTAAACACGCCTACCGATTTAGAAGTATTCCTTTTCCTGTAGGAGCATCATTTCATCAGAAGAACAATGTCTGACCCCGATGATCATTTTCATATAAAGAACAGTGTGCAGTAGTTCAGTTACCTGAAACATTAACTATTAACTATTAACATATTCATGTTCTACTTATTGGAGGGGGCGTGCTCCCCTGATGAAAATCATTCATTTGATGGACCACAATGCAAATGCCACTGTTCATATATACAGTACATCCACAACAATCTTAATTATTGCTTGTGTAGTTGTCCTTACTGTCTGTAAACATGCAGTGAATTATTGAAAAGTAGAATTTGAGCTGGGCTTCTTTAGCCATCTCGGTCTGTAAACAGCTGGCGATATCGCCAGATGATATTTATTATTTACATTTTGACAGTGTGTGTCTTGAGAGAAGCTATAAAAAGCAGGATGTGAATGAAGCCATCCAGTACTTTTCTTCATTCATGAAGCCCCGCACACGTCTGCGGAGCGTACGTGTAAACTGAAGCGCTTTCAGTCGACTTTTTATTCGCTTACTCAGCAATCGTCCAGTTGCTGCCGCTCTGTGTTTGCCGGCGTTTTCCAAAGTGGCCCGTCTAATGAGGATGTCTCCCGTCTGTGTAATCAATGCAGTTCTTAATGTGCTTTGACCTGCATTATTAAGCTAATATTTGTCAAACACTGAAGACGAGCTCTCTACAGGACGTAACCTCTCATCAGCTGAGCGTACTGCAAACACACACATACACACACACTCACACACACACACACACACACAAGCCAGACAACCGTGTTGAGTGTGGGCACAACCAAATGTACTCGTATGTTTTCCTTAACTAAAGTGTATTGCTTGAAAATAAATAAGAAATAACAAGAGGACATAAAGGAACATGTGTGTGTGTTGGGAAAGACAGATGTTACAGTATAGCCTTAAACCCCAAATCTCACACACACATACTAATTGTATAGCAACCAAACTCATAGTTTGCACGCAGCACATCTCAAAAGGTACCTTTCTATTGAGTGTGAGCAGGGATGGGTCGAACACGTTGTGGCTTTCAATGTGCACTGACGGACGATAAAGACACGAACAGGACGTGCCAGACGTTTTACTGGAAAAACAAGAGGAGATATATATTCTTAAAACAAGGAGATAGTCGCATACGTCTTCAATTTCTTTTCTAATTCAATGAACATTAAAAAATGTGCATACCCGACCCATTCTTTCCGTTCTCCTTCTACAGCCAGCGTGACAGACGAAACGAGATGGAGCGATCACTCTTGACCTTAGTCCGGTGAAATGCATTCCCTTCCTCACATTTAAGGAATTAAACAAACCCACACTCTGGTGCACTCAGGCACCTCTCCCCCGCGGCTTGACGGCGGGATATTCTCTGTGTTGATGGAGCTATTGATCACGCACACATTAAAATGATGTCGGCAGCGGTAAATGCCAATGGTGGAGAGGTGCATTAATCAAGAAATCAATGGCCCTGTCAATAGGCTGCTCCGGCCCTGACAATAGATGACAGTCTAGAGGTGCAGCTTCTGGTTAGCAATGCAGAGAGCAACCCGCCGCCGAAAGTCCGCCCTGACTCACCGCTGAGGCTCTGTCCTGTTCTCCTCCACCCCCAGGCATGACTTCATCATTTACTAAATCCTTTTAGGGACTGCTCAGCCCCACAACTCATTGAAAGCAGAGAGCGTGAGTGGGTCATGAGTCATGGTGGGATATGAGTAAGTTCAGTGTCAGCTTTCCTCCACTTGCGCCCCAGAGACAGTCGCCTCCATGACTGAAAGGCACACATAAGTGAAGCACTTGTTAAAGTAAAGCATCAGCTGTATAGTATAGTACGGCATGATCTCTGGGTTATCCTGCAGCAGGGAGGAAAAGTAGCATGAGGGTTGCAGTAATATGAGATGTTCACGCTTCAATAACCGCCTCATAAGATAGCACAGTTTTATTATTGTGATGGTTCAGCTACAATGACGCTTAATGGAATACAAACAAAAGCTTTTTTTTTTGTTAATGATGAGAAAAGCTGATCCCCCTAAAAAGGTCATTCCAGTAAACTTAGGTCGAAGTTTTCTCTATTTTTAGGGTTAACCCCGCTTTGCCTTCATCAGCGGGTGGCGAGCAAGACACGGGGCCGCGGCTCGTGTCTCGAGCGCGAGTCTCCAGAGCCATGATTGCTTCTCCTCGACACCGGAGCACATTCAGTCTTTGCTTTCATTGCTTCATTCGGCTACCACACATTGTGTAGATACTACTCCTCTGGCAAGAGCGTCAAAGGAATCTTTAATCAACAAAACTATCATCAGTTCATATTAAAGTCAACTTCATTTTCACTTCAATTACTGGTTGTTTTTTTTACTGGACTTTACTTATCACCACATTGGGCTCTTAGAATATTCCTTCATGTTTCTATAATGTAATTCACAATGACCGGTTGAACCAGCAGAACGCAGCGCCACTTCGGATGTCTTAAAATAGAACAAAGACTAATAGGCGTGTTAAAATCAAATCTGGGTTGCCGGATGAAAAGACAACTCCACCTATAATGGCGCTCCACGAAATCCGGCGTAATACAATCAAACCGTGCCGATGGCTGGCTGTGTTTAGCCAAAGTGCCATAAGTGCTTCAACAGCACAGCCAGTAAATTACCACGCCACTCCACTCGGGCCTGCAGGTTGCACGCCGTTCAACAGCAGCGCTATAGCAGCCACATATCTGCTGAGAGGGACTTGACTTTTCTGTTTTGAAGCCAATCCATTTCCTGTCAAACATCACATGAATACCAGTCAGTGTTAGCCACAGTATTTCTTTGAGACTGCGGTGGGTGGACCTCGGACCCTGGAGGTGGACGGGATGTAACAAAGCACATTAACTCAAGCGCCGTACTTGAGGACAATGTTGAGCCACTCGTAGCCTCTCTCACTTGAGTGTTTCTATTTCATGCAACTTTGTACTTCTGGTCCACACATCTTAGAGGGAAATGTACTTTGAATGCAGTATTATCTCTTGCTGTAATGCAAAGTGTAAATTGATTAACGCTCATTTGTGTTCTTCTTTAAGCAGTGTGTAGTCTTGTTATCAAGTGTATGAAGTAGTTAGCTCTGCCTTTACCAGCCGCAACATTAAAGTGTTGAGCACATCACTGCTTTAATAAGGATACATTATTAATATAAGCCAACCATGAAGATATTTATTATATATTTCTAATAGGCTTTGATGACAATTCTTTTGTACTTTTACTTAAACGTAAGTAATGTTTTGATTGCAGGATTTCTGCTTGTCACTGAGCTGTTAATGATTATCAATCTGTGACATATCTGTACGGAAGACATCTAATCAACTTTCTCCTTGTTTTGATTACGTAAGATCTCTTTTAATATCAGCAGAAACGTCCTCAATTCTCCACGGAGCTGATGACATCATGTGTGAGGTAAAATAACAGGGCATGTTATTCTGAACGAACTCTTCGCTCACGTCTAGACCAGAAATTGACAGGCAATCTGACGTGGGAATCCGTCTTTCAGCGAAAGCCACAACTTGGAACATTCCTTTTTAGCTATTTTTTCCCCCCTACTCTTTTCGATAAGTGAATTGAATGGCAAAGACCTGGATATAATTTGACTTTAGACATAACCAATTTATCCCACACCTCAGTGCAATCCGAGAGCCTGTAATGAAAAGCCAGGCTGAGAGTCAGGATTGGCGGAGAGTGACACCTGCTTCAGTTGGTTCAAATTAGAAATGCCAAAAGAAAGGAAGAAACTGTCAAACAGAAATGTGTCAGACATTTTACAGGTCTAATACTCTTGTAAGCTGGAGGGTTGAGGTTTCAGTCGAAGGGTCTTTCAAAAAGTGTGATGTGAGCGCGCGCACACACACACACACACACACACACACAGACACACACACAGACAGGAGGCATTTCAGGATGCTCGCCTGTCACCACCACCCGTTCTTAGCCTGTTCTAATGCTGCTCTCACAAATGTCTGGGAGTGAGGGGAACGTCCTACTCGGGGTAAATGTCTGAAACAGCTCTTTAGCTCAGAGCTCCAAGAAAGTAAAGGCTGCTTTCTTTCTCAACTTTTGCAGTTTCTGAATTGAATTTGACGTCAGTCGGGACACGCTAAACAGGATGCAAGAGTAACTTTGTGTGAATTGGTTCCTTTCATTTTCACCAAACTTTCCAAGCAGATCAGATTATTGCATTATCGGCTCAATACTATTGATAGTAGTTGGAATTGTTCTTTTGCAACAAAAGCGTTTCCCCCGGCCGTGTCAAGTTTCTGCTGGAGAAATACTGCAGAGCTAAAAATCTATTCAAGTTCACCTTTCCGTTCTGTGCGATTCTCTGGGGAGCTGGAAAAATGTCCAGCCGGATTGTTTGTTATTGCCTTTTCAGTCGGCTGTTACCAAAGATTTGAGTCTCCAATCGACCATTTTTCCATAAATCACAATAAACATTTAGTGGTTCAGTACAGGAAACCTCAGTTAGGAGGTCACTTAAGTGATAAAACTGCTTTATTGTTAAATGAAATAAAATAGGAGATGACCATAGCATATCATTTACACTGTCACTCCATGCCATAAAGAGCAAAACAGGTTGTTTGTCACGTGTGTGAGACGTTGTGATAAAGATTATTCAGAACAAATCCACTGGGCGAGCCATCGGAGTGACGGTTTTTACTCGTCTGACTTTTATGAGCATAAATAAATATGATGTAAAAGTAAATCACTTTTTAAAAAGCAGCTTGCTGCGTAAGGAGCAAAAACAATTCTAAGTGCCATTAACATTTTTAAGAGTCTCGTCGTCTATCAAATTCCTCTTCTGTTTAACCTACTTCGCCGGTAATCAATTCAGATTTTGATCTCTTCTCATTCAATAGGCAAAGACAATAATAAAGTTTGCAAGAACCCAGAAAAAAATGACCCCTTGTATCTCAGTTACCTTGAACTCTTGAAGAAACCTTTGTTTTTCTCCCACGCGAGCACGGTGAACGACCAACTGTGAAGAGTCTTGACGCAGGAAGGAAATGATGCTCTGTGCGGGCCAGCGGCTGCAACCAGAGATTGTTCACGAGGTACGGGACGCTTCACTCTGTAGCATCACGGCACAACAGTGGGCCCCTTTGTAGTCCCGAGGAAACCAGCAGAGTGAGAAGTCTTACATCCGGTGGATCGCTCGATGCCAATGTCACGTTATCTCGTTCAACTTTCATTCACGTCAATCGTTTAAAAGACGTGGTGTTAAGCGGTGTCTGCAATATACAAATATGTTGCCGTAATTCCTTTTTCCTACTGGTTTCTGTGCTGTTGGGATCTCTAATGTGACGCTTGGAGTGCATCATGGGAGCTTCGGTCACTGCTTTCAGTGCGTTTGGGCCTTCAGGTAAGTCCTCATGTAAATGGGGGCTGCCTTCAATTAACAACAGCAACAACGCATCTGAACATCTGTTTGCGAGCTGTCGCACAACACCTGCAGTGGAAGTGAAAATACGTGTTTGTGAAGTGTGAGAATTGTCTCGGTTGTTGCAATCTTTGTGAAGTTTTCACGGGGTGAGTAAATGGTGTGCAGGTATTCCTTTACCGGTTTCCTTTTCTCTCGCGGCTCGGTTTCAGCGCCGGAGTTTACCTTTTCCCCTCTCCGCCACCTTCACGATCATCTTCTCATGTTCTCTCAAATTTCACCTGAAAACAGAAAGTTTTCCTGATTACGCCAAATTACCGAAAGTTGTTATCGCGCTGGCCCTCCCGGTGAGAGCAGCTGCTCCGCTGTCGCATTAATCCATGCCGCTTATGCAAATGTACACCCTTTCGAAAGGTTCTCCAGAAATACGATGTTATTTAGGCTGCCAATCATTGCTCATGTAATCACGCCGTCACATGTTCTTGAGCAGTTTGGATGAATGACACCTAAATCAACAGCCGAACGGAAGACTGACAGCATCAAGCCATTTTTGTACGCGGAGAAACTTTTCTCGCATTGTCGAGAATCGCGCCAAGATGTGTCGTCAATAAACTAGATTAGAATTGTCGTGAGTAATGCATTTGCTCCGTCAATGAGATAGGGATTGCCCGCCGTTCGGGCTAGAGGATTGGTTGAGACAGCTGTGCACAGCGACTTTTCAACGTCATCACTCTTTGTGTCAAACGCGTCTATACATGTCTTACATCATCTGTGAATAACATATCGGGATGAGGCCGGCTGGATGAAGTGCTTCGACTTTTTGCTTTTAAACGGTATTCTTACCGTAACATGGCTTCAGTTCTCCTGTGACAAATGTGCCCTAAACACAGCTACCATGAGGAGACGTGGTGCTCCAGCATGCAGGGTCAGAGGCTGCATTGATGAGGGAGAGGAAGCCGTCGACAGCTGATGGCTTCCTTCCACTGTGCCGAGTCATCGTCCGCTTGTTGAAAATCCCATCATAACCCCGCAGCGCCCAGATTGATAACTCCACGTCTTTATGCACCGAAGAGAGTCGTCTTTGAGCTAACCCACTTCACTTGGCTTGTACACAGGCTTCCTTCTCGCTGCTCTCTGCTTTGTGGAATCTGTTCAGGAGGAAGCCGCGGGACTGCCAGTTCAAAGCAGCTCTGGATTACGGCCGCTTTAGGGCAACGTGTGTGTGTGTGTGTGTGTGTCTTACACTCAGGAATTATACTATGTTGTTGGTCCCAATGAGTGGAATATGAGTTGTATTTCACCTCAGTATTTGATCATGGTCTGATGTCATTTAAATAATGTCAAAGTCGGGGCATAGTTTGACGACACGACTCAGCTCAATGGTTACCTCCAGAGGATAGTGTACTGATGAACTCTTTTGTCATGTCAGTTTGGTCCCAAATCAACCCTCTGATCATGAAGTTGAGCACTATTTCACAATGACGCATAAAGGGTTTTTAACATCCTCAAAGAAGTATAATCCCAAGGAACCATTTTACATAGCAGATCATTTTTAAAGTATTAAAAGGCTTCAGCATGTTATTACTTCTTTGAAAAGTTGTCAAACATCATTTTAATGACCTAAAACAAATCTATTTTATTAATAATGATGATGTCCATCACAATGATGATATGGGCTGAAACTGGGCGCCATGGAAACATGCTGGAAGTTTTAGTGCTCATTGAAATTGATCTTTTTTTTTGGGTGTGTGTGAAGAAATTTTCTGAAATGTATTTTCCAAAAATATAAATAGTGGTTTTAAGGATGTTTATGGGATGGAATCAGACTGGCAGAAAAAAATACAAACAAATTACTAGAGAGGCACCGAACGGTTAACCTCCAATCCAAACCGGACGCTTGGCGGTCTCATATTTCAGTTTTTTTTCCTTTTACAGTTTCACATGTAGTAGTAGAGACAGTCACGTCACAGCAAACACACACACACACACACACACACACACACACACTTGACAGTGTTACGAAGACCAAAACAACGCAGGTCAATTAAAGAAACAATAGATTTCTCATTCAATAAATCTACTTGACCAGCGCCGCCCAGACTATACTTGGTCCTGCCACCAGTACAGATCACTGGTGTGTGTTGCGCTCCCGGCTGACACAGGCCTCGTGCGAATGCCGTGTAGATTCATCATGCGTGTTTGTCAGGCTTTTACACCGGCTCCAAGGCCGCCGCAGCCCATCCATTCTTGAAGATGCTGCTCGTTCGCCTTGATAGATGAGTTACTGGCTTTTTGCTCGTCTGAGTCTTTGGCGGTCATGCGCTATGTATCCACGGCTCCATCCGGTCTCGCACGCGGGGCCCTGTAGGTCGCTGCTTGTCCGGGTTGTGGCGAAGCCTTCGTTTCCGGCGGGCTCCGCGCTCGCTCCTGTGTTCGGCCTCACAGTGGCCCTCCGTCACGCCGAGGCTGATCCCGCTACGTGGAGGCTTAGTGTGTCTAAATGTTTGCACGGCCTCCTGAAAAGCAACACGCAGACAAAAAGTTAAACACGTTATTTTAGAGAAAATGACATGTGTTGCAAGCTTGGCCTTGAATTGGAATTTAATTATTATGAATTAACAACTGCGGTTTTGTTCATTTTCTGCTTTGACAGCTGCTCTTTACCTGATTACTCTTTCAAAATAATGCATAAGAGTAAAAAAAAAAAGGCCGTTATAATTTCCCAGAGCCCAAGGTGACATAGTCTTATGTTATCGAGCCATCTGCACAAAAGCCAAAGATAGTAATTGTACTCAATATATATGACAAAGAAAACATTTCAGAAGTTAGAACTAGTGACTTTTTGGCAATTATCTGTCCATTGAATCACCTCAAGTTTAGATAATCACTTAAACCTGTTTAATATATATACAACCTATCTGATATTGTGTTTTTCTCATTGTAAAGAATCTCCGTGTTCCCAAATCTTAGCTATTAATTTTGTAAGTACAACGTTATCATAGCAAAAAATGGCCTAACCTATGAATATAAGAGTCATAATAAAATCCTTCATAATAAGCAGTGTTGCTATTGGCATTTACGTGAGGCCGCTGGTACTTCCTCCCATGTGTGCTCGAGTTCGTGTGTACCGTCCGGATGGCCTGTGAGGAGCTGCATTGGATTAATGGTCTTTATGTACTGCGACTAATGGAGTGGGAGATCAGTGGTCAGTAAATGTGACTTACTCCAATCAAGTGCAGCGCTTACTAAGCCTGACTGCTGCATCCTCCAGAGCCATAAAATCTCCTCTCGCTCATCACCAAGTAACCTGCCTACACCGCCTGGTGTCAGTATTGGGCATGGAGATTTACAGCAGAGGTCAGAGAACGAATGGATGTACAGTAGACATGCAAGGCTGGGAGGGAGGGAGGGAGGGAGGCAAGAGGATGTTGGGATTGCAGGGATGAACCAACTGACTTGAAGATCACCGCCAGTTGCACAAACGCATGAATTATTGACTGGCTTTCAGCAGTGAAATTGTAATCGCATGTGGGTCTTTTATCACGCCTGCGAGGCGAGAGTCACACAGAGCAGAGGAGGTGAATCCATGCCTGTCTCCGTGTTGCCTTGTCCAGAAAGAGGAGGAGGTGTGCACTGAATCCAATGTTCCTGAGCGCTCTCCTCAGCATGCGAACGCATATCGTGCGCTTGGTTAACCTGGACTCTGTTATGAGGCGCTTTGAATCAGGCACCCCTCCGCAGCGGTGTCATTTACACGTTTCGGGCTGATTCACGGGCACAGCATGGAGCCCGTCCTGAAGAGCGATACGAGAGCACTCGCTTGACAGAGATTGACTGCCGACCAACCAAAGTAATTGTTGCCTCTATGGCAAGCGCCGTTGTCACGAACCGTCTCGACTACTCAATCTGCCGTGTGTCTGTGTGTGTGGATCTGTGTATGTGTGTGTGTGTGTGTGTGCCGTTACCTGATTCGGTGCATGCGGTGGCCATTGGCACAGCAGGGGATGGGATTGTCCGCCGTGTTCCGTCCCAGTGAATGTCAGTAAGCATTGGTGGAAGAATATGGGCTTGTTGTGTACCTTTATCCAAGCATAAAGATGACGGGGCCACTTATGTAAGAGCCCCTCAACAATTTGTATTCTGGAGAAATCTATATTGAAATCAGTCAGGTGAACAGAAACACGGAACAACAAGACAGATTGCCCAGAGAAAGGTTTGTTTGGACTAAACAGCAGCCGGCCGCTGACGGATGTGACTGTTTAAAATCTTTATTTAGAGGAAACAGTTGTTCGTTAACCTCGCAATCCCCACCGATTGTGATCAGCGGTGATTAATGTCCTCAAATCCTTCTTTTCAGAAACACTGCAGCATGGCCTGTGATAGATATTGATACATACGTAATTAGGGAGAATTACTGTAAGCTTTCATTCTGGATTGCATTAATATTCATTTGAACACTAGTTACCATCTGCCTCTTCTCTCAATACATAATCACAGCGCTGAGGACTTCTTAGAACTTTAAGTTTTACCATCAAAATGAACTCTGACTAGAAAGTCCTCATATCTGCAGGCGATGCGCGTGTGTGTCTCTCGAGCGTCTTCAGAAGTTTCACTCGTCTGCCGCCATTGTCTCACTTTAAGACAATGTGAATTTCTCCACTGAAACACTCGGGCCTTTCAAAGCTGTGATACAGATTTTAATACAATCACGGGCGAGGCACCACGGATAAATCCGTTTGTATAAGTCTGATAAAGTATCCGCCCCAGCTGTCAACCTATTTCCATGACAGTTGTGTAGTACCCAGGACACGCATTATATCATTTCAATCAATCAAATCTGACATGCTTTCACTTGAAATGAAGTGAAGTCCTTGAATGGCTTAAGTAATGTCATAGAATAGTGCACTGGTTTGGAAGTTGCCTGCGTGTTGAGCCTCTGAAGTGAAATCCTGCTTTTAGGAGACATTACTCCGTTTGTGGATTTCATGAGTTGTTGATTCCAAGGTATTTTCCCAACCTTTGTTGCAAATTAATCCAAAAGCTAAGATAGGTATTTTTGTGTGTGTGTGTTTGTGTGTCAGGGGGGAGGGCATAATCATTTTTAAGCATATTGAAATTCAAGTGGTCTGATTGAAAACTAGACTCCTGCACCTCCCATTGGCTGTGTTTTCAGGCTTTAGATAATCTGGCCAAAAAAAAAAAGAAAAGGAGATGGACTCATCAAAAAAAAGAGTTTGACAATAAATGCAATGAAACGTGTCAATGTTGACGAAGCGTTTCACAGATGGCGATCACATGTTTCTAATAGTTTAGCTTTCTGCTAAGTGTAGCCCAAAGCTCCAGCTGTAGATAGCTAGAGCCGCGAATCAATGCATGTCATCTCAAAGAGCTTTAGGCCACGAGTTTGCAGATCTAACATGTTGGTACCTCAGGAATTGCCGCTATATCCTTGCATTGAGCACACAATCACGACTGGGATACTGTTTGAAATGAATGACGAGCACTTGTACAGGTTTAACTATATGAAGCATGTACATATGCTCTTTTGGTGGGAGGGGCTTAGGAGAAAGAGAAAGGTTGTACCTTCAAAATGTGGCTTTTCCTGGAAAATTGCCAACCCCAGCTTTCAGTAGTGTAAAGAAATTGTACTCTTAAGCATGTCTAGTATAGATGCAGCCTTATCTTGAACCGGTTGCTGCTGAATTATTTCTTCTCACTGTGATGAAACGCTTGTTTTCACCACGTGAACACTACACACACTGTTTTGAGATGTACAGGGTGTCCCACTTTTGATGACGTTTAACACGTTTTTCCATCGAAATTATGGATTGTTTCAGGTGTTTCTGAACCTCCCTTAAATATTATCCATCCTAACAAAGATGAGGCACACCTGCATTAATGCTGTCGGCCTTCTTAGGGCTAATGAGGAAATTATTCATGAAGCCATTGGTGATCTGGAGAAGCACTGTACGCGTAAACAGATAGCTCATGTTAGACCAGGGGAGCTGCTGTTCCTGTTGACCTCCGGAGACAGAGATTGATTGTCTGGCATTGTCACCAGTCCTACACTCATCACAGATTAAATCTTGGGGTGCAAGCGGGTAATTACCCAGGATCCTTAGTCATCAAGGTATGTAAATCTCTCGCCAGCTCATTAGCGGGGGTTTATTTGAAGAACACTTTTTCTCCTCATCTTCTTTTCCCCCAGCTTTTCTGCCAAAATGTTGCACCTCTGTGCAAAACTATGCAGAGCCGTTTATTTCCCATGTGTAACGGGAAAGGGAGAATAGCAAGAATGATGCCATGGGCATTAAAAATCTAACATGTCTTAAGTCCAATTAAATGAAAAAAAAAGTGTTTATATTAGCATTTTCCACAAATGAATAGGGCAACAGGAGACATGATCACAGTTGTCATTTATTGAGGGCTATCTTATTTAACATTGCTCATGTGTTGCAGCACAACTAGCATGTTAATAGTATGAGCCTCAGGTAATTAGTCACCATTCTGTGTAAAGGGAGCTGCAGCCTTGGTGGAAATGACTTTATTGATGAGAACAGCAACACTATTGACTATTCCAGGAAAGCAGAAATTAAAAAGCAGCATATCTGTCGTAGCCATGAGATACAGCCCGTGTCGGTTTACCTTCGGTATTAATATCGCCGCTCAATTAAAACATCAATTCAAGCGAGACAACCTTGAACTCAGCTGTACTATACATAGTCAAAGTACCTTGCAGTAAGTGAGATAGAAAGTGAAAGACAACGCCGCAAAATCGGAGTTTTCCATAATATATTCATTATCATTTGTAAGTGACAGCTGCTTAGGTCGGAACCAGATTCATTGTGACGCCTTGGGAATGCTGGAAAGTCTGTTTGGATTACAGGATGCACACAAAGGATCGAGAAGCTCAATTTGAAAACTGAAGAACAGCGCAAGTTTCATCGAAGTGTGGAACAATGCTCCGAAAACTAAATATTCCAGTCACTTAGATATATCTTCAGATTGGAGGCTAATGAAGTTGCAGTCGCTAGTAATACACCTCTGAAATCTTTTAAGAACATAATCTACTTTCTATGTGCCGTCATCCTTTCCACAAATACTTTACCCACACTCAGCATCGTGCATGAAACTTGTGCACCTCGACCCGGTCGTCTTGAAACTTGGAAGGACAGACTTCATGAATGTTGAATAAAGTGGCCCACCTGTCTGGCGCGGAGGTGTTGCGTTTAATGTCAGGGCGGCGAGCGCGAGTGGACGGACGAACCCCTGAGAGTTCATGAAAGAGGCAGCCGGAGCAGCAGCTCATTACGCATGCAGCGCCTGCCGAGGGGAAGCTAACGCCCCATATGCACGCCAAGCCACAGTCATTATGGAAATGCAGTTTGTCTGTGCTGGCTGCATTTTTATGTAGCAAGACAAAACAATTTACATTTTATATTCCCTCTATTCCTCTCTGTTTAGAGGCCTCCAGAGAGGATCTCTGCGCACTGTGTGTGTGTGTGTGTGTGTGTGTGTGTGTGTGTGTGTGTGTGTGTGTGTGTGTGTGTGTGTGTGTGCATGGCATGCAAGTGTGTTTGCTATTGGATCATCCCCTTGACATGTTGTGACTGCATGCATAAACACATAGCCGCTGTGTGGTTTGTTTAACCGTGTGTGTGTGTGTGTGTGTGTGTGTGTGTGTGTCTGTGTCTGTGTGTGTGTGTGCATGTCAGTAAGTGTGTGTTATGTCATTTTGCATGTACAGTATGAGTCTCTGAATGGAGAAATTAATGCAGTGCCTGTACTTGAATTATAGCAGTGTGTGAATTTGCTGATGTGCGTTTGTGCAAGTCTCTGTGTGTGTGTGTGTGTGTGTGTGTGTGTGTGTGTGTGTGTGTGTGTGTGTGTGTGTGTGTGTCCAATATGTCCTCTTGTACTGACTGTGCTGTGGTAGAATAGAATCAGTGCTGCACTGTGGTCTGGCGTTATACCCGAGTGTCGTCCCTTGTCTGCTGACCCATCCACATCAGAACACCCCCTCCCTCTCCCGCTGAGTGATTTGCGAGGCACCGCTGTCCTTCAACAATTGGTTGCGTCTGCGACTGGAAGCATTTATTTCCCCCAGCCTATCAAGCCACTACTGGCCTCAGCCTGCTGTAATTGTGCTGACCACAGGACATGTTGCTGAAAAAGTGCACCGGCTGCAAGGAGGAGAAGAAGAAGAAGAAGAAGAAGAAGAAGAAGAAGAAGAAGAAGAAGAAGAAGAAGAAGAAAAGAACTGAAGTCAAATATCTTTTTTTTTCTTCTTCCTGAATGGTTCGGCTGCAGGATGCACAGATCTACAGAAACCAGAGTGAGACCTGTAAAGCAACGTTTTATTTGCATTTTCTGCATGAAACTCAAAATGCAAACACTATTATAATTAAAAGGTGCAGTCACTACATTTTTACTAGTCTGTAACACAACATACTAATAATAACACAAATAATACAGGAGCAGATGTTTTCACTTCCTGGTGTACACTCCAACCAAAAGGCAGTATTATTATTTTAGTATTATAGCTGAAAATAATGTTTCCAGACATAAAAAAAAAGGAAAAAAATATTTTATTTCATAGGAAATTAATTGTATTAACTTCCATGATTTTCCTCAATCTGTCCAATACTTACATTTATAAATATATAAATGCCTAAAAAGCTAATGGCATATCCATCAGCTTGAGCTGTAGTTTGTGTTTAATGTTATTTGACAAATATCATGCTAATGTTCTAAACTGACTTTACAATCATAACACACATGACAAGTGCGTTAGCATTAAGTACAGCACCAGGGAGGAGAAGGGTTGAGCTGCAATATGTCGATGGTTTTTTGTCATAAAATAAAATATACGTTAGCGGCTAATAGTTAGACGTACGCCGTGATTGACGTACAGGGCAGCCAGTCTGAGATCACGCCATTTCTAACACTCAACCCAACCGCACAAACTACAGCAAAACTCCAGCGAGCTAATTCGTTAGCCTTCCAATTTACACACAAACGCTAAAGACAGGGTATAAAAATGAGAGGGCGAGCAAATGGACCAAGTAAGAAACCAAGAACGTACCGCTTCCACGTGGAATGGGAGGAGGACTTTTTGTTCTCACAATGTCATATTCAAAGCGCGTTCGTCTGATCTGCCAATCTGCCAATCTGCCATCGCAATACCGAAGAAGGGAAAAGTGAAGCGGCAATTTCCGGACTGTTCATAAAAAACTTCTCCGCTGATTGAGAAAGAGAAAAGGTGAAGGAACTAAAATCACAGTTGTCCGGACAGCAGTCATTTTTCTCTGTGCCGAGGCAACCACCGAAGCGTCGTTCCGGGTGAGTCGCTCCATCATGAAGCACAAGAAGTGCTTTCAAGATGGAGAGATGATAAAAGAGGCCTTCACTGAAGCAAGCTGACTTGTTGTTTAAAAACAAACCGGAAATATTATCTTCAATCAAAGCTCTCCAGCTATCAAGAAGCACAGTTGCACAGCGAGGATTTGACATCACGGACTGCGAGTGTTTCTCACTGCTATTGGACGAGCCCGCATAATGCACCAACAAGCATTATGCGCAAACAGGCTACACGTGAAAGAAGTAATGGATGTGGCAACGTAGATGGCCCGTTCTATCTGAGGGAGAGCTCTTCAAAGACGATTGTTCTGTGCACATCTGGAGGAGGCTGACTGTTGTTGCTAAACACTGATGTGAGATGATATTTTACATTCCTGCAGAGATTTACAGAGCTCTGTCCAGAGATAAAGGAGTTTCTTCTTGTTGTTAAACATGCAGAATTCGACCAACTAAATGGCGATCGGTGGCTGCTAGACCTGGCAACCGGTCTCACCAACATGTTGAATGAGCTTAAGTTAGCGCTGCGATGAAAACACTAAACCATGGTCAATATGATTACGAAGTCATCAAATTAAAGGCAATGATTCAAAATGTATGGAATTGCATTGCGCCATTGAGTTCATCCAGTTATGTGAGTAGACTCAGGATATAATAAATACATATTTTACTTTTTTAATGTAGATAATTTTGACTTTGATTTTTAAAAGTAGCTCGCAAGCTGAAAATGTGTTTATGTGTTTCTGCTTTTTACAGGCAGCATGTCACAGAAACACATGCAGTGTAGTGCGAACAGATGTACTTTGTGTAATTTCACTAACACTACAACAAGTAACCAAGTACCTTACCTAAAAAAAAAAAATTGTATTGTACAAATATGTTTTAAGTGGCACCAATTGTCATGGCTTTCCCCAAATGCAGCAGGGAGTAACTGGATTTAGAAAATGTAAATACCCAGAATAGGCGAGCCACAAAAATCGGCTGTTCTTTTGTTTGCAGTATCTGGCCTAACAATTTGATCTGTGATGTTTTCGTTGGCCTCTGCGCCTGTGTTGACTGCAACCCGCTCATGGGCTGTTGTTTGCTAACCACCCAGGCGGCAAACTTTTGACTTTCACGGCCGAAGGTTGCATAACGACAACAAGCCATGAGCCAAATGACAAATATAAATATCAAAATCCATTTGAAGTGGGAAAAAAAAAAGATATGGATAATGACCCATCCAGTGCTACTTTGCTAGCCAGGGCAACACCGACACAACAACGCACTGGCAGTGAGAGCTGTCTGGTTGTCGGTGGGGGAGAACATGCTAATGCTAATTATAGAGAGGTCATCATGTCGAGCTGTGCCCCTTTCCACACACATCTTTGTGGCACAAATCAAATCCCACCACCGCCATATTGAACCTGGGTAATTGCAGACAGAGGTCTGATAAGCCCTTGTAATGGAACTCTGTCAATCAATTCATGCCATATACCCCCTCTCTCCTGGGTGTTTGCTCAAATTGAATGAAGAAATCCAGGAGCCACTGACATTTAGGTCTACGGCGCTGCTGATTGTGGGAAGAATGTTCTGGTTTATCTTCATTAACTGGGGGAAAGTAAAAGCAAATTTGCCGTATGAAAAGCAATTATGGCGCCGCTGACTGGAGCTTTTATGCCGGGAAAAAGGTCCTCCTCTCATTGTCCGTTTGAGTGAGAAGAGTTCCCACGATTTACTGCATGAGGTATTTATCATGCAAGTAAAACACAGGCCTCGTGGTGGGTAATTATTTGGCCTCAAGGTCATTGTAATCCAAACTGGCTTTCATGATAAGTCTGCAAGTCATCAATTGTTTTTCATTTAGTTGAAAGCTGTTCAGGTGATGTGTTGCCGCCGGTGTTTAGGTGACGGTTGCATCCAGAATGACAAATTCTCAAAAGCCGTGGTATCCATTTGTCGGCCGGTGGCCAGACAGTTAGTGGACGACAGAGGGAGAGTCCTGCCTTCTTCAAGCTCAGATTCACACTCGATTTTAAATACACAAAGAGGACGTACAGGTAAACAGAAACAGATGTGCTGACCCAGTGCTGAACAAAACATTGAGTAAAACCTAGAGAGAATGATCGTAAATGTGAGTATTTCAAATGAAATGAAAATGAAACCCATATTTAGAAATGACTTGCTTTGCTTGGATATATAATGCAGTCCATTAAAATGATGTTCACTTTGATGAGTGGATATTTGCCTGATCGCAGTTTAATAAAGGGGGAAGTAAAGTTTGTGATGACTCACATGATGTCTTACGAGGCTTTGATGACAGTTTTGAGTGTTTTACTGATAGACATATTGCAGAAACAGCGATAAAAGCATTTGCAGTCATTTACTGTAGTTGCTCTTTGGTTGAAACCTGCATTTGATCATAATTTGTCAAAACAGAAGCCTTACTAATCAAACTGAATTTATAGACGAAAGTGTCATCTATTTTCATAGGCTATTAAATAATTGAGTATCTGACGAATGCACACACGTCGATGATTAAAGATGATTAAAGAAAGCTGACTGGGGAGTAAGAAGAAGTGAGCCAAGAGTGGAAGTAGCAAAGCATTTCAAAGCATGGAAATGTTAAATTTAGAATACATGAAAGTCTGGTGTGGGTTGCTAAACAACAGTACTCTGAGGTATTTTACAGAAAAAGAGATTACCATTATTCCCATATGAGAACAAGTGACAGTACAATGTTTCATTACCAAACCATGGTACAAATATTCATTCGCAGATTCTTTGATTTAAAAAAAAAGGGGGGGGGGGGGGGTCACAATATATGTGACGCCTGTACACCTTCACACATTATGAATCTCCACACTATATATATATATATATATATATATATATATATATATATATATATATATAGTTTAGTGGGCATTTAATTATTAGGTTTGTTGGAAAGATGCTATGACGGTTACGTTCAGCTTCCTGAGGAGGAAGCGTCTGCTTTCCAAACACGCGCTCCATCATGTGACGCTGCAGTTGAGACAGAGCTGGCCAATTGTTTAGACTTTCTAAAGTCATTGTGGATACGCCGTACACACCTCCTTTTGGCACCCTGATGCAGATGCAGTGGACGGGAATACTGTTTCAACCAAACCAGCTCTTAGACATACAACACAAACAGTTTTCTCAACGTCACAAAGGCTATTTCAAGTCTTGAAAACTACCCAAGTTGTACAATTCTCTTTTTTTGCGTTGGCATCGACTCGTTGATCACCAGGCTGTGAACTGTTGGAAGGACGACGTCACTGCAGTGGTGGAGATGACTGAATGTCTGTCAGGTGCGTTCTGGTTGTGCGGATCATCTGCTCGTTTACGGAAAGTTCAAGCAGGTGTGCATCGTTACATCGTTACACCCTGACAGTGGCCGCCCTCAGGGCCTGATACGCCTTCTGTGCTCACAGAATCACAAAGTTATAGCTAGTTTATCTTTCTTATAATTAAAAGTTAAAGGCATTTCATAATTTGATTTTTTTTTTTCCACAAATATACTACATGTATTATACATATTTTTTTCCTATTAGCTTACTTTCTTGTCTGTTCCTCAGCGTCAGGCCTGCGACACGGCGCAGCTGGTTAAGCAGATTTCTTGTCCAATCAGATTTCACCTCTGTTTCCCTATAGTAGTAAAGCGGGTCAAACTACACGGTGACAGGCTGCTAGGAGGGTTCTGTCGTGTGAATCCTCACAGAGACAAAGATCCTCAGCAGCAGAAACCCTGACTCTGCACACTCCAGTACAGTAGGTGGCGGTATGGACCCTGTCAGGTTGGTTGCTATCCGCCATTTAAACTTGAAGACGCAGTAGCAGCTGCAGACTCTCCCTGTGGGCAATGTGTAACACTTGGACCAGCTGTCCTCCCCGCCCCGCCGCACATCTCACCCTGCTAGGCAACCAGAGGCGCGATGGAAAGCAGGTCTGCTCGAGCTCGCTGTTTGCTCGCGAGCTAACTAGCGCTAGCCGTTAGCCCGTGCGACGAAACAGCCGAGGCACTGAACGCGCAGGTAGAAAATCCACTGCTCCCTGAGGGGAGGGGGGGGAACCGAATACTCTAGAGTAAATAAGATGGCACTTTATGGGATTTGTGCTCTCATGTGTACTCCTAGATAACCGAAGACGTCAGTAATAAGTATCACTGTTCTATAATAATTGTGTCGTCTCTCATGTCTCCCCTGTGCTTACCTAAGCAGATGGTATATACCAGTTGAAATGACGTGTGTGTGTGTGCGTGTGTGTGTGCATCTATAATCTATATAATCTAGCATCTATAATCTTCTCACTTTGCTGTGCATCTCCTTTAACTCTGTGTTCCATCATATCAATATCCACTCTAATATTTCTGAAACATATTGAATGTTCACTGAAGCCTTTCTTTGGTAAATGATGAGATTATTCCACTTGGAGATTGAATTACTGCGATGCTACAAGAAAATCTGAATGAGCGCTCGCTATGCAGAGCAGATTGTGGCAGTTTTTTCCAGGTGCAAAGTTGATGCATTCTTCCGAGACATGTGATGTTCGTAATAAATAAAAGAGCAGGTGCACAAATGGCACATCATTTATATAAACCAGAACAGGGGCACAGTGAAACCTGCGCAGCTTTCAAAATAAGACTGCTCCACCTTCAACATCAGTCCACCTGAAGTGAACTTGGTCCGACCGTCTAATTTTGGGGCTCGTTCGCTTTAATCAGCAGGTTTGGTAAGTAGGAGCCCTGTATAAAGCAGGAATATCAATAACATCATAGTGGTAGTGCACCATCACAGCATCAAGAGAGCAGCATGATTAAAGTTGCCCATGTATTTTGTGTGTACCCTTGAGTTCTAACAATACTTTCACATAAAACATTTTTGCCAAGCTGATTTTTGAACTTAAATTCAGCGTTTTTGACGACCATGTTTGCTTGCAGTGTCTCTTCACCAGAGCTACCTCAAAGACACTTTCCAATTCATCAACACAATAAAAAGCCTCACATCTTCCTTTTCCCAATAGATACACTTGTTTTATTAGGCACCCCTCATTCACACTTCTTTTATATACACTTTTGAGTGGCTTAGAAGAAATATTAAAAAGATATAATAATATTTGTATTATTTAAATAGAATATATTAATTATGTATTTATTTCTAAATCCACATGGTAGGGGGTGACAAATGTATTTTATTGGCCTGAGAAGTGCCACATAATCGTATGTATGTTAAGTAAAAAGCGGTGTATGAATGTTTTTATATTGTTTTTCTCTTACTTTCTCCTAATTGGGTGAAGTATCCAATTTATACTCTTGAAATAACCAGATGGGGCAATTTTGACCCGAGAGGACAACACGTGTGATTATGCGCTGCCATTAGAACAATTTTAATGATTAAAAAACAGGATCGTCACTCAACTTTGACATATAGCCAAATAGTCAAAATAATATAAAGTCAAAATAATTAATTGTTTCATTTTATTTTCACTCAAAAACAGGGTTTATATATATATCACAAATTGAAGGCTAAAGGTGTGAAACATAATTGATGGGATTTCATACTATATGCTTTGAATAACAGTCAAACCAGGCAGAGTTATTTCTGGCCCCAGAGGGAAAAGGGTGTATGGCAGAACTTTTTGTGAATGTGTAGGTCGTCCTAAATGCGTCTGGAAACACAAATGACGTACCTGTCCCTGTTAAGTCCCCTCACGCATGCCAGTATTCACAAATAGTATTCCCAAATCTCCCAAAGATACTGCAATAAAAAACATCAGGACACCCTAACCCTAAGCTGTCGCTTCAAATGTGCCAGCCCACAATGCACTGTTAATTACAGTACACAACCATATTACATAAACACACTAGATTACTGTTGAAAATTGGCTGTAAATTAACAATAATTGTTTACAGTGTAGGTCCTAAACATCCCGTTAGATTTCAATAGATATATTTAAAGAAATATGGCGATAGATCTGCCGAGGAGGAACGCTAAGCTGATTAAACTACGCAAAGAGAGGTCACTATTGCCAGAAAACAGAGCATTTACTTGAATCCGCAGCATCTTACTACCAAGTAAAATACTTTTTAATACCAACCTCCCGCCCCTGTGATGCCCCCTGCGACCACTGACCACACACACACACACACACACACACACACACATTCCTTTTGCTTCTGAAAATATGAACAATCGCAGGGGCCACAGGCCACATGCACTTTAAACAAGTCCACAATAAAACCGTGAGGTGAGATGAGATGTAAAGACTTACAGAAAGACCGCAAAAAAAAAGGAAAGAAAATCAATCGTGGCCTTTATATCACCAGCTCCAACTCCAAAGTGTCCTGCTGCTTGAGTGCCATGGGCTGTTCTCTCTTTTCTTCCCGCGGACATGCCCCCTCCGGGGTGGTAGAATAGTCTGAGTGCATGGTAGAGGTCACTACCCACCCACCTGTATTTCTATCCGTCACAACAGCTCCGGCAAACTTAAAAAGAGAGAGGGAGAGAACACGGGACTAAAACACGGAGCTGTAAGCGCATATAGATGAAAGCGAGGGGCCGGGGACTTCTGAATGGCTCCCTGCGGCTGCACTGTGTCCAAAGACAAATATGTTGCCTTGAGCGAGCCATGTCAGAAGCATCGGGGTGCGGAAATGGAGACTGAGCGGTGGCAGACAGGCATGGCAACGGAGTGACGTCTTTATTTCACTGATTTTACTGCAAAGTCAATTTACATCACTGGAAATGGTTTAAATCACACGTAGGTCATATGATGCACATTTAAACCCTTCACTGACAGTGGGAGGTTTATTATTTTGAGACAGAATCACACACAAACACACGTGGTGGAAACCAGGCTGATGCAACCAAAGGCTGGCGTTAGGTAGGTGTCTTAAATGGAGACTGAGTCTGGAGTTTGACAGAAAATGTTTCCCTCTGACTGAGCCTGCCTACATCCAGGAAGTCAAACGCAGGGGCGCATGGGGGAAATTATAATAAGGTGTCATATATATTTAGAAATTCAACATTCTGGGGCACAAGTATAATTATTACAAACAGCAGCACATACTGACAGCTACACTGCATTTGACTAAGCACGCTGCTGGGCTGTAACCACACAGAGACAACCACACACTGTTCAAAGTCCATTCATGCTTCGGCATTGGGCCTACTTGTACCGGCGGGATCCCAGTGAGGGTCACGTTTAGCTAAAACATCAAAGACGTCCGTGACCCAAGGCCCTGTATCTTCACGATAGCCGCTTTCCCTCTCCGCTCTTCTTCTTTTCTCTCCCACAGACGGACATATAGCCGCTATCAGCGCTCCCGTTTAGCAGACGTGTGCAAACCGGCAGCTCTGGCAGAGTTCCCGGAGCCGAGAGCCGTCTCACCCGTCAGATGTCTCAAGATATCCAAATACTCAGAAAATGAAAGCCTGTCTATTACAATACTTTTAAATGTGGAGAAATGTCCTAATTTATTGGTCTAGATATGCAGCCAGCGCCTGTTGTGGAGGACACTGACTTCAAACGTTACAATTTGAAAGGAAAGTTAACATGAAAAGAGCTGTAGTACCAACTTAGTCTTTTGATAACGCCAATTACACTCGAACAGAATCTCTCTTTTTTTCTTCTTTTTTTAATTTTTAACTACAGTGCCGGCAACCTGCGGCGAGCGTGGTGCTAGACTTTAAGCTTCATGGAGTAAAACAGCGGCAGACCATTTCACATGGGGTAAATTGGAAGCGGGGCCCAGTGAGAGGCCCTTGGGGCCAAACTCTGCCAGGTTGCTGGTCTCAGCGCGGGCCTTCCTCGCCAAGCCTGTCTCATTAGTAACACGGGGAAATGTCACAGGATGGCTGCTCGGGTAAAAGAAGTCGACCTGGCTCACCAGTGGAGCGGTTTCAGGGAACCCGCAGCTGGAAGTGACGTAATGGGGAGGGCTCTGAATATTGTCTCACACTTTTTTTTTGTATTTCTGCATTTAAGAAATTACGCAGGAGACCGACATAAGTCAAGAGCGCTTCAGCGGGGGCCGGGTCGGGATGAGGAGGACGTAAGGGCCGAGGTGGGGAAAGTCCTTGAGAAGGATTCTAGTAATATTACATCACTCTCTCTCTCTCTCTTTCTAATTGCGCTCGGTGAAACACAGCGAGGGGAGAGGAGAATTCAGAGCGGCCCACAAGCGATTGACGAGCGAGTGATAAAACGACGCCCTGGACGTTCTGACAGAGGTTGAAATGAGATGCGCCGCCTCCACAGAGACGCAGCAGGAAACTTAAATGAATTCTTACTCGACAAAGCTGTCTCCTGCATCTCTCGTGTCACCCGACGAGTGCACTAATCACCGCTTTGAGGCACTCGCAAGAATTGCCGCAACCTGTCGTGCCGGAAGGGGGAGGAAAGCGAGCCCTCTGCCAGAGAAGGAGAGCGAGGGAGTCTTTAAGACTGTCAATGGGCTGATGCTCTGTCAACACGTCTATTGAGCAATAAGCAGCCGTGGAAAGTGCTTCAATTTTTTTCTTGCGGTACCTGCAGTTTGAAGTGGAAAAATAACAGATGATATTGAACAATAACTAAATGACATAAGGTCGTATTTGCTTTAATAAAGCCACTAGCAGCAGCTGCCATTCAGCTGGGAGGTTTACCCGCAAACAGGCTTGGCACTTTTCAAATTTTCAAAACTGTGATTGAAATAACATGCAGGTATTATTGCATCACCCGATAAAGGCAATTGAGCTTCTTTTCGCTCTGGCAGGATAAATGTCAGATTTTTCTTTACTTTAAAACTTGTGAGTTAAACAAGTCTACTTTTTTATGAATGTTTAAATGGCGAATGGTGACTATATCTTTATTTAAATGAACACCTGACCATACAGCAGCCGTACCAGGGTCCAGTCACATGACACCGATTAGTTTCAGTGGCAAACATCGTAGTGGGCAGTGTGGTTGAACCCCAAAACATATTTGGCATTATATGTATACAAAATGGAGTCAGAAGTTTGCCACACAGTTATTGAGAATGTTTAATAACACATTGATACATTGATGCAGATAAAGAGCTATTTTAAATGGATTAAATTAAACAAATAATGCAATTTAATTTTTAAAAAAAGGCAATGACTTCTTCTGTTTAAAATGTCTGCGTTGGATCAATATTCATATTGCTTAAATAAATACCAAAAGGCATTGACATTTGCAAATGTTTGCTGCACACGGCTTCATTCTCTTTAATGTCAACCATAACACACGGCTGTCAGTGTGTAGAGGGCGACTGCGGAAATATACATCAAAGGCAACGGATTATTACGAAGGCAAAAGTTTGACATTATTACCATTAGTGTTCATTTGTCATTAATTTTGAGAGCAGCTGACAACGATACGTTGATTATGACTCTTGGGACTTTTGAAAAGCGCGAGAAACTGAAGAAGAGGAATGAGACGCGTGACAGTTCACTCATGGCCGACTGGATTCTGTGTTCATGGCACAGATTACAAGACGCGTTGGAAACCAGAACTGATAAAGTGTTACACCTTCACCAACAAAAAGTGACACAAGCTATGTATGACATACGGACTCCAGACAATGTTTCCCAAATTCCATGTGTTTCGTTTGAATTTTTCCCAAATTCGGCGTTTTATGATTTTAAGCTTATTTTGACATTGTCCAATGAATACAATTTCAGCAAGTCATGAGAAAATATTCAGAATGGAATAGACCAATAGCTCCATAAGGTTAATGCAACACAACATGGCACCATTATTGTATTGTATCGAATCACAGAAAGTGATTCGATACAGTTATACAACTAAATCCTCCATCTTTTTCGTAAAATAATATGCTCTAAATAAAGCCGTTAGAGTTGAATTCCTCTGCCCTCAACACTTGTCTCTTTGTCGGTGGCTCTCTGCCGGGTCAGACATTTAGCCTTGTGCGTGATGCATCAGGAGCCTCTTGACCTGCGTCTTTGAACAGCGAGCCAACGCCATTTGCCTCCGATCTAAGCTACTGCGAGAGGAAAAAGTTGTGTAGTGTGAACCACGCTGGCCGTCTCAGAGGGCCTCTTCAACATGACTGTGTGTGTGTGTGTGTGTGTGTCTGTGTGTGTGAGAGAAGGAGCTGAGCTGAGCCCACCGACACAGAGTAGCGGCGTGCACGTCAATGAAACGCAAGTGTCACATCCTAGTTTTCGGGAAACACTGTATTTTTTGGTGAATTCTGTCCGGAACGATATTTCTTTTTGCGGCTGATTCCATTTTAATTGTCAAGTCCTGTGACTGCGTGTGTGATTTCCACGTCGCAGAAATCCTCGGGCTACAAACATCAGTGTGGTGGATCATATTGCAATCAAAACCTCAGCCAGGACAGATTTTCCATGAAGCTGCAAACCCATTATTTTTTTAAATCAGTATAAAAGCAGCTGATGTGGACGGCTCTGACATTTTCGTCGCTTCATTGTGAACTCTTTTCCAGACGTTCTTTAGTACTAGTGTCTGCACTTACTTTAGATTAAAGGGGAGTTTACGCCAATTGCTCTCACAATGTAAATTGTTATGGAGGTGTGAAAATTGAAAAACTGTTTTTTTTAAGCTTTGGCCTCCTGCTTTCTAGTTTTTAAGTTTGCATCTATGTATGCAAAGAAATCGGTTCAAATACTGTTATTGTTGACATAATAGCCACCATTGCTAATAGATAAAGCCGCCCTGCACTACTTAAACCTGTCAATAGTAACCGTGTTGTGAGGCGACTGAACGATTTGCATTATGTACGTGAGACTGAGAAGCCTGTACAAATCGACCAATAGCTGGACCACAAGGAGGGGAAATGCACCTTCAACACATCTGTGGAGAATTCCAAAGACAAGAAAATAAGCAGGATTTGGCTTAAGCCTAAAAGTATGATCAAAATATTATTTTTGACCCTCATGAAGACAATACAGGGCCAGTGGTGTGCGTGGGGATCATGGAGGCCACGCAGGACGACCTGACATCAGGGTGCGTGACAGAAGGGAGGGTCCACAGAAAGTACAGGACATCTCTGAACATGTGTACATTACTTAAACTAAACGGTATGCTCACCTGTGCTGAAGCTATAAACAGGAAGTATTCCGACGTTTTAAAATAGAAAAGCATGTTCTACATTCCTGAATCACCTAAACCCTCACCTGCAAGTGTACTCTGTCCATTATCTATTCCCATCCTGTCACACTTTTCCATTGACATCTATTAATGCAGGTTTAAGGGTTCACACCCATTTCATGATTTTTTATTTTTTTCAAATGACTTCTAATGTCATTGTCAATGTCCACCGTCTTTTATCAGCTTAACCAGCAGAGAACAAAAGGTCAGCTCTTCGTAGGTGGTGGCAGGTGAATGTGATTAGTGTGTGTGTCTGTCTGTGTGTGTGTGTGTGTGTGTGTGTGTGTGTGCGCGTGTGCGTGCGTGTGGCAAAATGTATGACGTGAGGATTAAAAGCACCGCCTATGTAAAACTCAGAGGAGTAAAACAAGAAAAAAAAAAGAGAAACAAACCTCCTTTCTGCTAATCCACTCTTCTGATGTGACCAGATGATGTGGCGTTGCAAAGTCACTTTAATCAGTTCTAATGGCGTGTGAATAGAAAGGATGCGCCCCGAGCTTCCACCGCCTCTCCAGCTGTGTCGCCCAGCACACATCAATAAGAACCCGGCGAGTCCGCGCCGCTGATTCATCCAATCAGAGACTTAACTCTCACTTTGGTCACTCGGGTTATTTCCAGTGTACGAGGAGAGGTAATTAAGGCTGTTTCTCCACAAGAGGAAACCCGCTATCCTACCTTGAGCAGACACATTGCCTCTGGCTGTCTTCACCAAACACTTTCAACCGGATTAGGAGGAAATCATGATCAAAGGTTGGGGGATGGGGGGGGGGGGGATTATATTGGACGTTTGGGGCTGATGGGTCGGGGCACGGTGTGGGCCTCCACGCACCTATGTTTCACAGCCAGGCGCTGACCTAGATACAGAAGGTCAGGTAAGGAGAGAGCCATTGAATATGTGGGCGGTAGCGCCAATGCAAACAAAGGGAGAGGTCTTTCGTGACTTCTTTATTACGAGCCTGTGTTGGGTGTCGATGTGACACACACAGGGCAATAATCAAATTGTTGACAACGTGCAGCTTCAGACGTTTGATTCCCAAATCGCTCGGATACAAAGTATAATTGAGCTGCGGCCTTGACCGACCTCTAGAGCTGTGCCAGGTTCCTTAAATAAAGTGAGTGGGTGACATGTCGGGTCAGCATGACAGAATTTAATCGTCTTCAATGCCGGATACAGGCTTTTACTGTAATTCAAAATCAAAGGAATAGCTTTGTTGTGTGGCCCGAAGCTTAGAGAGAAGATTTTCCTGTAAAGCCCCGACAAATGTTAAAACAATGTTGCTACTGTACCATCTCCAAATTAAAAAAATGTTACTGCTCCGACTATCCTTTCATCCCCATGTATGGAGAGGGATTAACTTGGCAGAGAAGATTCAGACTATAACTCACCTCAGACAAACCCCATTCCATCAGTAAAGGACACGGCCCCGCCCCAAGTACAATACTAGTGCTACATGTGAGTCAACAAAGTACATTTGTGCTTCATTTAATTCGTATTTAGCCCATTAATTGATGACTAATGAGAAGATATAATCCAGAAGAGGAACAGGAGAACATCTGTCGAGGAAAGTGCAAACAGAAGCAGCGCCTCTAAGCTTCACTACTTATTATGTTGCACCTGAAACAAAGTGTTAGGATGTCAGGTTACCAGAGGAGGATGTGCTGGATTTCTTCTTCATCGTGGCGAGGACTTCCTCAAGTCTTTTCACAGTGAGGTTGCCAGGCAACCAACAGAGACTTCCATTGCTCTCCGAGCGAATAAGCGTATTTCCTAAAACGCTGGACTATTTTCTGAAAGCGTTCGCTTATGAAAGACTCAAATAGAGCCGATTAAAAGATGTTGAAATATTCCGGTTTGATATGCGGATCCCGAACCGGGTTTGCGTTTGATGATCTGCTTTCGGACCTCGATCCCGTTGTGGAAAAGATAGTGAGAAAGTCCACGTCACACGCTGCTCCATTCAAGCCTGGAGGCAGCAGAATAGATGAATCCACAAGTTAACCGCAGTCGTGGCTTTGTGCCTTGGCGGACCGCGGTGGATGAGAGGCGGCTTATCACAATGCAATATTTAACAGTCGGCTGAAGACGGAGGCCTTTGTGTATCCAGGAGAACTCACACGGGGCATTTGCTGCAAAGTGCAGCACCACAACATCAATAAAATATGGGCTGTGCACGAGACGGCGGCTTCTGGAGGTTGCTGCAGTATTGTCAGACGATTCCCTAAATATTCAATCAATTCAAATTATGCAATAAAGTGGATTTCAGTATTGGCAATTGCGTGGCCGTGACATATCTGCCAGGACTTATTGGGAAGAAAAAAAACATGTTATTTTTCCTTTTTTCGAGTGTTATTAATAAAATAAAACATTCATCTGAAGCCCGGATTCACTGGTTTTGGAGAAGCACCACTGGCAAGTGACCAAAGCAACAGCTCTGAGTCTCCCTGTCTTCAGCTGCCAGCTTTGCATCTCTTGAATCGGGAAGTTTCACCTTTTCTTCCCTTGCAGATCCTCTCAAGCTCGGTCACAGTGGGATTGTGTCTGTGTGCTGTGATCCTCGGGTGACGGGTGCTGAGACTAAATCACTGCAGTATTTTCCTGGCGGTGTGCACTTCAGGTCATTGTTGAGTCTGATGTCATTTTGCTTTTGGAACAAGTCGTCTGTGAGGACTTCCATACATTTGACAGTGTTCATCATTTCCAGTCTGTTATACACCCCCGCCATGCTCGGCCTGCTGGCTGCTTTTACCTTGGTGATTAGCCAGACGTAGCCCTTGCATCGGGGCCACAGAGTTCGCTTCCTCTCCCCTCAGACCAGAGAGCTGGTTTGTCACGTTGCAGTCTCCAGACAGAATGTCACAAGCATGCTTTTTTTATTCATGTTTTTTTTTTCTTTTTTGGCCACAACAGAATAAAGGCCAGATTGATGGATTGCTGCAGTGATTCTAGTCTTTGTGGAAGGTTTACTCGTGTCTGCAGAGAAACCCGGTGGTTTCTCGGTGGTTGGTCACCTTCCTGACAAAGGCCCTTGTTGCCTGGTTACAGAGTTTGACCAAACAGCCAACTTCTTACTGGAACATACCATAATGTTTCACACAGATGTGTCTCGCTGGACCCTCGCACACTTAAAATGTGTCAGCAGCATCTCTCTCTCTCTCTCTCTCTCTCTCTCTCTCTCTCTCTCTCTCTCTCTCTCTCTCTCTCTCTCTCTCTCTCTCAGATGGATGGATGGATGGATGGATGGATGGATAGACAGATCTGCATATCCATCTATATATCCATCTATCTATCTATCTATCTATCTATCTATCTATCTATCTATCTATCTATCTATCTATCTATCTATCTATCTATAAATCTATCTATCTATAGATATCACATTAATTCTATCTTTGGACTATGGCAATGCAATTGATAACTTCTACAAAACAGCAATAATTTGCTGTTTTGATAGTTATGAGACAGGAGTCAGTGGTACGAATACATTTTTTAAATAAACTGTACTTATTTTCCCCGTTAGCCACCGAGCTAAACTCCTACTTTATGTTTCCTCCTTCATCGACTCCGTATTGAACAGAATGGTGTTGGTCGCGGCCCCATCTGCTTCCAGCAGGTGAGAGAAAAGTCACTTTGTGGTGTGAGCGCTGCTTGAATCACGATACATTATTTTGACTATGCTGCAGGTGCACTCTTGTGAGGTTCTTCAAACACCCTTACTGTCCGGCTTGTGTACAGTAAAAGCGGGTTGAAAACTTTCTGAGGGTAATGAAGAGAAAGAGAGGAGACACGGTTGTGTTTGGGTGTCAGTATCATTCAGTCGGAGAGAAAGAGACACTTTAGATCTGCCACTTGCACCGGTCTTCAGACTCACAACAGGTAGACAAACCATTGTCTGCACCCAAAATGGAACGAATCATTACAGACTTTTTTTTTTAGGCGTCCACTCTAATCTACTGAGTGACCATAGGCCTTTTTCACAGCAAGCATCTTCCCATTTCATGTCCACTCTAGTCACGGGTCCTTCCTAGACTGAAACTGAAGGCACCTGTGTAATGTGCCTGAGGTAAGAGGGTACCAAACGCTGTAAATGCTGCATCAGGAAGGGGACTTTGCTGCTCACTGGCTGAATATAGCCTGTTAGAAGTGGAGAGAGAAATCTAGGACTGGGCCAGTTTCTCTTTCTGCCCAGGTCTGAGCCAAAGTCCACCCACTGCATGAAAACATGGCCTTGACAGCAAACTAATGTTAATTAACGTGACCAGACGTCCTCTCTTTCCCGGACATGTCCTCTTTTCGAGACCTAAAAAATGCGTCCGGCAGGGATTTCCAAAACGTCCGTGATTTTGCCTCGTTGGATATTTTTCTCTGGGTCTTTCACAAACTGGTTATTACGCCTTTACACGTTTTGGAAACGGTATCTTATGTTTACCTTCTTGCGCGAGCCTGTAGAGAGAACTGTCATTGATCGACTGATCTCAGGGTTGCCAGATGCACGATAAATATCCTCCAAATACAACCATGTTGAGCCTTTGGTACTATACTTCGCCATTTCCAATCTGGCAACACTGAACACCTTGTCACCTCCACTAGTTTCCCCCTATACACACCCTAAACACACGCTATAGTATACACACCCTATGTTAGCTGGCAAACTAGCCATGCTACTGAATGAGAAAAATGACACAACTTAATGCTTTAACGACACACACAGCGTAGGAAAGTACATTGCCGTCACCAGATAATCAGTTTTGACACTTCACCAGATGTAGTAATGTGCTGAGAGCTCTATTTCCAGTCCAGGACAGAGCGAGCTCTAACTGTGCCGTGATTGTCAGACTACAAAATGTTAGAAAGATGGAGGGAAGAGGAGAAAATGAGGTCTGATTAGAGGGCGTCCACTTTATTTAGTTTTGAGTCATTTTCAACAATGAAATGTTGATTTCTATAAATTTGGTAGGAATTGTCATTGCCATCTAGTTTATAGCTTAAACACGCACACATGCTAGTGTGCTGTTACTCTTTAATGATAGACCTTTAATAAGATGAATCCACATCTGTGAATGTGGACAAAAAAACAAATGATCATTCTTGTTTATTTCCTTCATATCTCACCCCCAGTCCTACCCTCTGAAGGTTGATGAGCTGGTCTACAGTTGAGTGTTATGAAATGTTATATTGGAATAAGAGGTTATGCAATATTCTCTGCAAACCCTACTTCACAATAACGTCCTCCCTCTGAAGGATACAGTTAAGTGGAGGAATGGTAGCACAGACTTACCCTTTCTCCTCTCCCTCGATGCATCCATCGCTCATCTTCTGCGTGGTTGCTTTGTGACTGGCATGTCCTGTGATGCCACATGTGTAAAGAAAAAAATGAGGTTGGAGAGCCTGCTCTTCACCTCTCCGTTTACCAGCCGCCTGTCATTAGGACACTGCACATGAAAGCCATGACGGATATAAAAAGGAGGGGAAACATCTCTGAAATGGAAGATTGAGTTTTCCTTCCTCCCCCGTTACCCTTTTGTTTGCCTTCCATTCCTCAAAAGTCGGCGTAATATCCATCTGGCTCTCTCGCACCTCAGCTGCATCGTCTTCCATCTCGCAGCTTAAAAGACAGAACAAGAAATGATTACCTTTGCCCAGAGATATCGGGCCCTGACTCCAGTGTAAACTCATTTGGAAAGCAGATGCTCATACATCATATTTCACTCACCAGAATACAAAAGTGATTACCATGACACCAGCTGAACCATGAGTGGCAAACTTAGTTTGAGTACTTCCTACTTTGTTGATGAACCGCCACACTTTAGTGTTTTCCACCTCAAGTACTGAGCAATCTGTGAAGACGGGACATTACACTGGCATCCATACATTCAACAGAATTATGAGTTTCTCCATTCAGAAAGTTGCTTATAGCGCTGGCTGTTTCCACAGACTAATATAATTCAAATTGTCCTCAAGGCTGGAACATGAAACTGTCACTGGCAGCACCTCTACCGTGTTTTATACACTGGGGAAACGCTTAAATCTTCGAAACACAGTGAATTTACAGTACATTTAAATCATTTGGACTTTGAAACGCTTGGAATAATTGATTAATTATTGAGAATGAAAACCTTCTCCGATACTATGGAAACATTGTGCTACTGTACATATGAAGACACACTGCTGTATATTCATGGTTTAAAAGGTAGCTTTCACAGTAACGTTATGGCTGACTATCTGTAAGTATTGGATCCACATCCATTGGTGTCTATTGGTGTCTTCAGGGGTGGAAACTAAATTACCTTTAAAAGTCACGCCCAGACTTTCAGTCAACAAAGTTTCTGTCACGTTTGTCGTGTTCAAATGTCTGAAGTGTCGAGGGATGCATCTGCACCTCGTTGCTCCGGACCTTTTAGGTCTCAGTCTAAAATGCTCAATTTTTTTTTCTCTCGGCCATTTGCTCTGCCTGCTGTGTTCTTGGCGCTGAGGCGACATTTAGACTTTGCCAAATGGATAATTGTGATCACACGCACAAAAAGGCCAAATTGCACTCGGCTGCAGAACTTTGTGGGCGTGTTTCGCACCACAATGCACACATCTTGATGTTATCAGTGGCCCCATCGTTGTCTGGGTTGCTTGTGTTTGCATAGTATACATACATTACGGCATAAGTATCACAGTTAATCTGAATTTGCAAGAAAGAGAAAAATTGATTAAGACTAGTGTTCTTGGATATTTTAGACAAAGAGGGATTTAAAAGACTCAAGATTTCTGAGTGACCTTAACTGTTCTTTTCCAAGAGCATTCATCTTATTTCCATTCTCTCGTGAGGTAATGGGTTTACATTGTGAGTCACTGTGGCACGCAGCTCAAGGCTTTGCAGTGACAGCAGAGCAAACAAACTAATAGGCATTTATCAACAGTATGTTTTCTTTGACAAAGCTTATGGACACACAATATGCTCCAACATTGGAATTAATCAATTATCCATAAAGCACGACTCCTTTGTACACACTCAGCCATTACTTCATGAATTGAACGATTCATCATATAATTTAAGCATATCTCAATTAAAAAATGAATCGCTTTGAGTACTTCTCAGATTCCTACGATATAGTTTGCAGGAACAGAGATTCAAGGTGGTTGTTTGTTTGGATTTTAGCACAAATATGATATATGGTCGTGCTTTGATATTAATTTGAGTCAACTGCTGCTTGAGGGCATGAAACATTTCAGCTGTGAGGGCTTTGCTGTGAGCTTTGTCCTCTGACTAAGAGAGCAGCCCTCTCCTCATGGAGTATTATGATATACCAGTATTCTCCTGGTCGAACACGGAAATGTAGTGTAGTGTTGGCAAATGGACGGGACGTGTTAGTCTCATGATATGCAATGAAAGACTTTAAACATGAAGCTGGAAACTTCTTCTCAATAGAAACATGGCGGTTAAAGATGGAAAGAGATGCGCAGTTCTGTGCTGCAACTAATCCTGGCATGCATATAGGTACAGATTTGATAGGCCAAAGAAAAATGAGGATATTACATATGCAGGTTCCCACAGGGGGCATCCCCAAAGTCAAACTGGAATTGAAATCCTTTGAGAGCCAGCGTTGCTAGGAGGTCAATCACTGAGTTGCGCTACAGCCTGACAAACACATGCGTTCCTTTCTTCAACAAGCCCACACAGCATTGGTCACGTGCTCTCCGCCCCTTTACAATATTTAGTTTTGTAGAGTGAAAGCTAGCAAGCTAGGCTAATTAGCTGCCTGCCGCTCGGGAAGTGGAAGCTAGCCTTGCTCGCTATGGCTAATGTTGGGATTGATAGCTCTGTGGCCTCAGCACTCCACGGATTTTGGGTTTTGTATCGGTAATGTACGGTGACTCAGAGTAACGTAGGGAGATTTCAAATCACACAACATCAACAGACAGTCACATTGCCGCTGCTCCAATAGTGGACAAAGTCTTGAGCTCCACGATGTTGAAAATGATCCTAATTCAAACAGTACAACTTCCAATTTTTCTGGCGTCATGAGAGAATTTCAAACACTCACTGTAACGAAGAGCGAAGGGAGGGGAAGAAAAATGGCATAACCTTGTAAAATGATTTATGATATTTAAGTCAGTGTGTCATAGCTACAAATGTGCCATGGGACTGTGTGCAGTGGCTCCACATCCTCTTTAGCGCGTTAGTACATTGTAATCATCATTATCTCACAATGTTTCTGAGTTGCCACTTTCATCCCATGATACATTTCTGCACTAATTGGAATGTCTTCCAGGATGAGAACACTTTTATCTACAAAGCATTAGTGCGCTGAATTGAACAACATGATAATGATGTTGAAAATACACCAATTTATTCTCTATAGCCCGGCATCCAGGCTGAGCATCAGGAGACATTTATATGCCCGATATTCCTGACACTTATCTTTTACTGATGATGTCCAACAGAGGTCAAGCCACTTGGTTCCTGTGTGATGGGGTAAAGAGGGCAGAGAGGGTTTAATACTTTGATGAAACATGTTTTTGTTCAATTGGAAAGGTGAACATAATCAGTAATCGGCAGCTGCTCGTATGGCTTACAAACTCTTCAGTTTTTTACTTGGAAATAAATGATGAAATATTAAAGCTCCAGCAACAAACCATGCTTGGCTGAGAGAGGCTGTTGCTCTCATAAAATCTCACGTCATCTTAAATTTGTTCACACATTGCATGAATCTATTTGCGCCGTACGAGTGTGTTCACAACACACATCTGCCTCTTAAATCCACAGTCATTCCCACCAGATGTTAGCAGACGTTTACACGGGCCATAACGGTTTTAACAGGCGAGGAAATGCAGCGTGTGAAATATGCCTCGACAAGGCCGAGGAGGCGTCATTTTTGTCAATGTTCTGTAAAATGGGATACAAAATGTGTCACGTTGATGGTCACGTGCGCACACTGGAGCTTCAACGATGGACACGATTTAACCACTGCGACCCTGCTCTTCGTGAAGGCAGATTGACGGACATTAAAAAAGACAGTATAAAAGCCCTTTAAAGACAAAAGTTTAGAGAAACTTTGCTGTGGCCTCTGTTTAGCCGTCCATGTCTCCTTCTGTCTCTCAGGCTCTGTTAAGGAGAATTAAGGGGAATCAGCAGCTCTTTGGTGCCTTTGTAGTCGTGAACTAACTTCCCTCCGATCCGGACCCAAAGCTCCACTTCACCCCTGCTTGCCCCACGCTCCCTCCAGCTGCAGTAGGCTGCTAATCTGGACCCGCTCTTTTGTTTCTATCTACCCTTTTCTTTCCAACTGTGGAGGCCATAATGCAGCGGGCTAGAGAGAAAGGCACAGACATGATGGATAGAAGTGAGCGGCCCACACAGCTTGAGAGAGAACACTGTGAACGCCGCAGCGCCTCAATCAAACACTTTAAAAGCAGCAATCTGTAGCGTTTCTTTGCATCAGGGCAGATCGTGGTGAAGCAGAGTGTGTAATCATACCGCCGGTGAATTAATGATATGGGTGCTGGTCATGCATGAGATCTTTGGCCCTGACGGCCTTTTGCCACAGGATTTACTCAGAGGCATCACACACAAACACTGAAACGACTTAACTCTGATGCTGAGTGACAGACATACAATGAGGGAGAGCAGGGACTAAATATGAAGACAAGACGGCAATTGATAGGCAGTGAAATTATATAGAAACTGTTCGTGTTGTGAACCGGCTGGGAAGGAATGGATCTGAAAGGTTTTACAATCACAGACAGATGTTGAGGCCAGGATATGATGGGATTGGTTTTAGGAAGAGGTAATGTGTCCCACCAACCCCGCTACGCTGGAGCCCACAGGCATATAATGTAAGTGGTAGTCACTTATCTACTCTGTATTCTATATGTCTCACGCATGGCCGACTGCTGTAAAACAGAGCATGGCTGCTGCAGGACCGCCACAGTCACAACTGTTTCCTGTGATGGTTTAAATCGGCTCTGCACTTTCTAACTTTAACTGCAGCCACAAGGTCACACACCGAGGACCTCTTTAGTCGGTCGCAGGGCTGTCGGGGGGAAAAAAAAAAAAAAAAAAAAATAGAGAGCGAGAGAAAGAAATTGTGGCTGGAGAGTTGTTATGAATAAGAAATGATAAATTCATGAAAGATTAAGCCCGGTCCGTACTGTGATTTTAGTTTCTGACTTTGTGTCACTTGCAATGTACCGCGGCCTCCGTGATGACTTCAGGTTTGGTGGCCGGGCGGCTTCAGACTTTTTTTTCTTTTTTTTGGCGCCGTAAGCAAATGTCGCGGCGCGTCAGTGGGCAAGCGGGACAAGCTGACGAGGTGAAGGTGTGTCTGACTTCCCGCTGAACTGTCACTGTGAAAAGGAAGCCCTTCTCTTTCAGGAAGCTCGTGGCTCTTTCGCCATGTACAGCGGGCACTGTCTGATATTTGACATTTTTGGGAAATTCAATTGTAACTCATGTCAGTGCTTCATCATATCTTCATCAGTCTGTTGGGGGGGAACATTGCCAGAGGTTTAGTCAAGTGCTCCCAGTCACAAGGAGTTAAGTCAAGGTTAATGTATAATGCTCTTCAAAAGTTGAATGAATTAGTTGTATTTTTGGGGAAAATTATATAAAAATGTATCCAGTTGAACCAGTTTTACAGTGAAACTTGGAACAAGGCTTCATACTTCAACGACACAATACATGTTTTGCCTTTTATGACATTCACATGCAGTCTTAACAAACATGAATCGATGTGGAACTGTCACATGGCTTAAGATGTGGCAACTGAAGCCACTTTGTAAAGGTAATGGAAATATCCCTGGTTATAGTTTGATGTACATAAAGAGCCATGCAAGGAGTACTTTGTTTTTCTCCACACTTTTTCTGTGAAGGAATCCAAACATTAACTATTCTGCAACTTCGTTTCCATTGTCCAAAAAGGGGGTGAAACTACGTTTGGTCACATTTGTGGACACGGCATCCGAGCTTAAGGCCTGTAGATGGGTGAAAACCTCCCATGGCCGTGGTTGACTGATGTCAGCCGCTCCTCGGTTCATGTTCAACACGTGCAGAGTCAGCAGCAGCTCCTGCTCGCCTCTGTTTGTTCATTGTTGAGCAAAGGTAAGACGAAAGAAAGAAGCTACATGCCATCCACCAAATGGGTCACCAATGGACAGAACGGCTGCTTTTCATTATCATCGGAGAACAATATTTTCTATCTCGATGAATAGGCCGTCTTTTGTATTACGCTTTGCCTTTCATACACTTTCCAATGTAACGTTTCCGTAATGCAGCGTTGCATCTATCGCAGCTGAGACGCGAGTGCACGCCGTGTAGGAATGACACATGTAGATGCGGTGCACCCAACATCCCTGAGCCGTCACCTTCTCAGCAGGTGTTTATTTTCTTTAATTATAATCATGCGGATATGAAGTGAATAGAATTGAATAAACAAAGCCTTGAGCCAAAGCGTGGATTCTATTTACAGTGGATAATTGGTATGGGTATGTCTAGACTCTAGCCTATTAGACACAGCTTAGCCGACCACGCCGCCGCTGATACCACTGCTCGTATTAATCTGAGCAAATAATGAAACGGAGAATGAAAGATGCACCTGAGGCAAATCTACGGGTTCTCCCCGAGAATAATAAGCGGAAAACAAAGATGACAAGCTCTCCTTTCCTTGATGCATCATGGAAGGAGCGTGGGTCAGACGCTGATATTCACAACATCTGGTAAAAGATAGATGCCCCCGCCCCCATCCTCATCCTGTCCATCTTCCTCGCTCAACTCTGCCTCTGTTTGTGAGAAGGTCTTCTGAAACGGTGGACATTCACACAAACTCACGGGCGCACGGTGGTCGAGCTGAAAGAGCACGCCGCCGCCAGCGCTGTGCAGCTGTGCGAAGGTGCTTTTTCCAACCGGAGGTTGAGTTCTGTACAGCCGAGTAGCGTATCCACGTGTAGTATTTCAAACTTAAAGCAGCTTTAATATCTGCTCTCTATTGAATATGGGGAAGCGTACACCCCAGTCATTGTTATCTTTGGCAAACTCGTAGTTCATTCTTCCTCAATTCGGTCTCTTTTGAAACTTTCAAAAGGGAAAAAGTACGCCCGCGAGAGAAGGCATGTAAGGTAACCGGCGAAGCAAGCGCTATTTTAACAGTTCTCCATCTCATGTCAAAGGCTTTCCAGCAGTTTCCCTGTTAAAAAGGTGAGAAGTGTGTGAAAGCTCGAAGGCTGTCACAGCCTCGGCCTGGACCTCCCAAAGGGCAAACCCCGGTGCCGGGCGTCGGGGCTTCACTGCCATCACAGCGAGTGCGGGGCTCCGCTTGTTGACCCTGTATGTCTCAGTGGGCTTTGACATGTTGGTTTTGAATGGTGTGGCTTAAAGTCTCTCGGCCGCCTGCAGGCATGGCCGAGCGAACACAACGTCCAGGTGCCCGTGGGAAAGGTCTCCGATGGATCAATTGTTAAAGAGCCATAATAAGCTGCGGATTGGACTGGTAGGATGAGTCTAAATGATTACAATGCAGTTTATTTTTCTATTTCTCGTGGGTATGGAGGAACACTGGCACTACAGAAGTGAAAAAGGAATTATGTTTGTTTTCTACAAAATACATTTTGCAATTATGCTCAAAACGCCGCCATCAACCGTCCTTGATGTGCTTTCCCCTGAATATTAAACTCCCTTTTAAACCGCACGCTCAACATAGCACAACATGCACTCTTTCAAACACCACGTGGAAATCTGTCCTCTGACATCTCACACTCTGTTTCCCCGCCAGCACGTGGCAGCGGAGGCCGCCTGTGCTTTGCCTCCGAGGGTCCAGCACCATAAGCAGTCACTTGGAGGGGATGAGGAAGCTGTTTTTAATGATCCCCAGAGACAAACCAATATATTTACCATAATCCCATGCCTGAGGGAGCATCAACTTCTAATCACCTCTATCTTCCCTCCCCACTGTAGATAGAGATCAGTGCGCATTATAAACCTCATAAAGCACCAGGCTTTGAGATGAATCTCGCTCTCGCTCTCTGTGCTGAATGGCTTATACACACCGGAGGAAACATTGCTTTGTGGCTTGGTGTGTTTGATTAATGTTTTTCACACCATTTGTTTTCAGAGACATGATGTGATCGTAATGATGTTGGAAATAAGTATTTTTTCTTTCCCCCACTTGGAGAACAACAGTCCTCTACAGTTGTGTACCGTGGAAATCTTTGCAGATGTGTCGAGCATTTTGGGTCCTACCAGCGAGGAGGGAGCTGGAATTGGAAAAGTACTTCCTTGTCACAGAACATTCTCGCGTAGCAGTGACACTGATGTGCCTTGTTGTTTCACTTGACATCACCCGTTTTTACATTCACATTTATTGAGGTGTCGCATCGGAAATGCATTGGCAGATTTGATGAAACGGGCTCGGTTGTTAAAAAACACACACAAAAATAGTTGGTGTGCAAAATGGAATATGGAAGGCCTTTGATGAATCAATCCTGACGTAGCGAGTATTTAACTCACGTCACCGATCATCAGCTGCTGTCAGCGTCTTCTCTGGTATTCCCATGATGTGGAGAAGCTTGTCTTTGTCCTCGACAACCTGAAACAGTTGACATCAAATCACAAATAAAACCAGTTGAACAAATTATTCTCTCGTAGATGGCGACAACCTCTGGTGGAACTACTCTGAATTTATTCGCTCCTAAACAGTTGAAGGAAACGTGCCTAATCAGCATTTCTTTCTTTTTTCTCGGCACTCCAAATGTTTGCTTGAAAATCACTTGAAAATTGAATGGAAGGCCGACGTTCGTGGTCATTGTAGTCATTTTCAGTTTGGAGCTATTTGCTATTTTGCCTTCACCAATAAATGGCGAGAGGTGTATCCATTGCAGCAGCATCATTTTCAGTTGAGAAGCTCTGGCAGCTGTTGCTGTTCACCTAATGTTTGTCATGTTTAAACATGAAATAATGTCTGTTAATCGCATTTTGTTCCTGGCACAGAAAGATTACGTTCAGTCCTATTCACCTCTACGAGACTCCGATTGAGGTTTGAAACCATTTTGCTCGAAGCGTTGATGGTGACTGCCTCCAACATGTGTGACACAAGGTCTAATGTCTGCCAAGAAGATCTTGGCAGACGTCTTCCTGTATCTAAATCTAGGGTTGAGTCTACATCTGAATTTTAAAATAGCCCAAAAAAAGAAGGCGTTTTAGCGCTAAATCCAATCGTCTGGTTTCTCATTGCTCCCTCAGAAGCCTGACGGAGAGGCTTTGACTCTTTACTGTCTTTTTCTGGCAAGCAATCAATTTCTGTTTCTGTCATAAATAATAGAATAGATAGAAGATGTAGCACAACATTATGGTCTCTGATAGTCTCTTGAGGGTTTCTTCATGCGGTAACGACAGGCATCTTTCAAAGCTGATGGCATAATAATCTTCTGACGATAAAATGCAACACAAAGTACATTTAATAAAAAAAAAAACATACTGGCTTGCAAAGTGGGTTTTAGTAAGTATCCCATTTTGGGGGTTTAGGAACTATGAAAATCATCATCGTTTCGTTTTTTTTTCTTCTTTTCTTTTCCTCCACGTTCACAGGTTTAAAAGCCTTTGCATTCAGGCCTCCATTCGACTTGTGACATGAGTCATTCATCAGCGGGCTCAGGCCATCATTATGTCATTTCCCTCTGCCTCAGAGCCATGAATGAATGCCAGCCACTGTCTGCTCTGATGGTCCAATCGCTTGTACCTGCACTGCTTCACTTCCGTGCCCACTTTATATAATTACATGTGTAAGACAGTAATTACCTTGAATATGTGCCGTTTAGTTCATCCAGACAATGCATAATTGATCTTGACTTCTTGTGCCACACATCCACTGTCATCTGCATATTCTGCTCTGTAACTCTTACATATTGGGCATTTCAGGTGACAGACTGTGGGAGTACGTAGTGGAGCGGCACCAGGTCATGTGGCCAAATGAAGTTTTTCCAGCGAGCAGTAATTGGGTTATAGGTTTGTAGAAGGAAGAGGACGTTTCTCTTCCTGAGGGGAGGGGGAATTGTTGGTCCACCATATTGGCAGATCAAGCAAATTAATCCCTTCTTTATTTTTAATCCCTTTCCTTATCATAAGATTATGAAAATCCAGATCTCTCCCTCCTCTCAGATATTAAATTGCACCCATAATATAACTCCTGGCTTAAAGAGAGAGAAAAAAGAGGACGTAAAAACAAAACACAGCCCGGGCCTCCAGCCCTCGCAGATCGCGGCTCGAGTGCTCTTTGTTTTGAATTTCTTTCAGTAATTTCTAATTCCTCCGCTCTGTGAGCCTGGTCCACTGCGCCATGAATAATGTCAGGGGGCAGCCGGGCCTTGGTATTCAGTAGTTGACAAGCTGCTTAAACAGAAGCAAATTGGGGAAAAAATAGCTTTCAGATGCACTTTCATTCCAGTGTGCGGGGGAGAGGTTTAGGCAGGGCTATTTTCTCAGCAGAGGGCGTTTTCACTCTGACAAGAAGACAGCCTCTCTCACTCTAGTGTGTGTGTGTGTGTGTGTGTGTGTGTGTGTGTGTTTTGAATAACTAGTCATTGCAAGTTAATTTGGACACTGCAAATATTTAAAGTCAACTGTTGCCTTGCCGGTGTTTTTTGTTGTTACACATATACAACATCTTGTCATACATGTCATATGTGTGTGTGTGTGTGTGTCGGTGTGTGTGTGTGTGTTTATCGTGACCTCCTCCTCTATTGGTCTATTCTGTCACTGTGGATATGGTTTCTGCTCCTGCAGATTCACTGTATAGCAATTAGTTTGTTAGTTTGTTCATTTTGTGTCGCGCCAATTTTGTTCACACGTGTCAGCTGCCACATGAGGGATGTTCGGAGTAATTAGGTGAAACGTTCTACAGACTTTCTCGTGTTGGATGTAGATTTGAACAAGGCGACCCGACGCCAGCCCTCGATGTGTGTCGTCCATGTGGGTTTCTGATTCTCGTGCCTGCAGCCATGAACTGCTACAACTTGTCAGAGTGAAATTGCCGCTCTATAATTACCTGAGAACTCCAGCGCACAACCTTCAAAAACCACACGTGGACTCGCTTGCAACGGAACTGAACTTGGACCTCGATGATTAATGCACGTCTCCACCGGTGGCTTCGACTGCAGACAGCCCGCTGGCACCTCAGTGACAGGAAAAACAGGCTGTACGTCAACGCATGTGAGCGCTTTCTGCGCCCCCTCTTGTCTTGGGTTAACTCGGACATTAATTGTTTGACTCTTTACAGAGGGCAGACAAGAGGAAGCCGCAGTACCTGCGACTGGTCAATGAAAACACTGCATCATTAGCACATCATTGGTTTCGCTGAATGCCACGCGGCCACGAGGGGGACACCGAACCGTCGGGATTCAGCCGACAAGCCGAGCTCGCGGTTTTTGTGTCAGAGTCCGCGTTGACCTCTCAGAAAAGGCCTCTGGAGAGCGCTACTAACCTTCTGCAGAAAGGGGAGTCTGCATGTTTATATGCATGTGTGTGCTATATCGTCACCTTCTGAAAATAATGGCCCAAGTCATTTATTTCAGGTTTTTCAGGAAAACACACACAAAAAAAACTTGACCAAATGTAATAGGGGTGCACAAGCTGCCTCTAGACACTGCACACTGGCATACTGTAATAGCCGTCAAATTATGTTCTGATTACTAATATTATGTTTGAGTGAGAAAAATGCTGTCAAATCGCTAGCTTCGACGCTAGCTTCAAAATGCCATCTTGAAAAGCTTGTAAAATTGCCTAAGTCACATTATCTTCTGACTTAGGCAAAATAAAAGGGCCAAAGTCAGACTCTTGACATAGGCCGTTATACTAAAGGAGTAGAATCACATGATCTCTTCAACTGAGCGTGTAGGCGATTCCACCTGAGGTGGCCAGTATCACCAGGAGATGATTTAGGCAAGAAAACAATTTTTGCCATTATTTTAGGAAGGTGAGGATATGTAATGGATGTTTGCCTGTTACTCGTGTGTCTGCACAAGGCGACTGGAAGAGAGAGGGTGAGGGAGACGGGAAGGGGGGTGCAAGAAAGAGAGAGGAGAAATGAAAAGGAGTGGAGTGTACTCGTAAATCAAGCCAAGGTCCAGCCAGTTGCTGCTTCCACTGCAATCCCCCCGCCACCCCCTCCATGTTTCCCAACATTTGACGCGTTCCATCTTCTCTTTTAATCTCATCAACCTCAACAAGTGCAGCAGGAGGAGGAGGAAGAGGGGGGGGGGGGGCTCCGCTGTGTCAGATGAGGTCTGTCGATATCTCTCATCAAACAGGAGCTGATCAAAGGTCTGCCTCTGCCCATGCAGGCGCAGGGATTAAGCCACATCATGCACAACCTCCTTCACAAAAAAAAAAAAAAAGCCTCTCCACACGAATAAAGAGATTAAGTCGAGAGTGAAATCTAATTCAAGGGGGATTGTTGAAACGGGGCCGCCAAGTCGTGCTCTCCACCCGACTACATCTGTGTGCGCGCGGTGCGTCCGGCTACTTTGTTGAGCGTTCACGGTTACAAGCTGGTGTTTTGTCAATGGATGAACTCGCTCGATAAAACCACATTCATTTCATTTGGTTTCATTCAGCGTGGTGTTGCTTTGATGTCCTAATGAACTGAAATTTGGCGAAAAATGTTAAGAAAATATTCCAAAAAACAATATGATATTGACACAAACCTCTAAGTCATGAGTTCATTGCTGATGTATGTGTGATCCAATTTATATATGGATGGAACCCCACTCTTCACGTGATGCCTTCCTGTATCTTCTTTCTCCTGCATCAACAAAGGTTTGAAGAGAAATCTTTAAGTTGTAACAATGGAGGTCGTCCTTGGCGCCCTTCCAATAATGCCAGACCACGTCTCTCTGAGGGCCAATCAAGACATTAGCAATACAGGGCCAATCGGCAGGTGGGATTAGTGAGGCTTTGATCCAAGGCCTGGGCTTTGCTTTCACTGATCCACTCCTCACAAAGTATTTACAGGCTTTGAATTGCCAATCACGTTCCTGTACGACACAACCCGAACATTGGAGTGAAATGCCTTTTCCATAGACCCAACGTGCGAGGTCATTGTACTGGACACGGAGGCTGGAATGCCCTGGGATATAATTGTTTATGTATTGCTGTTTATTGGTCACAAAACTGTGTTGTTCCCTATTAGTGCTGAAGATATTCACAGACCCCAGACGGGTAAACCCACTTCACCACAAAGCACTGCCCGTATTGATTTGCTAAAACGACTGCTCAGGTTTACATGTGAACGGTGTACATGTGTAGGATGCATTGCAATCAGAGGAATCCAATTTGTTTAAGGAGGGAGGAAACCACAGATTCCTGCGGTACTGTAAAGCGCATTGGAGACCTCTGAACGATGGTAAGTGGAAGATGGCCGGAGAACTTTCCTCGACAGAAGCAATGCTCATTGGATGGAAAGGGGCCATGAAGTATTTAAAAATACATAAATATCAAATGCATGCTCGTTTAATAGATTAATGTCGAGCATCTCCAACCAACACCTTTTTCTCTGCGGTCTGCGCTCGCCGTATTGTGAAGCTGTGAAAGGTTGTTCATCATGTCAAGTGAGGTTGCAGCAGCATCTGCATGCATTGCTTACTTTTCACCCAGCTGTTATTTTTGGGCAGTGCATGCCACGGTTTATTATTCAAAAAGGTCAGAGAAAGACAGCCACACAATCCTCTCCTGCCTTTTTGTCATGTGATTGCACATTTGTTCTGCTTTTAAAGGGAGTTTCAGTGAGCAGAAACACTTTATTTGTGGAGTCACAAAAACAGGCACAACGGTAAAAAATAAAACATCTGCATGCTTAAAAGCCCACAATGACGATGCTCACATGCTGATGTTCAGCAGTCACGTTCATCTGGTTCTTCATCCGTTCAGTGAGGCTCAGTCTTTTGGGATGTTGACGGGTTAGTCAAACTTTCAAACAACTTAATTTCCTCGCCATTGAGAGGTAAACGCACCAACACACGTACAGTATTGTCATGTGCAGAGGTGTCCGGTTCTGGTTCTGACCGACAGCAATGTTTAGATATCAATAATGCAAGAAGTTCTGTATAATGGGTTCCACCTTTTGCTCTTTACGCTTTTTTTATACGTTCAAAAATGGTTCCCACGCGGCCAAAGATGGGTTGCCAACGTGTCAAAATGGTTGCTTACTGACAAGTTTGACCATTGGCCCGAAAACTGGGCGAAAAGAAATGAAAATCAGTCTCCTTGGCAACATTCATTTCTCTGTCAAATTTCCTTGCGATCCATCTAAAAAGGTGTCAAGACATTTCACTGTCAAACTAAAAACTCAACTCATCGTGACACAAAAAGACGAGATCACCGAAACCGTTAAGCGACATCCACCTGCCACCTTCACTCCATGACAATGCAGCAGTTGTTGAGAGATGTGAGTTGCTGGTTGCTGCGGCTCGGGAGGCAGCGAGGGTCGGCCTTCAATCACAAGGTCGCCGGTTTGATCTCCGCCTCCTCCTCGTGTCAAAGTGTCCTCGAGCGAGACACGGGCCGGAAGCAGCTTTGGTGGTAATTGGGAGTTTCTAGATGCTGAGGGAGCGTTAAAAGCAGATCTACCTGTGTGACAAATGATGAATGAATAGATAAAAAGACTGATGATATCATTTGTGCAGGTCCTGACACAAGGGTTCATCTAAACTCAGTATCTTGAGGAAGATGTAAAGTCTGACATTTTTAAAGTGGCACTTTGCTTTGTTTCTCCTCATTGTTCCTAAAACACGTCACATTTCCGGATCCTGACACGCCAACAGCTGCATCACAAGATCAGGATCCTCTTCTTCTTGGTACGTCTGTTAGATAATGTACAGCATTTACTTTGCATGAAAGAAGTGTAAACAACAGTGTGCGCACAATCCATATTCTGTTATTCCCAAAATATTGGCTTTTGTCCTGGCGGCACTTTGTCAAACATTTGTGCTGAGATGTACTCTGTTCTTCTCGGGTATCTTTTACAGCAGCACTTTACCTTTTTTTTTCCATTTCTGATTTTATCTTTTTTCACTCATCTTTCTATTTCAGCTTTGCCATGCAATTACAGCGCCCATTAATGTCTCTATTCTCTCCCTCGCTCTCGACAAAATGCCCCAGATCAGTGTCAAATGTGGGGCGGGGGGGGTTGGGGGGGCAGGAGTGGGGACTGAAATAGTCTCCCTGTGACATGCATGTAATATACCAGCCTTGAAGGATGATTCAATATTTATTCACAAATGTTGGAAAGCAGAGAAATTGGAAGACTAGTAATGTTTCAAATGTCTTCTTTAGTTACACACAGGACGAGGTTAGCTGCACTTTAACCACTTTGTGAGATTCAATATATTATTTAAAAGAAATCAGGGGCACCACGGTTAGAATATCTGGCAGAAGGATCAGATATTTTTTCCATGCAAGTGAACGTTGCGACATATTTTTTTTTTTGGTCCATCATTAATCACAAAAAGGACACAATATACAGACATCATCACAAGAAGAACTCTGAATTTGAAGGGCTTTTTTTGTTGCGTCTTTCTTCTCTGCTGTTGCAGGATATTGTGTATTTGTTCTCTGAGTTTCATCATGCCTCAGCATGTGTGACCTTCAGACTCACCTTGGCATAAAGAATGTATACATGAAGGGATGTTTACCAGCGACGACCGTATACATGCTGAGGGCTTCTCATCATTGCCATGCTAGAAAACAACACTCATCATCCTGTTGTCGCGGGTGTGCGACGACTCACTGGCGGATGCTCGCCGAAAGAGCCGGAGCCTGAGAGAGTGATGCCTCGCACCAATCCCACACACGAGAGACACAAAAGGGCCGCGCACCTCTGGGATTATGTCAAACTTGCACCAGTAGACGAGCTCTGGGGGTTGTGATCCCTCCAGGTGAGGCTGCCGTGTCCTCAGCTGTCCTCGCTTGCATTTGTTTTCTGTTTTTTTTTCACGGCGCGCTCGAGAGAGATTAGCGTGAAAGTGAAATTCTAAAGAGACACCTTTAAAGGACCATAAATTACTGTAAAATTGAAAGCTTTTAAACATAGCAGGTATATTATTTCCTCTTGACAGTGCAGAGTGTGAAACAATCAGCCCGCTCAATACATTGTCCACAGAAGCCCCCGTGCATTAGGACAGCAGGCCGACATGAATACCAATCAAGACCGATGATCTGAGAGTGCGGGCAGGAAAACAAAACAAAAAAAAAAACAGCACAGGGAGTTGAGATATCAACCCACAAGCTGGAATCCACAGATCCGAGATTACTCACGCTGAAAGAAGACATATGCAGCACGTCTTCATCTACACGCGTGCACAGAACACTTCGTATGTCTTGGCATACGAGCTCTGCAAGTACACCGCACCAGCCGGCTATTATGAAGCGTGAAACATGATGGTGCATGTAAAACATAAGCCATCCTGTATGTTGTATTATGAAGAGGAACACGTATCACCAGCCCATGACTGCTGTAAGATAAGAGCATCAACTAAAGGCCTCAAACAGCTCATCAGCTTGTCATAAACCTTTTTCTTTCTTTCTTTTTTGTGGAATGGATGAAAAGGCTCATCATGTAAGTCCATCCTTTCCGAGCGGTGGCTGACACTAATGAGCAGTCATCCATCACTGTAATACAACCAGCAGGAAGATTATTCCTGCAAGTTTCTGTCCTGCCGGTGAACGTCCGGTCATCAGCGTGAGGTATGGATGACTCTCTGGTGGCATCATGGGGCCGCAATTGCGTTCTCGTGACTATTTATCAATCTCCCGGCTCATTGATTTGGTGTTTCATTTCAGGATGGTAGATTGTTGATTCTATTTTTAGACTGTAGGCTCACGTACGTATGCCTTTTACTGTTAACAGGGGTGTGATCTCAATTTGGCAGCACAGATGGCCGGCTCTGACCAGGTATGGTTCTCTACGCTATGAACTCTGGTGCAATCCTTTCAGGTTGTCTCCATTTTCAGGCTAGTTTCGTGGATTTGAAGTTCGCTGGAAACGCCGTGTGGCGATACTTGTTGGAAGGAGTGGCCACTGCAGGCACATCTTTTCTGGAGATCTGTACTCTACCTAGTGCAATCTTCTAGTTCTGTTTCATTTTTTCCTGGTATCCTATATGTGCCACTGCAGCGTATCTCAACACAAATCATCCATCATCACTGGATAATAAAGTCCAGGTAAACCTGTGATGTGAAAGAAGATATTTTCTTATCAGCATTTGTTCCCACTGCCATGCAAACATCCGAAGATACTGATAAACAGATGTGTATAACTCATGACCGGACCAATGTTTTCACAGACAGCTTTTTCTAAAGCGTGCCTGCTCGCGCTCCGGTGCTGTACGGTGCACATCAACACTGTCAGGTTTCAGGTGCCTCTGAACAGTCGCACAGAGGGGGGGGCGGGGGAGACATTTCCTCATCAAAGTCCTTCCTCTCGCAACATTTGTCAAGGAAACCCAGTGGGATGCTGGGAAAGAGCAATGGCGGCGCTCTGGAGTGAGGGCCCATGCTGCTGTCGGGCGCTCACAATGACAAGAGACGCTTTCATAGTTTCTGGATGGAGCTTTTCTCACTGTCTTATGGAAATGCTATTTTGTTTCACATCCTTAAAGTTTGAATGAACACAAACACAAGATGCAATATGAGTTTAGATGAACGGTGGGGCCATAGTGGCGACGCTTCGGGGAACGTTTTCATACATGAACCCTTTGAAATGCACTTTTTACTGATTTTATTGTCGAACAAACTGCTCCCTGATGAGCCCATTAAAGCATGTATTTTTTCATGTAAAGATGAACTAACTACTTAGTGTGTTGGCATTGATAAATATAAAGGCTCATTGTTTGTTCTGTTGTCTCTGTTGTCTTCCTTTTGAAGTTCAAAAACTCTGCCATGAAGTGGGAACTATTTTTTAAAATGGGTTTTCCGTAATAAATCCAGAGGGTGTGAAAAAAAGACGTATTTTTCTTTTTATCAATCTGCTTGCTGATCTTTTTGTGCGTGGGCCAGTGAATCCAATCACAAGGCAACCCTCTAAGCCCTTTGATTCCAGCAACAAAAGTTGATGGTCTCCCAGCATGTAAGCTGCCTATCAGATAATAAGGGGGACTTGAATACCAGCGGGTGTGCTGCAATGAGTGTGGCCCTGGTGTTTCCACCTGGCGACCAGCGAGTCTTCGCCGGCCCTGTCTCCTCCGCTCTCTCCTGGGAAATCTCCCGAGAGCAGCTGTCCTTATCAATGAGCCGGCTCCCCGCTCACTGCTTGCCTGGGCCGCGTTCTCCATGACAGCGGCACTGAGGTAGCGGTAATCTGCCAACACTTGGACAAAATTAAACCGGCAACCGGGGCCACCGGGGGGAGAGGCAATGGGGAAAGATTCCCTGCTCCCCATGATACGGCAACAGAGGCCACAGACATTAACGTGGCTTTGCATCTGCAAGAAAGAAGCATGGGTAAGCATATACAAATCTGAAGCCCTTGGGGCGTCTACTGTTGCTTTCCAGCTAAATGGGTCAGTTCACCCCCCCAAAAAAACATTAAAAAACTGTTTTCTTTTTCCTTGACTGCTGTCTGCCCATCCAGATGTCATTACTGTGGTTTGATCAGATGTGTTTGCTCATTTTTGCTCCAATACAATTTGTTTTTTTTTTGTGCATGCTCAAACTGTCAAACCCAAGAATATGTGACATCTTTGCCGCAGCGCCTTGGTGGGAACCGTTATGCTGAGGATTCTGTAGAAAGAGACATTATTTGATGTGTTGACCGGCAGACAAATCACACTGTAGCTAACTGGACAGACAGACAAATAGTAGTCGTTCTGAAAGTAAATCTGAAGTCATATTTTGCATGAACAGATCCAAAGTTTTTCTCCGAACAATAACCAACTTATTTTTCTGTGATGAGGCATTTCTTGGGGACGCCTTAATAGAATTTCTTTAAATATGGCACACACAAGGTCCACTCAAACTCCAGATTTCATGTGCTAATCAAGACAACTTCGCACACATGTTTCATTGGATAATATGATAAAGCGAGGACATTTTGGACGGACGCTTTGGACAGGATGCAAAGTGCAACATGACCGGTTGGCGGAGGCGTACTACTACCACGAGCCCGTACCTCTAGTTGTTCGCATGTTGCACATTTACTTTAACATACATGCAATCCCTTTAAATATACACGTTGAGTCAGGATCAGTCGTCAGGCTCTCCATCGTTGGTGCTTGGTCGCCTGCAGCTCCCGCTGACAGAAAATAATCATTATTGTTAACCTGGAAATTTAAAATAATGAAATGCTTCCCAAACAGGGAGTAATTAGTCGTCATAATATTATTCAAAGTACTGCAAAATACCTGTAGAGATGGAATAGCAGCGCAGTCTTTTGAAGCACTATTGTACCCATTTTTGTAGTAAATTGATAAAAGTGTGCAGGATATCTGATACATTAACTGCTGAGAAAATGTATTAAATTAGTCAAGAAAGCTGCAAAGACATGTAGCTGGCAGTGTGCAGAGATGATGGAGCAGTATTCAACCCATATTCTTAAGGACATTGAAACGGAAAATAATCACAAGAAGCAGCCGACGGCGATGAAAACCACCGAGAAGAGTTTGAGAGGAGGAACTGTGAATTCCAAGAAATAAATTCCTCCACTGACATGAAACCACACACAATGCAAAGAGGGACGAACACAGAGCGGTGCTATTGAACGATACCATGTTAAAACCCAGCGCGCAGTGTGTAATTGCTGAAGCCATTTCTCAAGCTTTTTCCTGAAGCCTTTTCGTTCCGCTCCGACACCCTGCTGTGAAACCGCCGCACCGTGTCGTCAACATTACGAGCGGTTCAGGGTGGAAGAGACTCGGTTATTGCAGATGAGACCAAATTCTCCTTCCCCTTATTTCAAGTATCCTGGGAAAGCGGCGCAGCTCATTGAGGGCTGAAACAAGGAGGGAAGGGAAGCACGAGGATTAGATAAAGTCTGGCTCGTACGGAGGCGATAATAAGCGAGGCAGGAAAGTGAGGGGAAAGAGAGGGAAATGGAGAGAGAGAGAGAGAGAGAGAGAGAGAGAGAGAGAGAAAGGAGGGAGAGACACAAACGGATGAAAACAGAGAGGGGGTGGTTATAAAATGATTAAGGGCCGTGCAATATAGAATTTCATGATTTGAAAAACACAAGCAGGTCTGTCAGATGGCTCTGCCTCGCCATCTGTCCACCGCTGCCAAAAATGTACAGCGGGGGGGGGGGGGGAAAGATCTGTGACGCTTCAATGTTTTAAACTCCGACCGTGAACAGCGATCCAGCAATACTGAAGTACTAGTTTGACATCTGAAAGGTATGTCAATATCGTTGTATCATGCAAACACACACATTTAAGACAGATACGGTGTATGGTGTAAGAGAGAGAGAGAAAGAGAGAGAGAGAGAGAGAGAGAGAGAGAGAGAGGCTGTAAATTATTATACATATTGAATTAAGGGTTAACAGTGAACATGCTGTAAATACTCGTCTGGTATTTTTGCTTCATGGAGGCTGTGGCCCCGTCCTGTCCGGAGCCTGTGAGTCTGGACACACAGACAAAGGGCCAAAGTGCTCCTGCACGCTAACGCTTCATGAACACACACACACACACACACACACACGTACACGCATACACACTAAAAGAGTGACTTTTATTTTGTAAACCCCCCCCCCTGGCATGTAAAGTGCACTTGGTTTGATCACACTACTGTACACAAGGAGAGAAGGCAATATTGACTCCCAGTATCATTTAAAAACAATTGATTTTTTTGTATTTTTTCCCTACTCCTCATAAGAGGAAGGTGCATTATAGTAACATGACGCCTCCTCATCTCTGCAGTATGATGAATGGCTGCGGATAACTCCCCGAGCATTTGAGCTTCTGCTTACTCTTTAATGTGCACCGCTTCAAAAGGTAACGATCCGAAAACGTGTTTATTTAAGGCTCCGCGTGTAGCATTTGAACGCGGATGAATTATTATCGCAGTCGGTGTGATCTATCAGTTTTCTAAACAAGGGGCCGTGAATGAGAGTCATCGCTCATCGGGTGACACTAGATTCAGATTTGGAGGAAAAACAGCTTTAACGCACTAAACAGGAAGAGGGCATCGGTACCGCGGGTGCTGGTGACGGTGGAAACACCACCTGACGTATGGCAGGACTGAAGGAGAGAGAGAGACGGATGCTACTGTGAGTATTTAACGCTGCATACGGATTTTTGCTCATTGCTTTCTCTCTCTTTCTTTGTAAAGAACAGTTATTTGGACTTCTTAGTTTGGAGGAGGGTTTAGATTAAGTCACAGAACATGCTTAACTAACTAGTAGTAACTAGTAGTAACTACCTGAATTAATCATGAATTGCAGCATTTTTTTAATCATCTACTAACACTTTACAAATGTTCTTATTAATCATGTATAAGTCCTGGATAATTCATTTACAAATGGGGGTCAATCATTTATAAAGTATGAAACCCTAGCTTATTAATCAAGAACTAATCATTTATAACTGTGTTCATAACATCATTTGGTAGCACTTCTTATAAAGTCCTACCAATTTTATGTTTTATTATGTTCATAACATAATTTGGTAGCACTTTATAAGAAGTGCAACCAAATTATGTTCTGAATTTAATGATATATACTTTGTGGGAAGCTGTACTTCTGGAACGAGCTCTGTCCACCTCCTGTAGACATTTTGATGAAGATATATTCCAGATGCAGACACAGGTGTAGAGTTGCTTTACAGTTGCTTAAAGTATTTGAGTAATTCACTTGACGAATGTTTTACGAGGAAAGAAATCCACTCGACACACGTGTGACCTCGGCACAGTAGACACGATGCATTCTGGTGAGAAACATCGATTACATCACATTTCATTTAGCTGACGCGTTTATCCAAAGCGACTCACATCTTTTATACAGCGCGGACACAGCAACGGGGAGCAATTTGGGGTTGAGTGTCTTGCTCAAGGACGCATCGACAAGGAGCTGGAGACATAACTTTTTGATTGTTCACAAGAACCCTGAAAAGCGCCATCAACAGCCGGCGTGACATCTGTGTGTATGGCTTCTGGAGTTTATTTATTATATATGTCAAGCACCACAAAAAAATAGGGACATGTATTCAAATATATGATTTCTCAGGAAAGCATTTTTCGAAAAAGACGATAGTAAGAAGTTGCTTTCCAAGCAGCCATGCAGATGAACAAAGTGATCTACGTAATGAGGCTATGACTGTTTAAGAAAAAGGCTCTCACTCAGCAGTATTAGTTTATAAGTTATAATGGCCGACATAAAAAAAAAAGAGAAGGGGAACGACTGTGCCCATCATATTACCAGGGCTATTCCGATGCGTGTTTTACCTTCATAGTCCTCCTGGATGATTACAGCGGCAGCTCAGTGGGAGGTGAAATAAAGCTGCCCGGCTGGCTCTATAGCTAGCATCGGATGACTTAATCAGGCCATAAAGAAGGCCTCACTTACAGATGCTGTGTTGCCCCTGTGCTCCGCATTTCATCAGCCCCAGGGAAGGGTGAAATATGCTTCCTCTGAAGGTAATGTGCCCTATCTCTGTCCAAGCGGTGACAAATTTATCGCCGCCTCGACTATTTACAATCCATCCGAGCCGTGATGATCTGGCTTGTGTTATTTAAGCTGCAGAGGTACAGCCGTGTTGATAATGCTGCCGTTGTGAGGCGCCAACAAAAGGGGCACGGCGAGAGGAAAAAAAAGGTACAAATATAGTTTTTCTCGTTGCCACATGAGCCGGTTTAGCTGCTTCGCCGTGACGTGATTAAAGTAAACCAAAAATGGCTTGAGCCGCATTCAAAGAGGCGCAGCAGCGTGAGTCACCCAGGCAGACGTGGTCCAGTCCATGTCAAAGAAAGGGTGGGATAATCTCATGTTCCTCCTGCATGGTCACGGTCTTCTGGATTAATGAGAGTATTTCAAGTGACTGTCCGACTACCTCGGCGAAAGGGATCGAGTTTCCAGAAAGCAATTACGACGAAACCAGAGGCATCTGATTCTTCTGCGGGAGCTAATTTGCGCCTCGCATTTGATGAAGCTAATTAGCCACATTACAAACTACAATTCACAACAGTATAAAAATATTGATTTACGAACGCACTCGGCGATGTATACAACCCACAATCAATAAAAGCTAATTTGCACTTGCTAAATTATGAATGATCTGCGTTTGCTGCAATGGATTGCCAACGATATTCTCAGATAATGAAACGCACGAGATCAAACTACTACTTACATTTTTAAGTAGTGTACTTAAGTACCCAAGTGCTCAATCTGCTCAGTTATTAAAAAGGTCCCAAAAACATCATGTAAGTTTTGAGGAATTTACACATTAGAAGAATCAAGAATAGCATTTGCATTCAATTAACTTTGCAATAAGAACGCTATCACATCCTGTGAGCCATCAAACAAGTTATCCACCTCAGCGACGTGCAGACTCCTCAGCTCCAGTTTGCATGGAAGCGCAACCTGCCGGGTGGACCATGACAAGGAAATCCAGGTCGCTGAAGGGTACGGGCGGCTGTTTGAGCAATTCTCCTGTACATTTAACATTAAACACAGCGCCGTGAGACGGTATAACCACAACACCCACCGCAGCACGAGCCAGGCCACCGAATACCAGCTCTCTACGTTCGACGCACTCTAATCCGAGCCCCTCATGAGATCATTTAATCAAGGAATATCTGGTATTTTACATCAACGACTGAGACGAAAGTCTTGATTCAAGACACCAGACACCAACGCGTTATCAAGTATAACCCCCAGCAGAGACCATGGAGACTGTTTCAACTTCCCCTGGATGGCTCTTTGTGTCTGCTCCTCTGGAAACTGTCATCAGATCAGTGTTTCCCGTAGCTTCAACGCTGTCTTATCACAAATCCCTCATTCCATCAAGGTAACAGGACGCCGGCTGGACGTCTGCCACGGGGTCATGTTGTTGTGCTCCAATGTGAGAACATTGCAGTGTTAGCACAACTCAAAGCAATAATATTCCTCATCTAAAGGGCAACGTGGCTCCGAAGGGAGAACTCGTGTCTGTACGGCGTACGCCCGTTAAGTCATCAGGAGTAAACAAGGATGTCTCAATGTCTAACTCATTATAACTCATTTTTATCTTAGGCGGCAACCTCCGTGTCTGGAAAGTAAAGCCACTCCCTGAAACCTGCATCCTGTGTCTCTGCAAGAAAAATGACGGCGTTACCGGCGCACAAGGGGATGGCGTCCGTTCCAGAGACCAAGAGTTTACAACTGGTGATGGCGCCGCCTCCCGGTTACAGCGGACACAGTTGGCCATTTCAGCGGGTGTGAAGCCAGTGAGGGTTGCTGTAATTGTCACTGCTCTTTCCAGTCCTTCAGGTTGATTATGGCGTTAGAACTGTAGCCGGAAAGGTGTGAACCTCTCACAGGTCACACTCGCCCCCGATGACGGTCCACAACTGGCAGGTGAAAAGGAGCCGCTCGACACCTCGCGGGGACGGAGCGAGAACGTTGCCGTCTTCGCCGTCAACGGTAGAGTTCGCAGTGCGAAGTGAACAGTGCCTTCTGGACTGAGGAGAAAGAAGAAGAAAGAAACAACGTTGACAACATTACCTCCAGTGGGTTGAGTGCCAATCACACCTCTCAGGCCGGGCCCGACGTGATCGGCGCACGGATAGCCGACCTGTTCCACTGTGCACACACGGTCGTCAGACTGCCAAAATAATCAAATAAATACATTTAAAAATCAATGGTAGAATGTGCCGGTGTTTTTAACATCCCCTGTTGGTTTGTCCGCCTCTCTCGACACGGTGGGTTCCCGACATCCTTTGCCTTTTCCCTGTGTCAATACGATTCCCTTCCACTTGTCCTGCTTGCCTACTTCCCTCAGCAGTGGCTTAGAAATTATGATTGCTTATTGTACTGTGACTTTCCCAGCCACTGCCTCTCAGTCACCTACACACACAGTTTACTTCCTCTATTGTAGCCTCGGGTCCCCAGCCTCTCTTGCTCTCTCCATCTAGACCTCCCCCCGCCCCCTGCTCCTTTCTCTCCTTCCTCCACTCACTTCAGTGCCTTTGTGATCGGAGTGACAGGCTCTACAATATGTCGCTGCAGATCTACCTCACCTTTAATATTTCAATAAAATGCCAATGCAGGGTGGTGTGGGACCCCGGGGAATGACTGGCGGAGGCCTGTTCGGTCTTGCTGTCCGTCTCCGGGTCTCATTCTCGCTCATCTACCCTTTCAGTCAAGACAAAAGGCTAAACAAACAGCCACAACCAGTAATTATCCCAGAGAATATAGAGGAGAGATGGATCCGTGTTCATCGCAGCTGAGGACACACAAAAAAACAGCACAGGCTGCCATCTGAGTTCTTATTGTCAAAGCTAATAAAAAGCTAATGAGAAAATATAAAATATAGAAAAATAAAATAACACCAAAGCACCTTTGAGGGACTTTTTTTTTATAAGTCTGAAGTTAATAATTGTGTACAGAAGCCTAAGTGAAAGCCACATTCATCACAAATAGTGCAGGTCCCCATATATCTGCAAAGTCCTGATTGGAGTCAAAATATATACGACGTGCAATAAGTCATTTGTATTATTAATATAATGCCAAAACCCATAAAAAAACAATGTTTTCCACGTCACATTTTTTCTTTCATCTCTGATTTATCCACACGGCATGTTGATATGAATGTTGTCCTCTTCGGTTCTGGCTGAAGTGTGAATTACTCAAAATTTAAGAGCAGCAGGAACCAACACATCTTACTCTAATGGTCACACCAATAAACTACTGTAAATGTTGAACTGTTTAGTAGTTTATAGAGTTGTATAGATAGATAATAAACGGGGTTTATTGGTTAAGAAACACTTGCCACTCTTTTTGATATATTTCTGTTTGACCACAATCCAAAGGTTTTGGTCAGACTCTCCAGACTTTGCTTCAGACTCGTGTCTATGTTCAGGACTTCCCTTTGACATTGGTGCCAAAAACACAACATGCCATCAAGCCAAAGTATGATACTGCACACCGAGGGCAGCAGTTCTATAGCAGAGCAACCTATTAGCACCGCGTTCACTGCTGCTCCTCACAACTAAAAGCAAGTCGAGGCCACATTTCACATTTCCTTGAATTGATGCCAGTCATACAGCAACATGACTACGTATCAAGGTCTTATCTGAGGCCTCGTTGAGCTAAATGTGTTTCAATCTTGTTGAGTTAAACTCCTGATAACAGATGATATCTGTTCTCCGAGACTAAAGAGCACATTCTTTTTTCATCATTATCTTCCATCAGCATGTCTTATTATTGGGTTATTGTAGAAATCTCAATTTATTTGGATGACATAGATCTTTTTTTCTTTTTTTTTTCAACCAAGGATGTTCATTTTAGGATTGAAAAAGTGATTTCTTGTCCTGGGTGTGCCAGAGGGAGGATGCCAGAGAGAGGATGCTGACCAGGTCTTCCAGGTCTCTGAACTGGAGGATTTGTCTCCGGCATAATAACCACAGTGAAAACGAGCTCCTGAGCAAGAATTCAGGATCAGGCCACAGACATCATTATGGAGCAATATCCGGACAGATATCTGGGAAATGTGTGTGTGTGTGTGTGTGTGTGTGAGAGTGAGCGAGTAAGCGAGCGAGAAAGAACCAGGATTTGTGAGAGAGACGATGCTCCAGTCTCCAATATTAGATCATAGCCCGGGGATAATGGTTCGCACTGGCGTCTTTGAATTCTTAATCCAGAAGACAAGAGGCATGGATTAATCATGGAGGAAATCTATTTTAGCGACAGGTCAAGTATGTTTGATAGGCATGAGCAGGCAGGGGAGGCGGGCGGGGCGGGTGTTAATACGCAAGGGCACAGAAGCTACGAGATGTGATCACTTTAGACAGCGGGACATTTTTAACGCGCATCCAATGGACTTCCATGGTTGTGGAGTAAACACAAGCTTCTTTAAGTGTGTGTGTGTGTTTGTACAGGAAAGTTAAGAAAAAGAAGATGCAGAAAACGCAGCGTCTGTGGGTAAATAGCACGCACCTAGTTTCAAGGTTCCAAGGCCGTACCACCTTGAAACTAGCTGCTTAACATTTAACAAGCTCACAATAGCATCGTGAAAGTTAAGATATGAAGTATTTTCATTAAATTGTTACTTCTTCTGGTCGATGAATATTCTTTAGTGACCTCTCTGTGGAGGAGTACGCGTTGGAGCACGGTGAAACGAAAAGCCTCCAAATAACAACGGGGCTTTTCTTGTGAAGTAATCGCAGGAAACAGGACTGCGATGCGTGTGCAGAGTGTGTGTGAGATTGCCGTTGCTCACGACGCCACGGGAAAAGGCCGATTATTGACCGGCTTCCTTATGAAAGCGGCGTGAGTTTGTTTGGCTGCACTGTAAACAGAAACAGCCGTCGGGCGTCTTTACTTCTTTTTCCGACTCTCTGCTCAACATGTAGTATTAAACTGCTCCCTCAGTAACCACAGGTATAAATAACCTCATCGTATTACACTTGTTTAAGTTAAACCACTCCTTCCTCAGTTACAACGCGAAGACGCCAAACTCCGTTGGCTCGGTCCAGAGAGAGTTAAGACTTGTGTAAAATACAGGAAAAAATACTTTTTTTTTTAGGCAAAGTGCACTTTACCGCCAGCCCGCTCAACGGCATGCTGCTGACACTGTGCCAGTACAGTATACAGACGTGCAGCGAGTCTGGAGTCTGTGGAGAAGTCTGGAGGAGAAAGAGGACACCGCTGTCGCCTTTCCTTCAGTTCATTCAGACGTGAGGTTGATCAATGCTTTGGCGCTGCATGGACTGGGACCGCTGTTCTTAGGCGTCACTGCACTCGTTTGTGTAGACTACCCCCTCCCCCCCCCTTTTCCTCCGCCATCCAGTCCAATCACTCTCCCTCTTCTGAGACTTTTAAAAAGGAGTCATTAAAAGACTCACTGATCCTCCCCGATAATGATGTGCTGCAACTCTTTTGCTTGTTCCCTTTGCCGCTTGTCTCGCGTCCTCTGTCCTGTGTTGCTTCCACACTCACTGCTGGCAATATCGTGTGTGAACCCTAATCACAAGATAAACTCGCTCGCCAGCCACTGTCAGTCAATTGTTTAGTGATCAAGCGTCGAGATGACATCATTATGCGCTGAAATATTAGTCGAGGTCGGCTCTTATCCGCCCACGTTCCTGTCACTTCTCCCCAGGCCCCGTTTTCTTTTCTTTTTTTTTTTTTTGCATATTCATTGACGGTGTGATCTCCTTGACGTGTACCCGGGGGAGTCCGGGGGATAACCTGAAGTGTTCATCTGTGCCCGTGTTTATCCGGGCCGCGGCACAGGGGTGGGCGCGAGGGCGCAGAGCGGGCTCAACTGGGTGTGTGCATACATGATTTATGTGGCTTATACACCAAGGTTGGGGAGGGGGAGGGGAGAGATGACCGTCCTTGCAGTCAAAAAAAAACAACCAAAGCTCTCCCCGAACATGTTGGACCTGCAGGCACGATGATATGAGGAATGCCACAATGCAGCGTGTAAAGTGGGGACATGTCTTGCTTTACAGATTCAATCAGGGCTTCTCTTTTCATGTCTGGGCTTGAAATAGGTTTTACTTTAAGAAAGGTTTGCAATTTTGTCTTTTTTTTATGTTCGTAAATGTGCTTCTTGCTGCCGTTTGTTGCCGATTGACAGGACAGCCCTTCAGCTCGCAGTCGGGTCATGAAAGGTTTCACCTCTAATCCTCTGCTGCGAACAATGTGAGGCGTTTGACTTTAAGGGGAGCAGCAACGTCCGTTCGGGATGAATATCAAAGCCAGAAGAAAACATAAAACACTGCAGTTTTTCTTTATCGCAGACCGGCGAAAGCGGGCTGTTGAGAATCGAACAGAACCGGCGGCTCGCGTGTTCAAATATCACCCGTAACGCACAAGGTGTTTCATGTGGTTGGGTTAGAGGACGGAACAGTAAATAAACGTGTGCGGTCGGCATTACAACGCCCCATAAACACGTCTGTTAAAGGCCTGGCGAGCTTGTAATGCCCGCAGCGCTCTCGCTGTGTGGTTTTCTCACAAAATGAGCCGTGGTTCCAGTTTCCTCCCTTTGCCCTTCGCTTCACTTTGACTATTCAATCCAAAAATCAATCGTGCGCTTGACCGCGGCGACTTTTTAACCCGCGTCAAAACAAGGGGGACGCGGAGGAAAAAACGGCGCATTCAATTGTTGCGGTTGAAACCCCGCACATGCCAGTTCACGGTGTCATGACTGCGAACAGGACCTCGCATTGATTTTGGGCTTTTCAATCTGACACGCGGGGCCCCGCAAAGCATGTGGAGCTTGTCACCTGACAAGCTTTAGATTACGACGCTGCGTCTGTGCAGGCATATAAAGCAGGCCCGGATGTTCACTTCTCCTGTGTGTGAGTGTGTGTGTGTGTGTGTGAGAGAGAGACAGACTGCCCAATTTCGGTGTCTCCTTTTACTGCATCCAAATCAGCCGTTGATTCACTCGTCGTTTTGACATATTGAGCTCCTCTAATTTCCCGGAGCGTTTGCTTGAATCTTATCAAACACATTAAACCACGGGACGATTTCACCTGGATGTGGATGGCAGCTTGTTAGAGCAACTTCTGGTCTGCATCTTGTCATGAACAAGACACGGACGAGGCCGTCACTGCGTATGTTTCCATGCACAACGGTGTTACTGTTGTAATTTGTACATTTATGATACAGAACAGTGAAATCTTTTCTCAGTGAAATATGGTTTTCAGCAGAGTACAGAGCATTTTGGTTAAAAAAAAAAAAAAGATGTAATACACAGCACTGTGCCAGTGTTTGATTTAATATAGAATATATACAATTCAGTTTATGGACATATGTTATTGAATATTTATAAAATAACTACTTTTTAAGGATTTTTTTTTTTTAAATTGATGCTCATTTGAAATATATTTAAATAAATATCTCACATGCCCCCTGGAGGGCTTCACCCTCATTTGAGAACCAGAGACAGAGAAGGAGATGCCCTAATGTGTTTTTTCCCGTCATGAATACTTCCACTGAACGTGACTATTAAATGAGGAAGAAGCCAACTTTAGATTGTTCTCAGAATATAATGATAGATTACAACATAAGCAGCCTAATCGGGTTATATTCATATTGCTGATTCTTTATGTGGAGAGCAAAACAGCTTAAAGTGACATCGCAGAATGTCCACGATAGTCCGTCTATACTCCTCTTTAACCGGGTTTAATGTTACCTATGGGTTGATTTAACAATGCGATGTATTCAAAGGCATGATGCAGACCTTTGAAACTAGATTGAGTGTCTGAAATAATTACAAAGAAAATGCCATTCGAACGGGGAGAATGTTAAAATTTGGGGGTGAGGGAATGAAAATATCCATACAAGCATGAGAGCCCTCCCTCTGACATCACTTCAAGGTTCGACTCCTGCGTGCAGTTTGCATGAATCCTACGCGTCCGCATGCCTACACATGCGCCGGGGCCTCTCCTCCCCTGCTGCTACTCTCCATCCCAAGATGTAGATTCCCGACCCAAAGAACCTAATGGGATGCAAAGTCATGTTCCTGGAACCTTTTTGCCTTCCCTAAATGGCTTGTCATCCTTATTTATGCGGCGCCGTCCCGCCGGCAGCACCTGCACGTGTCCACGCGCCACGTCAATCTCAGAAGGCGCGCCCCAATCTGCCCGCTGTCCGTCAGCAGCGTGAGACCGACTACATGCGAGCGTGCCGCCGATTCGTATTCACAGGCACACCCCGGGCCCAAAGGCTTCCGCCAGAGGTCCGGTCAAGAGTGTTGGCGGCGTGAACCTTTTTGTTTAGGGAGGGCCGGCAAAGGGCCGGCGGGGAGCCGCGACGTTCCGGCTTTGATTTCTGCAACACTGCAAAGTCTGTCGCGATGCTCAAACACACACAAAACAGAATGCACACGCATAAGCAAAAGCCATTTATATCCTAAATGTTTCCGAGCAAGGACAAACAGATAAGTTGAGTTAAGTTGTATTTTTAGCACGTTTTCGGTGGCAGAAACAGCAGCAGCAGCGCCGCGAGACTCGCGGCGGGTCCTGAGTGCAGCGAGCTCTAACGAGGAGTTTCTTACAGTGGCTTGTTTTCTCACATCCACCGCGTCTCCCTTTGCATCCTACAGCATGAGCAGCAGCAATTACCCGAGCTAGGAGGGGGGGGAGTGTACCAGACGTTTAGGATTTGTGCACCAAAACCTCCCCGAAACAACTGCACCCTGCCAGCTCGGGTTGCAAAACAGAAGCCGGTTTTGAGATTGAAGCTGGCGAGAGACGGTGTCTTGTTGCGTTCAAGTGTATGAATACCATCAAGCCAGAGAAAACAAGACGGAACGCATCAGAGAAATACTCCCGAGGATTTATCTTTGCGCATCTGTCCTCGTCAGTGTGAAGAATCCTCCGAAGACGGCGTGGAGACCAGGATGTGACAGTCAAACCCTCCATTGAAACTAATGAAGTTGGACTTTGGATGCTCTTCAAGGCAAATTCTGTTCATTGTCAGTAACACAATCTATCTTCCCCGGCCCCTTCAGGGAGCACCATGATCACAGGCCAAAAAGTTGAACTTCCTTGAGACAGAAGTGCTGTCTCCAGCAGGATCACAACAGCAGCTTTCGGTGCCTCGGACACTAATTTGACATGTTCCCTGTCGGAGGCAGTTGGCATCTCTGATTTAAGTCTGACAATTTTAAAGTAAAATGAGTACTTTTCTTTTTCTTTTTTGGGGGGGGGTGGGGGGGGGAATGTCCCGAAATGAAATCTGAATTGTGAAGATGTTTTGCAGGTGTTTCATTTCAATTCACCGCAGCCCTCGATACAGCAAGTAGAGCAAGAGAGGAGTCGGAGGGAGTTCAGAGTGTCAAATTATATTGAACCGCTCTTCCTGAGGGCGAGAAGGGGCGGGGCAGTGAAACACTTCAAATTAAAGAGCAAAAAAGCAGACGAGACATAAGGACTTTTTGAGAACAAAACGAAATCACATACATTATTGGAGTCGCGGGGATGGGCACTCGGATCAGCTTCCGTCTTGACCTCACATCACCTGCGTCACAGAGGAGCACCAGAGTGGCGTCTGGTGATGCGGGCTCGCCTCATGACCCGCCCCGGCCGGGCGCTCCAGTTCACGCTGTGGATCACAGCGCTGCCAAGCAGAAACACGGGGACGGAGGGATTCATTTAGGATTCAAAGAGCTGCAGCTAACATTTCCTCTCAGAAAAGGTTCAAACCTCATAATGCCTAAATTGTGTCCTATAGCCCACCCCCAAGTGAAAACAGCAACAACCATGTCCTTTCAACAATATGTGTTCTCACTTAGAGTAGGGCACTTTTAACATAGACACACATAACCATGTAGCATTATGTTCAACAAATAGCTACCTTCACTTTTAATACAATTAATCCTGGCACAGTACAGTACAATACTTCATGTAAAATCATATATAATGATAAAATATAATAAATAAAACCATGGAATCAAGCTTTTTCTCTTGATTTTAAATATATTATTATTATATTATTATTATACACGGGCTAATGGGCCTGTGACTGCCCTGCTAGTAGTTTGAATCTCGACTTGAATAAACTTAGTGTCGTTCTCGTGCACGTGTTTGACTATTTTCTTTCTTTCATGGAGACAAAAGCCGACTCCCAGCTGAGAGCCGATCCAACCGTGTTCACGGTGCGTCGTGCTACTTGGGTTAGACCGGAAAGAATAGCCTCAGACACAGAAGTACAAGGTCCATGCTGTCATCTCTCCTGCGTCTCTTTTACGCTGTCAATACACGGTAAACAATCGATTCGATCGGCTCAGCCGAGTGAAGCTGTTGTCTGCGCCCGCGGTCTGTAGCCACGACTGTGGCACTCTGTGAAGATTATTATACTGTCTCATTAATTCATCAGGATAAGGTCGCGGCTTCGGTTAGAACTGTCACTCGGTCCAGGTCTGATGGGAGTTGTTAAGGAACATCAGAAAGTCCCTCCTCCTCATACCTGCTCCAACCTTCCCACCATCAATAGAGAAACACACGCTAAACACACGCTTTGTGCTTTCACACCGCACCACCGGTCTCAACACACCACCGGCCGCTTGCGGCTGAGTGAATAGGGAACGGGAGCATTAAGAATACTGAGAGGTCATGGACGTCTGCGAGCGAGGCAGGATTATCCGTATAGACTCGCTTTCTTCGGGCCATATTAAATCACCTGGCGTTCTGGAGCCGCTCACAAGGCCACGGGCAGCTCATAACGGCACAAGCTCTTTGACGGGGCTTTATTAAGCTGCAGGCTGACTCCGAGACTGAGGAAGAGGACCTACAGCTCTCTCTCTCTCTCTCTCTCTCTCTCTCTCTCTCGTAGTCATGAGGAGAGCAGGAACTACCTGGCTCAGGAGAAATCAGAGGATTTTCAGTGTTGAAATGATCCAGAGCTCTGTGGAATGAGAGTAATAGACGTGTAATGGAGTAGCCGCACACGGCCATCACAGGATCCCGAGTAACATTTGTGTGACGTTGCGAGTGATCGAGCTGTGGGATGAAGCTTAAACTAAAGTAGCGCCTCGCCCATTTTACACTGGTGCGTCATGCACAGGGATCATTGCCTCAGGCAAAACTAATCCCATGATGGGGAGATAAATAAAAGAGCACATCGACATTCAAGTCACCTGAAAGTATCAGAAAGCCCTTTATTACTTGAGTCAGGGCAGCGAGAATGCAGAAGAACTATTAAAGTCGCCGCGAGAGACACGAAGAGAAATGCAACAAATCGAGCCGAGGCTTCCCTAATTGCGTTCAGAGCGGCTGCACGGACTGTAAATCCAGCGAGGGAATTACCTGGCTGTGTGCATCTCATGAGCATGGACATATTTAATATCCTCTCCTGAAGGGAGAGTATTTGAATGATCCAAGGGGTTTATCAACAACTTTTACAGCCCATTACCATTCTGGATTGTTATTACTGAGGCTCTTGTTAAAGGCCATGCCTCGAGGCGCCGAAAGTGAATCTCCCGTTCATCAAGAAGAAGAAGAAAAAAAAGCAAGTGCCACCGCATCAACTTTTGAAATATGCCGGTAAGCAGTCCGACATGCTGGGTCTCCAGGCGAGACTTCCTGTCCCGCCTCGCACGGTGAGCTGATGGCCTGCGGAGCTGCAACTGGAGCACAGATATTGTTCCCGGCTCGCATTCCCTCACCTCCGTGTCTAAAAAGCTGGCTGTATGCGACACTCTGGTCTATTGAGTCACTTCCCCTGGCCGCTGCTGCCTCCACCCCCCCTCCAGAGGAACAACTGTTGCAGCGGTGGCCAGCGGCGCACGGAAGTAAAAGACCCCCCGTTTAAAGATGATCATCCCATTCTCGTCCTATCGGCCATCTGTGCATTGACTGAGCTCCCTGCCACGTGAAAGACTGCCACTGCCTGTCCCCGATTAGAGCCCTATCGCAGGTTAATAAAATGTAATATACCGAGCTGTCACTCGCAGGTTATATCCAGCCAAGAGAATATAAACTCTGGGGTTTTAAGGCAGGAAGATAAGCAAGCTGTAATAATGCAGGTGTGGCCTCTTCAGTGGCTTGGTGCTGCAGAATAGGTGGCATGCATGTCCCTTGGAAAGGAGGCTTGCAGCGTTGCACGTGATCTAACTGGACCGTAGAAGTCTTGAGCTGGAAACTAAGAGTTGAATGAGCCCTTCATACCTTTGTGTCTGCAGAGGTCCTCTTCAAGGAACACCTAGAAGAGGACCGTGTTTCTACAGTAGCGAAAAGCCGGTGGTGTTTTAACGTTACCCGAAGGACACCGTTTAGCTCTCCGACGCGCTTGCGAAGCTGCGTTAGCGTGAGCAGTAAAGCGCCAAACCGTGCACAGTTCCTGGAGGGGTGTTAGGTCGCTAGATTTAAGTGTGCATGTTCCCCTTCCTCCTTTTTGGATTATACTTTATGGAATAATGCTATCGGCAGTTATTTCACATAAGATGATTGACCTTTAAGTATAATTATGAAGTGCTCCTAATGCATCACGGCCTGCAGATATATACCAATTATAAAACTGACATATTACCACAATAGTGCTCGTAAAGAAGCTCACTTTTCCTCATAAAGTATGATATGTGTAGTTATTCTGATAATTCTCAGGATGTTTAATAGCTAAATACTTTTGGCTATGTTTCGTGGTTTAAAGGTTGGCAACATACTGTAGCTCGTATTCTCATTGAACAAAAAGGGAGGCAGTAAGTTCATGTGTTCTCTAACTTTTTATCAGGCAGAGCTTTTGTCAGGAGTGAGAAACAGAATCGTCTCTTGTCAGATGTCGGATGTTAAAGTCCACTCTTCAACATCAAATACTCACCCTGCAGGCTTAAAAGGTGGCTGTAGAAAGTTGGCAGCTTCATTCTTCTTCTCAGAGAACAGCGACTGTGGTCAGCTTCAATTCATGTCAGCAGGATCACTGTTACAGCCACAGTTAAAGCTTATAAGTGGGTGACTGTCTGATACTAAAAAACGAGCACCATAAGGCAGCGCAAAGACTAAGAAGTACTTTGGAGAAAGAGGGTCGTAAAAGCCTCAAGTCGAGGAAACGGTACCTTACAGTAATGAAGACATCATATGTTTTAAACTAAGACATAAGTGTCTTCTTCCTTGGTTTTAGTTCGAGTTAGATTCCCGACAGTAAACAATGGCGTTCACCCAATTAAATAGCTTGCCAGCTCAGCCATGCTGCTTGTGGATAACTGTAATTAGTAAGTGAACAGATTTAAACACCCCGCAGATGCATTTCCCACAAAGAGCCCTCTACCTCTCCTGCACATATCACGCAGAACATTGGGTCCAAATACTCATCCAAATGGGCTTTATACTGTCAAAACAAATGACCAATTATCTACGATACACCACATAATCGCGGAAAGGCACGTTGGGTTTTGACACGGCGCTAACAAATTATCCCCGCAGAGGATTTTCCAACTGCGAGAGTTAGGTAGACATAAATAATGCAGAAATAATGCTTCCTATCGTCATTTGAAGCCATTGTCCACTTATGCACAGCCGAGGCAACGAGTGACAAGAGCTGACCTCACGTCAGTCCCATTCTCTCGAACACAATGCTCCGGTCTTCTCAAACAGCCGCTAAACGCGAGGCGAACACATGCCATCTGAAAGTGTTATCTGTTCAATATGAGCTATTATCCGTGAGCTCAACTCTCATGGAAATTGTATCCTTCAAAAGGTTACCTGCGGTGCTAGACGAGGCATTTCAAAGGAATAACAGAGAAAAAGGAAGCACTTAAGCTAACTGACACCCATGATCGCGCAGTGCAACGTTCACTTTAGCGGCGGACCGAAATCTATCCGCCAAACAGATGAAAATGCATCGGGTGTGGCCGCGTATTAAGAATGAAAGCTGCCACACATGAAACTCCCGGTGCTTTTCAAACGCAACGAATGAGGAAAAAGCTCTGATTGCTTCACATGCAGGTCTTTACCACAGACGCAGCATTTGTGTCCCATGGGCCAAAGGAATCTCCCTGAATGCAGAAGAGAGCCGAACAAAAGACTGTAAAATGTCATTTCCGTTTGTTAATAAGGTTTTTTTTGGGGTGAGGGCAGCCAGCAAAAGAAAGTTAATCACTTTGGGAAATTGTAAATTACATTTGGTGGATCTCCTTGTTCGCATCGTTCTAGTGCGACGTTACAGTTTAAAAAACTGTTAATTGAACATCATTCGACATAACATGGCGGCTTGAAACGAATAGAATCAGTTATTAAAGGTGCACGCATCAAAGTCAATACTCTCTTGAAGTGTCTCGTTGGAGTTTTTCCACCACTAGTAGCGCTAGTGAGCAATGTTTTCATGGGTGGGTCGCCACCCATGAAAATGTTGGTTCACGGGACGCAAGCAAGTAAATATGGACATCGACTTAAAACAATCATATACTCTTGTCACGGTTCAATGCGTACAACGCGGCATACGGTACATTTATGAAGTCATTCATTTCTCCATGGCCCTCAGTTCGGATTTGACTAACTGCCACCTTGTGTTTGGTCACTTCAGATCAAACAGAGAACGTCGTCATTTTGAGAGAGCGTGCGTCGATTAGACGGAGTCCTACAGCACATGCAGGACTTTATTGATCCCATTTTCATTTGAGCGTGTAATTCACTTGGCTGATTTTATAGACACACGCACACACACACACACACACCTTCTTACAGGAACTGCTACACACACTGTAGACGCGACTGACACATTTCTCTTTCACGCCGTGCAGGAATCCGAATTGCCCCGTAATATAGTGGATCATGTCGTACAAATCTGTTCAGACTTTCGGGGGACGCCCAAACCCATCCGCCTCGGCGTTCTCAGAGCACTTCAACATATTGTCTGGCAAACCCCCGTTTCCGCACGGCGAGCCGCTGTCACACACGAGGATCTCTTTACAGCTCACTTCACATTTCGTCTGAGAGCCGGGGACAGAAACCAGACGGCAGCACTTGCTCTGTTTGCTGCGAACGACGCTGAGGCAAAGGGACAGGAAATCATTGCCATCAAAACAACTCTGGCAAAGGTCAGTCAAATCAGGGAAATTAAATTAGTCACCTTGAAGAAAAGCAGAGACCCTGTAACAGATGTGGAGGATTGGAGAGGAGGCGGGGACGAGCCGTAAACTCTACGTGACGCGGTGCATTTGTTTGGGGCTGAGTGTGTCTGTGTGTGTGTGTGTGTGTGTGTGTGTGTGTGTTTACTTGCTAATTAAGGTGTGTAATTGGGCCATCCCCGCTTGCTAATTAACATGACAAAATAAAGGGATTAAAATGATTAAATACGGTTGATAATCTAAGCTTGCATTTGGAAGTAGATAAAGACAAATCAACCCATCCACACTTTTGTGCGCTATTTGCAGGAATTTTCTTCAGCCATTCATTTGATTTTCTTTCCAGGACAATGCTCCAACCAAGCCTTTTCATAGCTCGGCTCTGACGGCTGGGACGATTTAGCGGATGGGGTCTCTTAGTAGCGGTTGCATTTAATTTACAGACAACAGTGTGCGAGCTCATCTTCCAGAAAAGGTCTCGTTCATGCTCACGAGGAAGAAGGTTGAAAAGGTCGCACCTGTCAAAATGTGCCTCTTCCGCAGGAGACTGCCTGGTTCTTTCCGCTCGGGGGATTCGTTAGACGAGCAATTCCTTTGGTTGTTTGGCGACGTCTCATGGCGACAGAGACACAGAGGCTGCGGCCGCACTCATGGAGTCATCGGGCATGTCTGCACTTATCGGACGCCACAGGAGGTACGCAATGACTTGCAGCATGGTGAAGCACGGGAGGATTTGATCATGCACACAATAGGCTCTACATGTAACTGTTGTGGAAAGGTGGTTTCAAATATCATCTATTTCGGTAACATTAATTCACTCTTTGCTGAATGCAAAGAGAAGTTGACGTTTGGGAAACGACAGCTTTTAGTTTTTACTGATGAGAGTGTACCACGCCGTGGATGAAAGCCACATGTTTGTTTGGTTTACAATAATGCAGTTTGTGACTATGATCTGTCGCAAACAGGACAATATGATGACATCCTTTCCCAGTGCGGTGGTCACGATTGAATTCGACCTCCAGACTTCACATTGGAGACCGCTTTTACACTTAGATTTCAGCAAGTCTGCTTTTTTTTTTTGGAGAGAATCCACGAGCCTTTCTTATTTGAAAATAAATCATTCCCAAAAGCTCCAAGTGCTAAATCATCACTATGTATTTACGGACGGTCGCGGCGCTGGATATGATGGCGTTTCTATGAACGCCACCGCTGACAGCTGCAGAGGACCCAGAATAAGAAATTGAATAAAATTGGTGAGAGCAGCATTTTGTGTCCTTTAAAAAAGCTAAAAAAACCTAAGACCACATTCCAGTGGTCTCCTGTCAAAAGAGGGCGTTTCTTCTTGTCCATTTCCTGCTCTCTCTGTCTGATCTGAAGAGCTAGAGGAAGAGTGAGATACAAGCCAACATGCATTTGACCACACAAACTGACGTCAAGCGGAAACCACGCAATTAGAAAAAAGCGTAACAGCAAAAGAATTGCACGTTATCCAACAAACCGTTGGAACACTATTCGTATTTCCGTCAATCAGTAACAACACTTCAGGTGTCTTTACAAGCTGCAGCTAGCGGATTGTGACTCTAGTTAAACACATGCAGCGTTCCCTTTAATTAACTATCATTGAAGCTGTATTCATTTATTTTTGTTTTGGGGACAGCGCAACACAGCGCTGATATATCATCACTTCAAAAGAATGTCATGCAAATGTGTCCAAGCACACAATTGTCTGCTTGGACATCAAGCTGAAACGGAGCACTTTGGCTTTTATTTGGAGGTGTGTTTCTGGACACCTCGCCTCCCAGTAGTCACCCTCCTTTCTGTATTGTCTCTTCAGCTGCTGCGCGCTCCACTGTGTTCTCCAGCTAGTCGCTCACCTTGTGTGTCGGCTGTTTGGTGCTGCAGTCTTTCAGCGCAAAGAACCCTTAAATTACTCCATAGTGCCGAGTCGGATGATAATCTGCAGGTTCTTGACTGCAAGCGACTTTTGTCACATTATACATGTTCTTCTGATCTGTTATCGGTCGAAACATTGTCATTATTGCAGCTGTTAATAACCTATTTACAGGAAGTAAATGGTTCACTTAGGAATATGTACAAAATAATTTGCCATTTTGACAAAGAAATGGAGACAAGATGCGTCTTAGTGATCGTGAATTTGGTTTTAATGAATCCACCAAGCGATGGTTATGATTGTGACGGAGTGAAAACACTAAAATGTCCGTTGGCTGTCATTTCACCCCACCGAAAACATGAAGATGAATCACATTCGATGCCTTCAAAATGTCACATGACGGATATGAAATTCAGGTTCAGAATTCTGACTTCCTGTTGTTACATTTCCAGAACGGAGAGAGAGCCAGCATGAGTTCAACTTGATTCATTGCAAAAAAACAAAGGTTCACTGAGAGTGCTGAAGTCCCGTTGTCTGTAATTTACAACCTTGGTATGTTAAGGTAATGATCAAAAAACAAGAGACGCTCCACGAGGGACTCGTTCCGAAGCCGTAAAAAAAAGAAGAAAAAAACGATGTTCCAACCAAATGTTTTCTTATTAAAGCGAGAAAGAATCCAGAGGAGAAGAAGGGGTGAAGCTCAGGCGATTATTTACAGCTTATTAGCGAGATGCAGTGGGGCATTACTTAGCTCCACGCTGTGCGGCACGCCATCTCGACTGCAACCGGGGACCTGGCAGAGGAATCCTGTCATCTACAGCACGCCGTACGTCTTTGCACTTTCTTCCCGGCGATGTGGCAAACTCTTTACCGGCTCTCCAGGGACGGAGAATGACCAACTTTAACTAAATGTCCTGTGCAGCGGCCCGGAGTAGCCATTTAGGAATGCAGCGTAATGTTCCCTCTGGCGCACGCCGCCTCGCCAATTAGAGGTCAGAATGGAGGTACTTGTGCAGAGCGCGCCGCCTCAGATGGACGGTGTCATTGTTTTTGGGACAAAACGCCAAGCAAGAAATTACGAGCCGCGGCCTCGCCGGATACCCACGGGCAAAATGGTTTGTTTTTTTTTCCCCGAGTGTTAACTTTTAGAAGCCGTTGCATCACACCCGAAGTGTTGCTCCTCGGCAGGTACGGTCGAGGAGAACTTTGAGGAAGTAAATCAGGCAGTTTCCCCTGGTGGGAAACGTCACACGTCACATTCGCATGCCACAAAAATAAGAAACATTGCATTTAGTGCGTGACTTTAAAGCGAGCAGACAGTTGCTGTGGGCCTTCTTTAGATGTGAAAACAAGTGTTTTTTGGGGCGGACAGTAGCACTGTGTTTACCCTGCCGGAGGACACTGGCTATATTTGCCCGAGGCCCCACGTAGTCACCATGACAGGTTCAGATAAGGACATGAAACCACCCAAGGCAAGACTGTACGTTCTACTTTGGGTCGGCTTTGGGCGACGACAAGGCTCACACGCTGGGCGAACACAACACTGGAGCGCACATCACGCTGCAGAGGGAACAGGGAAGGTCTCGACTCCGCTTTAATGCGCGTGTCACTGATAACAGATCATTACACTGAGTGATGCGCTCCAATTAAAGTTCTCCAAGATATTTCTAAAGGGTCATATTACGGTGCGGATGATTTCAAAGGGCTCTTCTATTATTAAACACGGGGGTTGATCAGGTAATATTTCAAAGCACAGTGAGTTAATTGCCTGAATTAAGGATTTAAATCACTTATTGAAGAGCAACCACTTCACAATATGTGTCAAATTGATATGTTTTCACTTGGAAATGTTCCTTTCTGTGCCATTTGAGCTAATCTCGTGATCTAGTGTGTCTGCCTGGGTTGACGCGTCTCTTAGTCTGTCCTATCAAACTCAGCCATTTGGGTTGACTCTCGCCCGTCTCTCTCGTCAGCTTCCTCACTAATGTTGCAAACATTTGAGATGTGAGCACGAGCTACTCAAACGTCACCACCAAGACAACATCCCGTACGGAAAACGTCACAGAGCAGCCGTCTCTGCGCTCGGCACCGACGCTGATCACGACGCCGCAGACGGAGCGGCAGCGCGGCATTGTTGGACCACATGTTCGGAAACCCTTTGTGCTGAATCTAAAATGAAAAGGAGATCAGTGAAGCTGGATTAACACATTAGTTCCAGAGTATTGTTGGCTGCATGTGGAGGATGGATTGGACTTTATTTTTTCTCTCCACTAAGGTTAGAGAACAGGATGTTTTGAACAACACATGTGCAGAGCAGAAGTGATTTGCTTTGTGGAGATGCAACGTTCCCGCCTTTGGACTGGAATTATTCAAGCAGAATTTAACCGGCGTGTGTCCCTCTCGGCTAAAGAAAACTGAACAAAATCCACAACTGGCCTTTACAGGCAGCTTTTTTTCTTCTCTTCACCGACCACCATTTCTATATTCATCATATCTGAACCGTGTGACTGAGGATCTTCTCTCTGTCCACTTCTGGGCTTTAATTTCACAATTCCCTTTCAACTGGGGGAGGTTGTGGACAGATCAATGTGTGCAATAAGACACACAGAGCGTCGCAATTAGCAGTTGTGCTAATGTGCTTGAATGGATTTTCTGATTTGGTTGGAGGAAAGCAATACTGGAGCGCTAAATCTTTCACCACCTGTCCTCAGTCAGCGTCTCCATGACAGCAGTCTGAGAAGTCTGAGGCACCTCCGCCTCGCCACAGTTGTGTACCTCGAAGAAACGCTATTCTACTACTAATCCTGCGTATATATGTGTGTGTGTATACGTGTGTGTGTAGATGGGTATAGATGTGTTCATTATGGGACACCGAAAGTCTCTATTTGAACCGAAAGCTTTGAAGACATTTAAAGACATTTTCTTTCAGATGGATGAAGCTAACTGCTGTTACCTCACTTTAGACAACGTGCCACTATTGGAGAGCTATTCTCCAGCCCCATCCTTTAGCGTCCGTGCCGGTGTCCCAGTGCGTGCGTGTCTGTGTCTATCTGTTCAGATAAACCCTCCGCTGACACGCACTAACTAACACCGCAGGTTTTCTCTTCCCCCGCCTCGACTTCTGTGGAAGATGCGCGGTACCGAAACAGAAAGTGAATACTGCCTTCTGTCCTCCTGAAAGAGCATCGATTTTTACTTTGCAGCACCCAAGGTCAGCACGGAGAACAAGCCGGGAGGATCTTATCACCTCAGAAGTACAGGCCTCTCTCTCAGTCTATTTATTGAAGGGAAAATAAACACAAATGAAGTTGAGAACACCGCTGTCTGACTTATCGTGACCTTGCATAAAGGCGAAGCCCCGAAAAAAACTGCTAAACTGTTTGGTGTTTTGAATTAAAATGATATTGAACAATGCGTTATGCTATTATATCTCCTGCCGTAAGCTAAGCGTCTGCTTTTTTCTCTCTCTTCATATTCCCCCGTGCCTGTTTATCTACTCCTTCTCATTGGAAAATGTACACCCTAACCTCAGACTTAGCGTTTCCTCGGCTGTTTGTGATATCATTCTTAGGCTACAAAAGGCAACACACACTGCCTGCAAGGCAGTAAACAAGTAATGGGCCTAATCATGGCAGGTGACAGCATTTCCAAATGAATGCTTTCCCAGTGAATGACTTTAACTTGGCCCAAAGTACACGAGTAGAATTCAAACTGACAGCCGAACACAGGAGGTAACGTTGCATCAAAGAGGGAAGGAAGGCGATGCAAATTTCCCCGAACACAAATGTTATTCATTACATGATTGTGTTGTTGTTGTTATGGAAATTCTCCCCGACACATATAGTGCGGCTATGTAATGAATCGCAGTTTGGAAAAAAAAAACACTCGCTTTCCTTGATGTTTTTGTGGTCAAATTAACACATGATTAATATTCTCACGCTGGATTCCACAAGTTGTACTTTTCACTCACAATGAATACAATGTTTTGTATTGTATGGTTTGATGCCTGGGATGCTGATCTAACTGGCCACAAAGTGTTGAGTGTTCATTGGCTTAGCTGGTGTCTTTAATAGTGTCCCACTTTGGCTACAGAGAAGACGCTCTTCCAACTCCAAAGTGTGGGGAAGCTGCATGAAGCGTTTCCACAAAAATGTCATCCTCTTTGGCCAAATGGATTGATCCTCTCAGGGCAAACACAGCCTTCATTTGCATGAAGTTGACTGAATTTCCTCCTCATCTCTTGCCCTTTGCCTCACGTTGCGTGCTTGCTTTGCACCACAAGTGAATTACTTGCATCTCGTGGAAAAAGGAGTGGAGGCCGAATTGATTTCTTAGTGGTCTGCAGTTAGGGTGGCTCGCTGGAGATCCATAGTCCTCATCCTGATGTTACTGTAGAAGGAGAAGAGACAAAGTCTCACGTACAAAACAGGATTATCAGGCAATCCCGCCGCGTACAGAACACAACTGTTCAGAGCGGAAAGTCACAGACGGCGGACCGCAAACCTGTGTCTGCATATATGAGGATTGTACTCATCCGTCATTAGGAGTTTACAGTAGACGGGGGTTCTGCGATGATTCATCAAAGAAGTTTCCCAAGCATAATAATGTTCACTTCTGCAGACATTCATCAATTAAATTCATGATGGAGCAGGTTGTGTACGGTGTCTGGTGAGTGCAGTAGTTCTTAGCGCATTGTCTAGAACTCTAGACCTTTTTTAGCCGAGCTACCATCAGTCACTCAGTCACACGCTGCAGCACTTAGGTTGAAATATCTCAACAGCTACTGGATGGATTTCTGTCCGTACAAAGTGTTAATTTGTACGGACATTCATGGTTCCCAGAGGATGAAGCCCAGGGACTTTGGTCATGCCCTTCATCAGGTCAACATTCCCAATACTTTGTTTGTCTAACACTTTGGTTTATCTACGGTCTGTAGGCTCTTTGTAAAAATAAGCTTGGATTTATTTAAGCAAATATACACCTATTTTAAAGGAATATTTTGACATTTTGGGGAATCTTCTTCTTTGCCTTTCTTCCAGAGAGCTGGATGAGGAGATTGATGACTAAATAGGAAACTAGCCAGGAGGCTTTGTCTTTATTTTAAAACAAACTACAGCCTACCAGCACCTCAACAGATTCGTTCTACAGATCTATAGTCACTCTTATTTTCACCTTCCAGTCACATGAAGTGCCTTTCCACACCTTTGCAAGACATTATACAACTTCTATGACGCTTTACCAGCCATGTACAGTATATTCCAGGTACTATCAGTGTATTATAGTTATTAATATCTACCTCAGAATATCTTTATGTTCTTTACTCTGTAGCTCCATAACGTCACACATGTCATTTAGTTTGTTTAAGATTTACACAAACAGAAATGTAAAAACTCTGAACCAGATTACGTACAACATATCCATTGGTCAAATTTAGAGCTGATGCTTAGGAGATCGTTTTACATTTGAGCAGAACCAGGCGAGCTGTCTCCCCACGTTCAACTCTTAATGCTAAGCTGAGCCAATCACCAGCGCACCAGATCACATGACTTTCTGAAAGAAAGCAAACAAATCTTTTCCCAAAGTGTCTTTTTTTCCATCTTTGATTGTGAAACAAATCATTGTATGTAATAGTTGGCGATAATATGACTTGTTTTATGTCTGTATGCTATTGTAAAATGTGATTTTCAAGCAGCATAACTACCTCCGACTTTGGGATTGTTATTTGCAGACCCCTGATGGGACTATTACAGCATCTCCTCATGTCTGTACTTATCAAATAACCCCCATTAACGAGCAGACAATATTTCCATTTTTACAAATTGCGCAGTGGGTTTTTCGTGGAGTCAGCGTATTACCCCCCTGACGCTGCCATAACGCTGTCACATGCAGGTTGTTCTTAGTAATTTAATCTAATTGCAGTGTAATGTAACTGATACTGGGGTGGCATGAGGGAAGTGAGTCTGCAGGGAAAGGGATGTAATTAATGAATTGATTACCGGGTCTCTGGATTGACAAGCCAAGATCCTGTAAAGTGATTGGTTGGGGTAATAGGAAGGAGGCAGGCTTGGGGGGTGGTGTGTGTGTGTGTGTGTGTGTGTGTGTCTGTGTCTGTGTCTGGTTCCTGGACTGTACAAACAAGGGGAATGACAACTGGGGCAGGAAATCTTTCTCTGGCCGTCGTTATAACTTTTCCACTGATAAGTACTGGCACACACTGTGTCCGCATAGGGAGATGTGAAAGCATGACAACAGATAACACACACTTGGAGAAGGCATCCAGATGGATCCATGCGTGAAACAGTCTTTTGGGTGAGATGAATTATGTTTGCTGGGAGAAGCAGGTGAATAAGGAAGCTAATAAACGATAGGAAGTGTGTTATGACACACCGGCATTTGCAGATGTGGACTCTTTCTCTGGGAGTGAGATATCAAAGTAGCCTGGTATTGATCCCCGGGAACGATCAATATGAAGCCATTGCACCTTTGTATTTGTTGCTCAGCAGTCTGCCTTCCTCTGAGATGGGTGATCATGACACCAAAACTGGTGGTTGTGTGTGTGTGTGTGTGTGCAGGTATATACAGTGTATGTTATGTACAGTATGTGTGTACCATGCTACTGTGGGTTGTAGCGTCTTGCAGTGGCCCCTGCATGCTGCCTATGCGGGTTGCCTTGCATGCAAGTACACATATCTAAGTGTGCAAGGTTGGGTTATTGTGTGTCTGTGTGTGTGTGTATGGCAGCAGCTGACAGGTCCAGTAATACTGACAGGACGCAGGCAGTTCCCACGAGGCTGTGCATGCTGACAGCAGCTGGCCAAGAAGAAGAGCAGCTGCTGATGGGCTTCTAGTACAAACAGCCCACACTGCGCTTCCCCTTTATCTCTCTCTCTCTCTCTCTCTCTCTCTCTCTCTCTCTCTCTCTCTCTCTCTCCTCTTTAGACATCTATTCACTTGTTTATTTCAGTGTCTTTGTTTTGCTACTCGTACATCCTCCCACTTTGTCGCTCTATCTCTCTCCCTCCCTCTTCACAATATCAAAACATGTCTTCTCTCCATTTAAGACAAACACACACACACACACATGCGCGGCGTGAATTCATCACTCAACTTTCATAGCTTGAGGGGAGGAAGACGATGGGGAAAAAAACTAAACGGAAAGCTGGTCATCGATTTGGCCATGACACCGCTCATTTGCCAAAGTGATTGTGCCCCCACCAGTCTGGCCGTGCTCGACCAACCCTTTGCCTGCGGGGCTTTTGCCGCCATCTCTCCCGCCGTCAGCGTTACCTCTGTATTCACACATGTTTTTTTTTTTCCGGGCACAAATAGAGCACGGACACACACATAACAGGTGGACTCACGCTCAAGCCCTCCCCTGGTCTTCCTGGGCCCCGTCCGTCCGATGTGGGGCTTTAGGATTTAGATGCGCAAACAGGAATCGGCCAAGTTTAATTAAAGAGGATGAGCTGTGCAAATATGTGGTTTTTATTAAAAGAAAATTAGAGTCTTCTACTCATTTACGAAAATGTGGAGGTATTCAGATTTTCGAGGCAGTGCTTGGGTCTGGATGGTAGTCTGAGGTAAGTGAGGGGCGTCCTCATGTGAACGCACAGGTGTTTTAATTTTCGTCTGTGTTCACATGCACAACGGAAGAGCAGCAATGTGCTAAACAACAACCCAGAATACCGGGATCGTTCCCTCCGGCCAACCGTATTTGCCGTGTGCAGATATTGTAGATACAGTCAGTTATAGATATTTAGATTTGAAAAACATCGACTTTGGTTGTGAGCCTGGATTCGCTGCTCCGTTGAACCGGGCTCAACTGCTGCCGCAAAGCAAAGTAATCCACCAACGCACCGCGCTGGCCAATCGAATGCACACAAGCACACGCGTTTCTGATTACTTTGTGACATGGATTAATCAATAATACTATTGACAAAATGATCGTTGCCGTGATCGTTTTACAGAAGTTTGAATTCAAATTTGGATTCATTGCACAAACTGTTGAGAATAAGGAGTCTCCGTGTTTATAGTCCTTCATTAATTACCTGGATACCTCCCAACCTTTAACTTTGCATGAGGTGTGGTGTCTGATATGAAACAAAGAGGTAATATTCCCATGACGTCGGTTTATTAATCACTAAAGTTTTTGTTAGTACACTTTTCTTCATCATGATGCCTTTTCATGAGCCCTGAATATTGTTTTTAATCAAAGAGTAAATAGCATAGTAAAATAATACAGCACAGAACAAAACTAAGACACAATAAAATGCCACAAGTGGATGAAAAAATACAAAGAATAGTGTGAGTTATGAGTTGAAACAGTGGTATTGATTGAATATGAGGTGAAACATTAAAGAAGTGCACATAAACACTTCAGAGAATATTTTTTTTTTTACTTTATCATTTACATCCTTTAATAACTCTGAGTTTTAGAAGCTGAAACAATGTTAAGAACTCAAAAGGGATCTAAGTAGACAGGCAACACAACAATAACCTCGTCTTACAAATGAATGTGTGCCAAAAAGGAACAACTCCCTTAGCTGTGACATAATCCCAACATATCACTGCCTGTCGTGAGCTATTGCTTAATTCGGTCACGGGTAGCCAGTGCACCTCAGCATCCGAAGTGCTCCGAGGGACTGCAGCCCTTTCTTTTTTCTTTTTGTCTTTGTGCAGCACAGGGACGCTTCAGATGCTTCTGTGCTGCCGTAAGATGTTTAATATTGGAACGACATCTTAACCCGCTTCCCCCGTAATCAGAGTATGACTCCACCGAGTTATTCCAACCCAGCTGTGATGCACAGCCTGACCTGAACCTGGGTCAGCTGGAACAACTCGCTGGAGAGCTGACTTTTCTCTGCATGAGTACAGGCGCATTGTCATTTACTTACTTTAAGGCTAAAGGCTCAGCCGTGCCAGACGTCTCGGTGGGAGCGGAGTGTTGGCCGTGTCTGGGCCTGGCAGCGGTTCTACCTGAAGCTCGAGAGGAGGAGAGGACGCCGTGGCCGACAGCTGCTTCTCTGTCTGCTGTGTCTGCCGGCTACGTCGCCTCTTGCCAAGTGACTCACAGTTTGAATTTCACTGTCTGTATTTCACGGTTCAGTAATCTATGCTATTGTATGTTTCCCTTCCTCCTTTGCACTTGGTCCAATTTTGCTTTTGACCAGTCGGTCGTGGGCGCTCGGCTTTGATAGTTGGCTCACTTTCGGTTTACACTGCATCTTTAGATAATGTTTGGCGTCATTGTGTTTCTGGTTTAACATAAATCAAATACATCCAAAAGGGAAAGGGAGCTTTGAATATCAAGTCGGTGTTTACTACAAACGGTATGGCTCATTTCCCCTTGATGGCTGCTGTTTCCTTTCCTCAAGCTGAAAACATATCAGTGCATGTGGAATTATTTCCCTGCTTTATTCTCCATATCGTTTTTGAAAAGGCTGAATTATTAAATGCACACATTTCCCCAGGAGTGCTTGTGCTTGAAAGGCAACATTGGATCCAAATTTAGAAGAGGCGTGTAAATGTGAACGCGCACACATACACCCACCGAACCAGCCACAAACACACACATTTGTCAGCAATATTCTCTTCAGATTTTCACAATGCTATTATTTCACATTTCCGGCATTTCACCGTGCTGTCTTCTTGCTTTAAACGAGAGTCTTGGAATCGACAAAATGCAGCATCTTGCTGTACTTCTCATCTCAAGCTCCTGCTTCCTTCGCCTCATCTTTATGAATGGGATACAGCTCCTGCTCGTTTGTCCAGTATCTTTTGCCAAAGATCTCTGAAACAAAGTTCAAAGGGTCCCATAGGACTGTCTAGAGGAGAGGGGAGCTGAGACACGGGCAGCTGTGCGCTGCCTGCCATAACTTTGCAGGCAGAGCTCAGAGCTGGTAATGGCCAGGCTGTATTGTGCAGCTTGATATGAGATACACAATGTACAGTAGGTGTACTGGAGAGGATTGGACCCTATGTCAAGTATAGAGAGTGAAACGCTGAAGATGATGTATGGCCTCCGTTGATTTCCTTACTCTGAAATATGCTAGAATATATACCGCACACTGAAATCTATGCAGAGAAGACGTCATTGCTTGGCTTTCTGTCAGAGCGTAAAAATGTGTAGATAAAGTGTTGAGCATCACGTGGTGAAAAGTCTTGCCTGGAAAAAAAAATCATGAATATTACCAATGCATTATGCACAGTTGACACTAAATAGGAAGTCACAAGGTGAAAATTATTGAATTCACTTTCAGGTGAGTATCACCTTAACATCACGCAGGTTATTCGAGGCTTTCCTTTCACCTTCTTCAACCGCAGCTGAAAATAGACAGTTATAATACTAATAATAAGCACTGACATATGTTGTCTAACGATGAACTGTAGCATCATGAAACTAAACACAGAAGGACAATTGTGTAATATAGATTAATTGATAAAACAAACAGTTTCTCAATGTCAAATGTGTGGTAAGAAATATCCAAGTTTAGGCCTATAGATTTCAAAGAGAAAGCAGAAAGATAATCATTGATATTTTAATAAGATGGTATTGCTGGTGGCTTCATTCACACACAAAACTCATTTAGCAATTTGGCTAACCAGAGAAACCTGCCGCTAAACCCAATGAGAAGCCCTTTGTCCCATGTCTCCTCTGCCAGTGAACGCAGCAATCCGACCCCTGCGTCAAAGTCGTGTTGGTCGTGGGAATTGTAGTTTATTCAGAAATGCGTCTCTCGTATCGCGACCACCCGGAAACTACAAGTTCCAGATTCACCAATGCGGAAGCGGCGCAACAAAACGCCGTGGAGTTGCAGCCGCAGACCCGAGAAGATGTCTCATGTCGTGAAGAAAAGAAAATTGGACAAAACCCGGCAGGACAGACTGTACTTTGACAGCTACACCGATGTGACCATCCACGAGGAAATGATAGCGGACCACGTCCGGACCAACACGTACCGGATGGCCATACTGATGAACAGTGAGTCCATTCGGGGCAAAGTTGTCCTGGACGTCGGGGCAGGAACCGGCGTGTTAAGCATGTTCTGTGTTCAAGCCGGCGCGAGGAAAGTCTACGCCGTTGAAGCCTGCTCCATCGCGGAGCAGGCTGTGAAAATAGTCCGGCAGAACAACATGGAGGACCGCATCGAAATCATTCGGGGGACAGTGGAGACGGTGGACCTACCGGAGAAGGTGGAGGTGATAGTGAGCGAGTGGATGGGTTATGCCCTGCTGCACGAGTCCATGCTCAACTCGGTCCTCTACGCGCGCGACAAGTGGCTGAAGCCCGGCGGCGTCATCCTGCCCAGCAAAGCGGAGCTCTACGTCTCGCCCATCAGCGACCCGGTGGTGGAGGACCGCCTCCACTTCTGGTACACCGCCAAAGACCAGTACGGCGTCGACATGTCCTGCATGTCCGACTTCGCCAGGCGCTGCATCATGAACTCCGACATCACCGTGAACTCCGTGACCGTGGAGGACGTGCTCTCCCACCCGGCGCGCTTCGCCGAGCTCGACCTGCACACGGTCACCGTGGAGGAGCTGCGCGCGGTCAAGGGCGAGTTCCGGTGCGAGTCTTTCGGCTCCGCGGCCGTGAACGCCCTCTGCGTCCACTTCACGGTCACGTTCCCGTGCCCGGACAAGCCGCAGGGGCTCGTGCTCTCCACGTCCCCGTTCAAGCCGGAGACGCACTGGAAGCAGGCGGTGCTGTACCTGGACGCCCCGGTGGACGTGGTGCAGGACACGGTGGTCACCGGGGAGATCAGCATGTTCCCGTCGGAGGAAAGCGCGAGGCACATATGCATCCACGTGGACTACGCCATAGGGGAGCAGAAGAGACAGTCCAAGACCTTTTCCATCCCGGACTGGAGCAGTGAAGCTCAGTCTTAGTGTGGCATCAACACGTAGGGTCGACAGTGTAATCACCAGGCGACACTCTCAAAAAGGCCTCTTTTTTTTTTCTTCACTTTGACTGTTATGACGTCACATTAGGTCTCACTCAGACACGCAGGGCCCTTCAGCTGGCACCTTCAACTACTACACACACATGCTCATGCAAAGTTAAGGCTTTGACCTCCCATCGCTCCGAGCTAAAGTCTCTAAACATGTCCCGCGGCACAACAATCAGTGTGTGAATTGCAATACTTGTTCTCCGAGGCGTGAGGTGTTCATGCTTTTATACCCAATAAATCATTCAACACCTCATTTAGTACAGATCAAATCCTTAACTTCCTTTTTTTTAAGCTGTTTCATCAAACTCACTCAGTTTAAACCTTGAACAGTGTGTTATTGTCTGGGCAGATGAGCATTTGAAACCATATTCTACCTTCACAAGGAACTTAAGTCTGCTCTCCTGTGTAGGATGGTTGTAGGCGGGCCTGCAGAGCCGCAGTGAGCCGGGTTTCCTTTTGAGGCTTGTTGAACAAATTCAAGGCCACACTGCAAACATCTGATATTCTAATTACATTTTATCACACTTATTGTGTGGAATCTGATGAAAATGCTGCGTTGCAACGAGGTCCAGACCGATATATTGACTTGGACTAGCTGCAGGACGGGTTGTACATTGGCTGCTTTTCAGCGTTCTTTAATTAACACAACTATATCGGCTCATTATTTTTTGGTTTACAACTGTGGGACACGCCCTCATCCGTCGCCCTCAAACGGCCGACTTCATCCAATGTCGTCATTCTGATCCAGCCTTTCTCTAAATAGCAAAGAGTAAAACACACAAAGTACTTCCTTCCTCACCGCAGAGGATCTCTTTTTTGTCTCCACGTGACTGAGTTGTGAAAATATGAAGACGTTTTGAACATCAGCAGCAATCAGGGGATTATTGATTGTTGCTGATGTTAAAAACTTTTATATTTTAATTTTTTAATGAAAGTACATCATTTGATGACGTGTCACTCATTGATCACAAACATGTTGTGTGGGGCCTGATTGTTAATTTACTTTTTTTTATTATTTTAGAGGCCGTGTACAAGAAGTACGCAGGTTGTTGGCGGGTTACATTGGCTTTTGATTAGAGTTTAGGGAGATGATTCAAAGTGTTCAAAGAGATCCGTTTACTATAATTGTGTTGATTGTTGAACAAATGGGAGCCTGACTCTAATAAACATGTCTGATAACTCCAGCAGGACTCCTGAGCACGTGTGGACATTCCTCTGCTTATTCTGCACAGCTTCCTCCTTTCACCCGTGACTTCCCACCAGCTACTGCAGCTTTAAACACGTATTAAATACCAGCATCGAGGGTGCTAAATGGATATAAACACATTTCAACGGAATATAATTTGTATAAACTTATCAAAATCTTGACATATTTCCTAAAAGTCAACTGTAATGTGGAAAAATAGAATACTAATTCAAATAAAAGTGATTTATCCACAGTTGATAGAATAAGTCAGTAATTGCGTTGACCTGCTGTACGGCTCTGTTGCAGTATTTATAACACTGGATATGATACCAATAATAAATCCACTCCTCTGTGATCATGTTACACATCCGCTTTCTTTTCTCCCGACAATCACTATTACTGTCGATGCATTATTCTAATTCTTCGTGGAACATTATGTTCCTCCCCCGTGAATCCAAAGCCAGTGTGTTAATGAAACCTTTCGGTATATAAAGTAGACACTGTGGACTGATTATGTCTTTCTCACAGCGCATTGAATTCCATCCCATAACAGCGAGCGAGTCGTATCTGCCTTCTCATTACACAGCAGATATGAGACGCACAAAGAGATTCCAGTCAAATGTGAGACGCTCCATCTTTCACGCCTGTCTTTTAGCCCCTCTTACAATGTCCCCGACTTCCCTTTTCTGGGAGCTGCTCTCGTGACTATCTGGATATTAGGTTTTAAAATGCCAGATCACAGGAGGTCACATGCGCTTATTCGTGAAACCAGCTGATGAACTATTAGTTATGGTCGTAATGAATCGGGAAAAGGTTATCCAACACCAATATCAAAGCCTCCTGGAACAATCTGAAGCCTAAATCTGCCCGTAAACTCAATTTTGCTACTCTTTTTTACCCTCCTTTCTTCTAATGGCACTAATGGCACTGTTACCTCCGTTAATCCAGCGTCTGAGCGCGACGGTGATGTTTCGTGGGAGGACACTACAGCTTCCTACTAAAACGCGTGAGGCAGAGGATTGACGTTAAAACATAGAGACGTGCCAACAAAAAAAAAAGGTTAATGGGGAAATCAATCACGACCGCCTGGATCAACACTGATGACTGAGTGGGAACACAAACAGCTTCAGTCGGGAGATCCTCAGTCACGCAAAGTGTAGAGTGACAGCGAAGGAAAGACGGAGCAGCAATCAAACCCACGAGGCCTGTGATCCGTGTGCGGTGAGATCTCACAGAGGAGCTCGTCAGTAACGCTCATGTATTTAGCTACACGTTGCTCCCCGTGTAGCCCACAAGCACTTCTGATGGGTCCGCAAACGCACAAGTTGACAACTGGGTGTGAAGACGTCCGTGGGACGGGCCGAGTTCAGATCTCGGCCTGGTGCCAGACGACAGCTTTGGAGTCTCATGGACTCAAGAACATTTGAGGCGGGAACATCCCACTTCTTTGACCTTTGGTCACGCGTGAATATTGCCTCCTCGTTGTGTCTCCAACATGTCATCGCTAAACTCAGTGTCATTGCTATCGTGACCACTGGTGCGGCTTGCTGTTGGTTTCGTTTTCACGGAGACGCTTGAATGAAATATGGTGTTTCTAAAATGGCGTCCCGGCTGGGCTTGGAATTGGCTTCGCCAATCTTTGTGGCCGAGAGAGAGACGTTGCCGCTGTTCCATACGGTTGTGTGACTCTTTTTCGGTCAAAGGTCAAGCAGTCGGAGCGCCACAAAGACCAGAGGTCTTGTTGTCGAACGTCAAACGGATGTTTTGTCCCGGGTCGTTGCTCCATTGTGAAAGGGTTGTACAGTAGGAGGTCTGAATACCTCTTTCTCCAAGTGACTATAATAATAAAAAAAGGTCAATTGCAGCACAGACCGCTGACTGCTAAGCCCAGAATCACACTCATGCATCTAGGGCCACTCTTGGCCGCTACATTTTGAAACTAAGTGTGGTCCCTTCCTGCCCGTTAAGGTCCAGGAAACCATTGGAAACAAGCGCAAGAACTCAAATGCGATTATTTGTCTTGTATCGCACCGCAATTTAGGAGCTGATCAACAGACAATGTACTTAATCTCACTGATTTCAGGAGTCACTGCCCATCGAAGGACTGCTGAAGTGAACCGTCAACTATGAAAGTCCTGATTAGCGGGTGTAGAGGTCAAAAGGTGACGTGTTCTGTATCCTAAATTACATCACAGGTTCATGTTGCGGTTATATTTGGAGCTTTTCTGTTCAGTGCTGCTGGATTTTTCTCCCATTCTTGCATTTAGATGAGTCCAACTCCATTGAAGCAGGACAGAAAGCATCTGTGAACCACTTGAAGTCATAACACACATTTCCACTTTTTCGTTCAGAGGCCTCTGAACAGCCTTTCTTTCCGTTTTATCCGTTCTGCAGCTGTTCCGGAGCCTTTACGCCCGACGTCTTGTTTCCTCTGTTGCTTTGATGCCGAGCACTTTGCATGGTGCCCGCAGTTAAGTTCAAACGTATCCTCACACAATGGTCTGCACGGTGTCTCTTACCAAAAGGGGACTGGTGTTTCGTGCCTTTCTTTACAGAAAGACAGCAAGGCGCGTCGATGTCCACTCGTTACACGCAGACAGTCTTTTTTAAATAAACACGGGAAATAACTTTTTGTGGGATATGTCTATAAATTACAGAGCATTCCTTTTCATAACTACCAATGCTGCCCGCAAAATGACATGACAGAATAGTTTCTTAATGTCTTAATAGGCTTTTTTCTGACTGTCAAATAGAAAAAGACTTGAATTCAACCAGATAAGTCCTGTTGAGTTTCAACTCACTTTTGTAAGCATATACAATGTTTAGTTGCATACAATGCATAAAGGAGGATAAGTGTCCCAATTATTATTTTTCTTACCTCTGTTTGGTGTCCGTCCTGACTCGGGACCATTGACCATTGTCTGCAGCGCTCAGTGGGAGCAAAGGCCAGCAGGTATTGTGTTTCTCAGTCGTACTTTATGTACACAGGTAAGGAGGAAGCGGCCCGAAGGAGAGACTCGTATATAACAGACAGCCGCTGGGAGCGTAAACGCACACACAGACACACACCCAGCAGGCGTATACACCACAACCCCAGCAGTAATAACATGAAGCACAGTGGTACACATTTTATGTTTACACTGCTGAGGCGCATTGGTGAGAGCAGAGAGAACACACACACAGTCTCTGCAGCGCTCGAGAGTTGCTGATAGGGTGGTGACAGACCGCGGTGGTCACTGCATGGGGATTTCAACTGAGTCAATACATGTTTTTTTTTGGGAAACATGTAAACCGGTGGCGGTGTATTCTCGGGGTCTTTCACCGCCACGATCGATACCTCGCCGACTGTCTGTCACCTTGGAACGAAAATAACCACACAAAAAGTGAATCTCCATGATGCCATGTGAGTCTGTGGTGCTGATTTGAATCCCTGCAGTAATTTCCTCCCGTGGATGTTTTCAGTCAGCAGATAAAAAAGGAAAATGTGCCACTTTTTTATGTAAATGTCCAATCAGGGAATGATGGAGAAATATCCCAGTCCTCCCAGTCTGTACGGCCCACTCTGGGGAATGTGTTGCTTCAGTTGACGATACACTCATCATGCACACTGATTGGACATCTACATAGAAATGAGGGCTTTGTTTCCCCCTTCAACCTTCAACATGTGTACAAAAACTCTCTGTGGGTCGCCCCGATATCAACCCTGAGCCTTGCTCGTCACATGAAAACTGTGTGTTTCCATGTGTGTGTGTGTGTGTGTGGCAGAGCTCATTTTCGATCGCCGCTGAAACCTGACTGGACTCCGGCGGGCCGCAGTATCTAATCATGGCCGCTCATTCATCCTTCTGCATGCTAATGACGCCGCGAACGAGCCAGTAGGGTTCAATTCCCACACTGGCTTACAGTAACCAATACTTCTGTCAGCAAATCCTGGGAGGACAATTTGGGAGGGAGCGTGGTATTGACAAAAGCTAATTTGGTGACCAACCCCCAGAGAGAGCGGGACTTTTCTTTCTGCCCGTGGCCCTCGAGGCGGGCCAGACCATTTGTCCATTTGTCATCATTATCGTTGTAGCAACAGGAGCTGACCCCACGCGGGCCCGCCGCTAAACCCCGAAATAACTCGGTCCCACGTGCACGTCCCGTGTATTTCTCCCCGACAGTTATGAAACAGTGCTCTTATTTAAATGAGAAAGTGTATTCATTCTGGCCCTGAGCTGCGAAATCTCGGCCCCGGGAAGAAGGAAAAAAAAGCCACCGCCGATCACAAGCGCATCCAGCCGAAAAGCAGCGAGGCGCGACTTCACGGACGGACACACACCGCGCGCCCAGGACGGATCTGGACGGCGCCTGTTAAGAAAGTAAACCCCAAATCACTCGCAGGGGCACGTAAATCTGAACGGGGTGGCCCCGATTCACAATCAGCCCGAGGCAGACGGCGCTCGGCCTGTGAGCAAAGTACAAATCCATGAAGCTGTGCGGCCCCTCCCACACCCACAACCCCCTACCCACTAATCCCTTTTCAATCACGCACTTTTTGGATTATGCCTCCATGTAATTCTTCTCAGGTATTGTTTTATAACCTAATATGATATTTCAATGTGGGCGCGTCGGGTTATGGGTTTAGGACACCGTGCGGGATTGGATAAGCGGCGGAGGTCTGGAGGCAGCAGATTGGGGAGGGGGGAGGAGTTAGGGAGTTAGTGCCGGGCTGAAATGAAGCGTGATAAAAACCTTTGACACGAGGTCCAAAGCGGCGCAGGTGCACAAAGGTGCTGAGACATGACCCGATTCAGTCCGTCCATGAGCCCAGGCGTCCCACAATGCAACACGAATCTCAGCACACGTGTCCGGCTCCTCACTCGAGTGTCTCGCCTCCCGAGAGGGGGTCGGGATGCTTTTCCGGGCAGTTGACGCGAGAAGCGGAGGTAGCAGCGCCGAAGCCACCGGCTCGATGCCGCGCGAGCAGGAAGTCAGACGCTCACAAAGTCACAGGGAGATATACTAGAAGTGAGTTCACAGGAAACACATCCCCTTCCCTCGGTTCACGCTGAAATGTGAGACGAGATTATGGCGGCTTAATGCAACGCAACGCTTCTGGGACTCAAACATAGAATTCCCAATTTAGCACCTTTGTTTTTAACCGCTGCTAAAGTTTGATTTGCCCAAATTAGAAATCACACGTTCACAGTTTAAATGACCCGTTACTAAGTACTCAGATTCAACACGCAACATGTATGACTAGTATCTCAACATACCAGGTATAACATTACCTTGTTTTTACACATCAGGAGGTATTTTCGCTCATTCTAAATATCCCGATATTGATACGTATGGTGAGTTTTTTAATGGAGATTACATTGAGAAGTCACACAGACACAATGACCTGGTTGTTCCAGTCAAATGAAAGGTGATGCCGATCCAGAATCATTTTGTCATTACGGTCTAATGACACCAGGAAATGCTTCAGTGTAAACAATCAGGGGGTGGGGTGGGGGGGTGTAAATCATATCGGCATTAGTCATCAACGTTCCATAATACTAAGTACATTTCCATGTTAATACTTTTGCAAAAAGTGTTGAATGTGACTTTCGTCCGAGCTCCCAACGCTCTCTAGGAGTCAGCTTGATGACACGGCGGTCTCTCACACATACAAGTGTATGGAGCACGGCCCCCGACTCCCACCCGCCCCTCCCTCCTCACACACACACACACACACACACGCATCTCGGGACAAAGGCAACATTACCCTTCATTGAATCGGAGTAAAAAAAAAAAGGAGAAAAATCCAATATCTCTGCATGCCTTGGCGTCCGCCGGACAGGGATGTGCAAAAAACACCTTTACCCATCACTTTTGTAATAATCGTCATGACATATGACAAGATGGAGAGAAAAAAGAAAAGAAAAAAGAGACACGTAGCAACACACAGAGGTGGAGGCCAGACATGAGAACACGCGGTCATGTGATCATCGGCCTCACAAGTGAAGAGCCGTCTATTGAACCCATTGATTTCAGGACACACGTGTCACGCCATGTGTGTGTCTTTTTGTCTCAGTGTATGTGCGTGTGTGTGTGTGTGTGTGACTAATCCTCCACATACAAACTGCATCGTCCTTTCTTTGCGAGCGCTCGCACATCCTATCTGACTCATGCGTCCCGTAACGCACACACATGGGCTTAATGTGTTCTGGTCCTTGAGTGTGGAGAGACAGGAACCTGCTGCCGGTGAGCTTAAATAAAATAAAGTGTACCGCGAGTGAACACATTACTGCGCGACTGTGTTGAGTCAATGAGAGGGCCATACGTGGGCTGTAGCTTTCCACGGTGCACTCCTCCTGAGTGAATCAGAGGAGAAAGAAAAGAGAGGTCCATGTGGAGGCAAGTGGCCCTTGGGCTGGCAGAAGGAGAGTCAGCTGAGTGGAGAGCTGTCTCCTCGCACTGTTTCACTAACTGAATGAACCAAGACCACCGGCTTCCTGGTTTAGCTCGGCTGTTTCTCCAGCAACTCAATTTGGCTCGTTCAGATTTCCAGCTTTCAGAACCTAACCCCCTGGCTCACAATCTGCCACCTCTCTCTCTCTCTCTCTCTCTCTCTCTCTGCTTTGAGTGCTCAAAGACCAGGTCTTCGGCCTACTCAGGTCTGATATTCTGCCTGTATCCCTCCATGTTGGTAATGTCTTCTCCTGTGAGGATGTGCAATCTTCTATAGGTGTTGATAGACCTCGTGAATCCCCATCATGGGACGTTTAAAAGGGAACTGGGTGCAGCAGTTTTGAACGTCGCCATCCAAACAGTTGTTTGACCTCTGAGTAGGACTCTAAAGAGCGAGAGTTAACCCTAAACCTCCTCTGCTCTCTGTGCCTCACTGCTGCTGTTACATCACGAGGAAATGATTCCTGGAAGACAGGATCTTTCCCTTCTAGCTCATGGAATACAGACATTTAAATTCACGCCAGTAGATTCCCCAACAAATCCCTTCCACTACGACCCCGAGTCGCCTGCAGTGATCTCGGGGACTCGTCCCACCAAAGTGTGTTTTCAGCTGTAAAATGTGACGGCATCGGGCTACACAACTGCAGCTGCACTGAGCAGAGGAATAAACTTGAGGTGAAAGTCAGTCGTCAAACACTCCGCGCCTCACTGTGTCGGAGAGCAGTGAGTCACTCTCTGCTGTCTCGCGGGCTCTTTCTCGGGAGCCACTTGGAATCTTCCGCTTCATTTTAACCAACTTCAAGAAGAAAACAGAAAAGAAAAAACTGTTACACTTGTCTTGGAAGACCCCCCCTCACCCCCCCTCTTCCCTCCACATCCTTGTCGTCTCCACGTGTGTGCCCGGCTCTAAGTGACGTGTGTGCCGGCAGCTCTCGGCTCCATTCCCCGGGAGCGGCGCACACGAGCTTGGTCGCTTCCCACCGGCGAGGCTCCCCTTCCTGCGTTACGCGCGGCCATGTCCCGTTTCTCAAGGCGGATGGATTTATTTGGCTGCAACAGGCGACACGGCTGGCTGTTCCTCGGCGGCATGAAGCACTGAGAAGACCCAGGTGAGAGGCTCCGTGCTGCCGGCTTTCCTTGTTTCATTCCCACCCGAACGCCGGAGCGCGTAAACTTTTGAAACGGCGCCGCGGACGCGCACCGAGTGGGCGGCCAGGCGGTGCGGCGCGGCGCGGTGGGAGAAAAGTAAGCCGAGTATTTTGAGAACAGATGGTCATTTTTTTCTTCTTCATTATTTTCTCTGCTTTCATTACGCACTTTTCTATGTGCCGGAAGGTATTAAGCAGCGACAATGAAAGCAAAGGAAATCGGGTGTAGCTTAAATGATGAGTCTCCAGACTCTGGAAAGGAAAGCGCTTTTATTTCTCAGACTGAGCGGCTGTGCTCTTACATTTTTGTTTGATGCATCACTCACCTGTATGTATATGTGAGGCTGTAAAGGACTCGTGGACGCGCGGCGGTCTGGGCACTGCGTGTCCACACCTATATGAATTAGTCATGCACCGTGCAGATGATAACACACATCATGCTTATGCGTGTGTGGATAACACAGAGGCAACGCTCATCCAATTGATTTTTTGTTTTAGATTATTTTGGTTTTATCACACTGGATGACTATTTTTTATATTTCATCTTTAAAAAAACAAAAAAAATCTGGACACTTTGTCAGTGGACGTGGCAAAAGCCCCCCGGCACACGTCGTGGTGAAGCCGTGTGACGAGAGAGGGCCCCTGCGGGCCCAGCGGGGCTGCGCGCGGACAGACGGGCATCGGCACGCAGAGGCGCGTCGACCCGCTGCGGGGGTGAACCTGTGCGGGGTGAACCTGTGCGGGGTGAACCTGTGCGTGGTGAACCCGCGCACCAAGGGGTCGCGCTCTGACCTCTGCGTGCACGCGCCCGCTTCCCTCCTTGTGGTAATCAATGAAGGTGAGAAGACCGCGCTCTGCTGATACACATTCAGCTCGTTGCATTTGACGGACGAGGCTGAGATGGCGAGTTAGATCTGTGAGTTTTGATGTGACATTATAATACATGAAGAAAAGTGACTTTTTTTGATAATTACTTGTTTAATATATATAATTACTAAGTTTCAGCAGCCACTTTCTTACATCCTAGATCGGCGCCCTCGCGCTGGCTGGAGTGGCCCTTCAGACGACTTCCTCCAGTTTGGAGTAAACGAGGCGCGGAAAGTAAAACTATAAACCCAAGCTTTTATTTCCACAATAGTTAAATCACTTTCTTTCTTTTGTTGGGGGGTCAACAATTACGCACCCTTCGGAAACATACAAACATGACATTTATTTTACAAGATTTCAACGATGACTAACAAAACGGAATTACAGAAGGAACTTGGCGTCACGGACGCCGCAAACACTTTACACAACACGTGTTTGTCCACGCTGTCTGGCTGCTGATGACAGCTGAGGATTGTCTCCCTTCATATGTCACCCGGATGCAACAATTCCTCTAATAACGCGCGCATTTCTTGGATATTTTAACGCGATCAAGTGAAGAGGTTCAACTCCGGGCTCTCATCCCTTCTGACTTCCCACCGGGTCCCGAATGAGCCACGGTTTGCTTGAGTGTGTTTGTGTGTGCGTGTTGAAAAAAGACGAGACGGACTAGAAGGGTGGGGAGAGACAGCATAGGTGCGCGCGGGTGGGGTGGAGGAGGAGAAAAGGAGAGAGGGGGGTGTGGGGGTGTAGAGGCTGAGTGTGCGTCTCCTCTACAGCCTCGGAGCGCGTTATCATCCCCGTCATCTCGGTCTGGGCGGTCGGTGCTGCACCGCGCCGGGGAAAACCACCACGGGGGGAAAAACAAGGTGCACGCGGATATTCTCATCAGCCAGAGGCCAGTTGGTGTGATCCACGCACGTCCCGCACCCCGTGGAGTGGCTGAAGACGAGTCGTGGCGCGGGAGACGGAGAGAGTGGGGACGAGATCCGCGCAGAGATCCGCACGCAGGACTGTTTGGAAATGAAGGAATTATAAACAGGGGAAAGAGACCAAACCCCCCCCAAAAAACAGGAGGGACGCAAAGTTGCAGAAGTGTGGGTTTTATTTCAGTTTTCTGCGGACATCGCTGCGCCTCTGATTGACTCCGTGATGGAATGACACTTTGGAGAGAGCGAGAGAGAGGATGATGGACACTTTGGCACCGGAGCTCCTGGTCAGAAATCCCCCCGTTTACGCCACGCGCGCTGCTGACCGAGCCCTCTGGACGGCCATCACTCATTTGTTTTGAAGTGGCAGGAAAATCCTCCTCTTGATCGTTTTCCTCCTCTTCCTCCTCCTCTTCCTCCTCCTCCCCGCCTCGAGTCGCCCGGCGAGCATCCAGAGATGGTGCGCGCAGCCATTCCTCAGAGACTGTCGTGCGCGCTCATCACATTCCTGTCCAGGCGCGCGTCTTAAAGAGCCTCTTTTCCTCCTCCATGTTCATTCTGCTGCCCTGAACTTGTTGTGCGAGGGGACGGGGAGTTTACCTGTAACAAGACATGTAAGTTGTTGTTGATTTGAGTTGTCTTCCTTTTGCTTGCAAAGTTTACTTGTGTGTGTGTGTGTGTGTGTGTGTTTGTGTGTGTGTGTTGGATGATATGCTCTCCACTGAAGTAACTCTGGCTGCATTCATGTCCTGTGATGAGCTGTGGCTCCTCTCTTTCTAAACAAGCACAACCCCCACCAACTTCCAAGCCTCCAAACAAGGCCAACTATTCCCGTGTACAACAAGAGGAAACCTTGAATGCATCCACAACTTGTCTGCACGTCTTCCGGTCATTTTGTGTGTGTGTGTGTGTTGTTTTCAGAGACGCCCCCTTGTGGAATGTATGACCTCACGTTGGCTCTGTATCCATGGCGCGTAACTCCGCTGGCGTCACGCTGCGGCCAGTCGGCCTCCATGACGACATGCACATCTGGGGCTCACGTGCCGGCTCTCAGCTCGTGATATTAATCGATGATAATTATAATCTGCAAGACTGGCGTGACTCTGCAGTGGCCTCGTTGGGGATCATATGTGCGAGTTATTATTTTAAGTTTGTGCTCCTGATTTCTCGTCAAGGCCGTGGCACTATGAGAGGACGTGAACACGCAGCATTTGAAGTTCAGCATGAAGAAAAGTGGAGGAGTTATTATTAGATTTCAAGTCACAGTCAATAGTCATCTTTATGGCCTCGGTAGATGTTAATCCCCTCATCCTGTGAAATAAAGACAAGCTATAATGACTCATCTTTCATGTGTCTGTTAGCAGCTGCCACTTTAAGCCACGTCTATCTCTGTCTGTCTGTCTGTCTGTCTGTCTGTCTGTCTGTGTCTCTCTCTCTCTCTCTGCGTGCATGCGGGAGCTACCTGGGTGAGCACGTGTGTTTGGAGCTAAAGTGGACATTTTGAGTATCCAGACATGTCACCGTGGCTGCAGAGTAATGCGCCAGCAGCCTTTTAGGAAGAGCGTCTTCAATAATGCATGAGGTGTTCCCGTGTCAAGAGAGAGAGAGAGAGAGAGAGAGAGAGAGAGAGAGAGAGAGAGGTCTGGTCTCACTGTCTCACACCCCCCCCCCCTCCCCCCGCCCTCTATGCGCTGGCTGTGTCCGTGGAGCAACTGGCGCCCGGGGGAGAGGGGGCGAGAGGGCTGGTGGTGGTGTTGAGCTCGGCTTGGGTCAGCATCGGCACAGTCGCCCTGTCAGAAGTGCTGCTCTCGCACATGCAGAGTGCATGTGGCAGCTTCTGCAGGTCCAGGGGGGGAGGAGGAGGAGGAGGAAAAGGAGGAGGAGGAGGAGGAGGAGGAAGAGGGGGAAGGTGGTTGCAGTTAGAAGGGACAAGAGGGGGTGATAGAGGGTTTTGGCAGCTGCAGCTGGTGGGGGCCAGCGGAGCACGTCCTCGGCGGTCAGGGACGTGCCGGCCTCCAGAGGCCCGACCCGTCTGGCTCCAGCAGACGGCGGCGGGCTTTGGAGGAAGAGGCTGCAGCCACATCCCGCTGAAGCAACGATTACCTCAGCAGGGTTCAAGCACGGCTGGTTGATAGCCGGCACGAACGTGGCCCTTTCTTCAGGGACTCTCAAACTCGAGGACCCAAAACTCGTATTAAACTCGTGAAATCCTGACGGGGGCCGAGGCCCTCGCCGCGGCTCATCTGTAATGCATGCAGGCCGCCTGCACAGGGCGTGTCGGTTATCACACAAGAAGCAGGGAATCAAGGCTCGACACGGGGGCGGTGTTGACGTTTATTTATTTATTTTTGGTGGAACCCGCAGAGCCGAGCCCCCAGCTTTTGATTCCTCCTGCGGCTGCGCGACCGCTTGACAACGGCTTGCCAAGCGCCACGGCCATTTGCTACCTGCCGTCGTTATTAAAAGATCATGAGCCTGCCGGTTGAAGGCGGCGACGCTTTAAGGGAGTGGAGACGAGCGCTAAGTGACGGGCTGAGTCGGGAGGCGAGCCCCGGGGAGGCATTACAGGCGGGCCCGCTGCGCCACGCGGAGGCTGCATGGCTGCCATGTTTGCGGGGCCGTGCTCCACTCTCCGTATGGTTATTCATGAGCGCGGCTGGGCCCTATTGGCAGGTTGTTAACAGGCCAGATTAGGGATTCTGGAAAGGCAGGCAGAGGAATCTGGCGAGGGGAGCTCGGAGGCCAGGCAGGAGGATTTTCTCCTCGTTTTTAGATTTTTGGGCCAGCTTCTATCTTTATCCATCTTTCATCTGTCTGCCCTCCTGTCTTTCTGCCCTTCTCTCTCTTTTGTGGGGAATATGAAACAGGTACAGAGGCAGAAAAGATGAAAGTAGGTATAGAGGCAAGACAAAAGCAGGGTCCGAAATTGCCCTTGAAAGTGCATAAAATGCGTGAAATTGAAAATGAAAGGGAGGAGGGGGGGAAGTAGCTGGAATATGAGCGCTAACCTTGTAATCATTCCACCTCACTCTGCCCTGGCCACATCTTTTCAGGGCTAAATTAGATAGTTTTATTTCAATTTCGGGACATTTATAATAAAGTAATGTGTTAATCGTGTGTTTAAATAGACAGGCAGGTGTGTAAGCGCTGCCCCCTGTGGGCCACCGCGGATGAATGGCGTGAGATTATGATCTGTAAGTTCATCCTCGGTCAGGTAAAAAAAAAAGAAAAAAAAAAAGGGATCTGGAGTTCTCGATGTTGTTGTGCGAGGCGGCAGAAGGAGAAAACGCTGAACCCACACAAACAAGCGGTCAGTAACAGAAATACAATGATCAATACGGGCAATGATTGAAAAGTGGATGGATGGGAGAAGAAGTGGTCGCGGCCAGGACGAGGAAAACAAAGTGCTGATTTGCCGGTTTCCACGTGAAGTCTGACTTTAGCAGCTTTAGAAGAAGTCTGAGGGTTAAAGCGAGAAGGAGCTCTGTGGTGCAGACGTGCTCCTTCATGTGCTCATTTGATGATATGCATGATTTACACGTGACTCCCACCAGTAGTAAAGGGCGACTCTGGGGACGTGCGTGTAACATCCCACCGACACACACACACACAAACACACACACACACTGATTTGGAGAAACACTCCATCATGCTCGACTGGCCCCGGGGATGAAATAGAAGCGGACACAGAGGCCCCCGAGCGGCCGGGGAGTGGTCGGGGCCACCGGGCGGCGGCAGTTTAGGAAGCGTGGGGGTGAACGAAGATTCTTGTTCTCAAATATATACATATATATATATGTATATATTTAAAACTGTGCTTACCTTTGGTCCCCTGTGGTGTCGGGCGGGCTGTGAGAGCATCCTCACACAGCGGTGTACCGTCATGTGTTTGTGTGTGTTTGTGTGTGGGGCCCATCCGGCCTCGAAGCTGTAATTGGATGTCAAAATTGGTCTGATTTTCAAGCAGACAAACATCCACATATGCAGTGTTTAAGCACACTGAACATTTTAAAGGTTTAGTAGCTGCGCACATAGGAGGATGACATTTTGTCTAACTTCCTTTCATCTTCAGTTTAGTGTAATATCTTTAAAACATTTTTTTTTTAAAAGCGTTCACTTCCCTCTTTGTGACACTTTAAAATCGCTGCTTTAAAGTTTTTTTTTCATATTTAAAGTTTTTTTATATTTACATTTTTCATATCTTTTTTCTCTATATTTTATTCATAAGTCCTCCTGCACACCAAAATGTGTTATGCTTATTGTTCCCCCACTTGGATGTTTGAGCCTGTCGGTGCAGAAGACAGTTTTTTTTTCTTGACATCCGTCTTGCTGGAGGGGGGAAAGTTTCTCTGTGCGCTCCTTGAGTCTCAGTTCAACACGTGTGTGCGCACGAGCAGCGATCCGGTGACATCACGACCAGTCGGGAGCCAATCACGGTCCAGTATGTCACTTACAGTGAAGGAGCGAGATGTGGAGACGAGTCAGGCGGACTTGTTGAATTAGTCGTCACGCGTCCGGCATAGTTGAACGTCTTTAATGAGAAAAGGTTTTGTGTATTAATAGCTTCTGCATTATCAATGACGGAGCAGATTTAATTTGACGATTTGTTTTACACAAGGTTTTGACTATCGGTTTTGGAATAACCACATCAGCACAAACTATTATTTCAAACATTTTTTATTTCCTTTTTTTTTGTCACACAGAAACATGTTTATGTATTAAATGTTTTACTTGTTTTCCCCTCATATATCTCATATAACTCTATATATCTCACTTATTTCAACTTGTTCCAAATACACCGCGAGGAGCGCGGCTGATAAAACATGCAGGCTTCATGACACGCATTGAATTTGTTGTTGCGTTACGACACAAATAGTTTCGTCTGGCTGTCACACACCCGGCACCCTCCCCGCTGTTACTGTACAGGCGTCCATCGCTCTGCGATCCGGGTTACACGCAAGAACGTCAGACTTCCTCTGATGCCCTCGGCGCTTGTTCGATGGCTGGAGGAAGCGACCCGCCCTAAAATAAACCCCCTTCTTCTCCCTTAACATGCGCGTCCACCCTTCTCCCCATCTGCTCTCCCCTCGTCCCTCTGGGGGCGGCGGAGGGCTGTAAGCAGGGAGTAATGAAAGGAAAGGGGGCCGCTGGGTCCTGGACGGTGGGGTGATAATGACCCCCGCCTCTGTGATCTCTATTGCTTGTTATCCAAACCTCGCCACCGCTTGTTGTCTCATTACCTACGACTTGAACCTCTACATGTGAAGCGCGCTCACACACACACACACACACACACACGCACACACACACACACTCACTCTCCGGCCATCTCTTTAGTCTCCCCCCCGTAACACGGTAATATTATGTCTCTTAATGGGAACAGGGAGCTTGGTGCCAAGAGTTCCTCTGGATAATTGGCTGCTTCCTCACCTGCTGACATCTCCCCCATTGACATTCTTACATTTTACATTTAAGGTGCTTCATTTCTTTTACCCCCTTAACTTTCGTCCTCCTTCCTCCGCCCTCTGACTAGCAATAGCTGCTCTCGTATTTCTTCTCTACTGATTCTACATTGCCTGTCTCGATCATCTGGCGCAAAATGGGATCCTGGTTTCCAGCCGAAGTGATATAACAGATCCCTATTTTGTCCGATAATTACTTTTTTTTTTTATTTTTTAAACGTAGCATATGCCCTGAGTGGCAATTTGTAGATTCATATTGTCATGCAGTGTTGTTGAATTCCTTACCTCTACCAAGTTTTTATGCCTCCACTGTCCTGTTTCCAGTAGAAATAAGATGTTTTTTTTCCCTTTGTGTGCACTTGTTGCTTTGATTTGTATGCCGGAGCCTTTGTCCCTGACCTCGGCTGTTCCTAAAAATGATGATGTCCACTCCGTCAGATTGAAAAGACTCTGAATGGCGCAACATATGCAGCTCCGGATCTACTCCACTTTGGTGCACCCTATTTACTTTGAAGAGGCAAATGTAAATACCACTATTACCACGTTTCTACACGCACTTAAGACGTGTGGTTTTCCTTTCGCATCCGTCAAATCTCTTCGGATCTGTACATCTTAACGCTGTGTCTCCATGATCAAGGGAAACATCTGCAGGCGTCCCGTCTCCAGGCTTCTGGTGTACCGTTGAATGTGAACATGACTCCTGTACTGTACATAAAGTCTATTGTTTTCCCTGTATTGTCTTTCTCACATTGCACGTCACCTCGTCCTTCTGCCACAACTTGTTCTCTCATGCAGACTTTTCATTCATCTCTCGAAACACTGATCAGTTTGTGATATGGTAAGGTTATCATGCCCCCTTTATTTCTACTAATACGTTGTTATTTTTCCATTTATTTAATGCTGCTGTGCACGATCAAATCTAATGATACATTAAAATGGGAGTCAATTGGCAATGTGTGTGTTAATAACTGACACAGTAGCTTCCACAGATCACACCAGCATGACACACAGGTTGTAGACGTTCTGAAAACAAACCTTTTTACGGTTAATTCAAGAGCAAAGATACAGAAATGTCCACTGAAAGGAAAAGGGGTAGGACAGCAGGGGTAAGTCTGATGCTCAGCTCTGAGAACTTTAGACAAAAGGAAAAGTGAGGCCACCGCTCACGGAGGTTGGCAGATATAAATGGGCGCTATGTAGCCCGGGAGGTAAATCACTGCATGTGATAAAGTGCCGCGGCTCCCGCTACCGACAGCTCCACCACAGACGAGAAGAAACGCCAAAGCAGCACGAGCCACAAGACATTTATGTTAACGTACGGCTGTTTTTATCAGGAGTGGCGACTTTATCCCGTTTGAGTAAAAAGTCTGGCGTCGCTATTTTCACTTCACTCAAGTGTAAAAGCTGCTGTAATCCGAATTGTTGGATAAACCGTGGATCAGGTTGTTGCTCGTCGGTGAAAACTCAAGAGCAACTGTTCGCTGGCGGCTCAGCGTCGAGCAGGTTGAAGACCATGAGCTGAAATGCAAAGATTTAAGTCATTACATTACATTTCATTTAGCTAACGCTTTTATCCAAAGTCATTTACAATAAGTGCATTTAACCGTGAGTACAAACTCCGAACAACAAGAATCAAGAGAGTACAATTTTTTAAATAAAGTCAAACTACAAAGTGCTATCAGTAACTGCTGCTAAAGCGCTACCTTCCTTATTCAAGGTGCAGTCGAAAAAGACTTCACCTTCATCGCAGTCCACTAACTGATTTCATATATCCACCCACTGCTATTTAGTCTCTTTTCCAACAACCTCTTTGGTTATAAACAACAGTGTTTTGATACTGATATACTACACCGACAGTTCTTGAACTCGTAGATTGAAATTCAGATTTACTTCTAATTCGACAACGCTAAGTGGAGGAGCGCCTTGCAGTTCTGCGCCATCGGAGCAGATCGAGACGTCTGCTCTTCGTCGTCACCCAGCTCCTGCGGTGTGGGGTGTGAGCTGAGCAGCGTGTAAGTGAGATGAGGGTCTGGTGTGAAAGCAGCAGGATCCGATGTAACCCCCGATGGCCCCGCTTACTGATTTTCTGTGTTTTGATGGACAACAAACACCAACATGGCACCCCTACCTTGCACCCATCCAACTCTCTTCTCGCACGTCCGCCTTTCATTGTTGCTGCGGCGCCGGCTAATGTTCTCTTTCTGTCAATTTGTACTCCCTTAAGAGAGGTATATTCATCACCCCTTTCCTTCCTCTCCTCCACCTTCTTCTGTTTCTCCGCAGCGCCAGAAGGAAGAGGACCATGATTGACAGCCGGGCGAGTTGAGGAGACCTGTCACTCATCCTCCTATCAGCGTGTCAGGGGGCTATCTCCTTCCTGCCTCCCTCCCTCCCCCCTTCCTCCTCCTCCTCCCTCCCTCAATCCTCCCCTCTTATCTTCTCAACGGGTTGGCGACCTGGCCATCCCTCGTAGTTACCCACCACCTGGAGAAACTTTAAAAAAAAAAAAAAAAAAAGGGGGACAGAAATAGTAACGAAACAACAACACGACTCTCACTCCACCTGAGGGGAGCTTGGCATGCCTCCTCACTCCAGTTGAGTGAGTAGGAATAAGTGGACGTAGAAGAGGGATCCCTCGTTAGTACCCCCCACAGAAGGAGACCCAGGCCCTCGAGAGGGAGCCCAGAGAGGACCAGTCATGCGTTTCCAGTTTGCGCTGACGCTGCAGGCGCTGTGGGCCGGGGTTTGCCAGGCGGCCATGCAGCACTACCCGGCGGCATGGGGCCACTACGACGTGTGCAAGTCCCAGGTTTACTCGGACGAAGGCCTGACCTGGGACTACATGGCCTGCCAGCCGGAGGCGGCCGACATGACCCAGTACCTGAAGGTTTCTCTGGATCCCCCCAACATCACCTGTGGAGACCCTCCGGAGACTTACTGTGCCCTGGTGAGTACATGCAAAAGTGAATACATGTTTTTCCATTGTATGAACTGCACACAAGCAACGGCCGGGTCGGCTTTCTTATCCGAGTCTGCGTATCTCGTGCATCTGCTCGGCTTGTTCGGACCGCGCGGCCGTGACAGACACTCTCAAAGCCCGTGTGACTCAGATACGTTGCCGGGGTTGAGGGAAATAGTGGCTCGTGCCCATTGACGTCACGTTCCGCTGTTTAGAAAGCTGCTTCTGGGAGTGCACTGTAAACACTGTCTCATGCGCTGTTCACTTGCAGACGACTCCGTGACTCAACCGATGAACAGAACACACATCTCGCTCCCCGCGCACATCAGAGTCGCGCGGAGAACGCGGTTCCCTCGCCTCATTTCCAATTCGGCTTCTCTGTCGCGTCGGCCCCTTTTCAGCAGAGTCGGATGAGTGGGTGGCCTAAAAACTCTAACTATCTCCGGGTGAAATAGTGCACAGGTGGACAAAAAGTACGACAGCAAGTACAGCATGAGACGCTATTTTAAGTTCCGGTACATACTTTTTGTTTTTCTGCTGTCGGTGTTCATTGCTTTCTGGCGGTCAGCTTCCAGATAACGTAGCAGGAGTCTCCCCCGAGTCTCTCGGGTGATGGCGGTTAACGTTATGCACGTTTGCATGCTGACATGCTAGCTTAGCTCAAAGCACCACTGTGCGTTCAGCCTCACAGAGCCGTCGCGGTGGCTGACGACGAGCAGTCCCGCTCCCACGAGGAGTCGTCGTGACACCAAACAAGTCTGCTGTCATCGACTTGTTGACGGAGGGGTTCCACACTGTGCACGCTGGGTTCATCAGGATTGCTCAAAACGTGATATTCTGTTGGACGAGAGGGATTTCAAAAGCAGGCGGTACTATGAAAAGCACCGATCGGTTGATTGCCGTACCCTTTGAAGTGCATGCGGCGCTGTTGATTCTGCAAATCACATCGCAATCACGAAAATCTCAAATTCCTCGTGGAGCTGAAAATAAAATGTGCAAAAAGATGCATATTAGGTCAAGTATTTAATTAGCAAACCGCCCTCCTCCTTATTCCGGGTGCTTTTCACTTTGAAACTCACAGCGTGTCGCCTCAGATTAACACTAAATGATGAATCCATTGTGGGCCGGCGCGTGTTACCAAGTCATCAAAGATTCCCTCAGAACAAATGCACTCCTCAACAGCTTCAAGAGCCCTTTAGATAAATAGCGAGATGTTCCAGGAAAAGTAGTGACTTGAGCAGTATAAATAGACGGCCTCCATCAGCAGAAAGTCAGCTGAGAGGAGGCACAGAGGAGCAGAGAGGGATTAACAAAACACAGATGACAAAGACAGTGAGCGAATGATCAAGAGAGGAGCGACACGGAGCGAACATATGGGAGACAGAGACCCAGAGGACTGTGTGCAAAGGCACACGGCGACTGAAGTCCTAATATCTCCTGCGTGGGGCGCGACGAAGGCTCTGAAATGTGAATAATTCAGCGTGTTTTGTAGCTAATGTGTTTTATTCATAGGACACATTATTCAGCCCGACATCTCTCAGGCACTTTTGCAAAACGCTGACTCCCGTGATCGGACAAGGTTGGTCGAAGGCAAAGGAGGTTGGGTGGGATGAGGGAGGAGGAGGAGGAGGAGGTGGAGGGGGGGGGGTGGAATATGGTCTAAATAGGGTCACCCTCAGTTGACCCCGTGACCTCCGATTGATCACCAGAGCTGTGTCTCGGTGCTTGCTGAGAAAGCGACCGAGGTCCTGGATGAACCGGATGAATGCCGGATGAGCGGCGGCCGTCCGTGTCCGGCGCTCCAGTGGAGCCCGCTCTATTTGTGGACGCACAGTTGAAAGCGAGTTCATCATTACTGTATTATTGCCAGCCTTTTAACAGTCTGATGAGCGCTTATTAAATTAGTGGGAGATTGCGCCGCGCTGCCGCCCTCATGTCTCCGCCAGTCAATGTGATACGAGCGCTTCAATTAAACAGGCGTGGTTTGCTCCCGCGTAACCATTTCCTCTCTCTGCTGTACGGTAATGACACACACACACACACACACACACACACACACACACATGAGTGAAATATGACCCCTGCTGCTTGCCATACAGCCCAATTCTTCGCAATCGGTTTCTGTTTACCCCAGGCAGTAACGCGGCTCCAAATCAACATCGGAACAATTATCATTGATATTCCAGCTACCGTGGCTGCCAATACGCTGCTGCAGTGCCAATAGTGGTTTGTATCGGGAGTCAGATCATTGCAGATTCGGGGCAATTATCATTAGGCCGTGTTATCGGAGAATTTCATCTCTCTGGTAATTGATTCCGCGCTCGCGGAGGCGGGTGTATATTCTACTGGCCTGCGACTGCTTCCTGGAGAGCTGAGGGTAACAGACACCAAGGCCTGACGAAAGAGGGAGAGAGAGAGAGAGAGAGAGAGAGAGATAGAGAGACTCAGCCAGAGGGCGTGGTGCTTATATGAGCATGGTTACTGCAGGTTGCAGCCGTCATCCCCAAAACACACACACACACACACACACACCACTCTCCCAAGTGAAGGCTTTTTATTCCGCTTCTAGCCCGGTGACCTTTTCCTTAGCAATAAGCTGGCATTCACTGAACTCTGGCACACAAATCTGCCATCATATGAGATTTCACCGTCCCCTCCAGTTTGACTCAGGCTGGCCTTTAAAAGCCCGGACAGGTCGCATGAGCCTCGACGAGTTGATGATTGACTTTGCGGTGGTTATAGCGGTACGGGGGCTTTGACTTTCTACAAAACATATGTGCAGGTGCTGATTTAGCTGATGCTCGTTATGCGGCATGTCCAAGAAGACTAATTGGAAACTCTGATTGTTATCAAAAATATTATTTAAAAAGTAGTGAGTGCTACATGTAGACTAGTCTGTTCTGGTGCAGGTAGAGACCTGTGTGAGCTTTCCTCGTTTCATGCCCCTGTTTCATGTATAGAAGGACTCTCAATGGAGTTACCAGTGTTTCAGTTATTCCAACACTCCAACACACAGTGTATCAATGTATCATAACCGTGCGTGTGTTGGTTCTTTTTGAATGCACACGGCATTAAACATAAAAGAAGATCCTTTCTAGGTGTGACTCCATCATTTATGCATCCATAGTAGTACTGCATGTCTCTATTCGTGCCATCAATTTGCAACCAGGAATTGCTGATGAATGCTGAAACCTGAGTCCCGGCAGGCCGGCACATTTCATAACCAATCAAATCTAAATTAGGAAAGGAAGGAGATTATTAAAAAAGATGGTGCAGCATGTGGCTCTGTTTTTTTTAGCCGTGATGAAAGGTCATTAAATCTGTGCCGTGAGAAGAGAAGGTAGCTCACTGTCTTTAGCCCTATTCGCACAGGAGCAAAGTTTTATTATATAGGCTTATTTATGTTTGTGTAATACTCACCAGACCTCTTGCTCTGAATGCTAATGGGACTCCATGCCTTGGTACTGAAATTAACTGCAAGCATTTGCACTTAAAATGCTGTCAAAACTTGCCAAGCAGCCTCTATAATTGTTGACCGGGAACGAGGCAGAACAAGATGTAAAACAAAAAAAAACATTGCAATAAAAATACATAAATTCAACCCCACATCACAGAGATGCCCATTTGCACAGGACTAATATCATCATTTGAACTCTCGTGTTTGCCCAAAACATGGACGGTCCCTTGCGGTTGAGTTTTCACCTGACAAATTACGACCACGGCAGATTTGCACAGGATTAAGACGACGTCGGCAATTATTGGAAAGCGCTAGAGGTCCCTGGGTAATACTAGCGGTTTGTGTGAATAGATTTTTACACCGTCGTTCTGCTGATGTTCGGTGTCATTATCTAAAACAGTTATAGAAAATGTCTAATCGTGTAATATGAGCGAAATAAAATACATAAAAGTATGGCAGGAAGATATAGCAACGATAAAGCGACGGAGCAATTTATTTATTTTTCCCTCTGTTTTAGTGCCGACATTAACAGCTACTTTTTATGTATCATTTTAGCCCTGAGTTTTGTCAGTTGAGGGGTGTGTGTGTGTGTGTGTGTGTGTGTGTGTGTGTGTTTTCAAGGGGAGCGTTATAAAAGGTTTAAAATACTGCGGTGAACACTTTTTTGTGGGGGGCCTTCTGCATGTTGTGGCTGCAAATCATCTGCTCGTTTAGTTCTCGTGACACCAGGTGTGTGTCGTTATAATCCAGGTGCGCGTCGTTATAATGCGGACAAGGAGACGACACTATTACATTAGGTGCACACCCGTGTCCTCTTGTGTGTGCTTTTGGCGAACTTCACACGCCAGAAATATTCAAGCATCTCAGGTCTGTATTTCCTTCTTGTTATTTTGCAGTTTTTAAATACTACCTGCTGAAAACGTGTCTGTGGAGGATTGCGTTTAACCGACGGCGAAGCGCAATGAAAGAAAGGGAGTCAAAGATTGCCGCTCGCGGAGTCTCGCGTGCTTTAAAATATGTGTTGCACGTTCAGCGAGTCGACGCAGCCCTCCTGATGGTAATGAAGAGCCACGGCGTGTTCAGTAGCTCGCCGCTGCCTCCACGAGCAGCAGCATTTCCAAAGAACCCACCCGAGGACAATTCAAAGGGGCTTTTTCTCGCCTTTTCGGCCAAGTGGGCTGCCGTGAGTTTCACATTGCGATAAACAAATCGGACCTTTTTTTTTGTTTGTTTCTTTGGAAGCTGATCCTGAATGGAGGTGTCAGACAAACAAACGGGCCTCCCCATGTACCTCGCACTCCCACACTCTCCACAGGCTCGGCGCTGACATTTCCTTGAGAAACGAGCGCGCCGTCTGCAGCGATACGTCGCTTTCCATATTGTAACCGTCAGTGCAAGGGTTGTTTGGAGGAAGGAGAGAGAGAGAGTGAGAGGAGAGAGAGACGCTGGCTTTTTTTATTTTGTGTTTTTTAGGGGGCTCCAGCGTCGTCTGTGATATCCGGTCTCATAAACCAGTTTGGCTTATGAGACGGCGAAACGGCGACAAAAAAAAAAAAAAAAACCACCTTCGGATCGACTTTATTTAATGAAGGTCAGAGCCACAAATGTAGTAGCAATTAACCAGCATTGAAAAAGGAATTACTCATTCAATAGAACTGTTCAACATCAGAGGATGAAGTCGGCTTGATGCGTTTTATGTGTCTTCTTTTCATCTTCACCAGAACAAACCAAATCAAAGGTTTATTGAAACTTGCAACAAAGGCACACCATATGAACCGAAACAAGCTAAAAGGAAAGACGTGTGTGATTCTCTCGATCCTGCAGTGCAAGACATCGTTCTTTTGTTTGATTTGGAGACGGCTATCTGGAGTGCAAAACAAGTTATTATTTCTGCATAACTCACCAACAGGCAGCGTTTGAGACGCGACGGATTTGTTCACAGATCCTAATCGGTGCTTACGGGAATTACGTCTCTCTTCATGTGATTTCATTAGTCCAATCAACCCTCAACAAACAATTTAAAATTGAAGTTGAGCCGTATTTCGTTATTGTTCTTGACGGATAACGCTCTCCTTTATTGGGGAAGCACCGTCCAATCCAACAGAAGTAAAGCTGCGGTGACATCAATGTTAACGCAACCGCCATGAAAAGTGCATAACATGCGACGAGAACAGAGGCTCCCGAATAAACATACAAGTACACAGACATACATGATGGACCATACCTGAATAAACATTAGTGACTGAAATATTGGAAACACAATCTTTATTGAAACATAATGTAGTAAACCTGTTGTCATTTTTTCGGCTTGATTCATAGCTGGTAAAACGAAAAATCAAATACCCTCCTATTAGAATAAAAAGGTCAAGTTATTTATTTATTTTTATATATATATATATATATATATATATATATATATATATATATATAAATATGGTGTAAATGGGCAGATTTGTCTTGAGGGATCACTGTGACACTGAGCATCTGTGTTTCCCTCACACTAATTTTAATTCCCAGAGTTCACACGCTTGACTTCTGGTCTCAAGTGAACAATCATGGAAACATTTAAGAGAACTGGATCAAACAAGATGGCTGCACAGACCAGGGCTGAACATTTGTTTTTGCTTCAGACGTTTCCTAACCGAGTGAAATAACCCGGAAGCATCTTAGTGGCAGCCGTGATACGAGCTGGTTGAATTCACTAAAAGCTGAGGAAAGGTGCCTTTCATATATACATTATCATCGGGTGGACTGGACTGTCCTTTACGAGAGGAAAGGAGATAATGCAGTCCCACAATTCCTTGTGGCAGCACCATCAAATTTGTACATAAAAAAATAAACAAAAATATATGAAATGATGAGTAAATACAGCTAGCTGTCAATAAACAAATCCTCATAAACAACCTCTCTCTCTTCTTGTATCCTTCGGGCCTTGAATGAGTACAAATGTTCGTTCACTTTAGTCGTTTTCGTATTTTATGCATGTGATGCATTTGTAATTTAGCTTAGTTTATGCTATCTGGTCCTCACTAGAACTCCTCTGACAGCACAGAGTCGTCACTCACAATACAAGTGCTGCTGTTGGTTGAGAGCTGCATTCAAACTGTAGTCTGTTCATGCTCGAGCGGCCGGCTGAAACCGGTCCAAACCTTCCTGCTACAGCAGATCAATGTGCCCCCAGGCCAATAACTGCAGGACACTAAACACAATGGTGTTGGGAAGCCATCTGGAAAGCTCACGCTGCTCACAATAATTAGTGCGACGTGTCTGCGTGGAACCTCCTCGGGATGCAGCATTTGGGCGTCACTGTGATGGCTTTCTTCTTTCTTAATGATTCATTTTAGGGAATCTGAAGGGTGCCTAGAAGAGGGTCAAGCACAGTGGGTGCACTGTGGGCAGCCGCTGCACCCCAATGCCGTTTATGCTAGTCAATAGGGAACTATCGGGATGCAGGAATATTAAATAGGGATGCATTGTTCAGACTTTTTCAGTCCTGATCCCGATACCCGGGCTTTGACTCACTAAGCGTGTGTACAGTTACTGAAAGGGGTTTACTGTATGCTATTGTATCATCATCATCGACAGCAGCAGTGTCGTGTTGAACACTACCGCCACATCACTGCTGTGTGATGTATTCTGGTTTTAAGTTGGAATGGAAATGAGGGAGTATTGTTTGAAAAAGTGCAAACAGTGAGGAAATGTTTATTTCCAGGGAGGAAAGTTTGCAAAAGAAAAGTTGGAATGCAGACAACATCAGGTGTCGCTGTGATGTTGTGTGAGTGAGTGTGTGACTCGTCTATCTGGGCTCCATCAAGGCGCTCAATGTTGCCTCACCGTTTACGCTGCCATAACAAGATAACAGGGGGGCCTCCTTGACTCCAGCTTCCCACAGGGTTTTCTGTTGACTTCCTTTTTTTCCTCTCTCTCTCTCTCTCTCTCTCAAAGTTTGAAGCAAAACATTTCCTCGTTTGCCGTAAAGTTTGGAGGAAAAGTTGAAGAAGCTGAAGAATGGAAAATCTTAAAAAGTATTTTCAAACCCCCGGATTTTATTGTGAAAAGCATACGTTAGGCGGTGAAAGTGGGGCTTGAAACAAATATTCTCTCGACACGTATGAGAATGATGTCGATGGGAGAAAAGCTCATGTTTCATTTTGGGAAACAAAAACATTATATCTCACTTTCCCCCGGCTTCGGTTTCCGGATGCTGACATGATGAATTCCCAGAAAATTAGTATTGAATATAAGTCAAGGGAGGAATGATCTGTCATAGCTCAGATTTAGCCTCTGAATATCTTAAAGGCTCTCGCTATTGACTGCAAGTCACCCCGAAATATCTCATTGTCTCATTGTGAAATGCCCGCACTGGATTTGAAGACCCCGTGCATAATGTGAACCATGCACAAGGGCCTTCACATTCTGAATTCTTGACACAGACATTTTTCTTTCTCTCCCTCGTGTATTTTATTTGATAAAGGCTTTTTTTTCCTCTTCTATTTTTTTTACCCGCCTGCTCTTCAATTGCTCTCTGGGATTCAAATCCCTCTCGTGGTAATGGGGGGTCTTTTGTTGCATTTCACAGTTCATCACTCGTGGAAAATTATGGTCTGGACCCTAGCCCCTCTCCATCATCCCTCGTGCACGAGGCTGCGAGAATAGGTGGAGAAAGCTTGGCTGCTGGAGAGATCCGTTGACTTTTAATTGCTCTTTCAACCTCAGGGGGGGATTTCCCCTCAGAGCTCACTTGCTAGAACACTGATTTTCACAATGCCCCCTTCCCTCTTTGGGAAATGGGCAACAAATGGCAAATTCACACACACACACACACACACACACACACACACACACACACACACACACACAGGCCAATACAGACAAGCTTACAGAGCCCAAAGCATGACATACGGTGGCATTCATCTTTAGAGGCACTCGTGTTTTAATTCATTTGTGTTGGGGGGGCTTTTAATGTTAATTGCAGCAGATAAGTGGGAGTGTTGTGAATGGAGCAAACCCAGTGATCCCATCTCTCATTTTAATCCATGGTGGGCGGTGGCAGACGCTCTCCCTCCACTACTCAGCATTTCAAAGCAGCAGGGCCTCCCATCCTTTATCAGCACAATAAAACCTCTTCTTTTTTTTTACAGTGACTGGTGTTTATGCGGCATGTGTGTGTGTGTGTGTGTGTGTGTGTCTCAATCTGTTTCTATTTGTGTCTATATCTACATCCACACCACGGTCTTTCATGAATTCTGAACTGCAGCTCACACGTTACTATTTTAGATGAATGTTCACATCTATTTTCGGATGTAACCTACTGTATATGCTGCGAACGTTAACTGATGTGGAAGTTTTTCTTCCTCTCCAGAATAACTCCGCGGGCCTTAAAATTCTGCTGGGATCTGTGTTATTCTCACCTTGTCTTGCTTTTTTTGAACCCACCGGGTTCAGCCAGTCGGCAGAGCTGCCATTGTACTCTTCACTTTCAGAGGTTGTGTTGCTTCTGCAGCTGATGCTACGACCACACTGCCGTGCTTTTGTTTTAAAATGGCGTTCTGAAAACAAAAAAGTTCGCTGACGCGACTTCTTGTCAAAACTGTGTGCGGAGAAAGAGAATACCTGCTGAGGAAACGTCAGATAATTTTGTAAAGTCACAATGGGGTCTGACCCGATGCTAAGCGCTGCATTTGTTCTTGTTGGCCCAAAGCATTGATGCACGCTGATTTAACTAAGTTAATGGAAATGAAAGCCACGTTCACAGAAGTTTAACGTTTGTCCTAGCTTGTTTGGTCTGCCTCTCCTCTCAGAGAGCTTTTTAGGCCGATCCTGTCGCCCCCACCACCCTCTGGTTCCCTTGTTTTGAGAGTAATGTGAGGCTGGACGCTTCACCCTGACAGGCTCTGAAGAAGACTCCTGGATCACCTTGACTGACAGCTCCCAAACCCCGGGATCTGTTGTGTCTGCCCCGCGCCGAGCACGGGGCGAAACTCTGAATCAATAGCAACGCTATCAGGGATGGAAATTGAACGCTGGATCCGAACGCTGAGTACCCCCTCGTGAACCGCATAAGAGCATTTTTTCCGCTGCTCGTCTCAGGTATTTTTTTCTCTCCCTGACAGACAAGAGCACACGGCAGCTAACAGAAAGTGTAAAGTTTGTTGGGACGGGCACCTTTTCTTTTCTTTTTTTCTGTCTGGAGCATCAAAAATAGAACTCTGGGAGATGAGAGGCCACAGATGGAATTGTCTTCAAAGTACAGATCCGGCAGTCTTTTAAAGCGATATTACACTCTCGTAGAACATTTCCATTTTGCCTGTGCGCTCAGCTTGATCTGACACTGAGAAGTAATTTGACATCCGCTGCCATGTATCACTGCGGATGACTACTCATTGATGGCTGCAAACGGGCTGAATTACTGACTCAAAAAGACAGCAGACGACAAAACATGTAAAACAAAAGTGGCATTTCCGCTAGAAACCCTCCTATCAACCGCACACAGGGATAAACAGAATTATAAGGACATGCCGCTGAGAGTTGTAGCTTTCTGGATTTTCGGGAGAGCACTAAAAATGGCTCCGCTGTGCACTGTCCTACACATGGCTGAGTTGCTTTGTAAGCTAACATCTGCTCAGCGGAGGGAACCGGACCGGTCAGCCCGCAAGGCGAAGGCCCGGACAACGCGGTTGCTTAATTAAAGGCGGGGAAGAGGGAGTGCGGCTATTTACACCTAGTTCTGACATAAATCTGTAGTTATCGCACTGGCGAGACTGTGCTCTCGCCCCAATTTAGGAAGTACCCGAGAGCTTCTCCTTAATAACCGTTCCTCTTGATTAGGCCAAAGGCAGGAGTTGCAGTCTCGTTCTACGGGAGAGAGAGAAAAGGAGAAAGAAGCTGAATTTAACTAGAGGGGGAAGTAGTTAGCAAAGGGCCGTCATGGATATTGAGATTGTTAGCATTTTATTAACCCCGGTCAGGACAGAGGGAGTAATTGGTAAATTGGGTGTCGACCTGCAGTGTCTGCAGGACTTTGGCCTAAGGGTGCTGAGATGTAGACACTTGGCATTTCAATCTCTCCATCTCCCCAAGACATCCACTCAGGCGATACTGTCTGCCCGGGCCCATTGCTTCTCTAATTAGCAAGTTGTTTTATTTCCTGTGGCTGCTTAACTAGTTATAGTCATTCTTTTTTTGCTCCCCGCCTTGGACTGAGAAGACGACGTGCAGTGAAAACATCTCCCACAAGGTGCCAGGCACTTGTCAGAGAAGTATCATGTGACGGCTTCAGGGGGGAGGAGGGGACGGTGAGGGAGGGGGAGGGGGGGGTCGGTAATCTGTTCATTATGTTCGCGGGGACAGCGAGCGATTTGAGAGGCTTGGCGTGGAAATGCATTTTACATCCCCTCTGTCTGCACATCAGAGGCTCTAAATGAAATGATTTAGTTAGAGGTGCCAGGCATTAGCTGTTACTCCGGGACACACAATGTTGTCACGTTGAAGGCTCTCTTTCAACGACGTTCAGATTATTCCCCCACCGTAAACACGAGGGAGATAGGCCAAGCCGCAGACACTGTGGCGGGGAGCGTCAGCGTTTGATACGAGTCCGCCACCCCCTCCTCGTCTGAATTCCCTCGGATCTCATCAAGGGGCTTTCTTCTTCACGTATTATTAGCTGGCTGGCTTTCTTGCCATCCCCCTTTCTGCTTTTAGAAAACGTGCGACATCAGTCGTGCGTTGTATGAATTCCTGGTTGTGTATGGTTGATAGGTTGATCTTGCGTGTGATCTTTTCAGTATGTGATGAGGTCCTATCTCGGAGTTTTTCCAAATGTGTTTTCCTGATCTTGCTTTTTGCGCTAGTGACCGTATGCTAACGCTAACTTTATACTGTGTGCGGGGATGTAGCTGAGCTTATCGCCATTGTTGTTTTTAAATAGTAATTAATTTTAAGCCACTTCAGGGGGCCGATCACACCCTGACGCGTCGCAACAGGCGCGGCCGCTTGAAACGATGCCCCTTTGGCGGAGCGAGTCTGGCAAAATCAGCCTGTGGAGCGGACGCGTGTGCACAAACAGGCGGTCAGGTGGAGATAACGGGGCCCCTCGGACTATGGGAATGCGTGACGGTCTCTCATCTAAAGGCTGCGCCGATGGAATTAACAACACTAATGCTGGCTGCAGTCCAATTCGGTGAGCCAGTCCCCAGAGTATATTGTAAAAGCTCATACCACTTAATGGAACGAAGCCTTTGTTACTGCCGCTACTTTCGCCTGTGCTTTCCCTTGCTTGAACAAGCCAATGTGTTGGCTGTGAAAGGGTCTGTGATTATAGACCTCCGCTGTGGTAATCATGTAAAATTATTGCATTTCATGTTTAGAGCCGCTGATATGTTTTTTGAATCACGCATGACATCATTGGTGTCCCTGGATCCCTCTGAGATAAGGCACGCAGCAACACGGCTTTGAAGAGGAAAAAGGGCAAGTGCACTTTGGCTGTCAGTAATTCTGCACTCATTTTCAGCAATTTGTTTTAGTCCCAGCTGAATAAAACGCGTCCTGCTAATAATCCTAATTGGCTCCACTAATGTACTCCCCCCCCTCCTCTAAATACTCCCTCTGGTGTGCAATTGAGGTTGAAACCCATTCAGCCCTGTCACTACCTCTCTGCTGCCCATCTGACTGATTGGAAGACTTTTTTTCCTATAGAAGGTGAAACTGGTGTTCCTGTTGGAGGTTTTCCCTTCTTACTAGTTAGATATGTGGCACTCAAGCAGGAAACATGCACCTTTTAAAGCAGTTCTCCTGTACCACTGTGGCTTTTAGCCTTCCAAAAACATGACCACTGCGGTCAAAAAAACAGAAAGGGAGGCATGCAGCTGTAACGTCGCGGTTGAGCAGCAATCACACAGCACCATAAATTACTTATTTATATAACCGCAATAACACAAAATCCCATTTCCACCCATCTTTTTAGGTTGACGACGTCACACAATATGACGACAGACATTTGAATCCTCATTCCTAAACCTCAAGCGGAGATAGGAAATGACAACAATAAAGCTCCAGATATGAGCATGGAGGTTGATTTGAGTTATTGTACACGGGTGCTGCTGCTCCAGTGAACTGTGATGGTTTCCCCCATTTCTGCTTTACATACACCATGATTTTCTTTTCTCTGGTTTTTCCATATTTGGTATTCAGCTAATCCAAAAGTAGCAGAGATGTTACTTTTATATTGAGATTCTTGGATTAGGTTATTTATAAAAAAAAATAGTAATTGTACGGGATTACATTTTTAAAGTAACCCTCCCACCCTGTTGGTGACTTTACTAAAAGGAAGCACAGCCAGATTTAGATCAGATAGCAAAACCTCGAGAAAACGACCACATTTCCATCTTTTAACCCGATATAACGGAGCGAAACCTGGCTCCAGCCCCTGAATCCTTGCTACTGACTCTTTTGAACCTACGGAAGTGCTTTTGGGGAACAGATCATAAGAGCCAACGTGTCTGTGTGTGTGTGTGTGTGTTGGTGTGTGTGTGTGTGACTGTGTCTCGCTGCGTATCCGGGTGCCATGTGGCACCGAGCGACTCGGCTTTGCTCTGCCAAGAGATAAGAACACAGGGTAAGCCGCTTGCTGCGCCAGCCTACTGGATTTCACCTCTGAATCGTCTTTGTTGGAAGTTGTAGGGCTGCTCTATTTCTAAAGTGACGACTCTTGCCTAGCGCCATATTGACTTTATACGGCGTACATGCTCAATGTGAGAACCTATTTGAAATAGATTATCAATGGCAAGGCACATGAGAGGGAGAATGAAGAAAAAAAAAGAAAAAGAAGTTAAACCCTGCAAGGGCTGGAAACTGAAACGCTCATCGAGGATAGTTTCACATGGTGATTAGGAATATGAGCATGTAATCGGCCGGTCTAATTGTTTCGATTATGTAAGTACTCTAATCTTAAGCACTATATTGTCATAGCACCGCAACGATTATGTGAGAGATGCTGTTTAATCCTCTGTGTTATTGAGGATCGGTGCACATTGAAATGAAGGCAGACCGGCTCCTGAAGTAAAAGATGTTAGACTGCTGTGCTCGCTGGGTGCATGTCTTGCAGGAGATTTCTGCCAGGGAATATTGGCAGCCGACAGCAATCAGGTCCTGCAACAAGAGGGCAGAGCCTGCTGGGAAGTGTAGGCGGAGGCTGGCATATGGCTGCTGGTGCTCACAAGCTTTTGCCTCACCAGCCAGCGCTTACCCTCGTTAGGCAGACTTTTTTAGTTTGTTTTAAGTGTTCAATGTCTGCGTGGTGACGTCTCATATTGTTGGACGGAGGGGGTCTGTGACCACACAGTGTCGATGCTAGTGTGTGTGTGTGTGTGTGTGTGTGTCTGTGTGTGTGTGTGGACTCTTCCTGTCCTGCTGCTATTACCCAGATGGGAGAAGATCCAAGTTGATGTCAATGTTGATACTAACGTGAGTCGCCATCACCAGAAACACAATGCGCCAGCTCTCTGGCTCTGATCTCGCCATCATCAAAGACACGGACAACCCCGTACCCGCAACCCAAGCGCACGCACGCCGTGCACACTCTGCGATAGCTTGTCCATCTGTCCCTCATCGCTGTCAGCTTTCCTCTGTGAAAGACGATCCTCCCCCCACAGGCCTGGTCAATCTCGCCAGTTTAAACGCCGTCCTCCTCCCGCCTCAACCATCTCGCCCCTCTACAAAACCAGATGTGTCTCTTTCAGCCACATGGCTCTTTGTTTCACCCCTGAAAGTCCGTCTGATGAAATCACAGAAAAACGCCAACGTGGGCAGCTTCCTAAAAGAAAAGCGGCCTCGCAGTACACGCCCTGGCGTATAAAGAGTACGTGCAGTGATACAAAGATGCTCTCAACACCGCACCCTCGTCCACTCCGGTTCACACCCTTTCCTACGAAAAAACGAAATAGCCGTCTTCCCTCTCCTTCTCAGTGCTCAACCACACATTCATCACCTCAGGATTTAAAGGCTGCTACAGCACCCTGTACGGCACGTTCATCCGAGATCCGGCTCCCCGGCTCCCCGTCTGCTCGTCCACTCTCCACCAGAGATCACCCGGACCTTCTAAACCTCCATTCAGAAAGGAAAAGTAAAAAATACCTGCAGACGCAGAAGAAAGGTGCTGCCACCTTTGCTGCTTGGTTGATATGTTTTGTTTACAGTGAATATTCTCCTCAGATTTGCAGCTTTCAGTCACATTTAATCTGAATATCTGGTTCGGGCCATAGCTGCTGTACCTGTGTTGTCTTGGTAACGTGAATATTAAGGATGAGATGACTAATTGGAAAAAAGAAACGGCGGCCTCACCTCTGCGTGTCAGCGTCTGTGGTCGACGAAGCACGTTGCAGAACCACAAACAAATAGACTGCTCACACTTTGCTTCACTGGCCAAGCTCATTATCAAATGAACTTCTTCCTATTCACAATTTACAACAATTGCTTCCGTAAGTGTTTTGGTTGGATATTTTAGGCATCCGATCGCGTCATACCTTAACTTTCTGTTGGAAAGCCTAACATGAACCTTCTTCTAAAAAGCCGTGCTACTCTTGGGTCTTTCATGTGTGAAGCTTGGAGCATTTACTCAGGGACCCGGTTGCTCCTCTCCTCCCGCCGTGCTGCTCCCCTCCAGCAATTACGGCGGATGTGAACATTTTAAGTTGCCCTGTACTGTACACTGAACCACTGTTTACCTTTTGTTATATAATTGCTTGTGGCGCTGCTCTTGTTTCTCCCTTTTTTCCCTGATTCGTTAAATTCTGCTTTATGAATATTCAGCACAGAAACTTTTACATAAAGGCCGGGTAGAAATAAAATATATGTTTGAGTGACAGACACTAAACATCCCCCCCCCCTTCCTCCCGAACCTTGTCTTTTCAAATCCCTTCTGGACACCGCCTGGCTGCCTCCAGCATAACAATTTAAATCCCACCTGATAATACCTCTTGTCACACTGACAGCTGTCATCAAGTCAGCCGTGTTCTCTGTTTAGTTTGCTTTTCAAATTAGCAAGTGGATATTCTCACAATGGTCTTTGTTTTTCCTTTTCTGAAACAAAAAGAAAGAAAAATACACCCTCAGGGAATGCAACCAGGCGTAGCGCGGGTTTTGTTCATGATGCTAAAAACTGACGGGTGCTTTTGATTTAACTTTTTTCCGTTGCAGTTTGCTGCCGCAATTATTGAAGTTCTCAGTTTTGGATTACTTCTGTTGTACGTGGTACAAACAGCCTGCCGCTGTATCTGACTTCATCCAATTCATCACAGAAGCTGTAAAGCTTTCAATGTCATTCTGGATTGCTGCTTTCGAAACGGTTTCCGACTGGACGCCAGAATAAAATTTGGGCAGACTGTGTGAATTTTACAAGGTCTGATTCAAAGCCTCACATTGATTTAGGTCAGTAAGACAGGTGTAGTTTTGCATTCCCCAGCGTGAAGAAATAAAAATAAAGTATCTGGAACAAAGTTGTGTTGTCGCATCGGCATCTGTTCGGCATCAACATACTCACAGGGAAGGCGAATACCTCAGCTGCATGTAAAATTGCAAAACAATCATTAGGTTGAATTACACCGGCATTATGGCAATGATTTAGGCTTACTGGCGGCCATAAAACACAGCGCAAGTGGAGCCTGTGGAGCAATCAGCTAATGTTCTGAAAGCAACACACAATAATATTTAATCGGCTGACAGAGCTGGAGGGCTGAGGCGTGCCAACCTGTGATCGCTCAGCGTCTTCGATTACGGACGTGCCTGCCGTCTGCAGTAGTTGACTTCTAACAGCCGCCATGCCTCCGTGTCTGTGACGGCTCATGTGTCCGGTCCATGTGTAACGGCTAACTGGAAGGCCGCTCCGGCGGCGCCTTGTCCGGCGGCGGCGGAGCGGCCCACGAGCCGAGGTTGCAGCATCATCATCATCATCATCATCCAGTGTGCTTCTGTGACGCAGGCTGAGGTGAGGAGCGGACCAGCCTGAATTATTGAGATGCAGCCTGACTGCTGATCACACCCTTCCTCCTCTGGTTGAGGTATCCTGCTGTGAGGAGATTCAGGTTGAGGTAAACACACCGGGATTACTCAGGAGCACTCCTGCACGTCTCTTTGAGCAACAACCCCCCCCCTCAAAAAAAGAAGAAGCAATGCAGAGATGTCTTCAAGTGCAGGCTTTTACTCAAGGAGGTTAGCTTCTATTTTGGCAGACATTTAGGACGATACAGTTGTACACATCCAGGCTCACGCTTTCGGTTCTCAATAAGCGTGGTGGTATATTCATCACTGAGCTCCCGTCTCAGTCCAGGCTTGCTCTTTCACACCTATATTTTTTTTTATCCCCCTTCACATCTGAATTCCTGCAGAGCACAAACACACGCAACCTTTAGTTACCTCGGCGAATAACACACCACCTCTCTCTGGAGAACTAAGCCGTTGGAATCCAATCAGGTCGTCGTCTTCGATCCGTTTCAGCCTCACAAAGCCGACCGACAAAGAAATGTAGTGAAGAATGCGCTAATCACCTGCCGTAATTTGGAAGACATTCCACTGCATTGTATGTGTTTGTATGTGTTCGTATGAGCCTTCGCTATAAAACGTACATGCTCCAGGTCTTTACAAACTGGAGGTGACTTTTCCGTGCAATTAATTTGCACCGGGAACAAATGTTGTGTTTTTCGGAGCTTTGGCGCTAAGAATAAAGAGTTCAACCCATGACGTCGTGCGGAAAGGACTTCCTCTAAACAACATGGAGGCCCTGCAGTCAGAACCATGACAGCAGACTTTATTACTCCTTTCAACCTGCCATGATACACGACTCGGGCGTGTAGCCGACACCGGGTGACTCAATTTAATACAGAGGCCTCACTATGACCTAGATAAGGGAACGAGACCGTCTGCACGCAGACTGTGGCTATTTCTACGTAGTCGTTCTTAATTCTTGTCGCCGGTGCCACCGGGTCAGATTCAGTGCAAATTCTGATGCAATCCGGCAGGTTCACCTGAAACTCCTCCAGCTCAGACTCCAGCAGGGACCGGCCCGCCGCGGACTGACAGCGAGCATGTGTTACTCGAAGCAGGATGCTGTTTGATGTGTCTGTGCCCATCTCGGTCTCCTTGATACGACCATGACATTCTGTGTCTGTGTCCACGTGTCACATACCAAGTGCATAACATAGCTGTTTACCATGGACATCAAGGCCTTTACACTAAATGGAAGATGGATGATACAGCACCTGTACACAGGAGCTTTATTTCCCCCCACATGAAAGTGCTTGGCTGCGTTTGAAGCCTTTCAAGTTCTTCCGCGGAGCTCAGGCCCAAGGTCAACACGCCACATACTTCCAGCTGTAAGAATCTCATCCTCCTATTCAAGAAAGCGTCAGAAGAAGCTCCACAATGGCAGCTTACCAAATGCCCCCCTCGCCCGGGACTGCAGAGGGAAAATCCCAGCACCTTTCAGCCTCGTGGTTTGTTTGCGTACGCTCGGTTCATTATGCCCAAACGGTTTAATTGTCAGAGAAAATGAATTGTTGCGTGGCCAGCTTGTGACGTGCGACCATGTTGCCAGTGTTAAACGCAGGGAAAATATTTACACATTAAGAACATTCGGTCGCACCTCGAGGCAAAGCCGACGTTAGCATTGACAGCACTACCAGAGCGGCGCCAGAGGAACTGCCTGACTGAGAGCTAAATTGACACTTAGACTTTCCAACGATGTCAAACTTCCACATAGCACCACGGCTTGTTTTCAGGGGTTTATTGATATTTAGGAGGTTTATTAATTCAGGTAGATTGGCTGTCATATCCCCATTAAGAAGTTAAAACTGGGAGGAGGTTTGGCAAGGCTTCTCTGCCTTGCTGCCAGCAGACTCTCTCCAAGGGGTTTAAGTCTCTGTGTGTGTGTGTGTGTGTGTGTGTGTGTGTGTGTGTGTGTGTGTGTGTGTCTGCCTGCAGCTCCAGAGTGTAGAGTCAGTGAAACGAGACTGCTTTCACTGTGTGTCTCTGCACGTAGCCGAGTGGGCTCAGGCTTTGTTTTGTGGATTAATGGAGTTAAATTACAACTCAACATTTTTAGGGAATTGTCAATGAATGTCCTTTTTAGCTGTTTATTTATGTATTTATGTATTTATTTTGTATCACTTATTGCTAAAAGACCAGAATGATTCAATAAGCCACAGTTTCTAGTCTTAATAACTGGGAACCGGAGAAACAATTGTTGATGATTGGGAGTCAGAGTGTGTGGGCTTTTGACTCTGCTGTTGGGTCATAAAGGTGGTGTTTCACACTGTAATGCTGCAATATTCCACGTCTCCCAATTATGTCTACTGAAGTCCTCAACAAACTCATTAGTGTACGAGTTTCTCGTCTCAAAAACCCCGTTACACCCCCTGTGGGATCCATCTGATCAACACTTATTTACTAACCACATCAGAATGTCTGTAATGTGTTTTTAGGCCTAGTGTGGACACGACTGTTCAGATCCAAGATCATCTTTCTTGGTTTGTTTGTTCATCGGCGCATCAAAGTGAAGCAAAAACATTGTCCAAATGAAACATTACATTACAAGTGATCTGCACACACACACACACACACACACACACACACACACACACACACACACACACACACACACACACACATATAGATATTTTACAAATCCAGGCGGTGGTCTGATAATCCCACAGGGATTAGATCTATAAGGAAGGCTGAATTACAGCCGGCCCTCATTTCTGCCGGTTCTGTCGAGTCGGGGGAAAGCGTGAAGTTTGATACTCGGCAGTGATCTATGCATTAGGCTAACTCCATTTTTTTTTCCGCCGCCGCTTCAGTGATTCCTTATTTACGTTGCAATGAAACGCCGCTTTGAGTGGTATCGACGTTGCTGCCGCGTCATAACAAAGCTGCCGCTATTCGCTTCCTGCTCTGATAACGTGTCTTGTTTTGTAGATGGCGTCAAACCAAATGGTGAACACTCAGTTTCAGCATCATCCGAAGCAGGAACGCTCGCCTCTCCTCGTTTTACTTGCCACCGCCCTCCCTCTCCCCTCCGCAGCATCCAAACTAGGCCAGCTGAACGGGGGACAGGCACAGAACAGTTTGCCAGCGGAGTTGAAATGAGAGATAAAGGCTGAAGTCAAACAGGCGGTGGCGAGGCAGTGCAGCGTTGCCGATTTCCCCGGGTTGCATCCGCGAGCTGTCGAGGCGTTCGCTTCCTGCCATGTTTAGCGCGGCGACGGAGCACTTGGAACACCTCCGCCCGTGGCTTCCACGAGTCTGTCACGTCAGATGAAATCAAACTTTCAGAGAAGGAGAAGTATAAAGAAGAGGTGGTAGACGGGGGAGGGGGGAGAGGCGCGCACACACGGGAGAAAGGCAGACATCTTTTTCCGGCTTTCGCGAGGAGAGGCTCGGGACATTGTTGGGGCTTGAATCACAGGCGATGCACCCTGGTCTCACTGTGCGTTGTTATTGTTGTCAGACGCAGGCAGGAAGGTCTCTGTGTTTTTTCGTGCCGTGTGAAAGCGGGGATGATACTGAATAGCTGAACAGGAAGCCATGGGTGGGAATGAAGAGGGGGGAAAAAAAAAAACAGGTTGGGTGGTGGGATTTAAACAACCTTGGTGTTTACAGATACCGTCCTGAATGAAAACCAGCAGACGGCCCTTCATGGAACAGGGTTGGAAACAACTGGAGAGGAGGGCTATCACTTACCAAAGCTGTACGCCGATGGTGTGTATCATGCGCACATAAATCGTCACGAGACGAATAATGACAAGTCTGATCTCGCACGTACGAGCTCATTTGTTGCTGTTGAACAGCTGATCGACTCAGACTGAAGGCGCAGGTAGAAAATCCACGGCCCGCCACTGGGTCCTACCCACTATTTCATGGCTGATGCAGCCCGGTGCGTGTTGGGGTCTCACTTCTGGAGACCAACAAACGTGGAAACGTCCAGAGAAAATGCTCCTCCTCGCAGTATTCATGGTACAAATCCCAAATATTTCCAGCGCATCTTATCTTTTTAATAAGCAAAACTTCTTTGGAATCTGTAATGCAAGGTAAAATCTCACTGTGGTTGCACAAATTCAGTTTTGATTGCACATATCTCCGTAGGAGTTCATAAATAGTCAAGTACCAAAAATAGGAACGAGGAACCTGCAGTCAGCACTGTTCCTTTTACAAACTCTGCTTCTAACACGGCTACAAACAAGGAAAAGGTCCATCCAGGAGATAGGCTTCGCTCATTGTCCCAGATCCTACTGTACACCGTCATGTGCAGTATGAGCACGTCCGTTCCCACGACCTATATCTTTGAAAAAGAGTTTATCCATGAATGCGGCACTTCTTTATGTTTCTGCTTCTGACTTCTTTTCGTTAAGAAATAGTAAAAAAGCCAAATGATGTTGGTCACGCTGCTTCCCCGTAGTCACTAGCTATAAACACACACATGAATAAGCCATTCGGAGTTTGTTCTGGTGTCTGTCAAGACATTAGACGTGCCTGAAACCCACCAATCAGCTGTCCTCGCGTACCCAGCAGAGCAGCAGCTCATTAGCAGAGAAGCTGCTCGTATAAAAACAATGAAACTAAACGACATCAGTAAAACACATCTCAACTTTTACTTTCTTTCGCAGCCATGTTCAATTTACACAGTACAACATAGTGTACAATTCTACATCTCTAAATGACTTGCCAACATGTAAAGTAATCGGAGCCAAACATACATGGTTGTGGATGGATAGATTTAAGATAATTATTCTGATATTTAACATGGTTCCTCCTTCAGCCTTTATCCTGCTCTGCACATGGAAAAGTGAATGATTAGTTATGACGTTGCACATGTCTTATTTTCACCAAATGCTGCCGGATTGGACCCTGGATGCATGTGTTGGCATGCAAAATTGCCAGGTGATTTTCTTCAGATTTTTGTGATTGGCGATTCATTTTTTTCCGACCTGCAACCTGATGCAAAGCTGTTCCTGATGCTTCATCATTTGCCTCAAGTGACATGCCTTCAACATTGTGTTAGTTTGTATTTATTTTTCAGCAAATCAAAACAAAAAAACACAGAGCACGAGCTTTGTGAATATTCTCTCTGGCAACTCTTGAAGTATGCTTCACCCACTTCTGGCATAAATCTGAATACAAATCTGTAGTTCTCTGTGAAATAAACATGGCAGCTTTGCACTACATCCCTAATATGCATATATGTAGATTTAGATTTACATGAAATAAGTAGAACATAAAATCTACCGAGTGAAAGCACATGAAATACAATCAATGATGCTGCTTCTCCTCCTCCTCTTCCTCCTCCTCACAGCAGACAGCATGGCCATCAAACCCCTCACACCACAGAAACACAGGAGCTCCTGCTGCTAACTGCTCAAGTAACTTCCTGAGTGAGCCCCCGCTTTTTATTGGCAAAAAATAGACAAGATGGAACACTAACATTGACGTGAAGTCTTAGCGGTTTCATCGTCCTGTGAGTGTTAACAAAGAGCTCCTCCTCCTCCTCCTCCTCCTCTTCCTCCACCATCTACCTAATGAGCAGAGATCACAGGACCAACCACTACATCTAACAAGTGGCTTGCAGCCTGAAGCCAAAGTGGTCCGGCTGGTTTGGAGCCAGAAATGCGCACAGCATTTAGTCCGGGCCTCACACGCTGCCCTGTGTGGCCCCATTAGTTAGAATCTCTTGCTTTAATTAATCACTGACAGAGCGCCTAATTCAGCTATAATTTCAGCAGAGTGGCGTTGATTAGTTTAGTATTTCCCTCTGGCCCTGTTAAAGTTTCCTTTTCTGTATTTTATTTATTTTTAACCAACCTCCCTCCGCCCCCCCACCGCCTCCACACACACACACACACACTCTTCTCTCATCTTTTATAATGGCGGCTCATCAGGAGCTCAGGCACAATCAGATGGCGGAGCACCCTTGACTCCCTTTTTGAGGACTTTTGATTACGATGGCGGCGGATTCTTGAAGTTATTGTTGCAGAATGAAGTGGATGCACTTGTGGTTCCTTCTTGTTGCTGGCTGTGCGCTATTACAGGCTGCCTTTTTACTTTTTATTTCATGGGCCGCTTCTTCTCTCAGCCCGACAGGTGGTGTAAGGGGAAGACTTCGAGGAGCTTTCAGACCATCAATGTAGAACGGGTCTCCTGCTTTGGTGCCTTGGTGGTATTGACGAGTTTCTTCAACTCACTTTTACTGGTGACGGAGAATTATATATTTCAGAAATGTTCACAGCTTTTGCAATGGTTGCCTTTGTATTAACTGTAGTTGTGGCTGCTTTCTCGATCTATATTTCTTCACCTTGGCAACAGTTAGATGTGGTGACTGCAAGGGGACACAATTATTTCCTGTAGTGTCAGCTGCTGATACTATTAAGATATTAAGCTTTCCTTAATTGAAAATCCGAAAAAGAAATGTCCAAGAAATCTGCCCATAATTTTTTTAAATATACTAAGCTGTCAAGAATCATAGGAATATGCCAAGTGTGTGTGTGTGTGTGTGTGTGTGTGTGTGTGTGTGTGTGTGTGTGTGTCCTTATTTTTCTTAAGGGATCCGTGTGACTTGCCTTTGAAATGGATTTGTGTGTGTCTGTGTGTGCCCACTTTGCCTGTCAGTGTGTTTGAGTGTCATGATCCTGAGAGCTCTGAGAGAGGAAAAGGCCCGAGCTCCTTTTCCCAGGAGTCATCTGCCAATCATTTCCTCAGATTCTGTGGTAAGAAGAAATAGAGGGGAGGGAAGGAGACAGAGAAAGCAGAATAAAGAGGGAAAAAAGGAAGAAAGTCTCCCTGTAGAATGACTAAATAGACCTTCAGTGATCTGACGGAGAGGCCTGGAGCTGAATCCCAACTACGCTCTGAACAGTTAAATATCCACACAGGGAATGCTGAGCTTTACCACGCTATTGATTTTAATCATCTCTTAAAAGCTCTGAAGAAAAAGAGAGAAAAGACCCTAAAGAAAATGGAAATCTGGTGGCTACGGAAAGATGACGACTCGTTGAGATAATAAGAAGGTGCTCGTTCGGCCGCTGCTCTGGCCGCTGTTGACCGAGTCACCGAGTCGCTCATTAACGGGGAGAGATCCTCCGTGTTCTCACGGCCGTCCTCGGAGCCACTAATGAGGGGTGAGGTTGGACGACGGGAGCTTGATTTGAAAAGGCATCGCTACCAGTAAAACGTGAGGGCGCTCTTATGACCGTAAGAGCTTTCGGGTCAAAAGTTGCGCGATGGGGACTTCGCTTCGTCGCTCCTTCTTCTTCTTCAGCGACGGCACACTACCACGACTGCTGCTCTCCATCGGCCTGAATAAATGTTACACGCTCTTCGAATTGTCTTCTTCTCAGTTCCAAAGCCGCTGATGTATACTTGTGTAAATTTAACTTGGAGTGTGAACAAGAGTGTTCCGGGAGAAAAACAAGACTCACACAGTCGAGCAAACACAGGACTTCTAACCAGGAAGCAGTTTTCATAACAGGAACACTTTCACGGTAACAACATGTCATTAAATGAATGTGTAATAATGACACACAAAATGCTGTCATGCTATTTATATGCCGTGCCATGAGATCAGGTTGAGCAGCTGATGGGAATGCTGTTAGTTTTTGCAGGAAGTTGGTCAGGAGCCAAAGCAACAATTTTACACGGATGATATATGAAGAAACATGAAGAGATCAGCAAATCTGTTACCATTCATGAGGGAGACATGTGCGTACCAGTGCTTGACAATGACATACAATACATGTCGAGACGTGTCGCCACAACCTCATTGCTCAACCTGGCACAAGAGGAAAAGTCAAGTCATTGTGAGATTCATCCTATATTTCAGTCTGGAGAAAAGCAGTGGAGGGACTGACGAGGCGCAGCGATCGAGCCGCGCTGCTAATTACACAAAAGAAAGCGACCGCAGGTCATCGCTGGAGAACATGGCGTGTAAACGCTGAACGGCTGTGTTTTAAATGACATGCGCATCGTACATAAAGTTAGCTCGGTCACCAAATCAACACAGGATGCATCGTGAGCGCACTACATACAGATTGTTGTGTCGAGCTTGATAAGCGAGCAGTATGTTAGTGTGACATGTTGAACACCACGTCGATACCTCTGGAGCAGCTGTGGACGTCACGTAACGATGACGAGAGAACACATATCCTGTCACCACTAGGGGGTGCTGAAAAGTCCGATAGACGTCACATTTCACAGTGGCAACAAAGTTATTTACAACATCGTGCGTTGACATTTCTACCGTTTAGTGACAAATACAAAACCTGGGGAGGGCTAAGGCATTGTTACTCCCACACCTTACAATACCAATTATTCCTTAAATATTCCTTTTGCGGGCCGTACCTCTTTCCCCCCACTGACAGCCGGACAGCAAGCGACCCGGCACTAGTTTGTAAGGTAGCGGTATTGCTGCAGGCAGGTCGGGGATTTGTTTCCATGGGGGAGAAGCCGGGGCAGCTTCCCCGCGCTGGGGTCAGCCTCCTAGCTCGGTCAAGGTGACAGTGATCCATGTCCCTCTGGAGGGCTTCTATACAGGATATGTGGCGTTATTATGCCATTAAAAAATAGCCGTGAATGAAGGGATGGTTAAAGGGAGAGGAATGGGGGGGAGGTAGTAAGAGCGAGATATAACCTCTCTGTCACATGATTCCAGCTCCGGAGGGATTTCACAGCTAAAAGATGAGGGGTGATCATGGCTACAGGCTTGTTTTCAAGTCTTAATGTGCAGTGAGAAATGATTTGTGTTATCTGACCAGACAGTTTGATTGAGAGATGCAGCATTGCAGCAGCCAGCAGATCGATTATGCCCTGGTGCATTGGCTCATTGTTGAAATGTCATCTTAATAAACGATGAATGACACATGGAAAATAACAGTGATCCCGTCCTGGTTTGGTGGGGGCAGCAATGTAGCTCTTAAACATATTTTTGTTATCCTAAACTACAGAGAATATAATGTACGATAGGCCCAGAGGATTAGCAGTTTTCCTTGTATGACTCACCAATTTATTTAACAAGCATATTGATGAATTAAAATGACCAGTTCCAGACGGCACTTTACCAAAACTTATTAGCCTACTGTACCTTTTATCCTTTCAGTTTAAGTTCCTTGTGAATTAATGATGTTCATGTTTTTTGTAGATTTGAATGAAGCAGTAGGCTTTGATTTGAAGTGGTATACTTTTTCTCTTTCTATTTTAATGCACTTACACTATACCGCTGGGTATTCCTTACATATTTGTCACAGATAATTCCTTATTGCTAGCTATGGATCTTGTGTGTTAAGACACATTGTCTAAATCAGTGGTTCCCAACCAGGGGTACTACTCAAGGGAGTGCTTTTGAAGTTGCATGGAGGATGGAAAAATGATAGCACAGCTTGACTAAAATATTCACTACATTTAGTTTCGTTGTATAATCACATATGGCTGTGCTGCTGCAACAACCTTTTAATAGTCGTTAGCAAGAGAGTGCAGAAGTCTACACCATTGGGATGGATAAAAATAATGGATACACACACAACAGAACTTTTTTTACACTAAAGAAAACTGTAATCCATGCAGGGGAATTGCAGCGAATTGTACACGTCATGCTCCACGACTATATTTCCTTCAACGTAAAGTACTGCGCTAAAGTACTGTACTGTACCATTAGCCGGTGAACTTAACTGCCCGTGTTGAAGGTATACTTACAGCTCTTGGCTTTTGATGTACTCACCACCTCTTAAGCAGGGGATGGTGTGTCCAGAGGACCGTATCGCGGTGGCACCCGTTGGGGCTCGCGCCATCATATAAAAGATAATGGAATCTCAAATTGTTTTTTATATCCTCTGATGTGCTGAGGCTTTGCGTGCTGAGGGCTTTTCCCCACCATTGTTTTAAGGCTCATGAATCTTCTCAATCGCTTCCACCGTTCGCGATGAACGCAACGCGGGGACATTTACACATCGCCTCGCCTCATCACCTCCCCACAGTCGGCTGGACGGCCCGCACTGTGCTGCTCATGGTGGTTTGAACGGTGCGGAGCGTTGCCTCCGATTGGATTTCCCCCGCCGGTGCCACAAAACAGCATATTTTATGTGTTGGACTCTTTGAGCTGTCGGCCTGTGGAGCACCGATACTGTTTGTATATCTGTGGGGAGCAGATGTCATGCTGAGACTAACTATTTTATAGGTTTGAATCAAACGTCCTCATTAATACTTTTTTTTGTTTAACCAACAGCCCAATTATTCAAATTGTTGTGACATTTAATGAAACGGATAACAAACCATCCCATTTAACTATTAATGATCCAAATAGTTGACCCACGAATGAATTAATTCCGAGCAAATGATGTAAAAGACGGATATCCATAACCAACGGTGCACCCTGTTGTAAAAATGAGTGTGTAAGAGAGTGTGTGTTGAAGAGCTGTTAAGCCTGAATCAAGGTTTAATCTTTAACCCATTGCTTTAGCTCATTATACTCATTAATTCATGTTCTGGTGCTTTGACTGTTTCGACCTCAAGCTTACTGTAAAAACAGCTAGTATTTTCAAGAAGCTGTATTTAATCTATGCTTAAACCATGCCCGTAGTGAGACAGTTGGCAAGCTGTGTGTGTGTGTGTGTGTGTGTGTGTGTGTGTGTGTGTGTGTGTGAGATTTCAGGTCCCCTGTGGCCTTGTTGACCATGGTCCAGGACGGTTGACCTCCGGCCGACCCTGAGCCATTTGAAAATATGATTGTAATCCTTGTGAGGATTTGGCCTGGGTGTCTATTACCACTGTAATCTGTCACACTGGCATCCAATATTCATTCCACGTCCAGGTTAAGCCCCTCTTTCTGTCTGCACCACCCATCACCATGTGAGGGAGAGGCAGAGAGAGGGAATCCAGTGAAGGTGTTGGTACGACGAGAGAGAGAGAGAGAGAGAGAGAGAGAGAGAGAGAGAGAGAGAGAGAGAGAGAGAGAGAGAGAGAGAGAGAGAGAGAGAGAGAGAGAGAGAGAGAGAGAGAGAGAGAGAGAGAGAGAGAGAGAGAGAGAGAGAGAGAGAGAGAGAGAGAGAGAGAGAGAGAGAGAGAGAGAGAGAGAGAGAGAGAGAGAGAGAGAGAGAGAGGTTTTGAAATTGAGAGAGCACTGCTTCAATCAAGCCCCTGGGTCGGGGTGAAGAAATCTATTGTGGAACACAAGGTCTCATTAATGCAGCAGGGATAGCTTTAACCCCCAGCCACACACACACACATGCGCTCACACACACACACACACACACACACACACACACCTTGCTGAGGAAAGAGAGGTATAGAAATGGAAGAGAAATGGAGAGATGTAAGGGAAGAGATTATGCATGTCTGGGGAATAGGTGAGAGAAAATCTATACTCTTGATGCAATGACATGCGCACACACACACGGCACACAGTTTTAATAGGAGTATACGTCTAACATATATAACAAAAACATAGAAAGTATAGAAGGACTCTTTGCTTTCGGCTGCGTTGATAACTTCTGTTACAAAAAAAAACTGCTGTTGAACTTTTAATCTGTTTCTACACACCGATGAAGTGATATTGGTGGATCAATATCTTGATATGATGTTACAGTTAGGATAGACCTACAAGAGACCGCTGACCTGTGCGGTGTGGAGCGTGCATCTTGTCCAATGCGTGACCTTGGAAAGAATAGAAGATGGAGGGGTGGATATGCAATTACTCCAAACCAATATTATGTTGGTATCATACAATATTTGAATGCAATACATTGTCTTGTACCAGTATTGTTATAGCGAGTTTCTCTCAATGAGTCCATCTCTTACTGGAAGGAACTGAAAGTTTAAAATAATGGATGAACCGGAAGGAGGACTTGTTATGTCAGCACTCTCGCCCTATTTTATGCCTCCAAGCTTTATCCGTTTGTGAGAATCTCCCTAAAATAGATGTAATGATGTACGGGTCATCCGGCTGCATGACATGCTCTAATCTTAGCATCTCTTGAACCTCTGGCAAATAAAAACACTCTCCAAACAGACTGTTGAAGCTTTAAAGACTAAGAGTGGGAGTGGGATTTGGAATTGATTTGAATTCATATCTAATAAATTGCGGTGTGGAGAGTGTTTCTTCCCAAACCTGCGAAGGCTGCGGCATGTGGCGGAGAAGCAATCTGTTGCTCTCATTAGGAGCTCCTGGGCTCTGGTATTGATATGTGTTTATAGATAAACTCCTCCAATCACCCTCCATCTGTCCCTGTCTCTCTCCTGTGCTACAATAACAGCAAAGACCGGATTGCATGGGTGTGTTGGTCGGATTGTTTGCCAGCATTGTGTGGGTCCAAAAGGCATCTGAACAAACAAAACATGACTTAACATAACTTTAAATATCTTTAAGCAGAAGGAACATTATTAGTGCGTTTTGTTCAGCACCAAAAGAAGGATCCCTCCAACACATTCTCCTAACAATAGCCGGTGCTTGAAGCTGACATGATTGCCAACAAATGGCAATATCATTGTAAATTGTGTACAATATGGGAGAGGACATTTTGTACAATATCCTCAGTCAGAAAATGGTTAACTCACAAGGCGAGATTTTTTCACGGCCGCCCCGTTTTAGTAGAACCGTTCAAAATAGTTGAGTCATTTTCAGTCTGTTTTACGTTCACAGATTTTATAGTAATAACGGTCGTGATTTTAAAGGCTTTGTCTGAATCTAGATGCCAGTGAGAATGCAATAAAGGTCCTAATCCACCTTTATCCACCGACTAGCTACGAGAAATAGATGACGTATTGAAACAACATATTGCCCGAGGAGTGGCTATTTGTGAAGCGAAAGACACAAAATAGACTTTAAATCAAAAGGCTACGATGCACTATTTCAGTTGGGTTGTGCTCAAACTCAAAGTCCAATGTCCATGCAGGATTTACGTTGAGGTAGATTTAAATGTCCAGTTCAAAAGCAAACATTGAGTAGTCCACCTAACACACCGACTGCCTTTATCATTTTACTCAACCGGTGCTTGGTCTGGCGCTTAGCCTCGCTGCTATCAACACAAAAATAACCTCCTACAGGCTGCACTTCTCAATGCCAATCCCTCTGCGTCATATCTTTCTCTAAGTCAAAAACAAGATTGGATTGGAAATGTATTTGTGCAAGAACGGCGGGAGAGGCAGAAAGAGGAGAAGACGGAGGGTGAATTCAATTTGCTATCTGGGTTACAAGTCCAAGACATCTGTCACACAAGCGGGTTGTTTGATTGGTGGGAGACCATCTATCGCGATGGCTTGTCGGCAGATAGCAAATTTATATCCCCCCCAAGTCCCATCCTCCATCAGCGGTGACGGCGCCGCGGTCATATCTTAATTCAAAAGCAGACACGGTGAGGAGCTCAGTAACTTTTGTAAACCTTTGTCCGAGCAGCTTTTTACATAAAGGTTTCTTCTTGTTTCACTAAAGGATGACTCATATAAGAAGAAACACCTCCTGTCATCGATAGGAGAGTGGGGGAGGGGGAGAATCAATGCAGCGCGGTGTGTTAGCCAGAAGTGTACGGTAGTGATTCACCCATTTCAGTTGAGTAATAAATCATAGAAATGTGAGCATTTGCATAGAAGTAAGAAGAATATCTCAGTGGATAAAGTTCAGCTGCCTTTTCTTCTATCATCCTAATGGTTGAGCAAAGGAGCACGTTTGCTTGATTAACCATTGTTCATTAAACTGTAGCAGCTACGCAGGCATATCGAAAAACTATAACATCCATTCAGACTTAACTCACAAACGTTTGAGGGTTGAATTGCTTCACATGCTGATATGAAGGCAAATTGTTCAATCTGCGACATGTCTAGACGCCTTTGGGTTTGCGGAGCGAGGCCAAAAACCATCTCCCCGTGGCTAAAACGAGACAAATAGTGCCGGTCTGCAGAGTGCAGCTGAAAGCGGTCGGCATCGCTCACTGTCCTCTGTGATGCTGCATTTCTGCTGCTGATCAAATGATCAGTTTGGACAATCATGGGGACATCAACAGAACTTAGCGCAGCTTGATAATTTGTCAAATCCACCCACAACCACGTTGGTATACATGAACACACACACACGCGACATCATAATGCTAATAATCAGATTAAGCCGCTGTGTTTTGGGTGGATTGATGCCATCTCTATTAGCGGATGATTTAGCGTGACCTCTCCGCACCAGCAACCTCCGCGCTGCAGCTGGTAATCTGCGCTGGCTGTCCCCCCGACCTGCCCACTTATCATCACACCGGGATTAATAGAAACATCTTTAGTAATTACAGAAATGCTGCGTTGCCATGCCGGTCGCTGTCAATTATTTTAATGTGTGCCAAGCCATTAAAGCGCCAGCGGAGCCCTCGTGGTGCCCCCCCCAGTAAAAACACAGAAAATCTGCCATTGATTTTCCTGAGGCCGCACTCAGCGTTTCATCTCGTTTCTCTTCGGACCGGCGAGGGTTATTGATCTTCATAAAGGCAGTATTTTGTCGTTAGGCGAGAAGCGGAGGAGACGGTAATGAAGGGTTTTTAACCTGCGTGTTCGGGGGGAGCGCCGGGCGACCGGCCGGGTTGCCGGGTGCTGCACGCAGCGGATTTGCAGCTCGCCGGGCCGCAGGGATCGATAGGGATACGTCTCTGTCCGATTGCAGAGATGTGCTGCGAGGATGGACGCGTGCGCGTGTGTGTGTGTGTGTGTGTGTGTTTTACAGTAACAGCCGATCACTGGATCTGCCCGATTTAGACGTAGAGGAACAAAAAGCTTGACCTCAGACATAACACAGCTGCTCACATCAAGACACCCTCGGCTTACTTTTACTCTTCAAGCTGAAGGTAGAGAGGCTGCGACTGGACTTTTTGTGGCAGAACATTTGTCCTCTCTAGAAGTACATTTGTATTTTTAGATACTTGTCTTTTACTTGAGTAATCACGTTCTGCTCACTTTATAATTCAACTTTTGTATCCAATAGCGACTGTCAAATTAAAAACATATGTAAGATGAATTTACCCATGAAGCAGTTAGAATGAGCTCCACAACATGCCACAGCATTGAAACGCTGCTTATGCATTCATGCCTTAGGAATAACAAGACAAGACAAGATTCTCAGGTGGCGATGAGCTACTGAGTACGTTTTTGAAGACTTGTACTTGTAGTGAAGCATTTCTACATTGAAGTAGTCGAACTTTTACTTAGGAGAAAAGGATCTGAATACTACAAATTAAAAATTTAAGAACGAAGCAAACTTGCAGTCGAAAAGTGTCGAGAGATAACTGCTTCATATGAAAATGGAAATATTATGCTTATGAAAACTTGATTTCATGGCAGAGATTTAATTAAAATTACAGCATTTAATAGGATTTAAGAATACAAGGACACCCTTAGAAAGGAGAAGTGCTCATCGCAAGGATGCGTGTGAATAAGAGTACTTCTGTTATTCAGTCAGTGTGACGCAGTAGAAACACCGAATAATTAACAACAATCCACGGGGGCAATTAAAAGAACACGCCTTCTCCTCCGGTCTACACCTGCGCTCCGAGAAGCGCACTCCACCACCATTGAGTAACAGTTTTAGGTCTCCCTCGATGAATGCACATTTACGACAAGCCACGGCGACACACGCAGCCCTCCTGCATGCCAAGTGGGATTTTTTAGACACTGTGCGCTCCCCCTCAGCAGGCATAACTGTCGCACATGAGTTATCACACATCTGTCTTTGCACCAGATGCTGCAGTTAATGGCACACCTAACCTCACACCATGAGATGGTACACTGAAACCTGGGTAGAATTTTTCCAGTAGGTCCGTCTATCCTCTTCAGTCGCCTCTCAGCCACCGCTGTCCAGTGCTGTGGGAGAAGCCCGTAGGGGACGGTCCAGACAGGATATTAATGGGGCCCTCCGACAGTCACAAGGCCTGACAGAGCCCTGTTTCATTGTCACCTTGCCTTGCGAGACGAGAAAAAACGCGCAAAGCTTATTAGCCGAATGGAGCTGTTTCTCTCTCGATCTTACATCCTGCTCCTCTCCCGGTTTCCTCGGCACGTTGCCACAGTCACTCTCACTCTCTTACACACACACACACACACACACACACACACGCACAGGCACACGCACAGGCACACGCACAGGGTGACATCTCCCACCTAATCAAGTAGTGGATTATCTTGTCCTGATAAATTGGAGCTTGTAGCACTTGAAAGGTCCTCTTGGAGGAGTGCCTCCTCCCCCTGACAGCTAGATGGAGCCCCGAGGGAGCATGGAGAGAACATCGGCTGGTAATGATTTCTGGTAAATCGGACAAATGTTTTTTGGAAGGACCTCTTTCAAGCACGAGACGCGATGAATGTAAAGCCCGCGACGAAATCTCTGAAAACCACAAGTCAAATTTGGAGACGAGGGAATGAAGTCAGGTGCACAACATGTGAAGAGAGAGTGGGCTCAGTGATCATAAGTCACGTTTGGTACAAGAGCAACTTAGGTAGCTGCAGACAGAAGCACGACCGTAAAGAAGCGCTGCTTCTTTTATCCCCGATGCTATTCATTTGATGAAATCACACAACATGAATGTGTGCTCCTCTGGGCCACTTGACACGTGCGGCACGCTACTCCTCTGATTCCAACGTGTTCCGAGAAAACACATCTTATTTCCAGTACTGCGAGTGATGTGACACGTGTATTGACATGGTGTAACAATGCAACAGAGGAAGTAAACGCTGTGGCGCCGGGCGTTAACAGAGGTCCTACGTACTCTTTAAAGATGGATGTGCAAACCATGAAGCTGCGTGGCTTGAAATATAAATAAATGACCGCACACTACGCTCCAGCAGAGCGTAGTGTGTGCACACGATGCCCTCCGTGTGATTGAGCTTCAGACTTCACGAATCCCTAATGACATGGTGGGATAATAAGAGAGACGCGACGCCGCTCTTACCGTGAGTTCTTTTCACAATCAACGCCATTTGTTGTTTTTTTCGCCCAGAATAACCTCGCCTTTCAATATTGTCTTCCTCCCTCTCTGTCGCGTTTCCTCTGCGCTCTTTCTCTCTCTGTGCAGGAGAACCCCTACATGTGCAATAATGAATGCGACGCCAGCACGGAGGAACTCGCCCACCCTCCAGAGCTCATGTTTGACACCGAGGGCCGCAACCCCACGACCTTCTGGCAGTCCACGTCTTGGAAGAAGTACCCGAAGGCCCTGCTGGTCAACATCACGCTCTCTTGGAACAAGACCATCGAGCTGACCGACGACATCGTCCTCACCTTTGAGTCCGGCCGGCCCGAGCAGATGGTGCTGGAAAAGTCCCTGGATTACGGGCGGAGCTGGCAGCCCTACCAGTTCTATGCCACGGACTGCCTGGACGCCTTCACCATGGAGCCCAAGACGGTGCAGGACCTGACTCAGCACACCCTGCTGGACATCATCTGCACCGAGGACTACTCACGAGGTTACGTGTGGAAGTACGATAAAACCGTGCGCTTTGAGATCAAGGACCGCTTCGCGCTGTTCGCCGGGCCCCGGCTCCACAACATGGCGTCGCTCTACGGCCAACTGGACACCACCAAGAACCTGCGGGACTTCTTTACCATCACAGACCTGAGGATCCGTCTGCTCCGGCCCGCGACGGGAGCTACGATGGTGGACGAGAACAACCTCTCCAGATACTTCTATGCCATTTCTGACATCAAAGTCCAGGGCAGGTAAGACCTGAACTGTTTTTGAATCATGGGGGCGGGAAAAGCAGGCCACCCCAGAACCCCAAGACACCCCAAAAGTCCCAGGTGTGCATGTCAATTGGTTTTGGAAATTAAATGAATTCCAAACTTGTAAGGGAATTTGCACCAATCCACTAAAGTGGCACCGGCAGGGGTGCAACATAACGTTCTCGCTCTGGGGTGCCCTGCCGGGTTAATCCAGCTTCTTCGGTGGTTGTCTGTCGTTTTATTGCAGTAACAGCACAGCTACCCAATAGTGAAGAATAATGCGTTTACCGCTGCCATTCTTTCCAATTAGGCAGCGGATCCATAATGATGTGCGGAGTTCACCCGTTTGTCAGCCAGTCTTAATTTACCAAGCTCCTCACGGCTCGCTGAAACACTCTGTCTCAGACGCCAAATTCACTCAGCCGTCTATTAGCCCGTGGAAGACATCGGAGGTAGCATTCCAGCCGTCAGGTCACCGCACGTCGTAATTAGCGTTTGATTTACGGAAGCCACAGAGGGTCACGTAACACCGAAAGCAAAGCGCCGTTGTACCGCCAGAGAGGAAAGGTCGACAAAAAGCTTCTTCCGTTTCATGACGCCACGCAAGAGTCACTTGGGCAGAGACTTAAGTGGGTCTGTTTTACACTGTGTGGTTTTTCAATTTAACAGACGCAAATATGGCTGCAGGGGTGAAGGAATGAAGATTTAATTACTCTTGTTTTGTTTTTCACACACGAGAGGCTCGCAGCGGAGAAGAGCAGAGCAGCAGAACGTCACAACAATTCAAAGTTGGGGCGATGGCATGCTCAGTCCCAGCATCGTTTGCTCCAGCTAACCACTGTGGTTTTGTAAAAAAAAAAGAAAGAAATAAAGCAAAGTTATCTCAGCCGAGCGCAAGGATTAGCATCAAGCAACAATTAAAGAACCTCAATTGTTGTCGTCCTCATGCGCCACTGGTTATAGTCGTACTGTAATAATATGTTTGCTTGCCGTGACATTATTTACACGCATACTGTCAAATGCCTTCAAGCTATTTAATGAATCTCTAATTTGTTGATTTCCTCAATATGCCTTTTAAAATGGAGTGCAGCCACACTGCAGTGTACACATGTCTCTAATGCTCTTTAAACGGGCAGGTACCCTTGAGCACAATGACGATGATAATGAATGCCTCGCTCAGAAATTGAATTTTTGACTTTTCTTGTGATTGAGAAGGTCATTTAGCGAAAAAATAACTGGAGGGAATTTACTAACACAAAAGAGTTGGACGGGGGCGCCCATTCAACACTCGGGGACGAGAGGGGGCCGTCGCAGGCGGCGATTATTTATTCTATCTGACTAATCATGACCGAACTCATACGTCCCTCTGGGGCCGTGGACTTGAGCAATGGCTGCACGCCACCAATCGTGGCCGCTGTCGTTTACCAGCCCGCCGCTTTCGGAGTGACGCTCGGCTGAGAAACGCTCCCCACTGTTTACCAAAGGTAACGCACAGTTCAGTCGTAATGAGATACACTGTACACACAGAGAGGCTTCACTCTTCCTTCCCCTAACACCCCCCCCATAGAGAATCACTGCTCAGCCCCTTTCTCCATGCGTCGTATACGAGACATAAGCTCCTTAACCCCCAGAATACGGTTGTGTGAGACTCGGCGGGAGCGATTTTGCAGGGGCAGCGAGGTTGAAGCTGGCATATTTCGCTGTGTTGGACTCGGCTGCCCCCCTCCCCCTCCCCTTGGGTCGGGAGTGAGAGGGGGCGTGGAGGGAAATACAGTAGGAGAGCCCACAGATTTTCTGCCCTTGCCACAATTGTAAGACGAAAGACAAAGAACGGAACTTAAGCTCTTTGCCGAAGTAGGTCAACCTCGAAACGATAGAAAAGGGAAAGGAATGAGTAGACTTTGCATCTGTTACTTGGAGTTGAAGTTGCTCGCCAGAGGTGTCACGCATGACCGTCCTATGTTGGTTGATTACGAGAGGGGACCGGACTTAAGGCACCGGGGAGGGGGGACGGAACTAAAATCGATTGTAATTTCAAATCAAACCGAGCATGGAGCTGTGAGATGGATGTGAACAGTGTGTATTGCCCGGTCACTTGAATGAATTTGACACCGTCTCTGTGGTATTGTCTCAGCGGGGCGAAGCGGGTGTGTGGAGAGAATAAGTGTTGGGAGGATTTTCTAATTATCTACTGTATGACTTTGACATAATTGCCGGGCCTCTCTCTCTTTCTCCGTGCTTTACAGTAACTGCAGCCTGCAATTTGGTCAACTGCCCCCCCATTTCTTCCTCCTCCTCCTCCTCCTCTTCCTCTTCTTCCTCCTCCTCCTGTGATCAATACAGTGTAATTAAAGCTGGACAGGATTCAGGCGACTAAAGGATCTCTCTTTCGGCCTCTGCCCCCCCGCTCCCTGTCTCGCTCTGCTTCTCCTGAGCAGAGGCGGCTTGTCTCTAAAGGGGCTCTTGGTCCCGGCCTTGACTCACACACCCGGCCCGTTCTATTCCTGTAAAACCACCTGAGGGATAAACGGCAACTGCATACAGGCGAAAAACACTCCCCATCGCAAACCAAAGAGTACCCCTGAAAGCAAGAGCTGTAGGTGGCACTACTTGTCAAAGCCAACAATATCAAACCTTTTCAAGGGCCGAATACATACCCTCCCCATCTGGCACCAGCTCCAAACCTGTTCCTCTATATCTGGAACTAAACGTCTTCCCTGTCAGCGTACAGCAACAAGAAAAAGATTGGGGGAAGTAAAGTTTGTTTCACCAATCTGCCCTTGAGCCGGAGGCAGTTGCGATTCTATTAAAGCATATATGAGGCGCGGGGCGTCAGCAGGCAAGGTCAGAAGCAACCTCGAGGGTTCACAGTCATTCTGGCTGCAGAGAGGTCCGGAGATTCTCTTGAAAAGGGCAAATTGGTCATTAGAAGCACCAACCTTTTTCCGGTGTGGCTTCAGCCGGCTGGAGAGAGAACTGGATCCCCACACTGACCGAGTCCCCCAACGTCTCAGGATATTGCCGTGGACAACTCCCAGTGTGGTTTTAATTCCCCCCCGGGTCGGATATGGTTGAGCTCACATGCAGGATAACTTTTGCAATTTAAAACTCTTGGAAGGATCATTTGGATGTTAATCAAAGGGAGGAGTGGACTTTATATTTAGTCTCTTGCTGCGGGTTGGGAGCAGACTAAAGCGTTTCAAACGGGAATTCACAGGGGAGGAGGAACACTTTTTTCTCTTCTTCCTTCTTTTTTTTGTTTTATTAAATCGTTGGCAACGGTCCACCGCACACTTTACACCAACTGTGGATCACTTGACAACACATGCCAATGGTGGGAAATAGCAGATTTGTACGAAGATGACTGACTATGACTTGACGGAAGAAGAATGCACCAAATAAATAAGGAAATATCTTTGGTTCTGCTACATCAATTATGATACTTTTTGACTTTTAATTACCAACACGTGGACATTTCTGATTCTTGGTGGGTTTTTTTCATATGTGAAACCATCTGGATGTTACAGCAAGGGAAATGTTTGGATTTTTAAAACAATGTTTGACTGCATCAAATGAAGTCTGGCAAACAAAACGAAATATGTTCTAAAAATGGTACGAGATCCATTCCCAGCAGCGCGAATGCCTTCTCGGTAAAACGCTGTAAACTAACGTCACCACCGGCGCATGAATGCGAGTAAAGCCAACGAGGCTGTGAAGGCGTCTAATCGGCATTATTGCGTCATGTAGTCTCTTTTAGCCACTTGTTAACAACCACCTTCTTTTTTTTTGAGATATGTAAAAGCATAAACATTCCCAAGAGGGGCTTTTTACCGATTCAATACTGTTGATTGTTTGAATATCTGAAGCTTGTGTTACTCCACAGACCGCGTCTCAGGCATCGAACCAAAAAAAACAATGACTTCAACAAGAGAGGAAGTAAAAGTGTAAAACAAAGTCAACTCATTTCTGGGTTTTAGAACTCACTCCTGCAGCTCTCGATGAGATAATCGTACGTCTGCGATATCGCGTGTCAAGTGTTAAGCAGAACGCTTTTCTTTTTTCTCCGACGCTAACCATCTGCTGGCTGGAGCGCCATTCACAGCGTACAGACATGCGCATGCCATTGATCCTCTAATCCTACCCTTGTTCAGAAAGGAAAATGTCAAACTATTCCTTGAAGCATCCCGACGACTCTGTCACATTCGTCGGTTGTGGCTGTGCGCGCTGATATCCGAAGGTACGATCAGAGGCATACGCAAGTAAAACAGATGTAAGAGATTAGACAGGCGCTCTCTCCCGCCGTGCACGGGTCATACTAGTGTGCCTCCTAATTGCCGTGTAGTTCAGTGCATGTGTGCGCTGGATGCAGCTGTTTCAACTACAGATCAGCAATTTGGTGAGTGATGGCTCTATCGGATCTCCCCTCAGGGAGGAACAAACAAGAAGTCAATCTGCTTTTTCTCTCTCCCTCCACAGTGCTTGGCTTGCTCTTAGGCCTGCCTGTAGACGACAGATAATCTATTTGTGCTAATTTCATGTTTCTCCCTGCCCACTTCCTCCTTAAATAAGTCATTCCACTTGTCTACCCTCCTTAGTCTCTCTCTCGCTCTCTCTCTCTCGCTCTCTCTCCCAGCAAAGCATCTATTTACCTTCCGCTGTGCTCTGCATTTCAGCTTTAAAATCAGCATTCTGCATTAGTCATTGTGTGGGAGAACGTCACATTTTGTGGGCCGAGCCGAGAGGTCCGGACAACTCGGGCCATCTGTTAGCATCCACGCCACATGTTAGTTTAATGAGGGTTATTAAACGACCTACAGCCTTTTGTTAGTCCAACAAAAAGGACTTAATGGAGATATTTGAGCATAAAAGAGGCTGTGTAAAGCAAATATGGCAAATACATAGATTTGACAAATTGACATAGTGACGTGAATGGAAGTGGAGCAACCTGCGATGACTCATGGTTGCCACTCAAAGGCCAGAGACGCAGAGCGGTTGTAATCATACCCTCGGTTCATTCGGCCCCCGTTTATCAATCTGTCACGTTGCTCTTCACACTTGCAGTTCTTCAAACGCTGTTCCTACTCACACAAAGATGACATCAGCACAATTAGACCATGACGACCCAGATCACCTACATTTCTTTTTTTTAGTAAAGTTAAATGAACCATCAAAAACAAAGGGAACTGAACGAACATTTATAATAAAAGTCATTTTGCAGCAGTAGCTGATTGATGTCCAGGAGTTCCTCACGGTGTCTGGAGTGTCACAACGTATACATACACAACGTACACATATAGGGGGTCACGAGTGAACAGGAGCCATAACTGTCAGATTCATTTAGGGACGTTTAGAGTAATTATTTCCCTCAGAAAATATAATAAACTTTACATAGAAAACCAGTTCCTTAAAATTGTACTTTCCTAAATGTACATTGTCATTCTCCATCACTGCTTCTTAGCACATACATACTGCAACTTAACATTCTTGGTTGTGTTTGTTTTGACAATCGCTGCATACTGTCTGATTGTAGTGAGACTCCTTCTCTGTCTCTGTAGTGATTGATATCACACACACACACACACACACACACACACACACACACAGTAAACACGTTGTTCATTGAGTTCATCCCTTGACCTGTACTCGCCTTCCCCTCCGTTCAGCTTTGACTGGCATTACTCGACACTATTGTCCTGATCAGCTGTTTGACACGTTGGTTGGTGTCACTGAAGGGTCCCTGAACCGTTTGCTTCACTCCATCTCCTTGCATCTGTGGCTCAATCAGTCCACGTCTGCCTCAGACGCCACCAAACAGCCCCGGCTGTCTCCGTTTCCTTTGTCTCTTTCTGGCGTCTTGCATCAACACTCGCGTCACCTGTCGCTGCTGACTTCTGTCCATTTCTCCACCCGTCTACCTTTTTGATCCTCCTGCTTCAGTTCTCCTTTATAGCAGGTGACCTCCATGATTAAGTCTGCCAGGCCAGAGAGCTCAAAAGCTTTGTTTTTTTTTTTCAGTTGGGTCAGAAACTTTTTACTGACCCTGTTCCTATATTCTGTGCCTGCTTGATAAGACTTTGCAAGAGGCACAACAGTGCCAGTTTTTGGGACCAGCCTCCAGCTGCAGAGAAGCATGGGCAAGCTGGTGGGGAGAAAAATCTCCGCGCAAAAAAAAAAACAAAAACGCCCTAATATGATTTATTAGTTCCATTTGTCCTTGTAGCGTTTGGGCCGGCCTCCAACACCTGCAGTCCCCTTCTTGTCCTCTTACGGCTCCTGCCGTGACTTCTCGCTTCTTTAAAATGCTTGCAATGAAAAACAATAATGTGGAATTTGTTTCCAGGGATCTATCATTTACTCGAACATGTCCCCACCTAGAGGCAGCTGTGGCGGGTGTGATTCTGTGTGGAGTATTAACATAGAAGCTGCTCCCCCCCCCTCCTCCCGCCCTTGTGCAATTAATTGTATATTCCCAGCTGCAAAAACCTCCTCGAGCATTACACATGTGAACCGTGAAGGTATGATAGAAAGAGTATGAGTAGAGGGGCGTATTTTTATTTTTTTGAAAGCGATAGGCGGAGGCGGACTATGAGGTGCGTGGCGTTGGCGGCGGTAGAGCGTGGTGCGTCATGACCAGGGGCCACAGCTGCCTGTGCACAGTGCTCTGCGTATGGCTGCTGGCAAGATCGGGCCACCGCCGCCACGTCTGTGTCCTTTATGTACAAAGATGGGGTTTATTTCTGGATGGTGGAGCGAAAATAATCTGCCTGATGATGTTCTTCCTGTCAATCAAACTTTGGTACAGATCATAAATTGACTCTCAGTAAGGAGAGAGACCACGTGTCCATCCTGGCTCTGTGGATGGTCCTCCACTTTGTTCACTTATGAATGGATTATCATAAAAGTTGGTACAGATATTCATGGAGAACTAATGACGGTCCCTTCAGCCGCAGATGTACTTTGTTTTTTGTGCCAATTTCCATCAACCATCATAGGAATAGAGCGGGTAGTATGAGGTCATTGCACCTACATCCTCTGGCAGGTTTGGTCATTTAAGTATCGCGTGTCACGATATAATAAGCCATAACTTATACGATACAATATATTGCAATTTTCTTTTGTATAAATTGAAATGTAAAAATCGAGTTGAACATATCTTGCTGTGCACCACCAGGATAGAAAACTACTTCAAAAAGATATGTGCATTTCCCCATCCCATTTAAAACTGGATAAAAAAATGTTTGGGACATATCATCAATTGCAATAGTCAGCAAAATCAATATCTTTGGCACAGCCCTATTAAAAAGCAAGATTTAAATTTATAGTAGAATATTATAAAATAAACGGTGAGAAGGCTGACAGAGACATATTGTATATAAGCTGCTGGATATTATTACAATCTTTAAGAAATGTCTGACTTGTTCCACATCTATTTCCTGCCAAGAGCGTTTTTAATCAGACCGTGGTGGCTTTGCTTTTCAGCCATTGACCAGGTTTAAACTTGGTGCTGTTGCTGTTCAGCTGTAAAACACCCACAGGGTCACATCTAAGCCTCAGGTACAGCAGCAGGTCTTGTTGAATTACAGTGATTTTATATCCAAGGAGCAACACATCTTTTCCTGAAAGATGTTTGGCATGAACCTGCCAGAGCAGTTAGAATTGGTCTGAAATGTGACGCATTACCAATTCTCTGCATCCTCACCCTGTTTCTTTATATCGTAATTAAATTCCTTTTGTTGTCAGGTGCATAATAAAGATGGCGCTTTAGAAGGGAAGCTCGCGTAACCTGAGGCGTAAACAGCACAGATAATGCAAGTAATCAGGCAAGTTAAATGGCGTTTCATCTTCTTCTCCGGGAGCGTACGACGTCTCACAGAGGAGCTATTAAATCAGCCACTTTTGTCAAATTTAGTTGAAAAGTGATGTTATTTCTGTATAATTAGGTTATATCAATACCCATACGGGGTTTAAATGCACTAAAGAGATAAAAAGCTCAACAAATATATAAACCAATTTAATTTGAAACTACCACATGCTAAACATTCAGACCCGATGCAATGAGGATACAACGTGGAACAAAGGGACAAACAAGTGTTGCTGCTCTGTTGATCAAAATATCACTCGTTTGAATTTTGAATGTGTTTTGTTGCAGCTAGCATAACTTCATTATTTCTGTTCAAGGCCATCTGTCTGTGTAGCACATTTCATCCACCCTGTGTCTTCAGAAGGTGAATATGAGTGCGAGTGCTGAAGAGGACTTTTGAGTCCCAGAATATTTCCACGTATAAACCGCAGAGCTTTCTCAGTGCGGTTACAAACCCTGCTCTGTCTTTCCTCATGCTGACCAGCACTCTCACATACAAATGGAAGGATGAGAGAAGGCTGGATTTTGACTGCTTAGCCTCTATTTGCTGAATTGACCCTTTCCAAAGACAATCCAGCTTAAACCTATTGTATTGTACTTTCATAAGGTCCATGGTATTTATTTTTGATGTATTCCTAACATAAACAGAGGAGTGCTGTTTGAATAAAGTTGGTGCACGCTTTGATAAAGGACGCTGCCTATAGAAACCACTGCAGGCGTACAGTAGTGTGTGTGTGAGGAGAGGCACACAGGTGAAAGTCTTAGCTTTTGAAAAAGATAAAGCTGAAAAATAAAAAGTTTCACTGCAATAAAAGTAGAAGCTTTCTTAACACGATTTTCATTTATTTATTTAGAATAGCAGTAGTAAGTAGACTATCTTCTTTGACAGCAACTTCTTTACAAAAACAACTAGGAAAGTTTAGTTTTTCAGCTAAATTAAAGATAACCAGAAGCCTTTTTGAAAGAAAATATACTTATATTTAACCAAAAGGTCGAACAAACCTTTCACTCAAAAATCTGAATATTTGAACTCATGCATTGTTTACATGCTAGTTTGCGAGCTTGCAGCGTTCCTCTCCATTGCCTCTGTGAGAGGATTGCTCTGTTTCTGCATTGCTGTGCTTGTGTGCACAGCCGAATATCGTGATAAACTAAACGGGAAACCAGTCATTAACATCAGTGTCCAAAGGATCCACGGAAAAAAGGAAATTTACATCGTACACTTTTTTTTTTTCTTTTCACATTTCTTCACGTACCAAAAACCACTGATGTTGGTATTTCACAGTGACGACCGACATGAAAAACAAATCCCTGTGACGTTGTAAACGCTACAGAACCGCTCAGTCGTGAGATAAAATCAAGTACACTGAGAGCTTTATGTACAAATAAAATCCAGCGACTAGCAGCGATGTCACTGACATTGAACCCCCCAGACGGTGGACAAACCAATCCCTGACTATTTATCACAGGCTGGAGGAATCGACCGAGTCCAGAGATATGAGGAGCAAAGCTACAAGTGACATAAAGATTGTATCAGTGGAGCGGAGGACAGGAGGCGCGTCGCCTCAACAGATCCCTTTCCCCTTCTCAGGGATGAAGCAACATCCATTTTTTCACTTCAGAAGGCAAAGTTTACTCTTCAACTTGAGACACTTGTTTCCTTATGGAGGGCTGCCCTGCTGATAATACAGATATTATATTCTGTGCATTTATTTCTCTCCCTGTGGGTTTTCTCGTTGTTAGTAGCTGCACACACAAAAGATTGGAAAGTCATGGACGAGAAGAATGCACTGTTGATGTGCCCTGCATGGCAAGAGGACTCACGCTTCACTGGTTCATATAGAATGCGGTGGCATCATATACAGCCTTCCTACGACTTAGGCTTTTCTCTGTGTGTGTGTGTGTGTGTGTGTGTGTGTGTGTGTGTGTGTGTGTGAGTTTGTGTGAGTGTGTGTGCAAATGGGCTTGCATGCGTGTGTGCATATCCTCCAGGCAATATCCATCCCTTATTTGTTCCATAAATCCAAATCTAGTTCAGCAGGAATTCAATCTAAAATCCCCACATACACACTCATAAAGATAATGCGGGCAGCATCTCTGATTCCCGTCATGATCCATACATTACTACCCCATAGAAAGCAAATGATTAATTACTAACTGTTTACCGTGACGGTACATTAAAATCATGACAATCTCAAAAGGGTACAGTGAGCCATTTTTCTGATCTGATTTCTCATGAAGCCTTTTTACCTCCGAGTAAGGGGCGAGCCAATTTCCCTCCATTGTGCCAGAAAGGGGTCTCAGGCACTGAAACCAGTCATATCCGAGGCGTCCCTCTCTTCCTCACTGTCGACAGAGCACATTCAACATTCATGGGGTGACCCATTTCGTTAATGGAGAGGCCCTTTTTCCCCCCAACGCGTCTTCCCCCTGTCTTTGTGGGCTACGGCGGCCCTCATAATGGGCCCTCCTGTCAGGGTCCCGTGACTAATCCCCTCATTGACCTCTCCTTCACGTGCAGCCTCCACCACCACACGGAGGATTTGGTAACTGGTAGGGTGGAGGAGATGTTTAATCAAGTTTAACCAAGTAGGTACCACACACGTGTACTAACCATGGCTTATTTGCCATCTCCCCAATATGATCCAATATCTACGAGTTAGATATTGTAGAAAGCAATAGTTTCAAACATGTTGGCATTAGATGTACAAAGAAAATCAAACGGAAAAAGGAAAACCAATCAGAAAAACCCAGGGTTTTTACAGAATTGTCCAATACTGACGTCATTGTTTGACGATAGGATGACGTTTTAGTGCAATAAGACAATCTTCTTATGTCACTCTGTGCCTCCACACAGTAATGTGTATCTACTGTATTGCTTTATGGGCGAGTTTTTAGCTATGATCTTAAAATGAATGTGATGACTTATTGATGTGAAAATTACATAAGACCTGACAACTGATTCAAGGGTACCTGAAGGCCTCACCTTGACCCAAATGAAAGAACGTTGTTTGATGAGTTGTAAAGTAATACATAATAATAATAATACCCCCGAAAAAAGAAGCGTTGGCCGCCCTCTCGTCAGTCAGACGTCCTACTGAGCCAGCCATATCGGCATGGGTGACATTAGACGAGCGCCTCGTCAGTGAAGAAAACACCATATGGCAGTATTTCCACACTTAAGCTGAAGCTGCAGATATTGCTAACAGAGGGAGAAGTGTTGAAAGCGTCACCATACTGTTCCTGTTTGTTTAATTCACCTTGTGTGCACACAACACACACACAAACACACACACACACACACAAACGCACGCGCAGTGACATCGCGGATGTGGTAAGATCCCAAAGCTCCCCAAGCGAGATATTTGATTCTGATCTGAAGACGACAGGGAGTGATGAATAAAAACGGCTTGATAATGGGATCATTGAGTCATGAAAAGCGATTGTGAGCGAGTTATCTTTTTGGGAGGGCCAATGAATGCAGTCGCTCATTATGTATGGCCAACCGCCGGCGCTTTGGCCTCCAAGCAGAACAGGAGCATACAAAAGGAGCCGCACTTGACAAAGGAAGGGAAGAATAACAGTCAAACAAAGAAAACGTGATGTTCTGAATGTCCTCAGACCTTTTGCTCTTTGGAGCACGATGGCTCAGTGGTGACGGCTGAGATGAATGGGATTATGGAAGGTGGTGATTGGGATTATGATGCTACATGGTGGTGATTGGGATTATGACGCGAGATGGTGGTGATTGGAGGCTCTCAGCCAATAGGTCCGTCTACAAATAAGTCATTTTCTGTGAGTCCCCGGTGCATGTGCACGCCGTTTGAATCCAGTGTGGGAATGCAGATTCCCGTGCTATTTTTAAGCAGTCAAAACAATTTGACTTGATATTAATAAGTGATACTTTTAAAATGTGTACTGTGCATATTTGGGACAAAACTGAGCAAAGATAATGCTTCATGCTGCTGGAAATAAAACATCATTTTTAAATACAAGATTATGTGGAAAGGATCCATTTGTCTGTTCTTATGCAATTTTTCTTTTTCTTCTTCTGGTTATCACTGCCCCGCTTGGAAGCCTCATCCTACTGTTCAATAACATTCTGGTGACTTCAGAAAGGTCAATTGAAAAGGCTTCCTTGAATTCAAATAAATAAAGATGTGAAATAGTTTTGTGATTCCTACATTTTTAAGATTTTTTTTAGACCAGATTCTGGTGTCCTTGGTTCCATAGAAACGCTGCAGTAAAAAGGCAAACCAGACTTCTGTTAAGCTTTGCTGGCGTGTGGCGCTGAACAGACAGCTCCCATAGAGCGCTCTATATCTCTGCATCCTTTGCTGCAATCGCGTTTGCTTTTGTCTCTCAGATGACATGTTGTGTGTCGATGATGAGCAGGCCAATACTCTAATTTCCCTCTCTTTCCCTCCTTCTCTGCCCAATAAAACAACTATATGCCAGTTTTAAACCTTCTTTTCCCCGATTAAAAAAAATACATCTGCCATGATGAATCAATTCCAATGAACACTTATATAAAATTCCCATCTCTTACATTTTTCGTCCATACTGAACACCGCCCGCCTCCAGTATTGTACATTAAAGCAAACATGCAGTTTTTAGCCGTGTCGATTAGCTGTGATTTTGCTAGCGTGAGGACCCCCATACAAATGCGATAGTGCATCTCAAAGCTATCCTTACGTGAAACTCATTTGAAGAAAACAAAACCCCACATGTTTAACTTCCTTACCGTGACGCGTTGTTGGTCTGCCTGCTTGTGTTGTGGTTTGTGGTGTGTGGCGCTGAACGGACAGCGCGCTTCACCGTGAAGCGCACTTAGCGCGCGCCTTTTACTTTGCTGCAATATTCTGCCACTTAGTTTGCAAAGTAATCTAGCTGCTGCTGACATGTTGAACGCACAGTTCCTCCAATCTTTCTCTTCTGGTTTCTCATGCTCACATAAAACAGATGTTAAAGCAAATCCACTTTTCCAATACAACAGTCAATCTGCAGCAGTAAATCACTTTCAGGGACATTTGCCTAATTTAAATTGTCCCTACCATGGTTTGCAGTCTGCATGGCTGGTACATATTTCACGAACCCAAACATGCAATTACTTTGTGCTGTGCTCTTTCTGTTAATTTGGCAGCACAAAAGTTAAACTCATTAAAGCTTAAAAACTGCCACAATTCTTGCCCACATGTGAACACGCACCAACGAAGCTCTCTTTCTGGATAATCATCTCTGTTGTCGTTCTCTCTCTCTCTCTCTCTCTCTCTCTCTCTCACACACACACACACACACACACACACACACACACACACACACACACACACACACACACACACATGCATGTACTCCTGCAAGCAATTATTTACGTGGCATAACTTTCTCATTAATCGCCATGCAGACTCTGGTTTAGCGTTCCTACTTCTGGTTCATCAGAGGCTGAACACCATTGCTACCCAAGCTACTATAACCCTCGTCCAGGGTTCAAGAGGGAAAAAGTGAACTTCTCTGCTCGCTGGGAAGCTGCCAACATGTTGGGTAATTACACCTGCTCTTTGGGTCCTTCCCTGGTTTCACATTCTGGCCCCTGGTGGTCGCAGCCATGGGAGATGTCTGCTCCAGACTGTGGGATTATGTAACAAGGGATAAGGTTGCCAAAGTTTAATGGTTGGTGACATGAGCCGGCAGCAACAAGATGAAGACAATTAGAACTAGAGGTGGTCAACGCTTTCAGAAACCATTTTGTGATATTTTGTCAAAATTCTCATAACATCTTGCCAACCTTTTCGCTAGATTTAGCAACTTTCTTTGGAAAATGACTCTCATCACTGGGCTTGGTTGTTCGGTTAATGTTAATGTGCTTATTTGAATGTTTTATTTGTATTGAGTAAATTCAATAGTTCACTGCTCTTTCCTGAGATTGCTTGTCATTTAGAAAGTGACACCAGACTTGTACCTTTTTGTATCTTTGTTTTATTCCATACAATTAAAAACACAACATGAAACGCACACACACAAAAAAAACTTAAATAAATTGGTGATGCTGGGTACAAAATGTAAACTTGTTTCCACAAAAATGTTAGATTATTGACAAAAGGTGTGACAGTAGGTGAGGTGTTATGCTGCTACATTAGTCTCTCTGTCTCTCTCACACACACACACACACACACACACACACACACACACACACACACACACACACACAGAGGTCAAATGCAGTCCAACCTCTCCCAGTCTGTGGACTAGCTACCGACCCAAGCGGATCAATGCTGCCGGATCTTTGGGGAGTTACTTCCTTTAAGGGCTCCAGTCAGCGATGGCGCTCATGAAATGACAAGATCGCTTCATATCTCGTCTCCACCTGGCCTCGGCTTGAATCTGTATGGCACCACGCTCCCAGTGATGGAGCTCCCTCTCTCTCTCTCACTCTCTTCCTCTCTCTCTCTCTCCCTCTCTCTCTCCTCCGCAGTGCATTTTCTGTCGCCGGGTCCAATAGTCTTTAGCTGAGAGCAGTATCAGTGAGGCCCAGCATGTCGATTCTATTGAACAGGCTTGGCATGTCACAGGCAGTAAAGACCTCCTGATTGACTCCTGCTTGGATAGCATGTCCACCTGCATACATTAGTAATGCTGAGGATTCGATAGATGGATGGCCCGGATGGATTGATGCAGGCAGATGGCACATTTAGCTCCACGCGGGGAACAGGAGATGGACTGAACTCGTGGTGCAGGATCACTAAATAGTATTGCTCTGCTATCCCGGCTGCTATCGAATGGTTTATATTTTACGTCCCGTTTTTGTTTTGCGAGATTATATTTTTTGGATGTATAATGAAATATTTTTAGGAACACATCAGCTCGCCAAAACAATCATTACAATATTTTAAAGTGCTGCAATTTAATCTCAGAGATTTTTCTGGCTTTTTTTTTTTTTTTAAAGCCATAATTTCCAGCGGTTACAAGCAGCCAGACCAGACCAAAATGTGCACTTTATAAATGATTGAGATGTTCCTGTATGATAGCTCAATATTGTAGAGGTTTTGCCTGACAGCGTTTTCGATGCTGTAAAAGTCTAAAGGAATGTAACTGTGTTCAGACTGCCTCACAATATTCAGCCCATGTACAAACTGTTGATAGTGCCGAGCTATAGATACACTGAGCAGCGCAGCCTCTGAACTATACTTAAACATGTAAATTATTCAGCAATATCTGTAAGCTTACATAAGTTGAACTGCATATGTGTCCACTGAATAAGATGTCTCTTCATGCAGTAGCTCTGTAAATACATGTTTTTCTCAAACCTGAAAAAAAACATTTGCAGAGACGACTAATGCAGAAATTTCACCGTGATGTTCTCACAGCCTCCGCTTTCCTCTAACTGCCCACTTTCTAGTGAGAGGAGGTCTGGCAAAGAAGGATATAATTAAACGGAAGTTGGGGTCTGAGATCCATCCCGGGAGAGCCGGTGCTGATATCTCCCTCCTTCCACTTCCCACAATGCACTGCAGGCCGGGGGGAGAGAGAGAGAGGTAGAGGAGGCAATTAGCAGGTAACACGTTAGCAGACAGGCTGATCTGTTTTAAGCCAATACAGACGTCCGCTGCAAGCTACATGTCAATGGGTAGGAGTTATATGGCTAGAGGGGTGTGTGTGTGTGTGTGTGCGTGTGTGTGCGTCAGTGAGGGGTGTGTGTTATCAGTCTTGTGGGAACACGTTCACATCATCGGTACTCTCCTTCCTTATTGTGACAAAAGGGTGTTTCTGTGTATGTTGTGTAATCATCAATTCCACTGACACATTGTCTGCACACAAACACACGCGTCAAGGCCTTTAAACATTTACTCCTGTGTTTTCTATATTTCATTTTCATCATTCAGCCACTCGCCCTCCAACAGCTTTAAAAAAAAGTGTTTATGAACAAAGTGTTTGACCCAATTGGCTGGCGTATGCAAACACCTGGCCGTTAGATTGAATTTTAATTGCTTCACTTAGTTAACCCACTTAAGGACCATGTTGAGTTTAGTCTGCTCAATTTGTTGGGATCAGCAGCTTTGTGCGTCGGGGATGTTGTAGGCTTGGATTATGGATAATTACTATCAATTAGTGGCTGATACTCTTGGCTTTGAAGCCGCACCGAGCAGAATGGAGCAATGTCGGGGAATGAACTCGGCTGAATGGAATCATGCAGATAATGGCTGGAGTGATTGAGAGGAAAAGGCTGTTTTTTTTTTCTTCTTCTTCTGAGAAACGGAGCATTGTGTCGCTCTGTTTTTGTTGCTGGCATCATCAGAGGGAAGGCGCAATATGTCGTCTGCACCCATGGTGTCAATCAGAATCCCATTACTGCAGAGGTCACCGGCACACTGCTCCAGGTAAGCTAAAGTCTCAGCGGCCTCACATTTCCACCGGGATGAAGAACAATAATACATTTGAGCTCGACAATATCTTCCGTCTCCCACATTTCAAGGAGAACTTTAAACTCTCGTCAAATATGAGAATGTTTGCAGACAAAATGGAATCAAAACTTTTTTTTCCCTGTTTTTTTTTTTTTTTTTTTTCTGCCTGTCTAGCAATTTGAGCTCATAGCCTCATGGGTAATTTTATGAATACATATCAGGACCTTTAGCTCCCAGGCGGTGGCGGGCTCTCTCAATAATGCCTCAAGCAATATCACTTTGAGAGCACCACACAAAAAACAAAGAAGCCTTAGCCCCATGAATATGTATTAGTGGGAGATGCTGGCGCTAACAGGGACAGACTACCAGGTGGATGGAGTAGCAGTGAAGTGGATGATACAAAGGCTGATGAGAAGTTGGGAGGAGACAACCCACCAAGCTTTTAAAGTGAAGCAGGCGCAAAAGGAAATGAAGACACAACACTACGCACAGGGAACCCCGGAGGAAATTTGCTATTAAAATGCTGTTAAATCCACGTTTACTTGGCTCCTTCTCTGAAGCCGTTGTTGCTGGTGCAGCAGTAAGGGAGCCTCCCCCGGTGTTCACATTCAAGAGCCACTGCTGATTGGCAGCAAAACAACACTGGTGGATATGAGGCCCTCAGGGCCTCGCTGGCGGTCTCCATCATTATGCCGGCGGCGCTATCATTTCTGGATGCTGATTAAAATGTTGGCGATGTTAAAAGAAGCTGAAGGTTAAACCACAAAGGGCTCCGTGTGAAGTCGTTTCCCACCACATCATCCTCTGCCCACCACTCTCGCTCTCTCAGACACACACACACACACACACTAAAAAGGCAGACTTTCTATAACGGAGAAGGAAAGAAAGCTCTTTGAACAGGGACTCGATTCTGATCTTGGCTTGATTTTAGCCGCTAATGGACACTGACTCAACTCCAGCCACTTTTTCTCAATCAATTCCCTCTAAGTCTCAGTGGCGACTGGATATTACATATTACTATGATAGCTGTGGACGATGTAGTCCTGTGCTACAAACGGATGTCACAGTGGAGCTCCTCAAAGTGGATTCCTTGAGAGACTCCAATAAAGAAAAGTGTTTTCGCTCCTATTTCTTTGAAAATACTAGTATATACCAGTGCCTGTAGGTTTTGTGTCTGATGTTGTGTTTGGTATTTTTATCTTTGTGATGTTTTTTTTGTCCCCGTTTGTACTCGTAACCGTGTATTTAAAACAACTTTGACTTGCTTGACCAGGCCTCCCGGGCAGAAGACATATGGCATTTCAAAGGGATCTCACTGCTTAAATGTACAAATTGAAAAAGATATTTAAAATACAAAGAGCTGTCTGGATTGCATTTTGTTAGGCAGAAACACCACAGTTGTGTAGTGTGTTAGAGTGTGAGCCGTATGACGGATATGAATATGCTGATTAAAAATATATCTGGCACGAGGAAAGAAATATCAGGTGTAGCCTACTTACTTCTGCATACCTTATGTTTCATAAGCTACTTACTCCAAATATGGCATGCCCAAAATCAGAGCTAATGCTCTGATTAGTGTGGAAAAATATGATATTTCCCAAAAAGCACACGCACACACTGTGTGCTTTTTGGGGATTAGATCAGAGAGTGATTTTAAAGAGTGTGTCTCTTTTACATTTCGTCAACCTGGAAGAGGATCTAAAACCCAACCAGATATCAGACCCCAACCCGAGTCAGCAGACAGCCCTTGAATTTGGGGGGAAGAGCAGATGTGTTAAGGGTACGGGTCAAGGAGCGGTGAGGGGTTTAAGGACTCTGCTTTTTTCCTCCACGTGATTACATTTCTGCTCGGATGAAACTAAGCTGTGGTGGAGCAGATTGGATATTGTAACAGAGGGCCAGACACTGAGGAACCAGACTGTGGGGTATCCGTGTCATCGCTACACAACAACCTCGAAATCACCTGAACTAATGATACATTTTACCGCAATAGTAACGTCTGCCATATTTATTACTGTTAAATTCTGGCTACCATATCTGCAATTTCTGTTACTATAAAAACATGTTTCATTTTGTCTGCCTCCGAGCATTTCATCCCGGAATAAGCGACGCTACAGCTCCATAATTTGAGGATGACTCATGCGTGTCAGAAGTCCGATTTCCAGTTTTTCTTGTGAGTTGCTGTAGTGTTGGCATCGCCGCTGTGTCGTGACTCAGGGTGCGCTTTGGAAACAATAAGGTTATCTTTGAGAATCAAGCATCTTTGTCTGTATGTTTCGGGAGAGCATCGCTTCACATCGCAGCGTTACAGGTGACGCCGTCAGAGAGTCCAGTTCTGGTCCCAACGCTCTCGTACTTGGACATCAGCACAATTACTGAACATACAACAGCCTTTCTAGAAAAAGGAACAAATAATCTTTTGCTTAGACTTCATAATCTAATCATTACATACTATTTAACATGAATAAAGCGTAAAAAACACTTAATTCATCATTTACAAAGCCTATGTAACTGTGTTCATGAATTGCATGAGTGTTCATGTTGAAACAATGCTTTATAAATCTAATTAATTACTAATACTAATACTACGTAATGTGAAGCTATTATACAGTGTTGCCAATGTACTGAGAATTATTCTTTTATTAAAACCATTCAAAAACCCATTGACTATCTTGAAATGCATGATGCTTCATTACAATGTTATTTTACAGAACAAAACATTGACATTTGAACAATTACCATTACTTTTTCCTACACCCTTTTTTTGTTTTAAACCTAAAAAACAAAATAAATCTACGCAGGAAAACTATTTTGAATTGACAAAACATGTGTAAACTGACGTTAGAGGAGCACCTCGAGCGCCCTGGTTGGAGGCAAAGGGCTGCTGACCAGACATCCGTAATTCATGAGTTGGTTCTGAGAATGCGTTGATTGCAATATTATCCAAAAAGAGCTCTTACAATTCTCTGTATTCCTCGGAGTACTTTGTGCTGCAGGAGGATCATAAATTAATTGAGCGGATGGATATCCCCTCAATGCACATCCAGCCACAGCAGAAAATGAATTTGCTGAGTTTATTGTTAAATGAAGGTTCGGGTGAGCAGGATGCGAGTGAGGATTTAGTGCACCTTGAGGGAGTCCCGCTCTCCACACTGGAAATACGCTCCTGAGATCTCATCTCGTATTCATTTGTCACAGCGACCGTAGCCGTGCTGTTGCTCCATGCCGCCCTCTGGCTAGCTCTGAGCTATTCCTGCCGTCGCAGGGCTAAAAGCCTGGGTGCCTTCGCTCTCCCGGCGCTTGTTCCACAATTTAACGTGGCTCGTTTTCCTCAGCTTCCTCTCGCACCTCTTTGTCCCTCTCTCCCTCCTGATCTTCCCTCGTCCATCGACTGTGACCTTACTGCAATTAAGCATCCTCCAGTGGGACAATTAAAACTGAACTACCTTCCCCGAGTGGAGGGGGGAGGGAGGGGACCAGGGAGGAAATAATGATGCCAGATTTGTTCGCGCAACCGCCTGCCTCCCTTGAACTAGCTCCTCTTGAAGTTTGGAGAAGCAACTGTTTTAGCCGCTCCCGACTGTGTTCCAGTGCCACCGTTAGCCAGTCAAGGACACGCTGCCCTTCAGCCGCATTGTCCAACAAAATAAAAGCTGTCGCTTGTTCATTCGGAGCCAGAAAATTCAGTCATGTTGACGCGTTTGTCCTCTTTCAACCCCCCATTCTCCCATCCTCCGCCACCCTTCTCCCTCTTTGACAGGTGCAAGTGCAACCTTCACGCCAACAGCTGTGTATATGACAAAGAGAAGTTGGGCTGCGAGTGTGAACACAACACCACTGGGCCCGACTGTGGCCGCTGTAAGAAGAATTACCAGGGGCGAGCGTGGAGTGCTGGCTCCTACCTGCCCATTCCCAAGGGCACAGCTAATATCTGTGAGTACCCACACACACACACACACACACACACACACACACACACACACACACACACACACACACACACACACACACACACCACAGACAAGTTGAGTAATTAAAATGATGAGTCGCATGACAGCAGGTGTTGGTATAGTTTTTACAAGCTCAAGTCTGTAAAGAATGGAGATTTCCCATGAAATCACACATACACACACACACACACACACATATATATATATATATATATATATATATATATATATATATATATATATATATATATATATATATATATATATATATATATTGAAATCACACATACACACACACACACACACACATATATATATATATATATTGAAATCACACATACACACACACACACACACACACACACACATATATATATATATATATATATATATATATATATATATATATATATATATATTGAAATCACACATACACACACACACACACACGCATATATATATATATTGAAATCACACATACACACACACACACAGACACACATATATATATATATATATATATATATATATATATATATATATATATATATATATATATGTATGTATGTATGTATGTGTGTGTGTGTGTATGTATGTATGTATGTATGTCTGTCTGTCTGTCTGTCTGTCTGTCTGTCTGTCTGTCTGTCTGTCATATATGTATGTTCTGACAATCATCTTGTTAACAGTGAGATATTGAGTTGTGAGGTTAAAAAAAAAAGTGAAGCAATTAACAATGTTTTATTGAGAAGCAAAGACAGTGGTGAGTCGTCGTCATCAAATCCTGTGGAAAACCAATGTCTGTAAATGCAGTTCAGTCAAAGAGTGCACAGTGTGAGCAGGCCGCTCTTCTCTCTGTTCTGTAGGTCTATGGAGCGACGTATAGCCGTATAAAACCCCCAAATCCTCTCAATAGTAGCTCTAATTCAACGTCCAAAATCGTGTTGAATAATGCTGACTATGGGAACTCTGCATTACAAAGAGAGCTGAGTTGGCACGTCACACTGAGAGTCACTGATAGCGAAACCACACAAGCAACAGCACAGCTGCTAAATGTATTAAGATGATACACTGAATTATAGTGTCTAAAACTCTTTCTAATACATGGGAAAGCTCTGCCCCACATTGGCAACTAAATATGCACAAAAACTGCAAATCTAAGTAATGCATTGTTGCAGTGTACAGTAGCTGCTGTAGGTATATAGCCTCTGGGAGACAGAGTCCTCCTACCTGACCTGCACACCAATACAGGTGCAAGAAAAGGCTGCCCAGAGGCAGCAGCAGGCAGATAACCTATGTCTGACTTCATTCGTCGTTACCGTCTTCCCATCCTTTACAAAACACCCACGACACGGAGACAGCGCTTTGGCTGAAAGGACCGAGCACACGCTCTCCTCTGGATGTACAAACCGAGTGTGCAGGGTCATGTTTCAGTTCACTTAAGGTTTCAATTACGAGCTTGGTTTATCTATATTTAAGGGGAAAGGGACTTGCGGACACAAAGTTATAAGCATTGCATTAAGCTGTAATGAAAGAGCAGGAGATATGATGATTTTATGATGAACAAAGCAATGAATATATAAATATATATAGTATATCATTTGTAGTGTTAGAATGTTCCTTCTATTCCCTGATTCAATACTGAAAGTGTGTGTGGTTGGACAAACTGTGATATTACAGACCTGCCTCAGCATGTTAACCGTCATGGACATTGTGTCACACTTTGTGACACTTTTGACACAATTTCCTTATTCCTCTATTTCTTGTTGCTTTTACGTCCCGACTCCCGAGGCGTTTTGTTTTTAAGTTGTGCGTTCGTATGTCTGTTTGTCCGTACGTATTCAAATTCTGTGGGTCAAAGGTCAAAGCACAAAGTCGCTGTGACCTCGGGTCTGGCCCGATCTCGTGAACACAATCGCTCAGGAAAGCTTTGAAAGAATGGTCTCTGTGATCTCACTAAAAAAGTATTTGAACATAACTCGAGTCTATGCATGCCGATTATTACAATTTCACAGAAATGTCGAGGTAATTGGATGAAGTGACAAAACCCAATGACACAAGAACCACTCGTACGAACAGATTAGTTCTTAAGTAGTACATGCAAGTGATAAACCTGTATAAGTTTTCGTTTGGGTCCGCAGAATACGCTTCGTTTTTTCCGCAGCGTGGAACGAGAGGAGCGTTCATGCTGTTCGTTTAAAACGAACAATTTATGGCAACTTTGTGCAGTTACGATTAATGAATTTGACTCGCAGCGATCCCGAGTATGAGCGAACTTCATGGAAAGAAAGTAGATTTAATAACATAGGACTTGCATGAGACCCTTCCGTCTTGATTTTGGGCTTTACAGCTAAACTTTCGTTTACGAGACATGTAGCATTTGGCATATACAGTAATATAATCTCAACTTCCTCTATTTTCTCTCCAACACATACCCAAACTCTTGCTGTTCATTATTTATTTGGATCCCCAGTAGAAAAAAAAACAGCAGCTGCTCTTCCCGGGGTATGAACAAAACAAGGACACCGTGTCACCCAGCGCTCCCTACACACGGTAGTTTAGTGGCACTGAAGTGAGCCGACAATGATGTCGCTCTCCTTCTGTGTGTGTGTGGGTGTGGATGTGTGTTTATAATGGGGTCTTCTCCCTGTTTTGTTGACATTGCTAGCATGTGAGCGTGCCCCCACGTGCACTGCTGAAGTAGACACTGTCACTGTTAGCGCCGTTAGCTAGATACATAGCTGATGAGAATTTTTCAGGCTTTCAGCTCCGTAACAAACATACTCATTCAGACTGAAAGCTAAGCCTGACGAGTAGTTGTGTTACCTAAACCTTCGCGACGCCAAGATGTACCCAGTGACACCGAGAGGTCCCTGACCAGCGTGTGTCGAGTTGGGTACGAGAACAAGTTGCAGCGGTAGGGAGAAAAGTAGCACTGCTATAAGTTCAAGTGTGCTGGCATTCATTTGAAAGCCCGAGTTTGATCCCGGCCGGTTCCTTTATTGCATCCGCTGTGATTTCTGCCTTTCTCTCGGGTGCTCGAGGACTCTTGGCCACCGGCTGGTGACTTATTCTGCCTCCCGGAGGATCCGCGTTATGAGACTTAGGAAGGGTTAGTGAAATGGCCATTCCCAGAGCCCAGATTGACAGGACATTATTAAAAAAAAAAGGTGACACACACACACACACACACACACACACACACACACACACACACACGCACACACACACAGGTGCTCATCCAGACCTCCACTTCTCAAAGCATTCACACACACATTCATAACTACTACACAAGGACACACACAGACACACACGCGCATACTCCCTTTGCCCTGCAAGTGATGAAAAACAGTCTTAGTATAAAGTGCATTATTATACTTTGTCTTGGAGGGGAACAAATCCATAATGTAATAACGCAGTGAAAAATCTATAAGAATGCAATGTGATCCCTCCTGAATAGAAAAGAGAGGCTGACAGAAAAATGCACCTTGTGCTGTTTTGCAATTTTCAAGTCCATTCAACTCCAATTTCAATAGTGTCCTTCCCTCTCAATGTTTCCCCCAAACCCAGTGAGCATATGGCAGCTCCTCTGAGACAAATTTGTCAAAGATGAAAATTTAATTAAGATTTAATTTCTTTTTACTATGCCCATCAAGACGTCTGATGCGATAAGGAGATCGATGAATCATTATCCGCAGGGGGTGGGGAGTTGGTGAGAAGTGAAGAGGGGGACGGGGGGGGGGGCATTTGGTCTGACAATGGCACGAGGAAGAAGAAGATCAGGGTTTAAAAAGTGATGAAGAGAGAAAAGGATGGCGGAGATAGAAGGAGGGGAAGTGGGCATCACTCTCTGTCACAGCTAACTCAGCCTTCTGGGGTGGCTCCGTCTCTCTCGTTTTCCCTCTCTCCATCTATATCTCTCACCTCCCCCACCCCACCCCCACCACACCACACCACACCCCGCCCGTCTCTCACTTCTCGCTTTCTCCCTCTGTGGAGACAGAAGGAGAGGGATCAGTTTGAGAATTAACCATGGCAGTTCATTTCACTGTAGGGCTGAGGACACGAGGAGGATAGGAGCCGGCGGTGGAGGGAAAGGAGAGGAGGGGGGTTGAGGCAGTAACGGGTGGCCTTTTGAAAAGTTGATTTCAAATAGTAAAAATGTATCCTGAATGTCATATCGAAGGGAAGCATCATTAAATGCACTTTAAACTGGATTTTGAATTGTACTTCTTTGCCACCTGCATGTGTGTGTAGCACGTTGGAGAGATTAGTTTAGCTTAATCTCTCCAACGTCGATGGGATCAGTAGCAAGGCTGCTTTAAATTAAGGTTTGAAGTAGCTTCAAATCAAACAAGTACAGACATGCGCACACACACACACACACACACACACACACACACTCACATGCAGACTGTGTGCTCCACTAATGGCCACTAAACAGAACAGACAGTGGAAAGCACTGACAGTGCGTCCGTGTTGCTAGACTGCGGCATCATTACTCCCCGCAGCATCGCATGAGACGTGTGGGCGGAGAGGGTTGGTCCAGGTTGGGCATCGACCTCGAGCGGTTCCAGTCTTGACTCCTCAGCAAGCATCGACGCCTGGCCAATCGTATCGCACGGCGCGGTGACATCATCACACTCGATCTGTCAAAAAAGACGTGTGTTGTGTTGAAGGAAGATGACCAGGAGTCTTGTCTTTACTACGGTGACTCCAGAAAGTCACCGCTTCAGTCTCTTTGCTAAACTAAGATAATTGTCTCTTCGGTCTTGTTTCATATTTAGCTTGAACGCACAAGAACGGCATCACTCTTCTCATCCCAACACTTGGCAACAAAGTGAAGAAATGTATTTTTCAAAATGCTTTACACTTTTTCAAAAAGTGTTTGGTCACACCTGAAGTCTTCAGGGTAATCCAGATAAAGCGATTGTGCTCAAACAGTTTTACGTGACTCGCTGATTTCTAATGAGAACGTTAATTTGCCGAATTCACAGAAAAGTATGCATTATTCATCAATCGTTTTCAAATCTTCAAAAGACATTAGCAATTGAATAATTCATCCAGTTAAAGTTGCATTCTGACCTCACCTATAGGTAAAGTTTGTTTTTCATTCAGTAGGAAATGTAAAAGTTGCCGCCAGTGAAAGACAAGCAGAGATTATGAGAAAGAATGAACATAAACTGTTGAAGGTTGTGACTCGTCTGCGCACTGTGACAAAAGCGGAAAAATATATAAAAATATATAAATGATATAGGAGGAGTACGACCTTGCTGCATGGTGAGAGCCTTGCACATATTCAAGAGTTGATGACGGCGGAAATATGTTAATGACACCAAACACCTGCAGTCATTTCCTTTTCCTGATGTTCTTGGTGACACTTGAAATGGTAATTTCAACACAAGTCCATCTGTTTGAAGAAACAACGTATAGTCTTGAAAAAGAGGCACTTTTTAGTAGTTGTTTATCAATTTTGTAAATCATTTCAGTTAAATAAAAAATCAAAATTAGTTCAGAAACCTTTTCATTTGTTCCGCCTGCAGCTTGATAACATGAGTAGATTCCCTTGTCAGGACAGGATTAGGAGACACTTGTTCAGATTTAGCTGAAGCCGGCCTCGGCGTTCACGGATCTCCTTTGATCAAAGCAGTCGAAAGGTGTGGACACGCGGTGGATTTCTCTGTACTGATTCATCCCCCGCCTGGAGAGAAGATCCACATTGGCCCGCCACCCTCTGACTGACTGACTGCAGAAACCAAGCAGTCCTCACGAAACTAAAAAGAATCAACGTCACATCTGGAGCAGACAGTCACAATAACAGCACATAGCATTTTGAATGACATACTTTACAAATGATACATATTTCCTCTGCCGTTGTTCTCTAATTAGTGCATTCATTTCAGAGCTACCAGATGCTTATTATCAGTCCTCTGCTCCAACTGGGAGGCGCTGATCATGCAAATGTGACCAAGCACACACGCGCACACACAATGCCGCACACTCATTTGCGGAGACATATACAGGATAACGTCTCTAAACAACTTTAGGCTTTCCTGATTAATCTTGACTCTTGTCATTGAAATATGTATAGAAACCTTATATGCACAAGACCAAATCCCACGGGAACCGATAACGCCAGTGCAGAATAAATCTCATTCTTCAGTGAGTGAAGACAAGCTACCGTTACTGTATATGGGTCTCTGAGATGTGAGGTTTCACTTGTGTGGGCTGCACAAGCAGAGCAAATTGCCTCCAAAAATGAGTCGTTGAAATATTCATTATAGGTATTAAAATGGTTTAATGAGCCCTGGGTAGCACATTCCTAACTAATGCACAAATGTAATCACATTACTTTACTAATGAAGCACTCATGTAATCACATAGTGCCGATTTGCCAATGCACTTATTACATTTACAATCTCAACTAAATTAATTTTAGATGATCTTATTTTAAAACGTGATATCATTTGAGTGCCGTTGCTCTGAATTCTCAATACAGTGAGCCTTGTGAGACAGCTTGCTCTGTGTAAAATCATCAGGCTCACAGCTCTGCTGTGTATTCATTTAGTGCCATGTGTTTATGCATCTACACACACACAAGCTGCACGCACATCGCCTCACTTCCATCTCCATTTCCCGCACACACAACACCCACTCATCTATGCTTTCATTCCTTTCTCCACAGCTATTTGAAATACCATTTTACCCCCTCTTTTTGTCCTCTGTAAACCTCATTGCCTGTTGTTTTGCAGCCCCTCGTTCTTTTGCTCTCTCTGCCCTTCTTCCCCACCACCTTTTTTCTTCTTCTTCTTCTTCTACTACTTCTTCTTCTTCTTCTTCCTCCGCTTTTTTCTGCTCCATCTCTTGGTTTTGTTTCATGCTGGCGTTCTCTCTCTCTCTCTCTCTCTCTCTCTCTCTCTCTCTCTCTCTCTCTCTCTCTCTCTCTCTGTCTCTCTCTCCCCCACAACACCCCCAACCACCCCAGAGACCGAGCTTGTTTACTCTGTCTTTTCCACATCTCGGCTCTGTGCAGCTGTGACGGTAATCTTTCTTTCAAATATTTGTTTCTTCCATCTCCAGATTTTTTTTTTCTTCCTTTTTTTCCATTCCTACCCCCATAGCTACCACCACCGACGTACACCTCATTCCTTCCCTTAAATCTTAAAATGTTCTTCTTCCAACTCGGCTCCTGGGCACTTTAAGACTTGCCACCTTCAATTCAGATCTACACATTGAGAGCGAGCGAGCGGGCTCGGCACTCCGGCGAGGCAAGCCGTAATTTTGCTCCTGAGGAATTCAATCAAGTTGCATGCCGAGTGCTTCTGTTTTTGGCAGCCTTTCCGCTGCTAACCAGTTAGCAATGCCTGTCACCATCACTGGGCTCTATATAGGCAAAGAGCTCCAGATGATGATGGATTGCTTTAAAATGATAGCAGCCAAGGAAAGTAATTACCAACTTTGCCTGCGGTGGAAATTCAGCAGATAAGCAGAGCAGGCCAGGTAGCGCAAAGGCAAACAGGTGAGACGCATTGAAGGTCAAAGCAGAATGGACACTGACAGAAACAATGTAATGACACACACACACACACACACACACACACACACACACACACACACATAGTCTTACGACTGAATGTGCTCTCGACAGTAAAATCTTATATGGCAAATTTGACTAGGGTGAATGAAATGGCCGATAAGCTTGTTCAGTGAGGAAATAGGATGTATGCCAACGATTTAGAGCCCACAGGCCCACGGGGAGAACATTTCATCATTGGTTTCTGATAATCCATTTGCGAGGTTACAGTGATGGTCTTGGAGGGATGACAACATAACTGGAGCTGAACCAGTGAAGGATGAACATCAAGCACTGGGACTTGTAATCACCCAGCTCTGTGATGTGAGACTTATTGTACATCACTTGATGCCCCTCATGATTCAGGCCCTCTACTGTACTTTTAGGCCCATAAGTGTGTGTGTGTGTGTGTGTGTGTGTGTGTGATGTAGCATGTGCTGAACCCAAATGCGCACGGATCAGGTTCAGTGAATCGCACACCCCTCAGAGATCATGTTCACCACCCAATGGCTCGCAACCGTGATCCCTGCGCAACTCATGAAAATCAATGGAGCACATCGTCAACATAAGCAGCTCCTAATGCTCTTCCTGTGCGATAGGACAAAATTAGATTTCAGCCGTGCCCCATAATGGCAGGGCCAGGCAGGTGAAGGGGATTGGAAATGACCGTGATTGAAAATTAATCTAATGACCCGACATGGGATCCCGGACATCTGCTCGAACCCCACAGGTTGTTCATAAAGCGGCGAATAATTGCACTGACAGGGTACTGGTGTTCCAAAGCCTGAAAATATAGTTTGGCCCTGAACTAGACCAATTGACAAAGGGTCATTTGTCAAATGAGAAGTCATTTTGACTTTGTAACATCACTTTTTTCCTGACAGTGGTGTGATGTGTTTCAACACTTCCAATGTCTGACATTCAGCTGGAAGTAAACATCATTTATTACGGTTGGCACTATGCACCACAGTGTATTTTCTCTGTATGAAACCCTTCATGAGGTTTTTTTCTCCGCTCGAAACTACAGAAAACTACAGTTTGGTGATGCATTCAAATAGAAGTCACCTCGCGCTCTCTGGTTTTATATGCATATCCCTTTCCCATTTAATGTAGTGAGTCCCCTGCTAATCTGCCAGACGAGATGTAGATAGTGCCTGTGTTACTGTTTTTGCACCGTCAGCTACTTAACTAGGGTTTCTTTCTCTCTTTTTTCACAGTTCATTTAAACAGCTCAAACAATTGCATTCTCACATTTTTGACTTGTGAGAAACCGGTGTATAATGTTTGGCTCAGCAGCATGCATTCAAATAGTTTGTGATAGCTTACATTGGTTGCATGCTATATTGTTGAAACAGCATATACAATGTTGTGTATATACGTTTACATAATCCATGCTACCTCTAGTTAGTTTGCCACACCTGCACGGCACATTGCGGTTTAGAATGATAACGAGGCAGATTAACTACTCGCCACTAGTTTTGGTTACGATGATGTCTCTGTGGAAGGGGTGGTAGATATGAACCTGAAGGCAACAGTAGCAAGACTACGGGTAAAGCTGAACGTTTCAAAAAAAGGTCGACATCCCCATCTGCCGATGGTCCATACAATATGGGAAAAAAAAGACACGGCATTGTTCTTTGTGTTGCAGGAGAGAGCTAGTTAGTCTACGTGTTGCGTGTGTAAAAGAAGCGTGTGACTGTTCTCTCTCACATAACAAGGTTTGGCTGCTGAGCTTATCTGTTTGTGACATTGTTAGTTCATGCACTAGAGAGCAAGACTTTTAGGTTGAAGCCTATCCGTTGGCTTTAGACAGTCAGCTAGCTAGACAGGCTCGTACATTATATCATGGAAACAAAGGGATGTTTTGCTCATGTTTTTGGTTGAACAAAGACAATCCTTTCTGTAAACTGTACACTCAGAGTATGGCTCTTACTCACCACATGCACACTGCTTTGGGAAACTGTAATAGTTGGTAAGCTATGATGCTTTTGCGGAACATGTTGAGTAAACAGTCTCTGATATAATACATTACATAGACACGCATTTCGTTGAAGAATTTATGAGGCACTTTATCTCAATCACTTTGAATAGAAAATGTAACCTGATTCCACAGAAGCTTGCTGCATCTGGTTCCTTCTTAATTCGTAGTATCATCTTCTTTTAGACAGACGTTATGAGGTGGTTCATGTTATCGTCCACCATGAAAGAAAGTGGTCAAATGGCCAAAATCAAAGATTCAGTTACAGACGGCTGTATTTCTACTAAAATTGTCATCATCATCCACAAACCCTCAATAGTCAAACACTATATCAATGGACATATACTTTTTTTATGTGGTATCAGTGTGTATTCTGACACTCGGAACCAATGCTGCCAAATCAAAGTGTACTTTGTGATTCGTATTGTCCTTGCCCTTGTCTCCGTCTGCTGGTTAGCATCTGCCCACCCCCTTGAGGCTTGACATCCATTACGCTCCTCCTCCATATGTCCACATAGCACTTCGCAGCTCTCAGACAGGTCACAGATTTGGCTCCAGAATTCAGCTCGCAGGCAGAGAGATCAGAGGGAAGAGTGATTGAATGGCAGGAGTTTGATCAAAGTCCACATACACAAACACACACTGAGGAAATCTTCATGTTTCCCCTGGGTACTGGAGATATTTTGTGACGGCTCCATCAGATTAAAGGCCCGACCAAAAATCCTGCACAGATTCCTCCTCAGCCTTTTCCTTCCAAGTCGTGGTAGTAAGCAGCTGACGGGAGAGCCGGGAGCAGGAGAGGAAGAAAGCACCCTTTTCTTTAAATTTCTTTCTCTCTAGTTTACATGGGCACATTTTTCCTATTGCCCAGCATGCTTCTTCTTCCCGTGGCGAGGGCGTTGTTTGTTTCCGTGGGCAGGCTGCCTTATTGAGGGCAGGGGGTAGAGCGAATGGGAGGGAGGGCCGTTCAAACAGATGATTAGAAATAGTGGAGCTGGCCTCGATGTCCTGAATGCAAATTCCTCTAAAAAAAATAAAAAAAAGTGTGTGACCACGTTCCCTTTGTAGCACACAGATGCAAACAGTGAAAAATGGCAGAGAGCTTTCTAAAGCCACCTGCGCTTCATGGTGTCTGAAGCCGCCGCGGTCCTAATTAATTCCCAAACCAAGATGTCAGTGGTTAGATCAGATGGAGGAATGATCGACGCTAGAAGCCCATGAACGTTTCAATCTCCTTTAGATCTTCAGCCAGCCAACGTCCTGGTGTGGGAAAGATCTGGTCACCATGGGGAGGAGACAGACTGTATTATCTGCTCAGTGGCTGTCTGGCACAAGGGATTGCTTGATGGAGAGATGGACAGGCAGGCAGCAGGATAAGACATGTCCTCCTCTGGCATCAGAGGCAGAGTTTGCCATCTCCGATGTCATTTGATGTTATAATGTGCCGTGTGTGTAAATGAGAATTCTGTCTCGTGTCTTGAAAGACTTTTGTGCCGCGAAGTGTCTTGAAGCCGTGTGCCACTTTGTAAAGGTGCTGTAGAAAAGTTTGGGAACGTCATGATTGCCTCTCGCGGCTCTGAGCATGGCAGCGGCTGAACCCGCAGCTCACAGCTAACAAAACAATGACGACAGTGCTGACGGAGCTAATAGTGAACCGTAGCGAGGCGTCTGCGACGGCGGCGTCAGTCAGGAACGCCGTTACCAGCTGCAACCGCCGTATAAGGCCGAGAGCGAGCGTGTGGGGAACGCTTTAAAATCACAAACGTGAGAGAAAGAACATAGAAGCTTGGAGAACAACACACGAGGGAGAGCGACTCAGCTCCACGATATCTTTCCATAGCGAATAGCGGTTTGCTGCTATATTAATGCTCTGAATATCAAATTAAGCACCTCTAACTTCAGAATAACTCAAATATGACTCCGCCGGTGAGCCTGTCGTGGTTGCTTAAATTGGTTTTTAGGTGTGCACCTTTTTTGCTGTGGCAGTGGGCAGCAATGACCTTTTCTGGCAACATCGGGGACATCAAAGCAGAAATAATGGAGGGAACCAAAGAACTGTGGAGCTGAACGTGAAGGAGGCAACACTTTCAAATCATGCCGAAGACCAGCATTGTTTCAGATGCCACTGTGTCAATTCAAGTGTGTTCAGCTCATCAAGATGCATCACGAGCGTTGGGATGGGAAACCAATCAACTGTGCGGGAGGATAGCAGGACTAACAATACACTGCTAGTCTCAAGGAGAAGTGTTGTGGTTGTTGCCTTAAGGCCAATTATATGCCTTAATTTAAGGTTTGTTTTCTCTCTTTCTCTCTCCCTTGCAGGTATTCCTAATAACATTGGTCCAGTTAGTAAGTACACAATACAAAGGAACTATATGAATGCTTGATGCTTTGCTTTTTCTATTGTGCCACGCTTCGCCATACATCCCTGAACTTGGTGCCAAGTGTTCATTTCTGATTCCAATCGTCCTGAAAAAGGATCACTCAACTGTTGACCGTTTTTTGGGGAGACAGAGAAGCAATAGCTGGGGGCTATATTGCCGCGATATGGGTATATTAATTTACTTTATCCAGACTCAACCAGATAACACTTGCCTGGCTCCGCATGCAGAATGACATATTTTCTTCTATTTTTTTTCCTTCTCTCCCATGCATTATAAATAAATGGCATCTAGACTTTATTAAAGTGCCAAGACCTCTCTGGCAGTATAATGTCACAGGAGGTCATTTTAATATGAGCCGCAAGCGCCTCGGCTGGTATTATCTTCGTCAACCAGTAGCCCCTCAGGAGGGGGAGGAAGAAGAGAGGTGCCATGTCTCAAGTTACCGCTGCCTGGAAGGCTCTGTGATGCAGGGACCATGGGATTGTATTGAACAAGTCAAAGTGCATCAAAAGCCTGGCTCAATTCTCTTTATCTTCTTACTCGTTGCCCCGTTTGAAGCAGGTATCCTCTGTTTCCGTGGTAACAGATTGATTAGCAAATTGCCCCGCCCCCTGTCTGATCGCAGACCCACACAGACTGGCTGAGGGTTAAAGAGACATGCACGTTTCTGATAAATTAACCCCGATGATCAACTTACCTGTTAAATGACGACAAAGACAATATTGTGAACACTTAAGCAAACACTGGAATGAGATGTGAAGTCTGTATCTCCATCCAAAGTCAGACAATTTACCTTTTTTAGTAAGATCACTGGTTTTGTTGCTGGTTTTCATGAAATTGTCTCAGTATATAAAAATAAACAATTGAATGTTCAATTCAACATTCTCAAATAGCTGAACTTTTTTTTTTTTAAAGCTTTGTTACGAGTGCTTCTTATCGGATTCTCAATATTCAATTCAGCATCTTGCTTGAACTCCATATCTAGTTGATGCTCAAGTGTTACACACCAAGGGACACTTGGACGCCACATGCACACTTGTTTTCATCATTTAAGGGCTAAGACGATTGCTGGGCAAGTTTCCCAAAAACTGTGTGCCGTGTGAGACACGGGGTGAAAACAGATTATTCCCCAGGTGGTTTTTAATCAGGCTTTAGAGTGGAAGTGAGCTCTGGTTGTAAAGTCTGCTGCTATGACACGAGTCAGAAATGGACATGTGGCCAAACCAGCCCCGTCTCCCGTCTCCCAATCTCCCACTGCTTCCCCCCACGCCCCCCTCCTCCACCTCCTCTCGCTCTTCCACACTGTGCCTCCGCTCCATGCATGGCCTGACGAGAGCTCAGAGTGCGTGTGCATGCTCCGCATACTTGCTGTATACACATGCATACATATTCACCTCAGCCCTCTCCGTCCCATCCAAATGCCAGGCCAGACCATGTCCAAAGGCTGTCCTCAAACCCTTCACGGGGAGAGTGTGTGCTTGCTGATAAGTGTGTGGTTGTGTGCGTGAGTGTGTGTGTGGGGTTCGGGGGGGAAGGAGGAGAGGGGAGGAGGAGAGGGGGGGTAAACACTGACAAAACAAAGTCTTCACTTCCCATCCAGATTGGCCCACAGGGATTTAGAGTTCTCACGAATGGCTGTCTTGTCACAGCAGCCTCCCAAAGAACCGGCGTGACACTAAAAGAACTGAACACGCTGAAGAGGAGGATGTTTGCAACGCAAACGCCAACCAACCGTATGTCTCGGTTATTAATAAAGTAAGAATAGAGTGGGGAAAAAAGGTCCTTGAGGTTGTTAAATGGACTAGAAGCAAAGCTGTTGTGGACAAAGAAAGAAAGCGCAGCACTTTTCATGTTGTTGTTGGAAAAGGTAATTGAATTCCTTATTGACTTTTCTCAATTCTATTTCAAGTTGATTAAGCCAGGCAGAATTGCCTAATGCGGACCATTAAAGTAAAATTAATATTTAAAAAAAACAATTCTGGCTCCGCAAGATTGCATTTCATTATGGGTATGGCATTGATTAAAACCCGTCACCACTCATTTAGCTCGCTTTACCTGAATATTCTCTGTAACAAAATAATTAATGGAACCCAGATGTGTATTACATCCAACAGAGAGTCATTTTAAATGAACCTACTTTACCAATTAGACGCTATAGATCGGGACAGTGTGGGTTTTCTCAGATGATGCACACTTGTGTTTTTGTCATAGATTAATTGCTCACGTCCTCGCAAGTCAGTTTGGGTTTTGGACAATTAGCTTTACCGCCAAAAAAAAAAAAGGAACAGAGGATTTCAATTCAATTCAGAACAACAAGGGTCAATGTGAATTCTCAGTTGATCGTCACAGTTTTTGCAGTGCAGAAGTAGAAAATAAACATGTTTAAATCCAATCTCTCCATGTGAAAAAAAGGCATTTCTAAAAGTATTCACCCTGAATAGGAGTATTGGATTGGATTTACACATCGTGAGGTTAATAGGATTTTTGCCAAGACACTGGGCGTTAATTACCCGCGATCGCATGATCCATGGAGTCAATAGCAAAAGGACAGAAAGATCAAATGAGGAGATGAAGGGGCACGAAGAGGAAACTTATCCATATTCCTCCCTCTGCTCGAGTCCTCTCCATTTCCAACCGCAAAGTATTTCCCGGACACGGAAATACGGACTTGTATGTAATTATGAGGTTATGCTATCCACAGCAGTCCGTCATTCCAAGTCCCAACACCTGCCATTATTTATTCATTGTTATTCCTCCACCAGAAATACATTGTAATTAGATATTGATTGCGTAGTCAATGCGATGAATTAAACAAAAAGACCCCCTAACTTCTTAATTTGCTAGACATAGTTTAGACTCGCTCGCAGGGATCATGATTTAAATACCAAGTTCAAGAGGGTTTTTTTTTTTATCATTTCTTTCTTCCGTTTTTCCACTCATCATTGCCATTGTCATACACATACACATACACAGCAAGCCCATGGAGGTCACACGAATTACATACAACGTCTCACCAATGTCCTCAGCGGGTCTTTGGATGCATTCTCTTTGCTCGTCCATGTCAGCCCTGCCCCATTGTATTTGCTTTTTTTCCTAATTTACTGATTTGGGTCATGCTGGACATGTCCGTGTCTCCAGTTGTGTGTGTGTGTGTGTGTACACCACCACGTAGTCCCCCCTCCCACCCCCCTCTAGAAAAGCTGTAAAGTGCATCCCACAAGTGCACATGAATAACTCCTGGTTTCTCTCAATTGCACGCAGTTCGGCCGAATGTGTCATCCCTAGGTGTCGCTAACCGAAAAGAAGGTAGGCATCTAAGAATATGGAACAACTATGTTTTTTCACAGATTCATTTATCTCGGGGTGTTTGCATAGAAGCCACAAAAAAAGAGAAAGTCTCTTTTGGAGCGATGAGTATTTGTGGGTAGTATCTTCCCCCGTTTCCAATCTTGGTTATTTTTCCTGACAAACCAAAAAAAAGCTAAAGCATCCTCCGCCTGCTTGTCTTGCTCATGATAAAGGGTTTTGGCTCACACACTGGAGGCTTGTGCATTCACAGGGCACTCATGTAGCGAGATGCTGCAGTGCCGTACATTATCCTCTCAATGTGTGCACTGTACATTTATACACATCCACTCGATATTTACTTAGGAGCCGAGCTTCCAGGGATCCTCGGTCCCATCTCAGCATATCAGGGAGAAGAGCAGGAGAGGTTTCACCGTGCTTTTTATGCAGATTGATGTTAGGCTCATCTCAGCTTAATCCATCGTGCAAATGTGATGTGCAGCCACCTCGCAAACAACGAGCACACAACCACTCAGCTCTGCGTTTCCATGACTGCAGCCAAGCGCACACATTGTATGTGTCAGGGGCTTATGTCACCCAGTACAATGGCAGAGGCTGGGCCTATTATTTCTTTTTCCCACTGTTTGTTTTATGACCGTAAAGGAATCGAGGGATTGATGTGTTCACTAGCCAGTTTCCCTGCCCACGCTCCTGTGCACAAATTTATAGGGTGAAAATTGTTGGCCGGCCTCCACAGAGGTGGAGAGTAGTTTGTCAGGGGATAGTTTCTGTCTGGGGAAACATGCACAGACACTTTTGAATTATACAAAGCACTTGTTAATGAAATGAAGCATAAAAGAAGGACCATAATATTTGAATTGTTCGGCATCCAAGGCGTTTGTAACAGATGCTGCTACATGCGGCCAACTTCACTTGGCAATGTCACTCCATATTTCGCAATGCCATCATTCATATATTTCTTTCTTCTTCTTCTTTTTTGTTTTGTTTTTACAGTTACATTTATTATTCAGCATGATGCTCAGTATTCTTACTTCTCTGACATTACATGTTTTATGTTTAATTGCAATATCATGTTTTGTTTGTTTTGTTTGTTTCTTCTTTTAATTTGTCTAGTAGCTCCTCAGGTTGCATTGTCCACTGCCCCTTCTGTCCACGTTGCAAACAGCAAGCGAGGTAGGAGCTGGAATTCATACATTGCCCCTCCCCCCACCCCCAGATAAACTGATGTTTCTGACTAACTGGAAGCCCCTAACCCTTGCAGCACTAACCCAATGCTAGAGCACTGTGTATCCTTATCTCCAGCTCTGAACTGGACCGATGGCTCACACTGTGCACTGCACATTGAGGATTCATTCGTCTATGGAATCGTTTCTAAACACTATAAAAGTCCCTTTGAATCATATCTTTTTCAGCAAACATAGCGGGTGCTTGGGACAACAACTATTTTTAGGAAACGTGTTTCGAAGACTCAGGATTTTTTTTCCCCCCCCCCCGTGCGTGCATGATTTATGACCTTAGCCTTATTCTGGAAAAGAGAGATTATTTGTCTTCTGAGAGTCTGTTTGCGAGACTGGGCCATATCTAATGTGGAAGATTTGAACTCACACTCCAACCAGACTTTTTTGCTTGAGGTGAAAGGTGGAGAGGAGGAGGAGTCTTGCTGTTCCTTCATTTCCAAGTCTTGACGGGTTGTTAGCGGCCGGACAGAGAGACCTGACCTCAATACAGATCCTTAATAACCACAATCCCTTGGACGAAAGCCCCATCCGCCACCCCCCTACTCTGGATCCGCGGGCTTTCTGTCCAAGCGACTGCCAGTGAGGCTTTAAGGGTCACATCTGTCTGCGCTGTGACACGTGGTGTCAGTGGTCACTCAGCGGGGCAGACTGATCCTCACTCGGAGAGAGCCGAACTGGACTGCACCCCTCCCGTACTGCACCCCTTCAGGCCAGTGCTACCAGTGAGCATCATTGAGTGCAACATGAGGTTTTACAGTCCAGCTACGACTCCATGTATCTAATTTGGCATGACATAACACTGCATAGCAGGCGGTGACACACTCTCTACTGGTGGACCCCAGCATGTGTCAACTTTCCAAATTGACTGCTAGTTTTTTTTTTAGTGCAGGTTATGTTGCTAAGCTTTTAAATAAAACTAACCAGCAAATGTAGAATTATTTATTGGCCGACTTACTGGAAGGGTTTGTCAAATTTGGAGTTCATCACGCCTTCCATTAGAGGGTGGTGTTATGAAGCGCCATTGAAGGTGTCACCCGGTTAGCTCAAACCATATCAACCGGGACATTCAAGAGATCAATTAGACAACAATTTCAAAATTTGCCAACACAGTTCACTGAGTTGGAACTTCCATTTCATTCATGGTTTGACCTGCCTTTACACTGTGTGGTGTTCCCAATGTGACCGTGTCTCTGTTTCATCATTGCAGAGCCTTCCTTGCCTCGTGTTGTGGTGTGCTTGAAGTGATGTGACCTTTTCGAGTCCGACTAACGCCGTGCTTTTTTATGTGATGTCTTCTAATTCCGGCTGTGCCCATTGTCAGACTAATCATGAGTTACCCTCACTCTCTTCACTTTCCCAACATCTTCTCCCTCACGACACAGTCTCCATTTCTAACCTTGCATGCCATGGTGCCTCACTCAAATCCCTGCTAACCCCACCGCCGTAGCCCTCGCAGCAAAAGCAACAATGCCAACACTCCCTACCGCGTCTCTCGCTCTCTCTCTCTCTCTTTCTTTTCCTCTCTTTCTCCCCTCCCTCCCCTTCACACTCTCTTTGCAAGACTGTGAATGCTTCGGCCACTCCAACCGATGCAGCTACATCGAGCTGCTAAACACCGTCATTTGCGTGAGCTGTAAGCACAACACTAGGGGCCAGCACTGCCAGCTATGCAAGCTGGGCTACTACCGCAATACCTCTGCAGAACTGGACGATGAAAATGTGTGCATAGGTTAGTCCCCCACCTGGCCCCTTTCACTGCCACCTTGCTTTCACACAAACACTTTCCTCGCCTCACTTCTTGTCTTTGACTCGTCACCGGAGAAAGTGTCATCTTTCACCCCCCACCGCTTCATCCTCCTTACATGCTCTTGTCCCATGTGGTCTCCACATCTTCCTGTTTGCTTTGTCTGCTTTTGCACAGTGGTGAAGTTTTATATGCAGGTACACTGGTCCATCAGGTTTAGTCAGATACACACTATCAGAATGCTTGATGGTTTTCAGTCATTCCTGTCAAGCATGGTTTGAATAACTGTCGACTGATTTGGGGTTGATACAGTATCACAGTTAGCTTTGCTGCTAGCTTGTATTTATTGATGTACTATGTTACAACTGGTTTCTAGCTGCTAGCTTATTAACGTAGTGCGTTGCAATTGGTGTCTAGCTGCTAGCTCACGTTAATGCAGTGCAATACAGTTGGTTTCTAGCTGCTAGCCTACAATGATTTTGTGTGTTACAATTGGTTTGGAGACAAGCATTGATTTAAAAGAATTAAAGCATGTACACAAACTAATGGGAACACCTAAAACAGACACACGTCTGAACATAAAAAATGAAGCCAGCAGCAGTTTAGCGTCACAGACCGGAAACAAGGGGAAAAAGCTAGTCTGAGTCTAATTAACAGGTAATATAGCCTTTGATTAATCTGTACAAAACCTGAATTGTTAAAGCTGTATACTTCTTTCCGTTCCCATCATTACACTAATACTTCTCAAAATGTCCTCCTTAGTAACTATGTCGTTTGTGAGCAAGGTAGATGTCATTTTACTGTTGGGCCTCATAATATGACTGAGCTGTCTAGACAGATCTCCCCTGTGATGTCAAAGTTAAAAGGTCATTTTCATCTGGTGTTTCTGTTATTTTGTCCATGACCTTTATGCAGGGATTGAAACACTGCATCATCTGTTTTTCTTTACTTGTAAAAAAAAATATGTGAAAATTGCATTTCACCTACTTTCTCAAGCAATCGTTTGGTTCCCTATTGGATTCTTTGGCCAGCATGTAGACTGTGAGTTCTCAGTGCTCAGTGCCAGGTGCATTCGTGAGTCCTGAGGGGAGAGTCTGACAAGCAACAAGGGTTCTGCGAGAAATGTCGCGGGGAAGTCACACCGCCAGTCAGAGGTGCCACACAAGTGCATATGTCATATACATGAAATGGCCTCAAGAGTAGCAGCTGAAACCCGTCACAATGCATTAAGAGTCACCGAGGCGTTACCTTGTGCCAAACTCGCCGTCACCCTGCCCCCCACCTCCCACCTCCCCACCCCCGTTTGTCACTTGCCGTCACCTCTCTCCTCTTGCCTGACCCCCGGATGTCACTCGGGTGCAGCCACGTGCAGCCAGCACAGCCACAGAAGGTGCAATGTGATGGTCAGGGACTGTCAAAATAGGTGTCACTTTGACTGCTGAGTGCTTGAGTCGCTGTGGAAAGCTGGAAGGTCAGTTGAGCGTAGGACACCAGAGACGTGACAGGTTGTTTTTTTACAGAGAAGGTTTTTAGAGAATATTCCAAATTGAATTGAGGCTAATGGTCGTTTTCTTCGGTTAATGACGAATGGGCATTGAAGGATTGTGCCAAATTCCTTGACAATAAGTCCATCCATTTGAAAATGAGAGAATTAAAGAACATATTACAACAATGCTCATTTCAATGTGCTGTACTCTCATTCTTCTATAACCAATCTCTTTCTTGCCATCATCCATCTTGATACCTGCTCATCACATTTCCTCTCTCCTCTTTTCATATTTTTCTGTCCGTACCTGTATGAATGTCTAAGATTTTTGGAAAAGCATGTGCAGATTAGCTCTCTTTGTTCATCTTAAACCAAAGCTACTTTGCATATTTGCTCATTGCACGTTGTATAGCTATAACATTATTTCTATTATATTCACAAATATGCTGTAAGGAATACAAAGTGCTCATGCATCTAGTGTCAGTCATTCCTTTCTCACTCTGTCTCCATTACAGTTGAAATGGTAGCATTTTTTCTGTATGTCTTTAAATCTATTTTTTTTTACCAGTTAAAGATTAGCAAGCTTCTTGTTGTAATAGTTGAGCTTATAATTGAGCTCGAGGAATGAGGTCCGGCGCTGTGATAATCCTAGACGTGTGCCGGGAAGTCAAAGCACCACCCTGTTTCCAGCCTGTGTGTGTATGTGTGTGTCTTGTTTTTCCAGAGTGTAATTGTAATCCCTTTGGCTCAGTCAGTGATCGCTGTAATGGCACAGGATTTTGTATATGTAAGGAGGGCACTACAGGGCCTAAGTGTCAGCAGTGTCTACCCGGCTATTTGTGGGACGATGGCTGCAAATGTAAGTAGAACCACAACCCTCCCCACGCAGCTCACGACTGTTCTCTCCCTCCGCTCTGTCTCTCTCTGCTACCGCTCTCTGATTTCTTCTCTCCCTGTGTGATTCCTGAGCTTTGCCTGGAAGAATGTGCTGCACATGTGCAGGACTGCCCAGCTCCCTTGACAAATACAGACCTAACCCATAACATGATCTAACTCAATATGCCGACGGAACTGGACCTGCATTTCACACTCGCGGCGGCCGAGTTAGCGATGTAATATCAGCAGGTGCCCTGTATGGCTCTAATAGAGGAAAAAAGCAACGGCATGGCAGGGCGCATGCTGCTCGGTAACTCAGTTATCCAGCCGTGTCGCACACCAACAAAAAACAACAGCTGAGTCAATGTTGACTGCTTGACAGGCTGCCTGTGATCTGTTTGAGAAGCCATCACCCCTCGCCAGCTCACAACGGGACAATGTCATCCAACACTAACATTTTTCAAACGGGGAATGCAAGTCATTTTGATCTCCAGCCCATTTATTATTGTCTACCGTTTATATTTCCCCCGGTCATCTTGCAATGCATGCCCCCATGTAGTCATTTGTTCTCAAATGTCACCAATTTTTCATTTATTATTTTTCTATCACGTCAAACTTTGGTGACAAACCTACAGGAGGTAGCCATAATAAAGTGCTCGCCTCATGAGGAATGATTCGAACTCTTTGACAGAGAAAGAAAGAGACAAAAATCACCATTGCAAAAGATGTTCATGTTGCACATGTTTTGATAAATTTACTTGCAGTTTGGGCACAAATGATTTGGCTTGTTCAGAGCAATTACTTGTCTTGTAACTCGACGACAAGCTAATAATTGCTGCCAATTAGCGCTTGACCAACCATTACCCATCGCTGTGTCACTGCTGGGAGCTGTAAGTTACATCAGCGTTACAGACCTTTCCACACATGGTGGTGGCATAGATTTGCCTTCCTCCTGTAGCTCGACATTAATCTCTGTCCTGGCTAACAAAAAGCGTCCTTAATAAGGTGCCTCAACATTGTCAGGTGACGTGATTTTGAGGGATTCATTTCACGCGGCGGCCTCTATTTCTTCCCGTGGATTTAGCCAGTGTACTATTATCCTGATGAACGTCAGCAGTTGGTCTGCTTCCTGTGAAGTATTCATCCAACCACCAACGCTGAAATACTTTCTAAAGCTAACAGAGAAATGTGAACGGGACCAGTCGTACGAAAACCCCACTCAGACCCAGTAAGGCACAATAAATGCACAGCATAAACTTTGAGCAGAGATAAATAACGCCTTTATCTGTTTTGTGATGAATTATTCAAACAAACAGACAGAGATATTGAGGAAAATTGTATTTTCTAAGTATAGCAGGAAGAATATAAAGTTGAGGAACCATTTGGCCAATGGCACAAAATATGGTTTAAACAAATGGAAATAGCATTCCAGTAAAGTCTTCAACTGGCAATAGTTTTATTTTGTGAATGAATAATGAAAAAATAAAATAAGGCCTTCTACAATTTAATCAAGTTCAAAATACAATATCACAATAATCAATATAATGAATTGATGGATTGAATAATTGTTGAGCTATTGCTCTTTGATGACATTTAAATGACAGGTTGTGATGTTAGTTCCTCAAAAACAAACAGTAACAATAAAAGAATAAATCCATCATCAAAGAGGCAAAGAGACGAGAGCTTTCTGCTGCATGACGGCAGCCACAATTACCCACAATGCACTACAGGAAGCAGTAAATGCAGCTTGAAACAAACACGTTCAAACTAATACCAATACTTTTGTTTTGACCATTACTATTTAGCCTTTATTGATCCGCAGCATGTAAATGCACATGCTTTAAAGTCATGTTTCAGAAGACACAGATGTTCATGAAATCGCTTCTAATAAATTCAGTGTGAAGTGTGAAAGCAACACTTCCTACTTAAGTGAAGAGGGGAAGGCACACGCTGGTGGTTCACATGCCAACATCTTATAAATGCACACAAACTCACTACTCAGTGTGATCCGTACAGTACTGAGCTGTACAACGGCAGAAATTAAATGTTTACAAGAAAGAAGCAAAGTGAAAAGAAAACATGTCAAACAGATGGGAAGTCACCGAGCACAGAATAAATCCGGTGTTTTATTTGTCAGATTAGCTATGAAGCAGTGATTAGAACATCAAACAAACATGATTGTGTGAAGTATTTGTATGTTCAAAACTTCAAAGCCTCCAACTTTCACTCTTCCCGCAGTGAGACTAAAGAGGTTTAAGAAATACTGCAACACTTGATCATGTGCTTCATGTAGAAATCCAACTTGGGCACGTTTTTATTTACATGAAAGATGAGTGTTCTTTTGTGATTAAATTAGGACGTATTCTCTAGCGTGCCCACTGCCCTTAAACCTATTATTTCATTTCAGTCAACACATTTAAATACATTTCCCAGAATGCCTTTAGAGGACAGAAGCTGTTCCCTGTGCGATACATGCGTGGTGATAATAACCAAGTGAGTTTTTCTCGCATTGCTCCCCGGACCTCGTTTGGTTTTACTGCCACGATATGTGCAAAGCAGCAATAGTGATTATATCGGCCATGATTAATGAAATGTTTTTGATATGTACATGGAGGTAAGTCCCTCCCTCCCTTTTTAGCATGTCTCGCGCAATTAAAGCAAAAAAAAAAACACTTGAGGGAGATTGTAGTGTGGCATTTTTCTTTGCCTCTGGTGTGAACACAACATTACATTTGGCCCTGGACGAGAGTGCACCGGGTTTTACGCTCTACTCTACTGACACGGTGCGAAGATGAAAGCCCCTGACTGCATCGCATTCTTGTCCACCGAGGCCACGGTGGAGGAATGAGTATTTTTACCTCGGTTATGGATTTCTCCATGTATTGTTGTAGATGTCTTAGAAGATCAAATAAATCCCTGACTGCACTGTTGGTAACTTAAAAAGACAGTTGTCCACGGGAATTATGAAAATAACTTTGGAACAAGGTCCAAAGTGGAAAACACACAAAGCTATTTTATAGTGAATTTGGCCGCACAAAAAGTTTTTCTCATGTTTAAAGCTGGAAAGCCGGGCCATAACGCCCGCCCAAGGAGATGCTATTCCTGCATATTCCTGAATAGTTGTGAAACTTTTCCGTCTTGACCTCCCCGTGCCTCCCCGCTGCTGCAGTATTTATGTGCGTGGACGAGACTCCATCTGCATGCAGACCGAGGAACGCAATTAAAACTCAAATCTCTCGTCAAACACATCACAGTCCCAGACAGGCACACCTAGTTCACCGGTCCCCTCTCTAAATATTATCACTCATATCAAAAGCAAACGCTACAAATCTTGTCATTTACTGCCTGCGCGGGCTCTGTTTACATGCCGAGAAAATGGTTAATGTGAGAGATTGAAGAGAGATAAAAAAGGTGCAGAGCTCTCAGAAGAATTCATCCTCTCGCCCAAATGAGTTTTCAGGCTTTCAACATAATTCCTCACTCATCTTTAGAATACCCATCTTCAGTGTCTGACTACACAATGCCCCATGCTGCTGCTGTGTGTGCCCTCAGGTGCTGCTCTCTCCTCCGCACAGCGTTAGAGACCCTTTAATCTCATGGACCCCATTATACTCGACATCTTTGACAAACTTACCGCTGCGTGTTGTTTAAAAAAAAAAAAATCTATATCTCGGTTTCATTTTGGACTTCGGCGTTGCTTAATTGGCAGCAAACGAAGCACTTTGCCCGCAGGGGGTCGGCCATTACCTGAAGCTTACTTTGAAGTCAGAGGCGCGTGCCAGGCCGTGTAGAGCATCCTGCATAGTTAATATTTAAAGTAGTGGTTCACCTTGAAATGAAGATTTACTCTCAATATTGATGTTGAGACATAAAACACGCCAAGCTAGCGGAGGCTGCTTCTCTACCGACGGCCCAAAGTCAGAAGCAAATAACAGTTTTCCAACCCGGTCTCACAGCAATACGTGAAGTACCTGATGTTGCTGATACTTTCCAGAGGACAGTGAAGCCGTTTTGAATGGAGACTAAAACCTGCAGCCTGATGAGATCGTCTCTGCTGCTGAAGATGTCACACACGCTAATGTTGGCAATCATTTATTCCGAAACCAACGCAATTGAACACCAGTAGTTAAGATGTCTGATGAAAGTAGTTAGAAGCTAAAACAACACCATTCAACCAACTGGATTGGTCGAAGAACACGTCGATCACCTTCACTTACTTTTTATCAAACAAGTATCATGCCTGAAAGCTTCCCTTCAAGCTTCTGTAGACGTAGGAAACAAGTCAGGGTAGTGTTGTCTTCCCAGTATGAAATGCCTTCCTGAGAAGGCTGAACATCTAATATTTGCAAATGTCACAAAGCTGTTTTTTATCACAGGCTGCACTTTATTAAAGCTGCCATCATTTTTGCTTGTCTTAGCTTGAGCATATCCTCCAGGTCCCTCGTGCTCTGGCCCGCTGATCCTTAAAACCTTGAAAAGGTTTGCAGATACAATGCTGTGTTGCACATCATCTTGAGTGTTTTTATGATCTATTTAAAACACAGACATAATACAAAACCCTCTGAATATCTTTAGAAATACACAACATATCAGCATCTCATCATGAACGAGATTAGATGGACAGGATGAAAGGTCATTGTCTAATTAAAGGAGTCTCTCCAGTGAACTGATCGTCTCAAGGCCTCGTGGGGAAAAACATGAACGAATACGTTGTTCTTCCTCATCTTGAAGGAGACATTTTCATTTCCAAGTTTCGCTGCTCCGCCACGAGGAGAAAACCAAGAGAACACTCTCTCCGCAGGAAAGACACCGTGATTGTGCTTTTATTGACACATTACTTTATTTCCTGCTGAGTGCTCGAGTCGGTCATGAAATTGATATGTCAGTCGGGGAATAAAAGACGAAGAAAAAAAGACAACGGTCGAGTTCAGATGTCTTATTTGGATCTTGTTGTGTATGGTAATTGGGAAGCCGTGGCCTGGAGCAGAACTTACTGAGCCAAACAGCGGGCCCTCTTTCTCCTGCGAAACAGACATGGCACAAATAGGATTCTCAGAGTCAATGCTTCTTAACAAGCCTCCCATCAAAGCCCCATTTGGCGATTCCTGGGAGACAGCATGCGTCCAATCCCCCAGTATCAGGAGAGAGGCCTGATATTTGTTATTGTGATATTTATGTCCCATAGAGTTCATAGATTGCTCACCACATTGTTTTCCACTCCCATAAAGGAGTGGAACGGGCAGAAGTGGCCCCTGTGTTTATCACTGTTTATTTGTCTCTGTTGGTTTATTAGTTTGTGCGCCGCTGCTTTGTTTGCCTCCAGCTTGCCTGACAGCTTGCCTCCACTGGGAATGGAGTGGCCTCGCTGTCCCAGCTCTAAATATACACCAATTTTCACCTGACGTTGGGTTTGTCAAAAGACAGCGCTGTTTGGGGGGAAGCCTGTCAAGGCTTTGAGGAATTCTCTCTGCAGCAACGCCGCTGATGGGACGAGAGGCTTTCATCAGCCGGGTTATGAAGGAAATGGAGACGGAAAGGGAACGTACTCACACCACAGAATGATGACGTTTACGTTACAGAAGATGATCACTCTTCTTTGCCATACTGTTTGATTGCACGTGCTATTATGAGGAGGATGTTTGTCTTCATGAGGTGGTAACAGGTTATTATATTCTTGAAGGGGAATTTAAAATAAAGAACTTATGCTAGAACACTTTGTCTAAATGCTTGATGTAATTACACCATTTTTTAAATTATAGTGATTGCATGTTTTTTTGTTTTTTTTTATTTGAAAATCCTTGTCTTGTTTGGTGCTACCACAGAGGGCCAAAGGTAGACATTTTCAAATTCTACACAGTGGTTTAACGTGTGTGTTTTTACTCAAATATTTAGACAAACATTACTAACCTGATAAAATAATATGTTGACTGAAGTCATTTTGATGCATGCACTGCAGAGTTTGCCTTGAAGAATAATATACATTGTATATCAGGGTTTTTATTTATGGCTAATTCAGTATATTGCATAATATAATGTTAAAGCAATTGTTGCATTTTGGGAAATCAGCGTATTTGCTTTCATCTCACATCTACTGTTCTGTTGATATGAAGCTGGAGGCAGCAGCCGATTAGTGTATGAATGGTCAATTTGCATTTTTTAAAAAGGAGATAATTTGCCCATATGTGACTTTTCATATGTGACTCCATTTTTAAAAAGGAGATAATTTGCCCATATGTGACTTTTGATAAGGATAAGTTACCAAGCCACCAGTAGAGATTTCAGGAAGTTACTGAAAAAAATTGGGAAAAAAACTAATTAAACAGAGAAATGTTTTTTTTTCCACTTCAGATTCTGTATTTAATAACAAAAAGAGTTATTAACTCAGCTAACTGGCTGCTGTCTCCAGCTCCTTATTGACTGTACAGACATACGAGTTTGTATTGATCTGCTCATCAAACTCGCAGAAAGAAATGTAATAAGCCCGTTTCCCAAAATGTTTAACTCTTCCTCTCGAATTTCAGCAAAATCCAATCTGGAATCAAATGCGGTAACACTTTACTTGAAGAAAACCTTTTGAGAGTTTTTAATTTGTTCGAATCAGAGCGTGAGAGAATACCTAAATTCCCCCGGAGGGATCATTTTTATCTCATGACATGAAATTGATTTGATCGTGACGTGTGTCGGACGCAGCGCGCTGCACTTCAAGTAAAGGGTCACCGGAAAAAGTGTGTCGAATGTTTGATTGTCACTCCTCTCTCCTGTCTTTGCAATAGCCCGGGTTTGTGACAACGAGCTCCTGCGCTGCCAAAATGGCGGGGCGTGCGTCAACAACGTCCGCTGCAGCTGTCCCCCAGACTACACGGGTCTGCTGTGTGAGAACCCCCGCTGCGAGTCGGAGCTGGGCGGCTGCCGGGGGCCCGACTCGGGCCAGGCCCGCCTGACGCCTCCGCCGCCGCCGAGGCTGCTGCTGCTGCTGCTGCTGGGCTGGGCTCTGCTGAGAGAGGCCTCCTGCTGGCCCGCGCCGCTCTGAGAGGGACCCGGTGGGAGGGATGAAGTCCCCGCCGCCTCCACTTGAACCTCCCCCTCCCCGCCTCCTCCCCCCTTTCAGATAATCGACAACCATTAAACGAGAACAACCAGGAGCTTTCTGGACTGGACTGTTCTGAGCTTCTCCGCCGCCAGACTCAATGGACACTCGCGCTGACGATAAAAGGGAATGTGCCAGACGAATGAGTGCAAAGACTTTATTTAATTTCAAAGAATATATAGAAATGAAGAGGAAAAAAAAAAAAATGACATATACTTCTAAAAATGCCAGATGTTATAAAAGAAAAAAAGAAAAAAAAAGGAAAAAAAGAAGAAAAGAGCGTTTGCATAATAAGAGTAAAACGTGCAAAGAACAATGAGACCCCCCCCCCTCCCTCCTGCCTCTCCTCCTCTAAGCCATACCAGGTACTTGAGCTCCCTCCAGCTTGAGAAGGGATGACTGAAGATGACGGACTCGTTCACGCCCCCTCTTATTGCCACGGCAACAACAGCGGCGACCAATCGGCTCTGGGACGAGGCGGGCAGCGGCCGGCGAGCCCCGCGGGACGCTTCTTGCGAGTGAATGTTGGCTGGACTGACGCTGAGGAAAGCTCAAAGAAGACGTCCGCGCTCAAACGGCTGACCGGCTGGCCCCCTGAAACACGGCCGCGACGCTTCAACGACGACAACAACAACAACAACAACAACAAGGACAACAAAAAGAGGAGGAAACGCGCGAAGCATTCTTTGCTGTCAGTGCATTGTGGATAGAAGGAAATCCTTCCGGACTGCCACTTTGTGAAAGAAAAAAATAAACCTTGCCCACGTTGATCCCTCTCTAGCTTTCTGTCTTCCCCTCCGAGCTCTCTCTCATCCTCCCTCCTGTTCATCCTCTCCCCCCCGCCGCCGCCATGCTGCCACAGACCTGTGCTTTCGTGAACGTTACTCTGTAAAGCCCTTGTTGGTTGAAAGATTCTTTTGTCCGATGTTAGTGATGCACATGTGTAAGAAGCCCCTCGCCCTCCCGTCCCCTCCTGCAAAAAGATACTCCAATAAAGCGTCTGATTCTTTTTCTATCTTAGAGCCGCCACGCTCCCTGCGGTTACGGTCCGAGGATAGTTTCCACCCGAGCAGACGAGAAGCGCATAGAAAACCATCGGTGTATTTGCAAGTTCTTTTCTCGACAGAGCAAACAAAAAATAAATAAATAAAAGAGTCATGTAGTCCTTTTGTATCTTTGCCGAACTGTGATTGAAAAAAAGGCAACCTTTAATGTATCTATTTAAAAACATCCAACTGCAGAAGCAATTGTTTATGGGTTTTCTTTTGATTTCCATTTCTTTCATTCACTTATTTTTATTTGTTAATATTACTTTTAGTTGTGCAGTTGATTTTCCTTTGTATTGGCAACGTGCTGGCATCAAAGAATATCAGTTTACATATACGGTATTAATAAAGTGTAATAAAATCCCACCAAAGGACATTATAAATGTTTTTGTTCTTGCTTTAACACTTGAGAATTTAAGTGAATAAAAGTTCAAAAATTGAACTGTGTTGATCATTTATTGATGGCAGGTGATAATTTAGATGTTTCTGAACTGAGATGTGAATTTTAGACTTTTTGTCTTGATTGTGTTTCTGATTCTTTCATTTTGAGCATCTGTCATACAAATCACATTCTTCCCATTTCTTTCCTTCCACAAAGATAAAATCATGATGTCATTTGCTACCAACTGAAGTAAAACTAAAGAAAGCATGTTAGTAAAATTCGACTTTACAGAATTTAGTTCAGTCAAAGTGTTTTAAGTCAACAGGGAAACTTTGTCACATGTTTTAAATTGAAGCAGCTTAAAATACTCATCGTCTCGTTTACTTTTCCTTCATCTTACAGCGGCACAGCAGACTGAGGCTCCATTAACATTTTACTCAAATGAGTCAAGAATCTCCGGCTGTCTTTGAAGGCTTCCTGTTATATTTTCTGCAGCGTGTTGTGGTGTTGAGAGTCGTGTCCGTGCAGCGGAGGGTCAGTGTGGATCAGCTCTTCTTCTCTGTAATCCTGCATTATTTCAACCAACGGCAGCTCACACAACCTCAAGTTTACGACTTTTATAAATCCAAAAAAAAAAACACTCCAGGTACTTAGAGAGCCTTTCCATACTGTATTGTTATCAAATTCACATCTGCACATTTAATATGTGACAAACACTTGAGAAGCGCTGACACGTTGGATAAGCTAACATGCGATCTGTGCAACACAACACGGCCACGCTGACAAAACAACGGCATGCGAGTCTGTGCACCAGCGCTGGTGGTATTTCCGTGCTATTTATCTCGAATTCAATCTGGTAAAGATTTGTTTCAGTGGCCTGCATTGTCGGAGGCACTGAATTAAATATTTACAACTATCGATGTCTTCTGGAGAGCCTGTGTTCAAAGTTTATATAGTGGCTCTTGTCAGACACTCGACAGTTCATCCATAACTTGAAATATTCAAGCCGCAGCTTCGGCTAAACAGACTCCACCTTTTTGTTTTTTCTTTAAGTTTGACTTATAGGAAATTAAAAGGAACTTAGGACGGTATATTATGTTAAAAGCTAATATGCTTTTAATAGGAAAGTATTAATTACCAGATAATGTAAGCACATGTGTACGCCACAGACCAGTCTGCTGACTTCTCAGCACACTACGATGCTTTTTATTCCTGACAATGACCTCATAGAGTATACATGTTCAGCCGATGGCCTAACAGTCCATTCAGAGTGTTACAGACCACATTTATTTGGCATTGTTGGGGCTCCTTGATTTGCAATTAGCACAGCCTAGATTATTATGTGATGAATTAAAGTGAAGCAGATTTGCCAGATCATTCAGTCGGTGAACTTATAGTTTAAGAATGATGACGACAGTACGGGAACATTAAATACTAAAGAAGGATGTTGGATGTACGGGATGATATTTAGGTGAGCAGTAGAGCATATATCTTCCCTAAGTAGGTAACAAATCTCCACGGGGGAAGATGCCCCCTGACCCTCCAGGTTTGAGCTGAATTAGACCAACTTTTGAGTTTCCATATCTTTGCTTCTGATCCGGAGCTGCCAAATCCCCAAAACAAATTAAATTCAAAACTTCATCTTCAGAAAAATCTTCAGTCAGCACCTTTACTGCAATGAACATGAGATTTATTAGACTGGGTTTTGCTGGGATTTCAATGCAGAAGTCATTTTGAAGGATTGTTTTTCCTCTTCAATATTTTCTGCTTGCCGCGTAAAGGCAGAAAATCTCAGCATTGAATACAACACATGCGATATAAATGATACCAATTCATTGTTTCAGGCAGATTTTACCGACGCGACATTGTAAAACTCTTAATGACGACTGATGAATAACGCAAACTAAAGCAAAACCCAATGTCTTCCACCGCTGTCCGACTCCAGGGACGCCCTGATACATTCAGTCAAAGTCACTTGTTTGTCAAGGTCCCCTGCAGTGGCCCTAATTTTAACCATGTGTTCGGCCCAGGTGTCAATGCACCATGCTGCGTGGAGAATTAAAATAGAGTTCATGTCGTTTGGGGAGGGGACTTTCTCCCAGATATCTCACCTCCAGCAGCTGCTGGCTGACCCAACCATGAAGCATCACCGAAATACCTCAGAGCAAACCCTGCACTGCCTCTGGATTATCTCCCCCTGTAATGGGCTTTGTGGAAAGGATATCTTTTTATTTTTTTATTTTTTTCATTCCTGCCTTGTGGCAAAAACAGTGAGGCGCTTATCTGGTGGGAATCAAAGCCTCAAAGGCATTTCAGTTACACAGACGATGAATGTTTCTTTGGTTCTGTGCTGTAATTAGCTTGGATTCTCCTGAAATGCAATAAGCGTACGTGTCACTCACAAGCCACCGTAGCTCAAGGGGACAATGCTTTTTGGCAGATGTGTGCAGATAAAAAGGTGACGGTCAAATCCAGGATCACAACTCAAAGCGTGTGGAGGACGTCGCTTGTCTTTAAAAGCGCAGACCTCCACAGAAAATGAAACCAGCGTTACACTTTGAGGTGGACTGTGTCGTTTTGCATTTGCATTGAACGAAGACGCTAAACCATTTTCTCATCTATTTCAGAGAGTTATGAATAGTAACCCTAGTGCCTCAATCATGCGGTGTCGTTTCAGGCTTTTCCCGTTTGTTAGAGAGTCAAATTGCCGTCTGACGCATCCTTGTTCCTCAAGCAGACTTCGGGGATACTCGTCATGCATTGTTCTATTTTGGAGTCATACTTCAGCTGTTGCATATTATGCCAAAAGCATCACAGAGGACATAAAAAAAAAACACAGAAAGACTTTTTGAAATTGTTTAAAAATGATAGAAAATAACAACCTGGGTACACTTCATGCAGGAGCAGCCTTTGTGCTAAGCTAAGCTAACCTCGGCTGGGAGATTTAGCGAGAGTTGCTATGAACCTGGAGAGATGAGGGGGGGCTTTCAGGCTGTCACTATAAACAACACCTTTTATTGTGATATATATAGTTAATCTATGAATATTGATTATAGCCACTTCATGGACACAGACCAGGGGGAGGAGCCAGACGTACACATTCAGGGATCAGGCCGAGCCAAAAGAGGGTAAGTAGACATCTTTCACTCCTGCATTTATGACAGCTACATGTACTACTGTTCAAGACATTTGATGCGAGAATACAGTCACAATTTGACTCCCCTGGACTTCACTCTGGGATATTGTTCAACAGACAATGGCTCCATGTGTGGTCCCTTTCCCCAAATGAAGAAGAAAAAAAAGTCACGGCGTTCATATCCACATTTATCGTGTGACGCGTCATGATTTGAGTCGACAGTAATTCATGCTTCGTGTGAAACGTGTGGGCGTCAAAGGATGCGTACGCATCATTCATACCGCCTTTTTTTTTCATTTTTTTGATGTACCCTTGCTCGCGAACGTCCGTTCACTTTGCACGTCTCGACAATTTGATGACACTCTGCCATAATCATGGAATATAAATCACCCTAATTTGAGAAATAAAGTGACAGCGCACACGGCTCACATGCTAAACATCCCATGCCAGCGCGTCTTCGTTTCGCCGCACATGAGCGGTCACGTTTCAGAGGGCAAGCAAAAAACGAGCGCCAGCAGACGGGCTCTCCGTCGGGTTGAAAGGTATTGACCTCGCCCCAGCACTCTGATTCCTGCTACGGTTGTGATGTGTTTGTTTGTGTGATGATCAATGCATTTATTGAACCGCGCACAGCACTTATTGATCAGCGTTTCTTTTTCCTACAGTGGGCGCTGAGTGGTTTCTCCACACTGAAACGAGACATACAGTATGTGCATTAACGGATACTCAAGCTGCTACTGCAAGGAGCCGGCACAGAGCTTGACGGAAATTGTTGGACTTTTCTTTAGAAATGGTGCTTTTGAAAAGGGAAAAAGTATATATTTTATTTATCCCCCCCCCCCGCCCCCCCGCCCTCTCCCCTCCGTCTGGCCCACTTCTTTCCTCTCTAAACATCACACTGGCATTAGCAGGGTAATCTCAATGTTTGGCAAACTAATGAATACTTTCAAGGCTCCATTTTTCAAAAGGTACAGATTCCTTTGGAGACCAGGACGTTCAAGAGTTTCCTCGGAGATGTTACCCGGGTAATACGTCTCCCTGCTGGTGATTAAGTATGTCACGTCTGGGATCCTTACCTGGCTGGAGCACGTTTGTGTTTTTTCATGGGGGAAATGTCACAGTCAGCTCCTGTAGCGTTTGGCCTTTATTCCGATAAAAAAAAAAAGGAAACACTCAGAGTAGGATCTGGATGTTTTTAGTAAGTTAGGTTTGACATGTATTCCAAAATAAATAAAAAATGTTTCAGTATAAAGCAATCTATTCAACAACGCCACAAAACGACGAGCTCAAAAAAAGAGTTTTTTGTTTGTGTTGCAGTGTGCAATCAGTATTGTGACCCTTACTGGAACATTTGTATTTCTATTGTTAGACACGTGTTCGCTCTGTATGCAGGGCCACGGCTGTTAGAGACTTCTTCATCATCACCTCAAGATTCACATTATATCATCACGGTGTGTTTACGCGGCCCTGGGCTCCATCACATCGGCAGAGTGAGACAACACATGGGAGACAAAGTGATTGAGAAGTGAGACTGAGAGGGTGACATCTCTATGAAGTGGAAATATTGTGCCACGGAACGAAGTTAAGCAATTGGGACTCAAGCAGTTCCCCCTTCAGTACTTTACCATACTTGACACTCGTGATGATTTTCCAGCTGTGAGCAGGGAATGTTTGCGATGTGAAAGCGAGTGAAACTCCACCGTGGCTCAACGCGGTAGATGGATGTCAAACACGGCTCTCATGCCAGCGAGAGGCAGGAGCGACACCAGCCCTCTCCATCAGATGCGTACGGGAGGTTTGATGTGACAGTTTAGCGACAAAGACAACCTTTTCCTGGGCCGTGGAACGATACACCTGAGTCTGAGAACCACAGACAAATGTAACTCTTTATTTAATGAGTGGGATTAATATAAGAGGGACAAATAATCATGTCTAAAGATTACGATACTGGCTGAAATGCTATCGCGGCGTGTACAAAGAGGAAGGGACAACAAACCACGAACGAGTTAAATGAAGAAATCAATGAAGACTGCGGCGTTTGATATCACGTGAAATGATAAAAACTACGTATGGAAACATAAAAGGTATGACTGACACGCGCTCCATCAGGGACGGCATTTTAATTTGTCATTCAAACAACAAGTCCAGGCGCTTTTTTCCACTTTCCCCTGAGTGGTTTTCACAAGCCAAAGCTGGAAGTCTCACATGTCTGAAACTGTTTTTTTTTTTTTTTTTGCGCATCAGGTGCATTGCCATAGGCATGGCACTTAATCAATTCTATTTCTGACGACACAGCTGTCTCTGGGTCTTATTAGTGCAACACAACAGGGAACATTGATAGAACGGACCTTTAAAAGACGACATGAGAGCCAATACCTGCTGCAGCGACCGATGGCTGTCAGAGCCAATTCGCCCTCGGGGGACGATAATGTGACGGAGACGACCGTCAGTAACGTCTTTGATTCAATGCATTTAGCTGGTCAACAACCACTCGGATAGAAGAGTGTTACGCTTGCTTTATAGGGATTAACGCCATCAGAACATCAAATAAATACATTAAAAAAAAACAGTATATTTTGGGCTCGTGAGCTTTGTGACTGTGTGTTTGACCCTCGGTTTGTTCAGTCCGTCTGTCTATCGGACATGTTGACACTGCGGTTGCACTCTGCGTTTGACACAGCACACACACACACACACACTCAGTGGAAAACCGCCAGTGTGTACTCAGGTTGATACTACACACATCGCAGTGACACAGAAAACAAACACTCTGTTTGTCCAAATGGCAGCACTTCCGTTATTCTGTCATTTGTATTATTTTGGACTTGTGTGACGTGAGCCGGTGGGTCAACATACCATCATATAGCGTCCCTGAACACAACACCCTGCAGAGTTCCCGCTTCACTGTGAAACACGTATACAAAGGTCGGTCTGAAAGGACTTCTGGGTGTTTTATTTTATTTTACCGTATGGCCCAAAACCCTCAATGCAGCGTGGCACAGTATCAAGACACAAGTAACACAAGGAATGATGGCTGAAATTAAGAGATTTTGCATGATTTAAATGTTTCTTTTGCAAACACGGTGAGAGGCTGATTACGTTCAGTAGCATATACAAATATGAGAGATACTTCTAGACTACAACATGAGCTTCCCCGGTTTAAATCTCGCACTGTTAAACAACACAAAACCGCCGTCTTTAATCATGAAATATAATTTTAAACAACTGTCACATGTCTGCTTGAAAACTTGGCAGATTAGATCTCACAGCCTGATCACACAAATGGTGCTGTCATATCAGGATTACTCGTCAAAACAACAAATACTTACATGTCCAGTTTTCCATCCGTTATGCCAGCTGAATAATCCTTCCAGTTCTTTTGTTTCATGAGAGAAAAAAAAATAAGAATATACTTGACAGATCGTGATATGATTCATTTGAAGTTGCTTTTCACTTTAAAGAGAAGGAGATGGAGGTTAGAGATTTAGCATCGCTGTGGCATTGTTCACCTTCAAAGCAGGCAGGCTAATCTTTGATGTTCCTGCAGGTACACCATGTAGTGGGAGACGGGAGGGAAAGGGTGACGGTCTGAGGGAGAGGAGGACGCCTTACGCTGCCTGCTAACTACAAATGAGGGCCAAGATGGTCATCTGTGCCATCATTAGCCGACATTCCTGTACCTTGCCTTTTATTGGGCGAACAAAAGAGCATCTCTGTGTGCTGTGAATACAGTTTCCTCCACGGCCAGCATCCCTGCGGCGTTAATAAGGACGGGGTAATCAGCTGTATGGCGGTCCAGCCCGACTGACGGGAATTTCTCAGCACAGGCTCTGGCGGAGGATCAAGCAAAAGGGGTTCATTGGATGGTAAAGAGACAAATATGGCTAGAAGGCCTTCGGTCTGGCAACTTGACCACTGGGCAACCTCCAGGGTTTGGGTAGCACAATGTGTTGGGTTGGCAGCGCCGCGGCAACAACCAGGGAAAGTAATCGAAAGCCTCCCTCTTTGCTTCTCATTTACTGGAATGAAAGTACCCTTGAGCAAACCACATCCGGCCTGCGTCAGCCAGTCTGGTCATGTAGAGGACAATGCTGGAAAAGATGTATGAGTGGAATGGTTCAATGCATGAAGATGAACAATGTTGAAACGTTTCTAAGAAGAAGCCTGTCTTCGAGACACAGTGCTGGAGGTGTTGACACCGGAGTGACATTTTTTTTTATTTTTAACTTTGAAGCCCATAGTGAAAAGAGATAATGAGAGGACAAGTGTTTTTTTTTTTTGTTTCCTGAAACTCTTGCCCAACCAGCTGAGTCCCCCCTCTGTCGGGTTTGTGCTGATGAGCGAATGCAGTCGGTAACCTAGATTGTTGCCGAGGAAGACCTTCATTAAGTTGTCTCTGAGCAGAAAAAAAGCCTTTTTTTTTGCTTTCGCGTATCCCCAAGGACAAAAATACAGGTGTGTGAGTGAAATAATTATGCATGCCATGTTTGCTCTAAAGTCTTCTGCACATATTTTAGTTTTGCTGCAACTTCAGTGACAAAGATATAAATATATCGTATATGAATGTGATCACTTCCTGCTTTTAAAGCAGAGTCAAAACGTGCTGTACTAGCTCCGTTCTGGCCACATGAGTAACCATTAAACTGGTTCTGTCGTGTTGGTGGAAAACTGTAGCTGAATGCAACAGCTGACTTTCAACAGGCACGTGTTCGACGTTAGTGATAGAGAGAGAAACAATTCTGGATGGGTTTTACATTGAAAAGAGACTTTTCCTTCATAGGACAAGACTCACATGTCTCAGGAACGACCAGACCAAAGAACAAGGTCATAGCTCCAGGATTTATATCTTGTTTCAGGATCCCCCCATAATACCTGTTTTTGGTTTTATGAGAAGTTCTATAAGCTAAAATAAAGAAACTGTACTTCAATTTGCCTTGTATTGTTGTATTTTGATATATTTTGATGAGAAAGGTACATTATATCGGTGAAATACACCCGACATCAGTGATAATGTGACTTTTTACTGTCAGTCTTCTAGGGTTAAACTGTTATTGGAGAACAAAGCTCAAAGGGATGTAGGAAGGGCCCATCGACACTTTTTAAACACTGTCACACTACATGTCCATTTTGGCACAGTGGAAAAACAGCACAAGAGCAGTACAGCACAACAACAGTGTGATGGCAGAAAGCAAAGCCGGCATGAAGTCGCCAGCCTCGCCTCCGGGCATTTTGGTCATGCAGGAGTTAAAGCAGCTGTAAACAGAGTTTGTCTTCATGGACAGAACCACACAGCGATGCATCTCACTGACTCAAAGGGAAACAGTTAGCTGTCTCCATGCCATCCAGCATCCCCACCAGGTGAAATGTGTCCAAAACTTTAAAAAACTAATGACATTCCCATCTGCCTCAGCTGTCGCATGCCAGCACACTAAAACATGAACACAGACATTGTTATACAGTGGAATCACCTTATAATGACGAGTCTGTGGGTCAAGTCCTTTTCATTTACATTTGTTGTGTTCGTTTCTCAAGCAGATTAACATTTAATAGAGAATGTATGTCTTACATTAATATAAAGTAATACAATTGACAGCTTCGCTATCTGCTGATTTATTATTTATTTATTATTGACTGTTTCAAAATAGACACAACACAATCCATATGTTGTTAAGCATAACCTATTTATATAAAAGAAAATGAACAATGTAAACGGACTACTATATTAGAATCAGAGAATTTAACTATGATTTTTACAGCAATAACAAACGTGTCTCTACTATATCCGGGCTTGTCCCCGGGGCCTCCTCTGAGCACCACACGTCTCTCCGGGAAGGCAGAAAGCTGCTGATGACCATCCTGCGGACACTGTGCTGCACCCATTTCAAGCTTAAGCAACGTCTTGCAAAAGAGGGACATAGAGTGTGTCCATTACCGAACACTTCACGAAGTACACTGCAATACGTTGCACGGACATCTGTAGTGCTGATCAGCGCCGTATCAAAGTGAACACTTATGTTAACCACTTGGCTCTGCGCGCGAAACCCGCAAAACTAAATAAAATGAAAAGCTGGCGAAAGGGCTCCTCCTCTTCCGCTACGTAGCCAAGATGGCGCCCGTTTAGGGAGAGTAGTGTTTGCGGTGCGCCATCCGGGTACTTTCATTACACTGAATTCTGCTGGTTTTGTCCGTGTGGCGTCCTACGCACTAAAAGTCAGTGCTGGAAGTGCTCGAGTGTCCAGTAGTAGACACACTTAAAGACTGAATAACCGCTGTGCACCTTTTGGAATTGCTGCCTACTTATGTTGCATGCAATTTGCCCACTTCAAGACATCTGCCGGGGCTGTGATGGGTGAGACACGACACAACAGAGCCCTAGCTTAGCTTCAGCGCCCGGGGACATTTGAGGGTGCTAATCCAGTTGGTCCCAAGCTTTTCATCCACATAAGCTGTTGATCACTGTATACATGGTCACTACAAGCAGTTTGCTTTGTATGTGCTACATGTTAGCATTGTCATTGTGAGCTTAGCATTTAGCTGGTAAGGCAGCCTCAGCGAGCTACGAGCTAGCATGCCGCAAGATTCCCAAAAGGAAACCACTCAATTTATAAAATTGTACAAAATCGCATATGCTTGCATGAAAACTGATGTGTTTGTATCAGTGCAAAGCAAACTGGGGTTCACGGCCCCTTTGAGGGTCTCAAGAGCAGCCGGGAGGAGCCGTATGAAGAAGTATGTTTGACCTGAAGAAAGGAAAGGGAAGAAACACCACGTGGCCCAGACAGATCCTGAGGAGGAGCAGCAGGAACAAGTCAGACCCGACACAACGCATCGACTGAAACTCCAGCTCACAACAACATACCACTACAGTGCTGCCAGCAGCTCCAAGCCAATATGTGCATTGCTATCCTGATAATGAAACTATAATACTTGCCGTCTAAAGAAAAAAAAATGGTTCAATTAATTTTCAATAACCTTGACCACCGACAGCAATAGATGTTTATGATAAAAACACATTCATCCTCTGGGAACTGCAGAATAGAAAAAAAACAACAACAATGACCGCTTAGCACCGAGGATTATAAAAAATACATATATATCTCACATTACCACTTGAAAGAATTGAAGCCGGTGAGAAGTCGCCGGCGCATTTGCATATGACCTTGTGGAGTGTTGTGGTGTAGGACAGAAAGGTGCTTCTGTGTGCACGCATCTAATCAGACGGCTTGATTAAACCCGTGCAGACCCCCGTAGCAGAAGGGGCTCGCAGCTCGCGTGTGCGAGCGTACACTCATTTAAGAATCACTTATCATGGTAAATGAGTGTCAGTCGAGGTCTGAGATACACGGCACAGGTATCTGTCACAGTGTCTTCTCGTTAATCCTTCCACCTTACGTTTCCACAAAGCTCTGTCTGTGTCCTGGTGGGCATTTGTGTCCAACATGACGAGTGTTTTCTTTATTATTAAGGTGTCAAAAAATAATTGTGTTATTTTTTTCCGACTTCCCATGAAGTAAAAATAATGTTTTTCTTCTTTTTTTTCATTGGAAAAGTAATACATTTCTCAAATGTTTGGACTCCATCGTCGAATATGTGTTTATGATGATGTTAGGACTTAGCTAATGGGGTGAAAAAGAGTGTTTCCATTTCACTGCCACTAATGCGTCAGATCAGCCCCCCCCCAGTGTATACAATATCAGCTAATTAACTTCTCTTCCTGGCCTCACTCGGGGCTCCCACTCCCTGTCATTTTTGCCATCACCACCACCACCAGTGCTCCTCGCACCCCACCTCTGTCTCGGTTCTCTCACTCTCTGTCTTCCTGTTTCGTTCGCATTTTCCATCTTTGGTAATTTGGCCCAAGTTCATCTTGTCACCTAACGGTTTCCTCTGCAAAGTGAAAAATGACATTTTGGGTCAGGGACTTCAAGGATGGTCAAGTTAATGAATGGCCACCAGATGGCCCTTATTAGGCTAATGTGTTCCCCCTCTCCGCAGCCCCAGCTCTCGCCTGGGGACTTAACTCGCTGGCAGCCAGTGTGTGTGTGTGTGTGTGTGTGTGTGTGTGTGTGTGTGTGTGTTTTGTCCATGTTTGTGTGTGTGCCCATGTGATGTGTAGAAAGGAGGGCTTAACATCCTCAGTGTGTATTTGTCTTTTGTTGAGATAAATCGGGTTAACCTGAGAGGATAGAAGGACGCCGCGACTCAGCCGCTCTGCGTTTTGATGGGGGCAACTGTCCACTGCTGTCCCGGTCGCTGCAGCACCCAGCTGACCCGCGGCCCTCCCCGTCTGACAGCCTGACACCAGCCGCCACCGCTGCACTCAACTCTGAAGTTTACATGCAAAAAATAAAAAATAAAATAGGATTCAAAGAAGGAGCAGCGCGGCTTTCTCCCCCTCCAATCTGACAGCACGTTAATTGCCTCATTTATAATCCCTGCTCATCAAAATGAATAATTGTTGTGATGCATACATCTACCACAAAGACCTTTTGTTAAACTCCAGAATTATGCTAAACATGGTAATTAATTGAGTTTAATTTATTAGATCGTCATCGGCGTATGCTGCCACTGGGCCTCAGTGTTTCCGTAGGTGGATGTTGTCGCTGAAGATGAGAACAGGGCAGCCAAAGATGTTTCCAATGAGGCCAGCCATGAGCTGCTCATCATGAGGCCTCATCATCTTCTCTTACCAGCTGGTGGGACTCTGTATCATGTAAAAAGCCTCTCATACAAGTCACACCTTGTTTTGTGAGCTGAATTGAATCAGTTACACCCCAAAAAAAACCCAACGTCTTCTGGTAGAAATGATTTGTCTCTATATGCTGATCACAAACTTGAATTTAAGCACAAGCTCATGTTGCTTATGCACACCTATATCATAATATACCCCCGGTATATTATGATATGATATGATATATAAACCCCCGGTACCGGCAATAATTACGGGGAACGTGAGGTCCTTGTCTAATAAGACCGATGAGCTCGGCGCGCTGGTGAGGACTGAGAGGATCTTCCGTGAGTGCAGCCTCTTGTGTTTTACGGAGACATGGCTGCACACGGATTTTCCGGACCATAGCGCGTCTGTGCCCGGCTTCAGGATGGTTCGAGCGGACAGAGACGCTGCACGGAGCGGTAAGAAGAGAGGGGGCGGGATTGCAGTGTACGTGAATGAGAGGTGGTGCAATCCCGACCATGTGTGTGTGAAGGAGCGTTTCTGCAGCCCGAACATTGAACTGTTGGCCTTGGGAATGCGGCCATACTATCTGCCGAGGGAGTTCACGTCCGCCATTATTGTTGCCGTCTATGTGCCGCCATCAGCTGACGCCGGAGAAGCAGAGAACACCATCCAGTCCACTGTATCTGGACTGCTGAATCATCAGCCTGGTGCCTTCCTGACTATTACTGGTGACTTTAATCACACCACCCTGGGCAAAGTTCTGCCAACTTTTCAACAATATGTAGACTGCCCCACAAGGAACAATAAAACTCTGGACTTGCTGTATGCAAATACTAAGGATGCATACAGCGCCACTGCCCTTCCCCCCCTTGGCAGGTCTGATCATGACCTGGTCCTGCTGACTCCTAAGTATGTTCCTCTGGTGAAGAGGCTGCCTGTGACCACCAGGACTGTGTGGAGGTGGTCTCCGGAGGCTGATGACGCCCTCCAGGACTGCTTCGAGTTAACGGACTGGGCTGTGCTATGTGGACCACATGGGGAGGACATCAACAGCATGACAGACTGTGTCACAGAATACATTAAATTCTGTGAACACACCATCATCCCATCCCGAACTGTGCGCTGCTTTCCCAACAACAAGCCCTGGATCACCAAGGACCTGAAGGCTCTTCTTAACAAGAAGAAAGCTGCTTTCAGGTCTGGAGACAGGGATGAGCTCAGGAGAGTCCAGCGCGACCTGCAGGTGAAGCTCAGGGAGGGCAAGGACTCCTACAGGAGGAAGCTGGAGGCCAAACTCCAGAATAACAACACGAGGGAGGTGTGGACTGGGATGAAGCAAATCACCGGCTTCAAAGTTGGAGGGAGACAGCCAGGAGGCTCCCTGGAGAGGGCCAACGAGCTGAACTGTTTCTTCAATAGGTTTAGTTCACAGCCCGTCTCCGTCTCCCCCATCCAACACCCCCCCCAAACACCACCCTCTATGCCCCCCCTGCTGAGCTGCACAATCACTGAGCCCTCAACATCAATGGGCTCTTCCACCCTTCCACCTCCCCTCCCCCCTCTCTCTGTGACGACTGACCAGGTGAGAAGACAGCTGAGGAAACTCAAACAGGGCAAGGCGGAAGGTCCTGATGGCATCACCCCCAGGGTCCTAAAGACCTGCGCCACCCAGCTGTCTGGTGTCCTGCAGCACCTCTTCAACCTGAGCCTGAGGCAGGAGGAAGTCCCGGTGCTGTGGAAGACGTCGTGCCTGGTCCCTGTCCCAAAGAAGTCGTTGCCATCTGGCCTCAAGGACTACCGACCAGTTGCCCTCACTTCCCACGTGATGAAGGTGCTGGAGAGACTGGTCTTGGCCCACCTCAGGCCGCAGGTGAAATCGTCGCTGGACCCTCTGCAATTTGCTTACCAGCCTCATGTGGGAGTGGATGACGCCATCATCTACCTGCTGCAACGAGCTCAGTCGCACCTGGATGGAACCGGTGTCTCTGTGAGAGTCACTTTCTTTGACTTCTCCAGTGCATTTAACACCATTCAACCATTGCTACTGAGTGAGAAGCTGCGGGGGGTGGGGGTAGACTCGTCCACCATCTCCTGATCACTGACTACCTCACAGGCAGACCACAGTTTGTCAGAATGGGCCGTGTGCTGTCTGAAACGGTGGTCGGTGATGTTGGAGCCCCACAGGGAACTGTTCTGTCTCCCTTCCTGTTCACCCTGTACACCAATGACTTCCAGTACAACACAGGGTCATGCCATCTGCAGAAGTATTCTGATGACTCTGCAGTGGTCGGGTGTATTAAGGATGGACGGGAGGAGGAGTACAGAGCAGTGGTGAGTGACTTTGTGGAGTGGGCCGGTGAGAATCACCTGCTTCTGAACGTGAGCAAGACCAGAGAGATGGTGGTGGACTTCAGGAGGAAGACAACAGCTCCGAGACCTCTGAGCGTCCTGGGAGAGGACGTGGACATGGTGGAGGAGTACAAGTACCTGGGTGTCGCCATCGACAGCCGACTGAACTGGAAGGCCAACATCAACGCTGTGTACAAGAAGGGGATGAGTCGACTCTTTTTCCTCAGGAAGCTTCGATCCTTCAACGTGTGCAGCAAGATGCTGGAGTTGTTCTATCAGTCGGTTGTGGCCAGCGTCTTGTACTTCGCCATTGTCTGCTGGGGGAGCAGCATTGGAGCCGGTGACACCAACAGACTTAACAAGCTGGTTAAGAAAGCCGGCTCCATCATCGGCTGCAAGCAGGAGCATTTGGAACAGCTGGTGGAGAGGAGGACACTAAAGAAACTATTGTCCATATTAGACAACTCGGACCACCCTCTCCACCAGCTCCTGCAGGGTCAGCGGAGCACTTTTTCAAAAAGACTCATCACGCTCCGCTGCCACAAGGACCGCTACAGGAAGGCATTCCTACCCTCGGCCATAAGGCTACACAATAAATCCCTTGAGTCCAGATCCGTGGACTAAGTCACACTGTACACTGTACATGTATATAGATATACTGATGTATATATGTTTGTATGCTGCATACATATATTTTGCATTTTGCACTTTTTGTACATTTCAGTTTACATTTAATTTAAATCAAACCTCTGAATACACTGAATACACTAATTTATCCTCCGAATACACTGCTGTGTTTTGCTTGTTGTGTATGTTTTGCACATGTGTATGTGTATATGTATGTGTACATGTGTGTATGTATGTATGTATGTATGTATGCATGCATGCATGCATGCATATGTATGTATGTGTATGTATGTATGTGTGTATGCGTGTGTATGTATATGGATATGTATGTATATATGTGTACATGTATGTGCGTGGGCCACGGGTGGGTGTGTATGTGTAGGTATGTGTATGTATGTATATATGTATATGTATATGTTTGTGTATATGTATGTGTATATGTATGTATGTGTGTATATGTGCATATGTAGATATGTATGTATGTGTGTATGTATATGTGTGCGGGTGTATGTATATATATATATATATGTATCCATTCCGCTTGCTTGCATGTATGTGTATATATATGTTTATGCTTATTTCTTACTTATGCATACATCTGTTACCCGCTGTTCCTGTTATTATTTATTTTATTTTATCATCTGTGTGTTTAACTTAGTTTATGGCATTGGGATGCTGCTAGTACGACAAAAAATTTCTCCTTGGAGATTAATAAAGTACTTTTCATTTTTTCATTCATTCAATATAACATGTGAAACACATCGCTTATGCTGGTAGAATGGGAGGCATGTGTCAAATAAAGAAATATATTGTCAACCAGGAGACCCGTATTCAAGAGTCCCATTAAGAAAACATTATTCTCGTGACATTATGGTGACAAAGGTTTTTTATCCTATTACGTTCAATACATATTTGTTGTTATTTTAAGGCAGACCATATTGTTTTTCCTGATCCTAACTAAGTGCTTGAACCTAAATGTGGCCAACACGTTGTTTTTCTGCCTGAACATAATCACAACAGTAAGATAACCACATGGTGTAAAAAGACGTGGCGTGGAAAGCAGCACTAAAATGCACCATAACGACACCTGGAAATGTGTGAAATATCATGCTATTATTGTTACACCACTGCTGCTGGAAAGTAAGATATTTTGGTGAAAGGCATTTGACACGTGCTTTGTCACATATTGAAAATTAGAGTATTCATATTACAGAAATGTTGCTGAAAATGTTGGCTTACTGGTACACAAAAGAAGTGCCGTTGTTAACTCTCACAAGCAAAAGTGTTTGTTGTGAATAAGGCAATTGCTATTTGACTCTTTCTCAGTTATAATGTTTGCATGCACTAATTATTAGTTATAAAAAAACAAGTTATTAGTTGAAAAGGGAAAATTGTGCATCGATTTCAGCTCTGGCTCTGAGTGTGCGACTGAAGCTAACAGATCTATGAGAAGTGAGCCCGCACATAAATGAAATGCAACTGAATGAGCAGTTGACGCGTGAGTGCGGTTGCCACAGCGGGCTAAATAGGGCAACAACCTCATCATTATCCATCACGCTGAAGGTATAAAACTGTAATAAGGGAGTAGGGTGACCTCAGGCAGGGCTGAAACTCCTCGTAGTGGTGGTGTTGTGCCATCAGTGGAGGTTGGGACATAACTGCTGACGCCACCACATTCCCAGGAATGACAAATGGGAGCTGAATACATCTGGAGGTGCTTCAGGGGACACTGGGGAATGGGCACATTGCGAATGGCACGATTGCCAGTTGAGGTGCGGAGGGAACGAGAAAGGCAAAGCAAAGTGTGAGGCCGACTCAAAGGCCCCAAAATAGAAGCTCTGCCTCACACATCTCCATCATCCCTCAGCTACGGGGAGGAAACAATGGTCTGCATACATAATATAGAGCAGTGTGTATCCTATCGACTAAACTCCCTCCAGCCCCAGTCATGCTTTAAGTCACAGCATGAAGTTATGTGTGTTAAATAAGACTCATCCACACATTTTATACAGCTGCATTTAAGCTTGGTTGAGCTTGTGTTAAAGAGCATAAACGCATTAAGCATTGTTGCTTTGATGTACTGCTTTTATACAGTATGTGTAACATTCGGCAAAGTACACCATCCAAGAAGCTGAAATGCTGAAATGATATTTGTTCAAATAAGCGTGTCATTGTGTGTGGGGACAGCATATAGAAACTAATTACAGCTAGTCACAATTAGCTGGTGTGATAGCCTTAGCTAAAGCGTATTTAACCAAGTTTAACTTTTTCCTGTTGTTAAAAAGCGAATATTGATGCTCATATCCTCTTAGTTATATTTGTTTGTTGTACTCATACAGTATATAATAACACAGTTGCTAAATTATATGGAGAGGAAATCACAATATGAAGCAGTAAATGCTAGCTAAGCAGTAACTGCTAGCTAAGCAGAAACTGCTAGCTCTGCGGCCTCTGACTTTAGCACATTTAAATCCAATTTATGTTTTACAGAATAATAAACATGGCTCATCGGTTTGTAGATGTGTTCACTCTCTACTCTTTACTTGAAACCAGCTATGTTTTAAGGTTGCATTAAGGTCTGTGACAATGACTTCTATAAGCCCAAAAAGGAAAGACAAATTCTTCAACATATCTGATTAATAGTGTAAAGTTTAAACCTTTGTAGAGAGGCAGAACGATGCTCTAAATTTAAACACACATCCACACAAACGTACGGTAAACTGCAATTTCTATGCATTGCACAAACAGTCTGGATAAATAATGCATGTGAAGCTTCCCAGCAGCACCTAAAATAAACGTATCTAGCGATCAGACAAGACGAGGTGGGGAAACGGCTTGAGCTCCCACTTACTGTACAACCGATCAAAATAGTTCACAGGGACCAAAATAGTGCAGCGGGGCAAACACGAGCAGACATTCAGGCAGTTAACGTGTCAAATTAGAGATGCGATAGTCCGGTAGATAATTGATATGTCAGGCAATTGGTATGTCATATCTGCTTTCCGTGGTAGAAGATTCTGTAACACTTCAATAACAAGGCAGGATGAGCTAATGCACTCGGAGGAGGAGAGGGGAACGTGAAATGTAACGGAGACGGCGGCTCACACAGAGAAACAGTTTCCCTCATCCCCTCTGCGGAAGAGACACATGAAAATACCTCGACTTTGTTCAGCACAGGTCAAAATACCAGGGGGTGAAAATAAAAGGGCAGTCGAAGTTCATTTACACTTTGAACTTAATGTGACCAATAATTATCGAAAGTGTCACCTTTTAGTTTGCTTCAAAGTCAGAGGACACATTTCCACACTGTTAACCATATGTCTGGCCATATGTGTGTCCTGCTTAATGCAGCTCACCAAGCCACCATAGCTCCAAAACAAAAGCAACATGGACACACAGCTCAGTCTTTCTCCTCACTTTTCTAGCACAAATGGCCGGTCATTAGCCTTAAATCCTTTATACTTATCTCTCCTGGACAGGATTTCTCTTTTCAAAACCGCCGAACTTTAAAAAGTAACTGCAAACTGAAACTTGTCTTTTTTTTTTTTTTATAACTAAATGATTTGACTGTAATGAAACACATCAATGCTTAATGTTAACTTGTCTTACCACATTTATAAAAATCAACATTTTCAAAACTGTTGGCCGTTTCTGAGATGGCGCTGACCGTGTGGTCAACTGTTCAAGTTGAACAGTACATTATTGATGATACAGTGCTGCCTCTCGTACATTATTGCTTAAATAAAAGCAGACTCTCTCTCCTCGCATTCACTGGATCAGCGGACTCCGCCCCTGATCATCCTATAGAGAGGTAACTATTAATTAATATACACATTTAATGGCTACAGCAGAATAATTAAACTCAACATTATATGCCAGCATCTGCTAATGACCAAAACACCTCTCAGTCATACATGTAAAGAGTACTGTCATGTAACCATGGTGACTGATATGTTGAATAATTCAACTGATAATGGCATGGGGAATACATGTATAATAGCAGTCTTTGTGATAATACAACATAAGTATTATTACCTTACGATATTTATCATTGCAACTCCAGTGTGACGAGGTCACACTATGATACACACACCTACACTCTCCCAGCTTTTCCCATACTTTTTTTTTATCTCGATTCATGTGCAAAGAAAACAAGAACCGGTGTGGATTTTACAAGGTGTCATCACACCCAAGTATTTATTTGCAGCTGCAGATATAACTGCTGCAAAACCAACTATACATGTGACTTCTGTTAAGACACTTTTATCAAGCATGTGTTGGTGTGTGTGTGTGTGTGTGTGTGTGTGTGTGTGTGTGTGTGTGTGTGTGTGTTTCAGACTGAACGTTTCATGGTCCTGAGCTCACTCAGCTTCAGCTGTGCAGCTGCTGGTACCTGTTGACCTTGAACGTGAATTTGGAAGGACAGCGGCGTCAAGTCTTTATGCAGCACCGTCTCAGGAAGACGCGAGCAGAACGTCTTCAATATTGCAAGTCACATGTGGTGAAATGCGACTTGGAGTCAGCCTTTCAGCACATTAAAGGATACATATTTAACTGTTTATGATGCTAAGTATTATTGAAGGCAATGTTTGTGCCGCCATCTGTTCCCGGAGTGTGCGTGTGCCTCTTTGTGTGCTTGTACATTCTGTACAGCTTGCGTGTGTTTGTATGTATGTATGCGTGAATTTCTACACAAAAAAAAAACAAGGCTAAGACGGAAAAGTGCAGCCCTGGAAAAGTTCACTAGAGTATGCATGAGTGTGTGTCTTCATTGAACGCCGGTTGGTATGAATGCAATCACACTGCACACACACACACACACACACACACACACTTTTCGCCGCTGAGAAATGCCAGGACATGTCAACATGGCTGCAGAGGACATACGTTCAGTTGAATCAACACTTCAGGACTGCATAACTATGCATGAGAACAAACTAAAGACTGGAATAATGTCGCTGCGACCTGTATCGAAAAAGGCGCCGATGCAGGTGTGAGTGTGTGTGTGTGTCTGAATTGACGCGCGTGTGTGTGTGTGTGTGTTTTATGATGATGAGCTGCCTCAGTGTGTTTCCCGTAGACGGCACCTCAGTGTTTATGCTGTGCTGATGGTCTCCGGGAAAACAAGGGGGAACGAGTGCGGCTTGATATTTACACACAGAAGCCATACCGTCTGGCAATGATGATGGTTCCCTCACGGCTCCAAAAGGCAGCAATAAACCCCGAGAAAGCACCAGCGAGACGGAGCGAGAAATAGACCGGGATATACGGAGTGCAGTCGAAGAAGCCAAAACATGACGGATTAGAAGAGATGCAGGGATTTGGAAAAGGGAGATGGAGGGGGAGAGAGACAAATGACTTCAGTGCTGAGCTGAAACAAGAGAGATGCTCAGTTTAACTAGAGGTCATCTGCTTTCCATCGTCCTCACTGGTGTTTTGGCGTGTTGTAGACGGTTGAACGTGGTATGAGTTATATACACCAGGATTGACAGTTAGGATGCAATGCATGCTGCCAGGTATTCTTTGGTGTATTTTTCCATTTTAGGGCAGAAAGAAAATCAGCTTGCAAAATAAATTTAAAGGAGTACAATTTGACTGAAATGGGAAACAAACAGTTTCTTTTGTGTCACTGCATTTGGCGTGGCAGTGACACAACTATCTCCTCATTGAGTCAACCGGGAGTCTTTAGGATCAACCAAGTCGATGGGCGACTGTGGCTCAGTGGTTCGCATGCCCGCCGTTCAATCAGAGGGTCGGTGATTCGAGTCCCGGCTCCGCTAGTCCATGTCGTTGTGTCCTTGAGCAAGACACTTAACCCCTAATTGCTCCCTGTTGCTGTGTCTACAGTGTATTGAGCAAGAATGTAAGTCGCTTTAGAAAAAATTGTCAGCTAAATGACATCTAACAGTAATAAGTTGAACTTTGGGTATGGATGAAAAATAATAAGAACATTAAAGAAGAGTCCTTTTTCTTTATTTAGAAATCAAGCATGAGTTAGTCGACAGTAAGTAAAGACTGTGACTCTAAACAAGGGAACAACCTCACTATAACCATCACAGCTGCTCTCTTGTGGCGAGAGCTTCTCGTTCTGTTGTCTCACCAACACAGAACTCCTCGCCCATCTTCAAAATCCATTTCACATCAGAGACGACTGCAGCAGTCCGGAAAGTTGGTCTTGAACAATATCCGAGCTGATGTCACCGGCTCTCACCAGCCATCTGTCACACTGGTGGTCCGGCCTCAGCTGGAAGTGAACCGGCGGCGGGTCCAGACCGGCCCGGGCCAAGGCAAAAGGCCCGCCTGGTGGTTATTTAGTGCAGCGTCTCTCTTCACCCCCGCAGCGCCAGCAGCACTGCTGCTACATCCCGCCACCGCTCATCCTTTTGGTCTCCGAGCTTCAGTCGAGCTGCAGCAACGGCAGGTAGCCGGGCACCAGATGGCCGAGGAGACCACCACCCACACACACACACACACACACACGCATCTAGACACACACACATGCGCGCGCAACTTGCACATGCATGCACAATATTTCTTTTCTTTTTTTTTATACTAGGAAACCAGCAGTGAGCACAGACATATGGTATGCTTCTTGCACACACTTGTACAACTACTCACTGCACGTTTTCACACACCCACAGTACTGTTAGCGCCCATGTTTTGTTTTGTTTTTGCATCAATTTAAACTCACTATATTTAGAGGTACGGTTGACGACAGATAGCAGCGGATAACAACAACACGACCCACCGTTTATCCCCACATTCATTCACACCTATTAGCCAATAAGCCAGTGAGAAACAGCACCCCACTGGCTGCAGGTTATTTAAGTCCTGTGGAGGGAACAACCACAAAACAGGGCAGTAACACACCGCAGCAGCCATTTAATGAGCACTTCTACACTTCAAGGACTCCTAATTTTAGCCAGGAAGTCACTTATCCCTGCTGAGCTGACAGGGATGAGACTGACCACAACAAAGGCCAGAGACTGGATTACACTCTTTTGATTTACTGATGAAGAGTTGGCAACTCTGCGCTCATTTGGCTTTTCCTACGTTCATGACAAATATGAGCAATCTTTGAATTGTTAATTATTAGAGTCCGTCTCACGAAAGAGCTATTTAGAGGCGGCTTTCAAGTGTGAAAATGGCGTTTAGGTCTCATGAGGGTTACGTATGAGTGGGGTTTATTCATTTGAACGTTACAATAGATACACGATACCCGATAAACCGACGCGATGTATTACAGACTCACCATTAAATGTTTCACCCGGTGGCACAAAATGCCTCTGCAGTTGCTTCATGTTGCTGCACTGATTGAATTTGCATCCATATGCTTTAAATAGGAAATATATTTTAAAACATACACCTTACAAGTTAAATAAATGGTATGTGGATTGCATGGTTTGTGTTATTCGCTTTGGAACGATGATCGTGTTGCTGTTTGGTTTGTAGAGGAGGAAGTACCGAGAGTTCAAGTGATATCACACACTACATGTGATAAATAGAGAGTAGACTTTATTTATAGAGCCCATTGGTCTCAGGGGGTTTACTAATGTCACTGTCCTTGGAAATGTACTTGGGGTATAAAACGTTAAACACATTAGGAATCGTTTTTTAATAGTGTTAAGTAGCAGAACGTTTAAATATGTGAGCACAGGTGCTTCAAACGTGAACTTAAGCAAATGTTGAAACAACTAACCGACTCAATGTCATTTAAAATGTTACTTACTTTAAAGGTTTCGCTTTAAAGTAAACTATATGAACACACATTCTACGTGATCTTTGAAAAACAATTGTTTTCAATAAATATTCATAAAAAGCTGACACATTTTAACACAGACTTGAGTTGAAAATCTCCTCCTACGCAACAAGAAATAACACCTCATTAGAAGAAGCAATGTATATCTTTATTATGTGCTATGTACATATTTTACAGTATGATACAGCAACAATACACGGTAACGCTACACAGTCCAGATTGCACAGTTTTAGAGTTAGGCCACAGCGGTCGGGTACCGTGGTTATGAGAACAAACACCGGGCGTACAGTAAGTACAGCGTACATCTTTGGCTTCGGGGGGGGGATCACGGGACGCGAGGCGAGAACACAGGGAGCGCTGGCGGGAGACATAACACGAGAGAGAGAGAGAGAGAGAGAGAGGTGTGGAGGATCTGGCAAAGGATTAAGGATGGATTTTCGGGCCGAGAGAGAAGGAAGTAATATATGACATATATTCTTCATGTATGGGGTGGTGTTGTGTTTCTGTTCCAGTTGCTTCACATTTGTCCTTCTATGTTGGTGAAGGAGATTGAATCCTAAACCCCCTGCTGGGCTAAGACTTGCTGGGCCCTAAATCCTGTCAAAAGGTTTCTCCACACGTACACGCGTGTGCGCCTGGACACGATCTGTGCACACAGTGCACATTACATGGAGCGATAACCGGCGGTGAGAGCGAGGGTCTAATTCATTCTCTAATTGGCAGCGTTTCTCCATGTCAACGTGCGGTAAAAGAAAGAAAAAAAAAGAAAAGAAGCAAAACTGTCCTCAATTTGCCGCGGTTGTTCGCGGAGAATCCGACCGCCTCTCCCTCTCCTGATAATACGGAGTCGTCTGTTCTCCTCCCGCCAACGTACAGCCGCTCCAGCTCACGGACAGAATACAGAGAGAAACAGGGGAGACAGAGATTGGATGATAGATAGAGAGCGCGAGAGAAGGGAAGTGACAAGGTGAGAGAGAGAGAGAGAGAGAGAGGAGCCGACAGAAGAGATGGATTCAGCGGGGTCGGCGGGGTGAGGAGATGCTGTAATGATTAGATCTCAGATCCCCTTGAGTCTTCCTCCCGTCCCTCCTGCGCGCACAAAAAATAAAAAGGGTCTGGAAGCGCGCTGGGAGTGGAGGAAGGCCTGCCGTTGTAAATGGCCCCACGCTGTCAGAGTTCATCTGGGAGGAGGAGGAGTGCAGGAGTGGATTACCGGAGTCTGCGATTAGAGAGCGCCTCCTCCGCCTCTCCAGTTCTCCCGAGGCGGGAGGGACTGGATGGCGTCGGCCTCACCTAAAGATGTTGTGACCGTAATGTTGGACTGCTCGGAGACTGCAGACACTTGGGGAAGCAGGAAATATCATCCTGAGGGTCACTGCTAGACAAGAGGGTCCTGGAATATCACCTTTTTTCTCTCGAGAAACTTGTGAGATCTATGTCAATTAAAAAAGTGTTTGTCTATAAGGCGTCTTTGATCCCTCTCAATCCCAGCTGTAAGTCTGAGGCTGGATGCTAAAAGCAGACAGCTCCCCTCCTTATCAGATGATGTCATCGCCTAACTTAAGCAAGTTGGAGGTGACTGGCCTGGAGGAGATGTGTTTAGGATGCTTCCATCTAGTGGTCACTTAACGACACTGTTGATCATTGGGAAGCAGAGGGGACGTCACGATGCAGGAACACATTAATGGGATTCTTTTTGACACATTTCCTCCGTCCAGTATTTAATAAAATGACTGTGAAAAAACACCCCTATTGTCGTACATATGATAATGGCTTGGAGTGGCAGGGCTGTCAGGGGGTTATTAAGGAGTTTCAAACATAATGGCTCCATTAAGTGCATACAAAAGCATATCTTTTACCATACATTCATACTTCGATTCCCAGTGGCATGGACACAATGAAGACATGACAGGGGAGGATGAAAGCTTTGAATGGAGGCGATGGGAGCGTTAGCAGAGGCCAGCCACACAATGTGGCCACACAGTTATACTTCTCTGTTCGCTGTGAAAGTTCTGGCTTCATTCAGTGTGTGATACATGCTTTCACTTAAGGTGTCAGCGAGAGAATGGAGAATCTTAGTCAACGAGCCCAACGTGTGTTTCAGTGACAGATATTGCATTTTATGTGTGCTGCGTTATTAGCTTCTCTGCGCGGAAAAGAGATGGATGTCTTTTTCTTCTTCTTTTGAATGCCATGCTGAGGCGGGCATGTGAGAGTACTTGAGGCGCGAGGGGGGAACATGAGAACCACAGCCGGAGAACAGCTTCGAAGAAGGGAAGACATTCAAGAACTAGACCGAAAGGGGCTTGCCTGCCTTCTGCTCGTTGTGTGGACAAGAGCTCACAAAACACACACATTCAATTAACAAAATCAATATGTACATATTTGAAACATGTAAGTGACATGTAGTTTGTTCCCCTCTCTCTCTCCATGAGAGACAGAATATACGTCCTGGCGGAGATTAAAACGCCGCCGCACAAAGCCGAGCGCCGGGGATTTTCTGGGTCTCACCTCCAGACACACGTTCTGTACACGCCACACTGTACTTCTCACTTCGGCTGTGACGCATAATGACGCGTGGTAACATCGCGAGTGTGTTGCGCATGTTGGTATTTATTCCCCTCAAATGTGGGAAAATCCTCTTTCACCGTGGATTAAGCAGACAGTGTGCATAACGTATACGGGGGGTGAGAGGAAAAACACTTAGCGGGGAGATAAGTGGGAAAAAGGTTTCTGCTGTGTGTGTGTGTGTTATTACATAAATCAATTCTAAATGAAATGTTTCTTCCCTAAATAAAGCCCCGAAATTGCAAGTGTTTCGGCACAAATTGTCCTCGAGTGTGGAAAAAAGAAGCCCCAGCTAAAATAACAGATTTAGTGAAAGACTCACAGCAGAACTTTTCACCTGCTTCTCTTTTCTCTTGGTGTGAAGGGGACAGGTGGCTTCTAGGTAGTGCGGCTTGTTCCCCCGACAAGCCGCTAATGCCTCCGATAAGATAAACCCTGGGCGAATGGGCTCCTGTCGACAGAGCTGCCACCGATAAGAGCAGAGGATCGCTAACGGCCAAGACAACTGAAAACATGAGAGGCCGGGCCGGAGATAAAGAATGTAGGAGGTGGGAGGAAAACAGGAACAACAGCGATCAATTGCTGGCACTGCGCAGCGATGCTATCCGACGCCATCCCTCTCCTCCATCTCCTGTAAGAGCGCGTGTGAGGCGATCATAATCTGAAGGGGAGGAGAGGTGGGTGGTGTGTGTGTGTACGGAGTGTGTGTGTGTGTGTGTGTGTGTGAATCTGGGTCATCAAGTCATCAATAACCACCTGCATTAGTGGAAGCAACACACAGGCAAGGTCAAAACTAACTGAAATCCCTTCAGAGAGAGATGGGGATGAAAGGAGGAAAAAAAAGCAGTAGAGTGTGGATCTTTTCCGGCTCAGATGACTCTATTCTCACAGGGAGTGGTAGGGAGGATGGATGGATGGATGGATGGATGGGTGGGTGGATGGATGGGTGGGTGGGTGGATGGAGGCGTGGCATTTGAGAATCTATTTTTTGACAGACAGGCGACGGCAGACTCGGCCAGCAGAAACAGGTGGGAGTTTGGGTGGGGGGCTGGTGCAGAGACAGACAGGGTGAATTATGGATGGAGGGATGAAGTTGGGGAGGGAGGAGGGGATGTCTGGCGAGGGCTTGTGCCCCGCTGACAGGCAAGCTGCTACTTGGGTGGAGTCACTTAGCCGCACAGAGTCAACCAGAATTGATGGGGCATCTTCTCGTCTGCAGCGTACTGGAGTCCTCTTCAGCTCCCAGAAGGCATCTGGAATGGTCGTCGGCAACAGGACTCCGCCGAGGAGAGCGGAGCCGCCTGCTTCGCTCGGGAAAGTAACACTTGGGCGAGCAGCGGTGCAGAAGCTCAGTCTGTGTGTCACTGTTACGTTCACAGTTTGCTTACTCCACTGCTGCCGCTCTTCCTTTGTCTTGATCTTCTCCCCTTGTGGAACCGTTCACTCCTCACCCTCCTCTACGTACGTGGAGGGGAACCAGCCGACCTGATGGGGGTGGAGGGGGGGGAAAAGGGAATAAGTAATCATGGCGGTAACTCGTGGTGTTCTCATTTAGCATTTTCTATTTCAGATAGTGATTCCATACATGTCCGCTGGAACATGTGTTGCTCATGATTTGCATTGTTGGCTAAATTAATATGATAAGTCGGGCTTTAATTTTTGAAAACGCATCACTAATTTATATTAAAAAATAATTAAAATTGGGCAAATTATTCTTTAACCTCTAAAGCATCTCCCACATGTCCAAAGCATGGCACCTGAGCTGAACAAAATGTTCTTTAACTAGGCAGATTCAGTCTGATTAAATGTCCATGTCAATAAAGAGAATACATCATTCCAGTTATTATCTCCACCAGGTGATTATGTCTGTGTGTGGTGTGTGTGTGTGTGTGTGTGTGTGTGTGTGTGTGTGTTAGGGTGCACATATCTGTGTCTGTCTCTCCTGGGCTAGTCCCATCCTACTGGACTCATCGTGTGCTCATTCAGAACTGTGAGTTCCTCGGTAAGACACTCGCATTGACAACCGTCACCGAGCAAATGACAAAGTGAACAAGCAAATAACCGCAGTGCGTCGTCGAAATGTCAACGGGAGGAGAGCTAGTTAGCTGTTAGCAGCCGGTCCTACGCTAACTCTTCATTCTGGCTAACAGAGCTAACTGATAACTAGTAACTCAGCACACGGCAGGACTGACTGAGGTGTTAAACAGTCAGCATGAGGAGTTAACCGCAGAGAGCTGCGTGTATCTCAAGGAGAGCTTGTCGGTTTTGCGGTTGGCGTGTGAGTGAAAACATGACGATCTGACAGTCCCTGCAGCAGCAGTCGTTGCAGACACACCTGGTGGAGAGCTGCCGTCCGAGTGGACTTTTCCAGTTCATGAATATCATTCCATGCTGGCAGTCATTTTGTACAATTTCGAAAAAAAAAAAGCCAAATTATTATACACATATTTGGATTGCTGATATTTTGTGCCAGTCTCTTTTTTGTTGCCGTTTCGACCATTTCCATGATAATAAGAACCGGGTATTACGTCGAGCTGAATTGAAAGGTTTCAGCGAGGGCTTTTCCAATCAGCCCGTTTCCCCCTCAGCCAGCAGGAGCAATTGTCTTTACCGGTTGGAAGCTCTAAAGAGACTCTAACAGCTCTCGACAGACTCGAGGCGATAAAGAGTTTAGTTTTCACCAGAGTGGCATCAAGCACACATCAGACTTAGTTAAAGAGAAAAGCTTCTTCATTTACAACAGCTGTTTACAAAACACACTCACGGCCCAGACACATTACCGAGGGCTGCAGCGCACACACACACACACACACACACACACACACAAATACATACATACACACGCAGGCTGAATTTGTCACTCAATCTATCACTCTCCGCCAAGCTAAAATGCAATGCAAGCGAGTGGGAGTCGGTACATATCCCTGCATTTAGAAACAGGCCTTTTCTCAACGCTGCATGCTTGATTATAAAGTCCTTTTGGCTTTGCGTAGGGAGGGGGAAAGTGTGCATGTAAGACAGCACAAGAGCTTTCAAGTACGGGTACACAGGCATGTTGGAAAGGCAAGTGTGTCCATGACGGACTGAAGATGAAACGGACTAAATCTGAGTTGTTTTTTCCAAGTAAATATAGGCAAGAATATCTGCCAGATATTACTTCTTCAAAGAGGTCGCTACCTAAAATTAAATTTAAGCATTTAACAGCCAGGATGAACAAACACAACTATCTGAGTTAACTTTCTACCGTGATGAAGTACCACAGACGGTGTACATGAAAGCTACATATATATACACAATGAAGATAAATGGAAAAAGGGCAGCAACAACAACAAACAAACAAAAGGGCTTTTTGAGGCTTTGGGCCCGAGTGGATAACCTGAAAGTCGATATCAGAGCTCAGAAAACACCATTTCCCCCCTCTGGATTTGGTGATGGGAGGCTGCGTTTCATTGGCATCGCAAGGCGGCCTCTTACCCTGCTGTTGACCTCGCCCCTCCACCAGCCGTTGGCTCCCGACTTTGTGTAGATCTTCACCACGTCGCCCTCCTGCAGCGAGAGCTCCCGAGTGTCTCGAGAGCTGAAGTCGTACCGCGCGATCGCCACGCCGATCACTTTCGGAGTGAACACTGGAAAGAAAGAGAGAGAGAGAGATTCATAAAATACCAGATCTGAAGTGAATTCAAGGTTCTAGACGATGCGTTTGAAAGACATAAAAACAAAAACATCAGCTGCAGTGACAACACGTGGACACACACCAGACACACAGATGACATGGGTGGTCGTTTTTCTATCACCACGAAAAACCTCTCGCCATCTTTCTCCTCTCTTTCTCCTCTGCTTAGGAATTGTCACAAAAATCTGCGATCTCCGTTTTGTTTTCCTGGCTCACGCTCCACAGTCTTGTGACGCTGCGGTGACTTCCTGTTCAAATTGACTGCCTTTAAATTGTACGGCACTACAAATGTCTCCCAGGAACCTAGCGCTCGAAAAGGTGTTGCCTGGTTTAAATGTAATTTTAAGTGAAATGAGCCACAGAGGAACTCCTTTGCCGTTCGTTTGCTCGTAATTTGGCAGGTAATCTGACAGACAACAAGAATCAGACATGTGTCGGCACAACCTGCGCGTGTGATTTATTGTATATTCACTAAAAAAGAAGTGTGGCCCCTACAAGTTGTTGTCGTTGTGTAGTGCACTGCTTTAGCTGAGGCCGGCGTGCTGACAGCAGTGTGTGTGTGCGACTACACATGCTGTCGAGGAGACGGCAGTACGAGAGACAGCAGTGGAGACGGTTAGCTAGTTACCTCTGCTCCTTCCCACCCTGCCGGCTTCCTACCTTCTCCAGACACTGACTGGTGGGTCGGACTGGGCTAAGCTGACAGGTGGAAATGGAACGTCAGACCTCTACAACCTGGCCGTGGGGAGAGAATATCTAATATAGAGGAGCTCTGTGTATTTGGACACCTGCACCTTTTACTTTGACGGACACACACACACTCACACACACAGGCAAACACACATCAAACTCAGACACATACGTCTCTGAAAACACCTTGAGCCCCCCCCCCCCCCCCCCCCCCCTCCTCCTTTGTTTTCTCAGCAGCTTCTGCCTCGCGCTCCGATATCCACATGCAGAAATGCCAACACTCACAATAACGTGCATTACAGAAACAAACAGTCCCTGCTCTCCACATGTATGCGCACACAAGTACGGAGGAGGTGAGATGGTGCGACGGGAAGCCGGGGCGGCAGAGAATCAGACGATGATGTGAATGCACTGAGCTACAGCCAGCATGCTAAGCAGCCTTCAACATGAAAGGAGAGAGAGACAGAGAGAGAGAGAGAGAGAGAGAGAGAGAGAGAGAGAGAGAGAGGGAGAGAGAGAGAGAGAGAGAGAGAGAGAGATACAGTGTTTTGATAGGTAGACAGAGAGAGAGAAGCGATACCTGTACCTGACCAGAAGGGAGCAGAGGAAGGAGGTACAAAGCTGTAGCCGGCAGGAGTTACAAAAGAGAGGCCGCAGAGCAATGGGGCTATGGCAGGGCAGGCCAGGCAGAGGGCGACGCGAGAGGAGGGTGGAGAGGGAGAGGGGGAGGGGGTAGAAGGAGAGAGAAGCAAAGGAGAACAAAATAAAACATGGTTTTTAAAATCCCGACTCTGAAGCGCGTGTTACTTCATCTCCGCAGCCACCGTGAGCAGTTCTTTCTCTTATGGTTAATTCATACGCTGTTTGGCCTTACGGGGGCACTGTAATTAGTTATCTAAAAGTTTCATTCAAAGATGAGTGATCAAACCCTCTGCCGGGGTATGAAGTTTCAACGCTCAGAATGAAAACAGAACTCATGTTATTGAAAGGTTCGTACTTCTGGATCTACAAAACCTGGCTGTTACACACGTACATGGTTCCTCTCATCAAAAACACTCAAAGCATTGAAGGGGTTTCTCACAAATGTCCTTTTTTTTAATTAAAACTCTAAAAGTGGATTGCACATTTTGAGTTCTGGTGTTGTTAACAATAAATTCAAGGTCAAACATTGAAGGTCCATTTACGCGTCACCGCTGAGATTTTGTGAAAAATGAAACGGGAAGTGATGACACGTCTTGTTCCCAGTTTGCCGAACGGAAGTCTGCGTCATGAACTACTGACGACAGCGTCACTTGTGCATTTCATTGGGAGGAACATGAGGTGTCTCACAATTACAGCATCGGGGATACATCTCTGTTTGCATATTTATAAAGACAATCATCCAGCTGGAGTGCAGCCACAACTGCAGACACACACACACACACTCCCTCTGACCGACTTAACTTGATAACTTTTAAGACTATGACATTGCTTTATTTCATATTACTTTATTAAATAATACTTTCTATGATATCCTAATTGTTTTTCCACGTCACCTTTTTGAAGCTCACATGTGCAAAATGCAGATCGCTCTGCTTTTGGAGGACTAACTGTGCTTTTACCTCTCAAACAACTCCAGCTATAACCCACCGGAGGCCCACTGCTTTTGTATTTCTATCTCTCATCTGACTCCAACAATGTCTGAGCGTTGGCCGTGTTGGGGCCTTGCTCTGGGGAATAGAAGTGTTATATATTTGAGTCCACTGGGTTATTTTGTGTTGTCAACATGTAAAGTATGGTGCAAGGAAAGCTGATAGAAGATGCTCATGCTGTGAAGGCGTTGATCAGTAGAAACAGACTAGACAGAGTACATTCATACAGGTCGTCGGCTAAATTGAAATGTCATTGAATGATTTTGTGTAGAGAAGTTGAACCGGGGTGAACAAAACATCCCATTTCCGATACAGGCAATGTAAAATACATTATATAGACTGATGCAGGAGTCAGGAGGTGAAGGTATTGGCTGATTACAACCACGGATGGATTACTGAAGGAGATGACTGAGCCCAGTGGCCCGGGTCTCTGTATGAAGTGACTTTTAACATTTCCTGTTGGCAAATCAATCAAACAACAAGACCACAGATGCGAAATGAAGGACACACAATGGAAACACGAGCCCGCAGACACTCAAGAGACAAACAAGGACAACACGGACAATCAAAACAGCCCGAAAGAGCAAATCAAACACAAAGACGTCCATGGCGGTGGGCTATTTGGAAGTACACATGGAACTAATAATTCAGACATATTTTAAGTTGCTTATTTGGCTATTATTTATTACCCTGAATTAAGATGCAATTAATACAGTTTACTATTGTCAAGAACCTGTGCTTTTAAATCTCACATTTGTATTCATTTGACAAATACACCCTCCCCTCCCTCTCGCTCGCTCCTCCGCCCCTTATTTCTGCCACCAAGAATAGAAAATCTAATCCCCACCATGCCAGACGGATGCCCAAACTTTATGAAAAATGTGCCGCTCCCAACAATACCGCTGGCAAGTTGACTGTCCTGGTTTATTGATATGCTGAAAGGAGAGCAGAGCTCCAGTGGTTTTTAAAATGAATACTAATCAGCGCACTGAGAGACAGCTCAGCAACCCCTAATGGTGTCGAGGTACAAGCAATATGAAGAGGGATCGCCCTCCACTTCAAACAGCCACCAAAACACCAGCTGCATTTTACATGCTTCCCTTTCGCACTGATTTGTGTAACACTCTGGAATACACAATATGGAGCTGGCTGACTAATAGAGGCGACTGATATCGAGGACACACACACACACACACACACACACACACACACACGCACGCATTGTAGACGACGAGCTAAAATCCAATCAGCAGCCCAGAGTCTCACACACGACGTCGGCTGAGATTGTTCCATGCACACAAAGTCATTTATGCTTCGGCTTCACTGGTATTGTTGCTGCCGTATTTAATGTATTGGTAAAAAAAAAAGAAGAAAAAACTTAATCAATCCGTTTTTCCTTGCGCAAAACTGTCCAAAAACACATGAAACAAAGCCTCAACATTAATTAGCAGCCTTCCAGCAGCGCTCGTGGAGGATGGAAATCAAAACAAAAGAGTCATTTAGAAGTGAAAGAGAGAACCCGAAATCTGCACACCAGGAGGAAGAGGATGCTGCTCAGGAGGAAGACGACCACACCGGAGCAAAACTCATTTGGATTGAAGCTGTCTGGACTTGTGTTTTGAAGCAACAGGCCTCGTCTCGCACTCCCAACCAGCTCTGTACAATCTGTTCACATTTCTCTCACCTCGGATTGTGATTGTCAGGTTTTTTTCTTCCTCTTCTTTTCTCTTTCCCCCCATTGCACGCAGTGGCACACAGGGTTCAAAGGAAATCTCATTTTGCCACTGATTGTGGCAGTCATACTATTCCATTAAGCAGCTGATGGGCAGTGTTGCTTTGGCAGGCTGACAAACTGGTAAACACCTTCTTTCTTCTGGCTTTGCTTGAGACGTTCAGCTTGTGTGGGGCCAACAGCACTTTCTACTTCAGCGTTTACACCTCTCTTGATGTTTTCTTTTTATATAAACTGGGGATAACTGACAATATCGCCCAAGCCAATAAAACCAAGGATATAAATCATTTGACATTTCTTTCCCTCTTTGTTTTGAAAGACTTTTCATCACCAAACTAAAGTAGAATAACTATTGTTTTTGTCAGAGAAATGTCTATATTCACTCAGTAATTGGCCCTTTGACAATACTCTGCTGTTCCACCTGTTTCTTCACCTTAAACCCAAACATCATCTCACTAAAACTCCCTTTCAAAGGAACACACTGTACATGTGTTACCGTCTCCCTGGATGCCGTGTACTCAAAACATCAGTCCTGATAAATAGCGTGCCTCACACCTTGAGTGCTGAGAGAAATCCAGTTAGCGAGGGTAATGACGGACAAAAAAACCAGCGGCGCGCATAAATAATCACCAGCGCGGTTCTGCTCCTCAGACTGTGTTGGTGACAGCAGCTGTTTTTGTCTTGAGGTGCTGCCAGGTTTGTTCCAAACCGAGCAAACGGCTCATTCTTACACAGGGAGGAAAATATCACACCGCGAAGATCTTCACCCCCAACAAACTGCCAGACAGCACACAACAACATCGACAAGAACAAAAAAGTTGCGCGCAACTTCTCGAGGCGCGGCTGCGAACAAATGCCGGAGCGTCTGAAGTGTAAAATGATTGCAGCGGTTGACAGCTGAATTATAGCAGGAATCTGCTGGTGATTCAAGAATACGTTCAAATCAATGTGCCTGTAACTCAGTACAGGCAGTGCATACGTCTTCAAGTCATGTTGTGATAGTCATTAAAATATGGATGTTATTGCTGTTTTACATGGTTCAAACTTCACATCATGTTGTGTTAATGTTTGAAAAATGATTTAGATTAACAAGACAACGTATACACTAACTCACATCATTAATTAATGAAATTACTGTTTAAAAAAAACCCCGAATGACCAGATATCTAAGAAATTATATATGCTACAGAGTCACTTAAAACAACTAATTATACTTTTGCATTAAAATATTTATAAACTGTTGCATTATATATATATATATATATATATATATATATATTGGTATTTTATGTAACACCCAGAGAGATATGACTGTAACTCAGATTATAAATGTTCTTGACTTTCACTTGTTGAAGGTTCTGCCAGATTATCGCTCTCTCCTCTGCAACTCCAATCGAATATGATCTTCAGTAAACGTCCGGAGAGTTATCGAATCTAAAACGTGCTTCGTGGATTCTCCAACCACCATTTGACAGTTCTGTAAAAACCCATCAACGTCAGAGCGAGACCAGACCGCTTTCAACAACAAATGGCTCCTTCGCTCTTTTAAGTCTGTAAAGATGCTGCCAAGTGAATTAAAGCGCGTGTTGGAGAGCTGGAAAGGATGAATAATAAGGAAACAGGAAAGGGGGAGAGGTGGGAGGAATCGGCAGAGCCAGTGACGGCAGCCTGTTGCAGGTTGAAACAAACACTAATAACAATGAGCAGCGGCAGATCACAGACAAACTAATATTTAGCAAACTGAATATCTTTAGGGTATGGACCTGGTGGTCCAGAATTTGAAGACAAAGTCGTGAAAAAAGGATTAAAAGATTACTCAAAGAAGAAAATGAGATGATAACAATAGATGGACCCACTCATCAAAACATGGCTCAGGAGAGCAACGAGTGGTCAAAGACTCCACAATGCAATGTGACTCAGCTCCTGAACACACTTTAGCAGTAGTTGTACTTTATCATTTGATTATTTTTGTAATATAAATGTCTTTTTTGTCAGTAGTTTGTTGTTGTTGTTGTTGTTGTTGTATTGTCCGGTTGGTGCGTTATGACTTGCTGCCATCACTGCATACAAGTGTTTTAGTGTTGGACTGTTTCTTTTCTTGGTGACTCTTTAGATTTACTCACTGTTGCTACCCGACCGGTTGAGGCGGTGCATGGCGGCGTTCTCCGGTTCCTGGTAGGGAAACTTCAGTGTGGTGTCCAGACTCCTAAATCCTTCTCTCAAGGAGTGGTGCTTGTAGTACTCAATCAGCTCCTAGACACACACACACACACGCACACGCACACACACACACACACACACACACACACACGCACACACACAGAGACATTGAAATAAGTACGCTGTATATGCAGTCATTTGCCTTTCTGTTTAATGCATGTGACATTTATTTTGAAAATCACTTTGTAAAACACCATAAATCACCCATGTTTGTGTTTTTTTAGCTCTTTTGAGAGAAGGAAATCGATAATTTGCAAACCAAGAAAGATTCTGCTTGAAAAGTGAATGTTATTTTTGACACTGTACCGAACACTTTTAACCTGCTGTAGATGTGAAAAAACTCAGATCAGGTTTTCTGAATCTATTAAATGCTGTGAAAATCGTATGCTAACAAGATACTGTTTCTCAGATTTTACACTCCAACACCTGTTATTAGCAAATCTGAGAAAAATAGTGTGCCGGCATGAAGAAAGCTGGTGAACCTTTCCAAAATGCACTGGCCTTATCTATAATGCTGAAACCCTCAGGCCAGTATAAACACGTCTCTAATCATGGCTATTTTTGTGCACACTGCTAAAATAAAATTCAGGTTTTGACACTTCATTAAGCGAACACGATGATTTATTTATGAATTGCAGTGGTGGAATTAGAAAAAAAATAAAAGAGGCTGAAACAACTCACTAATATGCTCCTGAACTTCTTGTTCTCTGCGATGTAGAAGCAGCCGTCCTTTGTCAGGATCTTTATGTGCTTCACGTCGTTGTTGTACCTGTGGGCCATTGAATAAGTTATGAGTCTAATTTCCGTCTCTGATCACCGCCATCGATCGGGGGCCGGCCCTCTGGCCCATGCGGAGCGCGCGGCCCCGCGCTGTAAAGCATGGGGTCCCAAAGGTTTGTGACACATGAATGATAGGTGGTCAGAAAAATGTGTGTAAGCGCCCCCCCCCCCACACACACACACACTCTGGTGTTGGCAACAACAGGGTGGCTGATGGGACTCTGTGGCTTCAGGAGTAAAAGCTTTGGTCAGACTGCACAAAGGATGACTCTTCAGTGATGCTGAAGACTATTCCTCTGATAAAGTTGAGGATCAACTGCTTGAACCTGTTGAAAATATTCTCAAACCAACGAGCATCAACTCCTTAAAAAATTAATTATAAAGGGAGCAGAGGATAATTAAACCCCGATCTGAACCAAACTGAAATTCCCTTCTTCCTCTGAAGGCCCAACCCCGCCCAGTGAGAACGTGTACTGGACTCATACTGGTCATGGGTCAGGTCTCGGACACGAGGATGTCTAGATTTCAAAAACAAAAAAATAGTCTCATATTTTATGCATAATGTTATTTTTTTTTGCCAAGGTATATGAAAGAAATTCAATAGCACCCTCATATGCGCCTGCTCTGTAATAGTTTTGGAGCATTTCTATTGCCTCTCAACAGTCTACATGACGACAGCTGAGCAGGCGGCCCCGAGCCAATCAGTGGGGCGCGCTCACATGCATAAACATACACTAATGCTTTGCCAACAGCGCTCAGATGACAGCACACACAGAGGGACGGTGACGTCATTCTCCACTCAGGTGGACGGTACTCCTGTATCGTATCTGCTGCTGTATTGTGCTCTGCATTTTTTCAAACTATATTATGGTGCAAAACTGAAAAAAGTTGACAAATTAAACTTTCTGAAACAAACGGGCTGATTAGTGAGCATTAGAGCTGCTTTTAATTGTACCTCGTAATAGTTTTTTGTTCACCTTTGGACAGAGTTAAGCTCACTCGTTCTTCCTGGTAGTCATGAATGTTATCAATCTCGCTCTCTGCAAGACAGCAATCGAGTGCATTTCCCAATAACATTGAACATTTCCTTGAACGGAACAAGGCCAAGCTGTTGGAAATGTAACGACATGAAGATATCCTCTCCGCTGCGTGTGGCCAGAGCTCTCCACAGTCAGTTCAAAGGCTGCAGAACTGGGGTCTCTTGGCTATTTGGACACAATCATCCAAACAATCTTCTGCCAGCTCTACTCTGAGAAGCAGACATCGAAGGAGAGGGCAGGGGGCATTTCCATCGTTTTAAATGTTGTTTCTTTCTACTCTGCCTCTCTCTTTAATGGGAGGTTTAAATAACCTTGAATAGTCTTACAGTTGTTCCCGGCTTTTTTCAGACCGCCGCCGTCTGTCTGCACACAAGCAATTAAGACTTTAGCGCAGAAGGAACTTGAAGGCACTGAAAGCGGCCCATTGAGGAAACAAATGAAGGATGCTGAAAAAACAGTTGCATGGGTTTAAAGGAATGTTTTTCGTCCGTCTCTTCACCGCCTGCGCGTTCGCCGACGCCATTTATCTCACGCGAAGAGATACGTTTCAAACAACGACGAGGTTGCTAACACCCCAAGGTTCTGCAATGTGCTTTGTTGTTTGATAAACATGGCTTTTAAGACCAAACTTTTAAGACCCTGCTCCGTGACTAGCATCTGGTTGGGTCAGATTCACACACATCACCGTGGCACACCAAAGCCTGAAAGCAAATCGTCCTGCAGAGGAGCTATAAATGGGTCTGTCAAACTGTGTTGTTTAGCCGGGAGTTACGTCTGGTCAATAGTGTGGTTTGGCTCAAGGCATCGGATGAATCGAGCAGGCAGAGCAGCCGCAGACGGACAGAAACGTCACCTTACAGACAAACAATACAATCTGATCACTGGTGAGAGCCAGACCGGACCAGACCACTCCTCTGAAGAGTGCAACTTGTGACTCATTTTCATTCACATTTCATTTAAAGCAATAACATCCAAGAAATGTAGTTGCGTTCAGAGAGGGACAGCGACACTGCGTGAGGTTCCTGAATGACTTAACAGGAGTGTCAGACTTACTTTATACTGACGGCGTACTCTGTGTACTCTTTGCTGCGATGGCGGACCAGGTAGGTGCTGTTGACCCTGTTGATGAGCTCTGCCTCTGCCTGGAGCCGCTCCATGGGCCCCGCAAACCTACAACACGCCGGCCGGAAAGAAGACAAGTTGTTGACCGGAAAGAACAAGTCAATTGTATGCACACAATCTGTGTGCTGGCAGTTACAGTTGCGTACACTTCCAGGTCAGAGATGCCTCGTGTTGCTGTGACATATGTGTGTGTGTGCGTGTGTGTGTGTGTGTGTGTCAAGACTTGACTGGGCCAAAATGACTTCCAAGCCTGTAGCGTGTTTGGATATGTAAATGTACATCTTCATCTGCTGTTTTTTGCTCTCGCCAATAAAACTCTTTCCAGCGTGAGTAAAGACTTTAACCTTCTTTAAGCGATACATTCGGACTGAGACAGCTGTTTTGTGGACATACCAGGCCTGAGAGGAGTAGTCGACGGGCTTTGGGACCTGGAGCAAAGAGCAAAAGTGTGTTGTTGTTATTTTTCATGTAGCTTCAACTCATGCAGGCTGAATACCACGTGCACCCTCACAGTTAAGTACTTGGCGCCAGTTCCACAGGACTGTTTTCGCAGCTGATGTTTTGCCCTCCAATAAAAATAAAAGAAAACCTGTACAACGCCAATAAAACAGCTTATCGCTCTTCTTATCTTTGAGAAAAGTGTCGACATGGTGATAATGGTTTGTTATCTACGGGGCGGCTCGTATTCCTGCAGCAGCTGGACAGAGTGAATTTCATTTCATCAAATGGAACATGACAATACAGTAGTCCGGAGATTTATAAGAGGAAGAAAAACAAGAATTGGAAATGCAGTTAAGCCAGCGAAGACAACGCAAACCACTATTCCTTCTCCTCAGCTCTCCAGTCCAGTTTGTACTGCTTGTTCCTCCGCAGACATTGTTTTCTCCTTTGCTTCTGAATGATGAAGTGAACCAGACAGTAAAGCACTTTTATCTCGTAAGACAACACATGTTCCTTGTGCGCAGAACATAAAGACCCGGGGGCTGTGTTCTTCTTCTCATGCCAGGTAAAATAGCTTACCTCCCCTTCACAAATCCCTAAACATCCTCACTTCACTGGCCTGCTAGTAAAAACATGTAGCCAAAGACAAGCTGCTGCAACAGGCCCCGACGTAGTGAAGGAAATGCTGCTTACGCATGGGCAAGGCTTCACGGCGTCGCTTGGAAAGAAGCCAACCTCTTTCGTCGTCAGGCTCTTGCCCTGGAAACACAGAGAGATAATTGTGTTATGTACTGTACATCTGGCTGACTGTCTGTCTCCATTATTCAGAAACAATTAGCTGGCGACACAGAGAGCGGTGTAAATTTACAGCCCCAGTTAACCATTTGCTGAAATAATGGCTGGCAGGAAGACGGGAAGAGGAAGAGTTCCTTATTCCTCCCGTGGTGAGGACTCTTTAAGTTCACTTCGATTAATCAACAATGAGGAAACAGTCAGTAAAAACAGGGAGGCTGTCGTGCAGTTCTCGTCTGTGGGTTGATGCTGCCGCGTTTGTTCTGTGCAAGGCAAGATATTTGATTCATGTGGGAGAATAATCTAGTCATGGATTCTGCAGCTAAAAAGAAATTGAGGCTTTATCTTTTTTCAGATTAAGAGTTTTGCGCGTCTGCAGACGGCCGTTGCAGTTCAAACTTGAGCAGGAGTAGATGCACAGCGCCGCACGCATGTAGTGTCTGTTTATATACTCAATTTTCTGATGCTGTATTAAAAATGTCACATCTTCACTTTACAAGTCCATAACCCCCTTTTCCTACACAATGCATGACTTCTATTTGATTGCGATGTGTAAGTGAGCATGTGTCTGGATCAATTCTAGTGCTTTTTGTTGAACAATCGGCCATGTTAATGTATGAAGAGACACCAGTCAGCCTTACTGACAATTAGCCAATAATATAACTTGTTCTATGATGATTATTTAATACAATAACTCTTTTAAAGCATAGGAGAGCTATTTCAATTTCCATTACATAATCCCAATGTAAAGTCTATGAGCCGAGCAGGAGTTTAAAAAAAAAGGCTGATGTTTTGCATGGATTAGTTGTAGCCAATTGGACTTTAAAAGGCATACAAAATAAAATGTAAATACTTTTAAATGTATTTGTTTTATATGGTTTTCAACAGCAGCTTCAGCACCATCAGGCTTTACAAAAGCTGCCTGTTGACTGTCACACTGCTCTGATGTTTCCAGGGATCCTGGGGGTTAGAGGGTGTTTGATCACAGGTGATGGAGGGATTGATCTGTGTGTGTTCATCCATTAACTGGGAGGCACACGTAGCACACAACAGGCTAAGCCCATTTTGATGGTTTTGAGGCCGCCATCCCGTCCCTGCTACCTCGGGACAATTTATCGGCCTTTGTGGAAAGCTCTGCTCTCTGCTGCCTCCGTGCTAACAGTGTGATAATGAGCGTGGCTGCTAACACTGACAGAGTAAACAGATGGTTGCTTTTGAATGAAATGAAATTACAGTGATCGATTCCATTTTTCCACGCATCCCCCGGAACAGAAATGATTATGGTCTGCTGGCTACAAAGGTGATGGATATTGAATGTTTGCTGACTGCGGGGCTGCAGCCTCCTCCAGTTAAGCTTTTGTTCAGGGTTAATTTGATTCTTTATCTATTTCATCTGTTTTGTATTTAGTGCTATGAGATTGGTTGGTTTCCTCATTACATGTCTGATTATAAAACAATAGTACAGTAGTTCATGTCGATATGCACGGCCCTTTTCAGACCTCATGCAGGTGAAATCCCATTATAATTACGAAGACTTTGATTCGGCCTCTGAAACACACACACGCACCCACACATACACAACAAGTCATCAAAATCTCTGTAAAACAGCTCCTCTCATCCTGTGTTGACGTTCAAATCCCACGTGTTGTCACAATGTTATGTGACACAAACAACATGTTCCAGTGTGTTGAACGTTTTACTTCCTTAAAGCGAGCGCTCAGCTGTGTGTATAATTATCTCTGAGTGTGAACACCTTAAAAGGAATTAGATTGTCTCATGCAGATTATTGGTGAGAAGCATCCACATAAACTGTGTTATCTTCAGCCAGAGACACAACAGGAATGTTATTTTGACGAGGCAGGTACAACATGGCCAACTTAAAGTAAGATGTCTCCCTTGAAATATCCTCAGCTCATGAGGAAGTTGATACACGGGGCCTTAGAGCAAAATCCATGTAATAATGAGCGGACTATGCAGACGATACCAGATATGGTTTATAATAAAAAAGGCAGAGCTGACCGACATCATTCGAACCCTGTTGCGGAATATGAGGTCAGAACGAGGGTTAGATGCTTTGACAGTGGAGGAAATGAGAGATTTAAATACACTCTGCCCATTTTTTTTTTTTTTTGGTGTGTTGTGAAAGACTTGATTAAGAGCGGGACCTCTGACCTGCCACCAGGGGCTGTGAAGGTCGGCGCAGATTAATTCGATGATGTCACCCGTCTGGATGCTGAGCGCTGGACCGGACGCTGGGCTCGGCACACCGAAGTAGTTCCTGATGACCAGCATCTTGGGCCGACCTGCAAGAGGGACACAGTTAGCTCCAGCGTGCCGGTTGGGCCTTAAACTGATCGTCACTGTGACTGAAACCACGCTCCTTATTTTCTTGTTTGCTCATATATCACTGAAAGCCTGCTTTACAGAACATTTCCAGATTAATGGAGTGATGCAAAGAGACATCCAAAGTCCCCTCTGTCAAAACCTTTGACTGCAATATGTCACGAAAATGAAACAAGAATTTCGAACAAAGAGAATGCCTCATTTGCATATTTCAAATACATCAAAAATAACTTGAATTTTTGAAAATACATGTCCCTCATGTAAATCATTAACTGATTAAATGTATTGTTTGGCCTCAGGTCTAAAAGTGCATGTTTGCCATTCTTAAAGTGTCTTTGCTCTAATAAAGTATTGTCCAGTCCCAGAGGAGCTGGTAATGAGAGGGAGTACACATGTGTAAACACACACACACACACACACACACACACACACACACACACACACACACACACACACACACACACACACACACCCCTTGTCACCAGTGTACTGCCCTTGCACATCATTTGGACCCATTATCATATTACAGATAAGCACCAGTGCTCTCTGGTGCTTGGCTGGTTATCAGGTCCTCAGATAGGAGATAAGCAGTGAGTGACACCGTTTACTGCTGTGCGATGTTTTCTGGCCTGCTGGAGTCATGACGACATTTTAATCACAGTTACAATAAAGGATTAAAAGGAAAACGTTCTGTTATTTTTCAGTATACTCTGATTGGTAATATTATCATCTTTGGGGACTCAACATCCCCTCTTGCGTGACTTCCCCTCACCTGCAGCAACGCAGTGCACAGACGTATTGAAGCAGGTCATATATGACATAGTAGTAAGGGTTAGCACTTAAAGAAGTACATTTTAATCATGTTTGTTTAAATGATCTCAGTCAGCGCTACTTGATTCTGCACAAAAGGCACAACTTTTATCCCATTATTCACCAAGAAATCACTGAAATTGAATTACAACCCGCCCGTTACGAAGCACCCACCCATGCCAAACAAATCGTATCGCGGAGGCAAAAGAAAAGTGCGTATCTCTCTCTGCACTGTGTGGCGATAGTGTTGTGCAGTAACACAATGTAAGAAAAATAACTTCTAGTGAGAGCGTAAAGTAAAAGGGTAAAGCTTAAAGGCAAACAATGGAGACGTCAACAACATTGTATTGAAAGCTCATACATCTATATCGGGCTTTCTTCTCTGTTCCAGCGCGGTAGCACTGAGGCTGGCAGCCTGACATGCGCTAGCTCGCCTGAATAGGACTTCTAAAGACACAGGGCCATGGAGAATTGAGTCTTGGGGGCACGAATTGCATTCCTATCCACACAAGGACAAGCAAAGTGTTAGCGCACCTTTGAAAACAGACAAAGAGAGCCGCGTCGAAAATATTATGAAACGCCAAGGGCCGGGGCAATCAAATGCCTATTGATTTTAATGCGTCTTCAGTCAGAAATGATTTTCTGCAGCATAATGGATGGAGGGGTGGAAAAATGAGTGTTGAAGCCAGGTTTATGAGAGATTAAAGGCCCTCTGTGCGCTGGACGCACGCACGCACACACACACACACACACACACACACACACAGAAACGCACAATTGAAAAGGATGCTGCATGTTATTCATATTCTGTTGGAGAAAGATTGAGAGACAGAAAGTCGCAGGAGGAGGGAGACAGAAATACAATGCCTCTACAGTATTCACTGCATTTACTTAACACGCCTACAAACAGGCTATTTTATGCGTTCTATTTTGGTTTTATTCCACTTAGGACGTCTCTTAGCGTGAGATGTTCGCGTATAAATCGAAGCTCCGCTGCAGTGATACAATCGGTTCATAGCTACCAGGTAAACCTTGTTCTCTGAGTGAACCAGGTTACTTCTGAAGAAAAGAGAAGAAGAAACCATGACACCACGCAAACCTGTCAAACCAGCCAGAGTAGCACAAACGTGAAACATGCGAGTACTTCTCTTTGTTTTATATCATTATAAATGGAGTATCTTAATGTTTCATGGCTTTATTGTTCTGACACCATAAACGATGCGAAGAAGTCACCTATGGATCTTTGAAATTGTGAGGAACGTTTTTTTGTATTTAAAGAATGAATCAGTACAATATTGATCTGATTTCATGAAAATAAGTGATAATTGCGGCACTAAAATGTTTAATAATCATATTTATATCTTAAAGCCGATTGAGCTATGATAAAATAATCTAGAAAAATATTCAACTAAAGATACTTGGCCGGTCCTTTCCTCCCTTTATTTTGAGGGGAAAGATCGATGCTTTCAACGCCGATACAGCAGCTGACGCTAACAGCGTGCTGATAAACAGTATTAGTGCATATTTACAGTGGTATGAATTACATTTGTTTTAGGAGCAACTGTCTCGAAGCACATAAACATCTTCAGTGAGAAAGAACCAATTTCAGTGGAGGAAGAGAAGACAGAGTGGGAGGCGGGAGGACGTCTGATGTGGTGTTGTGCTCTGAATTTCTCACCTGCATCTCGATCTTTGCCCTGAAAAAAAAACACACACACACAGAGTTACACACTGAAACAGGCACCCGTCTGTTCACGAACAAACACGAGCACATTTAGACACAGACAACTTGTTCTCCGCTGATCATTAGTTCATTCATCAGTTTCTCCATCGCGAGCACAGACAAATGTCTGCCACGGGTAAAGTCGATACCGCCAAGCCCTCCAAACTCAACAGCATACTCCTTTCTGCCTCATAACCAACTAAATCAATTATTAGCTGCACTCAGTGAGGTGAATGTGTTCAGTGCTTCCAATAAACCCCTCTGCCGCTGCGCACACACACAGAATTAATATTTCAACCCCAGCCTGCTATTCCCCCTCTGAAGCCCACATGCAACGGGCCGGACGCGGACGGCACTACATCACATATTAAAACCCATATCGCATGCACCGCCGCCACGGGCTACCGTGTGTCCCGCTGCAGCAGAAATATCTTGAAAGCTGCAGAGAGCGGTTACACCGCTGTGATTTCCAGGGGCAAATACGGATGGTTCAGATGCCGTTTAGTTCGATGTTGTGTTCCTGAAGTTTGGCAAAGGTGGAAAACTGCATGAAGCCAGTGGGATATTCTTAAGTATATCCACACTAAATAGTACTACTACTACTACTACTATCCAACACAATGTATTCATGCAGGTTTTTTGTGCACCAGTCGAAAAGTTTCTGCTGCTTTTAAAAAGATTGCATGTTGCATTCTGAATTTGTGTTGAGCACGTTTTCTGCACAGAGAAAACTCCTCATGGCGAAGCAGCACCTGACACCAGCTATAAAATCAGAGCAACGGGGACGCTTGTCAATTTCCCCTCCAGTCTTGTGTTTTTGCAGATGAGACTGGATCATTTGTGCATTAAAGTCCGACCTGCATGATGCTGTTTTAGCCACAGCTATTTGCGTCGTTGTTGCTCGCCCATTCTAATTTCCTGCTTGGGGATATTGTTGAGCATTGTAGCAGTAACGCGCACAGCAGTTGAGAAAAAAAACAGCAGCGACACCACAGGTTAAAATCTGCACACACAAAAAAAAGAATATATCTTGTTTGTGGCGTCAGGAAGGCTGCAGCAAGTAAAGTCAATTGGAGTCTCCTTGGCAAATAGCTGCAGGAAAGAGCAGACTTCAAAGTGCAGCAGAGCTTTGGAGAGGAGGCGAACGGCAGACACAAGACAGTATACACATCAACACTGACACACACACACACACACAGCGGCAGCAGCTCACCTGAGTTATGACGGAGCCAGGATCTGAAAGAAGTTTGAGAACAGGCATAGTGAATGACGGGTTAGCAGGTGCACGCAAACACTTGCACACACTCGTTGGTACAAGGCAACACTCCCTCATTAGTGGAGAAGGCGGACGCTCGTGTCTGACCGTGGTTCGCTTTGTTTTGCTGCGCTGCCACTACCTGACAGCCGGCATAGAGGAGGTAACGAGGCAGGGGGAGGAGAAGGGTGGAGGAGGGGGGGGGGGGGGGCAGACCTGAGGTTTTTGCTCCACCGGTTTCTTTCATTGGTTCCCCTGAGGGACAGGTTACACCCCCAAGACACACACCAACACACACCTGTGTGCACACACACACACGACTGCTCTTGTACCTGTGCAAACAGAGCAATTGCGTAAACACACACGCACCCGAACACACACACACACACACACACACGTACACACGCTAGCAGGCAGAAAGCCTTATGCATTGTACCAATATACACACACACACACACACACACACACACACACACACACACACACACGCTAGCAGGCAGAAAGCCTTATGCATTGTACCAATATACACACACACACACGCACACAACTCTCAGCAGGCCTTTGACCTGTTACGCAAACACTTGCTGATAACAGAGACAAAATCAGGTAAACAATGGCTTATCTTTGACACACACACACACACACGCAAACACACACACACACACACGCACTTAACCCTCTTCTGGGATGCTGTGATTGTGTTTGTGCAGCACTGCCTGTGCATTGTCAGTATCTGCACTTGCAGACATTGTGGTGGCGTGAATGAAGTTTAATGTTGTTGTCACATCGGTGGACAACAACACAAAGTGGTGCGACGTCCGACACATTAAAATGCCCCTCATCACTGTAACTGACCTTTTTTTTTTCTTCTACTTTTAGGAGTCTGAGACTTTCTTTGTCTTCAGTCGGATACTAAAGTATTGGTCCTCGCCCCCTGTACCAGCAGAGGGTACATGGAGATACCGTGTGGAGTAATGAGAGGGGGAATTCAAACCGACATCCCAGTCTTCACCAGCTCTCCTGCCGCCGGTGTCGCCCAAATCTACTAAGGTCCGCACTGTGGCAGGGTGGGCCTGGCAGAGGCGTTATTGCCTCTGCGACCTGCTGGCACCATGACAGATGCCAGGCCCAACAGGAGCTGGCAGCTTGCCACGGGGAATACAGACAAACACACGCAATTGCGACACGCAGTGTTACGGGTTGCAAGAGAGAAAAAAAACCCAGCAAGATCGCTCGGTTCTCACACAAAAAGAGAGAACACGAGCATGCACTTTCAAGACCTAAAAAGAAAAAAAACTTCCACAAACAAAAAGTTTTTTTTTTTTTACCTCTTCTCTCTCTCCCCCCGCCCCTCTCTCTCTCACACACACACACACACACACACACACACACACGCACACACACACAGGCACACACAGAGGACATGCTAAGCTGGTTTCTGAAGGCCTTCTGTTCATTCCACATGTCTGAAGTTTTCCCACCCTTTCTTTCAGAGCTGTCAGTGCTCCTGCACAGGGAGCTGAGTGACAGATACACAACAGGGGCATAATAAAAAAAAAAAGTTAGGAGTTTCATAAAACTCCTCAGTAAAACTACTATTAAGCTTTGGGGATCGGAACAATGATACACAGTGACATTGCCTTTAAGGGGCTCTGAAGTGTCAAAACCACCCAGGGAAGCGGGGGAGCTTTTGAATGAATATCTGCAATTCTGATCGAACACTTGGATGACCTTGGTTTGTAGGAATAAGGGCATTTATTAAGTTCTTCTTTATTGAGAGCTAACCCCCCTCTATTCCCACAATTCCACTTGGCGCGATATTGTTCGGGATGTGACTGTGTGAGCTTTAAAGCGGGCAATAAATCTCCCTCTTAATCACAATTAGTCACATAAGACACTCGTGCATTGGTTTTATGTGCGTCACCTGTCGTTACGCTCGCACTGCTACAGTATAAACGTGCAGTTGTGTTCATACGGTTAAATTTTATGCGTCCCCTGAAATGATTTTGTTCAGTGACAAACTGTTAACTGCGGACACATTGCAGACGAGATGTGACTGATATGGCTTTGTGCAATAAAGCGAGAGACTTTGGTTTTATTTCTGTGTGTAAAGCAGCAGACTGTTACCTGTTTTTCCACAGCTGCCAAAGCGGGACAGGCATTCTTTATGGGCACCTAAACCACACTTGGAGCACAGGTACCCCTGGTTAAAGATGCCCCTGCAGACAGAGGAACAGGGAGAGGCATCACACGGATTGCACACACCGGTATACACACACAGCAGTAACGAGACAGCAATGCAAAGAATAGCGACATTACTGCGATGCTTACAGGAGAGAAGGGATCCAAGTTGCAATCTAAAAGGTTTGATGTTTCCTGACATATGAGCAGCAAAGGTTTGGAAACAGACTTGTCTTAAATAATGATATTTCAGTCGGCCTCATCTGTACGTTGTGTTTCGGCAAATGTTAGTGTGATGTGAGGCTGAAAGTAGACGGAGAACACAACATCCCTGCTAAAACGCAGTATGATAGCATTGTCATTTCGGGCATGTCTCTCTACTGAAGTGAGCCTGCTTTAGTTGTCGGTAAGTCCTTCAGGTCTTCGAGGTCTGTTCCAGCGTAGCCGGCTCAGCAGCACAAGGACTCCGGCCAGATTTCGATACTTTCTACCAAAGCCACAACAGGTGTGGATAGTTTATTCTAATAAGTTTCATTTTGAACTCAAGAGCACATAAAAAAAAAAAGAAGCTCGCAGAAGACGAGCCGTGTAAATGATGTGTGCGCGCACACGAGGAGATTGAAGCAGCAGCCGAGCGTTGTTGAGTTTTCCTTCTGACATCTCAGAGGCCCCAATTAAAATGACATGAAAGTAAAGGCTGCTTTGCTCGGCTCTCCAGCTAATTGTCTGTTTAACCTCTTTGAGAAACCTGGCATGGCGTTCACGTGCAGGAACACTTTTGGATTTTTTTTGCGCATGTTGAATCGAGGGAAAGAAGTCGGGGCAGTGAATTCAAACCATTAGGACAACGCTCTCGTGAAACCTTCCCAATTCTTATGAAGTAACATGAAAGAAAGGTGATTTCCCCTTCAAATTAAAACTTAAAAGAAAACTTCTACCAGGCACGCTGCTCATTTTCTGATTAATGACACAATAGGCCCCGTGCTCCTGTCATTATCAGAAAACACTATGAGCATACTAGAGCTCAGATTGAGTGATACACAGAGTGACACTTGACTCATTAGGCTTATGATTCATGAAGTAATTTGCTCTTTGGTGCCGGTTAGATAAGCGGTTCAATTTCTATTGTGTCAATTCAAGTGGATTTGTTGTTCCTTTCCAGGCACTGCAAACAAAAAGCCCGAGCACAATGGTCATAATGACACAGTCAAAGGGACCAATCATTATTTAAAGGAACACTTGAGAAATAATCATGAAATCAATGACACACTGCACTTGAGAAGCTTCTCCAGACTGCATTATTCTTGTTTTTCTCGTGCCTTATACGGAGAAAACGTCAGGGAGTTCAGCGCCCGGCTCGGTATATTCACAGTGCGTCGCCTTGAAAAAAGTGCTGAAGTGTGACAGACGCTTTTTTTTTTTTTTTTTTTTTTTGCTTTACTGTCCTCGGTAGGTAAAACCACTCAGTCGTCCCCGCTGTGAGAAAGACCATGAGGCGCAGTCCTCTGGGTGCCGATACCATTCAGCAAATTCAAAAGAAACTTTGTGTAGCCGAAGCACATGTGCAGAGGAGGAGAGGAGTAAAAAGGAAAGTGACGAATAGATTGTTAGGGTACACTGGAGAGGACCAGCCAGGTCTTTCAAAGGAGTCCCGTCAGGTGTTTGAAGGGAGAGGGTCCACGTCTCGTCCTCAGTCTCTATGTCTGACGATAGCCTTGAAGAGGATTGTGTGTGTGTGTGTGTGTCTGTGTGAATAATAAATAGCCTCTTACCTCAGCAGCATGTGGCAAGAGTTGCATGAGGTGATCCTTTCAAAGGTGTGCATATTAAACTCGTGGAGGTTGTTCGTGGCGTTCTCAGGACGAATGTTGGATCTAAACAAGCCAACACACACCACAAACATCAGATTATTATTATGAATAGTTATATTATTATCCTTAGCAGCAGTAGTTAGAAGACATTTCCTAAATAAAGCATTACTTTTTAGTAGCAAATGACAGTAAAGCACCTTTAGGTTACTCGCTAATTCAGTTCATTAGAGACTTTTTTGGTTTTCTACTTTTATGCAACATATTAATTGAAAATGTCGACGATGACACAATAAAGTAAACTTGTTTCCATTGTGGTCGGATGTGAGAGTCTGCTGCCAAATCGGATCCATTGGACAAACGGCAAACTAAGATTTCTGCAGATCTGCTTGTTTCTGGCATTGAAAGTGCCGTGTCAGCTAAAGTGTTGTAATGCACCACTGAGTAAACAGAGTATCTGCTCATGTACCTCCCTTACCGCATGACGATGATGATGTTACATAACTTGTTGTATGAAATAAGAAAGTCATAACATGACGTGTTGATATTTAGGGTTCAGCTTGAATATTAAAGCTCCCTGGACATATTGAACAGGATGTACTGTTCTGTGGCCCTGAACACTTCTGTTACACATGATGGAGGAGAGCAAGCAGTCGGACTAAACTGCACAATGAACACTGAGTTGTAAGTTGTACGACAAGTTACACATGAGCCAAAATGAAGAAATAAATAAAAAGGTTCACTCATAATTGCAGCCAACAAACTCTTCCAGAGCAAAGTAACATTTCACTGATACGACTCTTTGAAGTGGGAAGGAGAGAATTGCAAATAGACGGGCAAAGTCTGCTTGAAGTGAACACAGAAGTATTCTCGGCCCCTTGGGGAGGTGGATGAATGTGTGTGTGTCTGGGGAGAAAAGAAAAAGACAGGATGGACCAAGTTTGCCTGGAGCACAAAGATCTGTTTATTTGGAATTGAAGAGGTCTGTCCTTTGTTTTCTCAGTGTTATGATAGCGACACATGATGGCCTTGTTGCGTAAGCGCGTTGCTTAATATGCACAGGTGCTACTTTAGGAACTCAAACGATGAGTCAAACTGAAGGGCTCCAAACATGTTCTCTGGAAAATAGGACCAGCAGCGCCGAGACGGAGGAATAAAACCGAGCCCTTCAGTGGTGTCCTCTCCTTTGCACTGGGATCAGCCAATACCGATGCTTTCTAGGCGAGATCGGTGTTAACTATGAATTGCAATCCATAAAAATGGCCGCGCTGGCTTATGTGGCTTATGGCAAAACACATAAAAACCCGTGAGGTTCCTTTTCCTTCAAACTTGACTCCTGTTCCACTATTTCTCTGTCTGTGGAAGCGTTTTAAAGATGCAACTCCGTGCGGTCGGCTGAGAGGCAGACGCTTGAATTCTTCATGACTTCTGTCTTCAGTCTTCTTCTGACTCGTGCTCACTCACTTCAGTTCACAGATCCGCTGTTAAGCATCGCCGAGGGAGCGTTTTTGCGTGATTGTCTGGTAACGACTTTCTATTCTCACAGCTAGTTAAATCCGCCCCAAAAGTTAATCAACCAAAGCACCTTCTTCCTCAGTCTCACATCACACCCGCCTTCATCTTCCTAATCATCTCCTCCACTTCCTGTTGAGGCCTGTTGCTTTCCAATGTTGCTTGACAATTTTATTTCACAGATTATTTTTTTTTCCCCCCCTACTTTTTTGATTTCTACATTTTTAGTGTAATTGCACCTGCTCGGGAGCCCCGCTGCTCTTAACTAATTGTCATTGATGCCACTGGCGGTTCATCCAGGGATCCAATAACAGCTATCTTAGCTGGTGATGCAGGAGGATGAGAGGACGGGGGTTTTTGTTCGCGTATTGTCATCCGTGTCAGATACAAGGAATGGGTTTCTCTAAAGACATGTCCCATAATGAAACTCAACAGCGTCTTTTGTTATGTCGCTCTACGGGAGAGGCAGGCTCCTTTAGAAACTCCACACCTTCAGCTTGTAACAACGCTTCCTGTTATGTACATTTTGTGGTCTCCTGGACCAAACCGGCGTCACCCTGAAAGCATCACAAGGACATTATTGGGGTTATTTTTTTGAGACTTTACACAGCTTCTCCAGACTCACAGAGGATGTTATACAATTGCCCCCGACTGCACCTGTTGTATTATTTGTAAGCACGAGACAAATGCCTGTTCACGTTTTGGTTGTAAGGAACGCCGCAAATATAATCTCATTAAAATTGCATTTTTATTTCCTTGTCAGAAATGAGGGAGTGAAGTCCTGTCTGACTCCTGACCCCCGACAGCAGTTCAACTTACATCTTCACACACCGTGCAGTGGTAGGAGATCTTGGCTCTTGGTTGTTGTTGTTTTTTTACCTTCATTAAAATCCTGTGCACACTGTTGACTAATGTAGAATCGTGTTTTAGATTTCAGTCACAATAGTAATATTATTATCTATAAATGTACTGTTGTTGTGCAGCCAACTCGACTCGACTGGCCTGTCAACTCTGCGAAAGACGACTCCTTCCTTGCTCTCCGAGGGGAAATACAATCGTTCCATTAGTCACTCTTTGCACCAGTTTGTTAGTTTAAGTGAATTTGGATCCAGTTCAGGCTGCAGACTGGTTGATGCAGTTTACCTGCACACACACGGTTCTGCCTTTAAATGAAATGCCTTGTGTTCTCAGAGTATATAAAGTGTGAAATGTTGATAGAAAACTGGATTAAAGAATTAACAATTGTGCATGTTCAGTCAGGTTCTGCTTTTGAAAGTAAGTGTGTGCAAGTGTGTGCCTCACAATGTGCTCATCATTTTGACAGTGTCGCGTGGCTCATAAATCATCACGTAGCCAAACTTGAATAACAGGATTATTCAATGTGTACGTTTTCATGATGTAACTGAATGCAGGCAAAACAAAGACACACTCTTATCACGCCGTGGCGCATGAACACACACACACACACACACACAGAAAAAAGAAGACACTCACATGGCCATGCCAAACTGCTCCAGCCACTTCTTTTTCAGCTCTTTGGTCTTGAAGAAGAATTCAAAGCCGCTCTGGCCCTGGTTATGGGTGAGGTAGAATCCGTAGGACCACTGCAGCCGGAAAGGGGAAAACACAAGTAGTTCAGATAGAAATAAATACAACAACGGTGAGTAAACAAATTGAGAGTTTTAAGTAAACGGCAAACGGAGCCGAAGGAGACGTGATGCAGGGAGACAGATGGAGACAAAGAGATGCAAAATGAAAGAGGGATGCTCGGGGAGAGCAAACTCAAAGGCTGAAGGGCAGAACTGACAGACAGAGACAAACAGGGAAGAGCATGAAGGCGCACAGGAAGAGGGTGTTAGGTTGCTGTGCCATATAACCGCTGGGCATCAGACAGCGTGCACAGACCAGTGGGCCTGTAATCAGCCCCCATTACCCACTTCAAAGGCTAAATATTAGTCCATTAGCCTCTGTGTCAACACACACCTCTGTTTTTTTTTCAGACACACTAAAGCAGATGCTTGGGAGATGATGCACTTTTTGCCGCTCCTAGGTGGGGTTTTGAACTTCTAGCACTCAACTCTAAAGGCTAAAAACATGCCAAGCTCACAGCCTGTCAGGGAAGCGCAGAGGCTCATCTTTTCTATTGAAAGAAAAGAGAAAAGGAAAGCAGCGCTCTACAGAGGCATTCCCAGTGGACACCAAGACTTACGCTCAGCAGAGATATCTCTCGCAACCAATTTGTAAAAAGGAAGGAGACGGTGTTTGTCCATCTGTCAGTTAAATTTTTTTTCTGCTTGGTGTAGCGTTGGAATTTAAAAGGATCACAAATCCAGACGGATAATGTAAAGCATTGCTACCTTAAATATAACCAATGTGAACCCTGCTCATGCCTTTCACCACGTCGGTCAATGAGAACACCACATGTACACATTATCCCCTTTGTACATTGATGTGGTGCACTTGTTAGCATGCAGCTAACTACTGAACAACATTAGAATTCATTTGAAGTCGTGTTTCTATCCACCTTGCGAATGTAAGAACAATATTCGTTCTCCTTTCACCTCTGTTTTGGTCTCTATCAACTCCTTGGAGAAATAGCTAGCTCTTTCGCTGCTAAATGCGCATCATGTTCACTAGCTAGTTGCTAACTCTGCCGTTTGGTGCTGTGCAAGAAGCCTCCTGTGGGTTTTGGATCATTTTTCTTTGCTGGATAACAGATGCTGCTTTAAGCATTGAGAGTGGACCAAAAACAAAAGTAAATCTGCGGGCTGAAGAACCAAAACAATGACCCGCAATGCTCCCTCGAGACTCTGGTTATCAGTTGGTTTGTCACTATAAGCGACACTTTACAGATTACACATAGTAATTGGATCTTTCGTTATTATAAAAATAGTGATTATCGCAACTTGCAGCTAAAATATATGTAAAGCTGCAAAATCTCAAACCATCAGCTCGAGCATGACAAATGGTGGCATAAAAGCTGCTGTGTACAACGATTAGACTTATTTTAGCTTTACCTCCAGATGACTCGCATGTAAATGTGATTATTCTGCTTCTACGATGAAGGTTCTCCTCTCCGACAGCCACTGTCATCTTTTGTATTTCCAAAACAAATATGTAATCACGCAAACTGCATCATATCCATTATTTCAGAGGTGAATGATACCGAGGTAGGTGAGGTTTCATGAAAACTATAACTTCATAAGCCCGCATGGGGCTAAGCCTACTAATGCCTGCTATTTACAACATCATTATTACCCCAATCATTGTTTCCTGGCACGCCTTAGATATCATCCCTCATTATGATTGGCAATATTTTTCACCACTTGGCACTTAGTATTCATTCTGTGTGTGTGTGTGTGTGTGTGTGTGTGTGTGTGTGTGCGTGTGCGTGTGTGTGTGTGTGTGTGTGTGTAGTCAGGCCCAAAGCGAGGTTTAATGATAACACCATCTGGGAAGAGGCAGACTGCTCCAGTCTGACACTTTCAGTATTATGCTGGAGAATGAACAAGACAGTGTAAAACATGTGCTGGAACAAGCCCGTATCATATTATCTAAGAATCTTTTCTGGTGATTATTTTCTTGTTTGTGTTATGAGCTGGAAAGATGTTTGCATGTAGTGTAGTTCATTTTAGCAGCACATCGGGGATCCGGGGTGCAAAAGGCAGCCGTGGGGTTTAGATGTTTGGTACAGGTGCTTATGAAATACTTTTTTATTTTTACTCACTTTTATGAACCTGCGTTCATTTGATAAATTGTTATGGCTGTTCGTTATGCTGAAATAGCACTGTTAATTGGTTTGTCAGGAGTCCAACGTGGTTCCTGAGCTTTGCTGACTTAGTCATAAAGAGGCAATAATGGACTCAACAGTGCAAGACTTCCCTCCATTATAGCTGATTGGTTGTTCTGTGAGTTGCTTGTTTTGTTCTTTTCATTGTACAGAATGTGAAGAACTGTGTACTGCTATTATTGTTACACTTGTACATGCTGTTTTTCAGTGGAAAAGGGAAAGTGGAATTCCTTCACTACATTATTTTAATTTATTCTTATTAGTATACAGCCCTTAGTGAAATAACATTTCATCAAAAGTTGTTTTAAAATTACTTTAAATCCCTATTTCAACTTGTGTTTTGTTGTTTTAAAATGGTGATAACACACTATAGAGTTAAAAGTTTATTGCTCAAGATATAGCTTCTTTTTCAGACAGTGACCTAAATCGGTGTGAATCCAAAGCGACACCACCAATCAGACCTGAGAAACTGAAGCCTTCATATTCTATTAAAACAACTATAAAATTAGAGGTGTGCTTTGCATTTTCCTCTCAGCTGTGATGTATCTGGACTAAAAAGTGTGAACGGTAGGAATACACTTTTTGGCTCCCAGAATTACTGGGACAATTTGTCATTGGATTAAAATGCGGGTACCTAAAGTCCTCATTTCACTGTGCAGCACAATAAGGAAGTAGACATTTTCCCCCAATATTTCTTTGCAAATATGAGCAATACGTGTGGCGTGCAAACCTGGCAGAAAAGAAAACCACTTGTTTTGTTTTTGTTTCACTTCAGTTTGATTTAATTGAGGCTACTGTTGCTGCGTGTCTGAGGTAAAACATCTTTGTGGCCTCGCCAAATATGAAATTGACTTACTCTCTTGGAACCGAAAGGGAAATTTTCGAAAAAGATGCGTTTCTGCCCTGAAATGACTGAACGATGTGCCAATATCTTTTCCAAGGTGATGGCAAGATCTGAAACATGAAAAACATGTTCTTTGGCATGTACATGCCGGAGGAGTAATACACTTGGGAGGCCGACTCATGCAGTCTGAGGAGATCAAGACCAAGGGCGCCAAAAGTAAGCCCCCCGCCTCCCTCCACCGCTGTTCACGTCCCGTGTAAAGCCGAGAGTAAACATTGACTTTACTCGTGTTTGCTGGAGTTGTTGCGCTTGTTACCGTACCCTAACGTTATGTAAGAAAGTCTGATAAGGATGCTTGTTGTCCAGGATAAGCGATTATGGATAACGGATATATGTGTCTCAATACAAACCATATCTGTGTGTGTGTGTGTGTTTGTTTGTGTGTGTGTGCGCGTGCGCCGACCTTCCGATTCTCCTTGTCTGATGTGGGGTTGTTGGTGATCTTGAAGAGGTGCAGGTCGATCACTTCTTTCATCTCGTAGTTGTCTCCCCGCCGCTTACAGACGATCACCGCGGCATCGAACAGGAAGATGTGCCTGTGATTGGAAGAGGAGTCTCACTGTTCAAGCAGAAAAGACTGCATGCGCTCTCAATGATGATTTTGTGACATCTGTAACATCCATCCAGCCCTCTTCGGACTTAGCACTGAAACTTTCACAACGCTTTCCAGAACTACACAAATAATCGAGAACATTGCATTTTACTTTCAGATCCAAAACAGTAATTCCCGTCTAACATTCGCTGCTCTGGTTCCAGGACACAAGACAAGGTAGGAATGCTTTGATCAGATAAACCCTAAAACCTGCCATACATTTCAAGCAGCCGTATGAATCCCATTTGATGGAAAACACCTGCAACCACAGGCTCATCTGTGCCCTCTCATCTGTGACGTGTGTGAAGCTGTTTTTCTGTGTCTCGCGTCAACAGAGTTTTGATGTTAACCAGTTTCAACGGAGTCAGGCCAGTTTGACCCGAACACACATCATTTTGTCATTGAGCGCATAGAGTCATGTAACTCGGCTTTTATTGGGGGGAAAATCATTCACTAACCTAAATCTACGATGTCCATTATTTCTGACATAATAAAAGCAACACAACAAGATTAATTAACCATTACCAGCCTGTTTGTCTGAAACTCTGAGGTCATAACTAAATACCCTTGCACACTTTTTTCTGCTCTTCACCTCCGAGACACACAGGTTAGGTGTCTAAACGCACTTTGGCTTAACGCCACACATACTCTGGCGGTTTTCCAACTGCGGCACCTGATTGAGCTGCAGTCAGTCAGTCAGTCAGTGTTTCAGCCAACCGGCACGTCAACCTGACATCTCACCTGTCCTGTTTGGCTCGTTTGTCCACCGAGGCCACGCGCACCTCTCCATCACCTTTTGGTCTCCCGTAGTTACTCAGAGGCTGATTCTGCAGAAATAGAGACGGGAAAAGATTGGACGGGAATTAAATCCATTCCAAAGCAAAGTGCAGCGAAAACAAGAAACAAGATCAGAATCTAATTATTTGGAAGAAACAGGTGGCTTACCAGGTTTTCGATGGATTTCTGATACTGATCTATTTCCCGCATTGTCTCATTGTCTCGCTTGACTTCGTTGACGTACTGAGCCAAGTCCTGTAAACAAATCATCAAAAAACAAATTCTTTCCTTTTTTCCCCACACTTTCATTTATGCTTCCTTCTGTATGAAGGTTTTCTTTCTTTTTCAGCAGTTTTTTTCTCCTTCGAAAGGAGCCATTATCGATGTGTGCTTGTAAATTCAAATGAGACGCTGTATTTGACAATAGGCAAGTGAGCAGCCTTTGAGGGCTATGAAATAAGCAGGACTTATATATGCTGGATCGTATTGGAAGACTTATTTATTCATGTGTAGTCAAAAGGTGAGGACATGCAATGTATCGCAATGAAGTGTAACATCTTTTCGTCGCTCTTCGGGCATCAGCGTGTTCGTTTGTGAGCCGACACAATCGCTTTCATAGCAGGAGGCAAACATGTCACAAATATTATTTCACACAGATATTCATCGCCTTAATGAATGGATGACTTCAGTAGTAGCAAGAAACAAAGCATGACTTGCAGCACCTTTAAAGCATTGCTTTAAAGGTGCTGCAAGTCATTTTCACATCTGTTCTATATGAACACAACTGTGCCACTGTGATGAATGCAGATCCCACTGTTCTGATCGCATACTAAATATAAACATTTAGTACTTTTTGTAGATTTTATGCAATTGGATATGTGTTATCTATGCTAAGTCAGTTTTTCAGAAAATCCTATTAAAAAAATGTCTGCAATATATTGCATCGTAAATCCCTGTATCACCATACATAGCGTATCGCCAGATTATTGCAAATACACAAACCGATCACATACCTTCATAGCATCCAATGCCGTTCGCAGATTACTCTTGTCTGAGGCATCGTGAGTGTGTTTCACCAGCTCCTAGTGGAAAAAACACACACAACATATGTGTACATGTCACAAAAAAGCTCCTCTTTCATGCCGTCAAAGTGACTTGACTGCTTAACATACTTTAAAATGATGTAACCAAAGTTAGAACTAGAAAGAGGAAAGCGAGGCTGTCTGTCAAATATAAATGGGAAGAAAGAAATATATAAATTCATGAACATTGTTATCCTGCTGCTTACATACACTACAGCCACATCCCACACATGAGAACACAGTGCTTGGGCTCTAGATAGGAAATGGAAAAGAATCCTGTCCTGAAAATAAATCAGATAGTGTGTTTGGGTGTGTGTGTGTGTGTCTGTGTGTGTGTTTGTGTGTGCACTCATCTATAGCAGAGGTGTGTGTGAAAGTGTGTATCTGAAATTGCTTGCCAGTGCCTGGCTGCAGCGTAAACAAGACATCTAGACCTCGGCAGTGGAGGATAAGGAAGGATGCCATGCATGTCCTTCACACAGGCCCATACAAACTGTGTCCCCGCACACACACACACACAGATACGCACGCACACACACTGAGCCGCTAAGGGAGATATATATGTCTGCTTGGCACTGCTCAAATCCCTGGTGTCAGTCAAGCTCAACCTGGGCATTATTATCACGAGCAAGGCGACAGAGTCCTATTTATCAAGCCGTGCTCCCACCTCCACACCTCCACAGAGATACAGGGGAAGGGAGTGGTCACGCCGATAATCGGGACCATACATGATGGACTCATTGAGGGAAAAGGTGGCGGTGTGTTCAGAGCGAGGGGGGGGGGGGGCGGGGAGTGATGAGCGAGAGGCAGTGAGGAAGAGAGAAAGATTGATGACAAAAAAAGAGAGAATGAAAGAAGCAGCAAGAGAGAGGAACTCTGGGAGCAAGAGGAAGTGACACAACATTTGTTGTACAGATCCTGGCTGTCATCATGTGGGAAAGTTACCCGGGCTGCTCCAGGGTTTTATTCTTTTTGGTGGGATTTCAGTGCCGTAAGGATTCTCAGATAGAATATTCAATGCATACTGTACTGTTAATTTGAACAAGTATACACTGAACCCTTCGGAAGCAAAGAAAGGCCAATATCATTTTAATTTCATGAGCAACTGAATACTCGTCAAATGTAGCACAAGTGTCAAAAAGTGCTCAGGTTTCTCATCTGAAGGGTGAATTGCTCGTCATCTGCAGCACAAATGTTCAAATTGGAATTCGTCGATGAAAACGGAGTTCTGTATTTGTGCCTTAAACAAAAAAAAAAAAATGGAAATGAGGAGAACCCACATAGAGGCAGACGAGTGTTTCTAAAAGTAAAATATTTCAATAATTAAAATTTCAACATGAAGTATTCAGTAGTAATCACATTTGAAAAGAAGGGTTTCAGTTGCTTTTCCTTTTGGGGGTTTTGTTTTGTCTTTTGCTTCCACTTAAAGCCTCAGAAATCCTCCTGTGCTCATTGCTCTGCCGAGGTTCAGCCTTCACCATGAATACAAACAAGTTAAATATTAAGGTTAAAAAACACTGAGACCATAGGCCCTCCCAACGGATGACAAGGAGGAAGAGATGCTCCTCTCACCTCCACACACACACACACACACACACACAAACACACTCATGTAGAGGACATTGATGAAAATGGAAGCAGCAGCATTTCTCCTAATGAATAGATGTGCATGAATGTACTGTGTGTGTGTGTGTGTGCGTGTGTGTGTGTGTGTGTGTGTGTGTGTGTGCGTGCGTGCGTGTTTGTATATATTAGACAATGGATAGGCCACACTCACACACATACTTGTATACACATGATGTACTCGCTTTAGTGATATGACTTAGCGATATTACAAATGCGTGTCAATATTTTTAACATTTTAATCATAAAAACATAATGTGTCATCATCAAATACATGAGATGATGAGATGTAGTCAATTCAAAATGGATCTGAGAATAAAAGTCCCGTGAGACATGTTGAATCAATATACTGTTTCAATGGTGCATTAACAACTTTTCTCTGACTTTGCACTGAGTTTCCACAGCTTCAGTTCAGGTTTGGATTCTCACCGTCTGTCTCTCTTCAGCTGTTTGTCCTGCCTCCCTTTCAGCTCTCACTTCACCTTTTGCTATTTTCTCCCTTCCACTTACTAATTGGCTCGATCAGATGACAATTATGTGCGGGTCATTTCAGACTGAGAGTCGTAACGATGCTACAGAAATAGACGACAGAAGTCTCAGAGCCTGAAGGACGAAGGCAGGGCGACGGGAACCAAACATGGTGAACAGCACCACCTGGTGGCAGAGAGTCCTCCTGCGCATGAAGCCTGATTGGCAGTGATGAACCTCTGAGGCATATTAATAAAAACTCTCCGATGGGGCTCAGTCACCGACAGAGAGTCGTCTATGAAGTCAGTAAAGACTGAGCTTTGCTGACGACAGACTATTATTATATTATATTTGTATAATATTGTATTTGTACAAATGTGAAGAGTGAGTTTTTGTGGAAAGATGAGGTTAAGTGCTTAAAGAAATGTACAAATATTGAGTAATAATAAATCAGAGTATTAATATTTAATAGTACAGGTCACATTTGAACCAATAGATTTACTTTATATATATACAAATACTACAGATTATTTTAAAGAAATGTATAAATCTATTAGTCTATAAAACACTTTTTTGTTTTCTTTTGTTATTCGGCATCTATGTTTGCCTGTACAGAACTGAAAATATGTTATGTTATGGATATGTAAGTTTTGAAATCAATTAAAAATATATATATGGTCAAATTAAATATCATGTGATTTTTATCCAGTTTGTCTCTGAATGATATATACATAGAGTTATGTTACCATGAATAGTCCATGCTCAGAGTATTCTCAGATCATTAGATGGTCTCCAGAGGGTTTGAAACATCTCAGCAGAAAAAACATCCCCTTCTTGAGGTCCCCGGCTTCCCAACTTCCTCAGCACTAATTGGAAGACTACGTCTTCACACCGTGATTATGAGACAAGTGTATGACTACATTAGTTTAGAAATGCTGTCAGACAGGATTGAGTCTTGTACCTGCAGGAGGAGGTGATACTTCAAGACTCGCTGCATAGGAACCACCAGCAGATCCCTCAGTGTGAACTTGCCGTAGTTAGCTCTCTTTGAACATTCCTGAAAGACAAGGAGGAAACAAAATCAGTAGATACACATGTATATACCATATAAAGAAAGCCAGCCTGTGACTGTTCATTATTCATTACGAGCAACCCTAAAAGGGTCTGAACTGTTATCTTATTTTTTTAAAAGAGCTTAATTCATTTTTTTTTTTTTTTTACTTTATGTAAAAGTTTGAGTTTAAAGGAGTAATCTATTTGAGATTAATAGAAAAATGTATGTCAGCCATGGTGCCGTCCTTGCAATGCTGCAGACACACACTTGAGGGCATTCTCTGACTATTCTGAGAAATGAACACTTCACACAAAATATTCATTTACTGACACCGTTTACCTCGAGCTTCATGCGTACGTCCTCCCTGTCTTTGCAGATGTCATCCAGACCGGCGATGGCTGTCTCCACGTGGCTGCAGTACTTCCCATAGATCAGCAACCTGCGACACATCAAACACATGCAACCATAAGACGAGACAGAGAGCCAGGGTACCTGCACTCTACTAACTGTAGCTGAGACTTACAAAGGCCATTTTTAATGACTTTTACATCATTTATTTAAAGCTGTATGTATGTACCGACCAGAAGAGAATAAATAGAGGTCACAAAGTCCAGGGCCTACCTCTCTTTGAAGGTGATGAAGATCTGGTAGAGGTTCTGGGCACTTCTGTGGTGGATTGACTCTTGGATTTCCAGCAGTAAACATTTGTGAACTTTAACCAGGTCCTGAAACACAACAGCAAAGATCCTTAAATGTTGATGTTCATCAAATGCCTGTTAATTTCATTCATCCTGAGTATTTTCATTATCAATCCATCTGCAGAATATGTTCTTGGTTAATCTAATTATAATTTGGTCTTTGAAAAGTAAGCAATTTTGATAAGCCCAAACACAAATATATCTGGTTTATTATCCCATAGGAGGAACAAAAGTAGCAAATCCTCACAATTAAGAAGGTAGGATAAGGAAATGTTTGGTTTTATCAAGATAGTCACATTTCTGCTAACCAGCTCGTTGATACGCATTTCTACGGAGACCCAGAAGGGACATGGAGGGGGACATTTTTTATACCTTTTTTAAGATCACACAAAGATCTCAGCGTCATCTGGGCACCCAGGAAAAACACAACAATGGAGATGGCACACCTCTAGTTACGGTTCATATATTTTATATTCCTCAAAAATAAAAGCTAGACAAACAGTTAGCTAGCTGGTGCAAAACGCGGCCCCTCACCCTCGTTCCCAGCTGCTTGGAGTCTACTTTGCGGAAACCGGCCTTCAGTTAACAATAACACTATTTCCCAAGCTGCTACCAACAGTCAGGGACACTACATTAAAAGAAGAAGAAAGGTATTTTTCTTTTTCATGCATTTTTTCTCTCCCCCTGTGTCCTCTTAGGGGCTCCGTACATTTCAGCCCAAGTTTATTTGAAACTAAACCTTTTAAAATATCATAATTGCATTAGTGGTTGTCTTATAACAGTCTTGTGTAGAAGACAGTGTGCTTAGTCATTGTGAGCATGCTAGCTGCTCTTTGAGCCTGTTAGCATGCCTGTAGACTCTTCGTCTTAATACTAATTGCAATGCATTTTTTAAGCTGCATGGACAGTTGCATTTCTATTTGTAAAGGTGTGGAACCTGTGACTGTCCTACTGTGACAAGTCAACATGAGTTGAAAACGGCCCCTCAATAACGACATCAGAGACCTTGAGTTGACCACCAGGTTGGATCGTTACCGCGTAAACACAATGACTTACCGGGATATTCACAAACACCTTTTCCATCTCGGCCATGGACAGAAACATGGTGAGGGGCGTCATAAAGTGCTGCAGCAGAGATGAGGAGAGAATGTGAGAGAATGAAGCTCATCTCCTCCGGACTAAGAGCGGGAAAGACATTGTGCGAGAGAAGCTGTTATATTATTATGGGGCCAAGAGGCAAAGAGCTGCAGTCAGCGAAAACAAGGAGGACTGTCCGGGTCACAACAATAATCTCATTTTCAGAGTCGGCAATTTCATGATTTCCTTTCAGAAAACTCCCTGCCGCGTAGTCACCTCTACATCTCCTCCACTTCATATAGAAAGTCATCTACTCGGTACTCCGCTGGGAGAGCGAGCGCGGCCTTTTTCCAGATGTGAACGTACACAAGAGGGAGAAGACAAGTAGCGAGGCCGGGTGGGGAGAGACGGCGAGCCGCCTCCTCACAGTTCTGTGAAAGTGCAGGGTGAGATGGAAAATATCCACGGAAAAGGTCTTTTCTTATAGCTGGGTGCTGGGAATACTCATTACCCACTACTAATTTCAAAAATAAAAATATGTTGTTGCCCTCATTTCTCTCTGGGAGTACAGATTTGTTACACTACTCATTATTTTTTCCATTACACCCCAAATTTCAGTCAGTCAGTTTAGCAGTCTCCAATATTGTGAGCGATAAGGAGGCATAATTGATTTCTAGTGCTCTGGTCATGCTTTCACTGCATGAAATCAATGGAGCGAGACTATTTTCACACTAAGAAAGTTCACTTTACTTTCAGTTTTGACCCACTGCAGTTGATCGTGGTCTCACAATAACATAAAGAAAGAAGAATAATATGATTTAGTTTAGATATTGGTAGGAAATAAAAATTGTTGAATGTAATTTGTATCATTTCTGTTACTCAAATAACGCGGCTATTTTAGTATATTATGTTATTATTGAAAGCTGACAGTAATATATTGATATGTTTTCCTCATTTAGAAGAGTTTGTCATGATGTTAGTGCATATCACTCCTGGTAATTTACAGGACAGGTGTTTTTGTTTTTTTTACAGACTTCTGCTTATAAACACACTACACTCACAGAGTAGATCAATTTATTGCAGTTTGACAACTGCAGAGGATCCACTTGCTACAACTGGTCTCAAATCATCTCAAGACTGATGATCTAGGACTCTCTTCCCAGCCTAAGAGTCGTAATCTCTAATGTGCTTACGGGATAAATCAAAAGGTGACGTGTGATTATTAAAGTGACAGGAAAGAGAAAAAAATATCGTTGTGGTACTCAAATTTATTGTTGATTCTTTTTTTTCCCCCATGTTAAATACTAACTTGCCGCTAATGGTCTGTACTAAAAAACAATTGCATATTTACACAATAAAAATGTTCTGCACAAAACATTATAATTTACAATAAGGGCTCTTTTAGTGAGTCATACCCTCTCTATCGACTCCAGGGTCTCCGTGTATTTCTCCTCTGTCTGCTTGATCTCTGTTAAACAGCAACTCTTGATGTCAGTCTCTGCTTGCTTCTGGAACGCCTACACACACACACACACACACACACACACACACGCACACGCACGCACACACACGCACACACACATACACACACACACAGGACTATTACTATGTGTCAGCGCTGTGGGTTGACAGTGTTCAACCAGATGTCGTCAGTGCAACACTTTGAGCAAGGTCAGAGTCACACATGATAGCGAGACCGTCTGCCAAATATGAGAAGAGTAGGAGGTTCTATCATTCCTTATTGAACTAACGCTTCGCATATATATGTTGTGAATAAATACACAAAATATACAGAAACGTTTAATACAACAGTTGATACTGCTTTCTACATTTGTTCACTTTCAATTAGTTCATCAGTTTGATACTTTAAAGCTTAAAAAAAGGCAATTTCACAAACTAGCAACCCAAAAAAGGCAACATGAGAGCATTTTCGAGACTTCAATGTTCATATTTAGCTGTGAGACATTGTACGTATTGTACGGGTTCTCCAACTTTAGTGGAACGTTAGCATACGACAAAACTAATAAAATCACTTCGTCCAACCAAGAAATAGTTGAGCATAATACCTTGAAAAACTTGAGTACATATTAAACAAACAAGATATATTGTATTCTGTAAATAAGTGAGCTTTGGAAGTGCACGCTCATTTTAGCTTCCTGATTTCAAGCTAGGCTAAGCTAATCGCTCGCTGTCTCTATGACACTTCATTTAGTGTTAGTTAACGTCCAGACAAGAGAGGACTATTACATGCATTTTCTAATCGCTCTCTTTCTCAGCATGAAAACAAAAATGCATATTTGATAAAATGTCAGACTATATTTTTGATGCAGATGGTAACTAAAGATGTCACGTGCCAATCTCAGTCATGGCAAAGAAGTGAAGTCAGAGAGAGGAGGACTGACCGGAGGAGGGATGGCTTCTGTCTTCATCAGGTCCTCGTAGATCTCCCCTCCATCTTCGTCATCATACACGCAGTCATACAGATCCTCCTCGTCCTCCACCCCGTTCTCGCTGCACCACAGATGACAGAATATGATACTAGTTTTACTGCGGGTGTAATGCGCTTTGTGACAGCCACATGAAAGGTTCACGCAAAGACACACACACAGTTCTGGTTTAACAAAAGTGGATTTCAATACTAGACTATCTTGTTAGCCTGTTACACAGGACTTAATCCATGGCTGTGAAAGTAACACACACACACACACACACACACACACACACACACGAGTAAAGGCTGTTATGTGTGACGCCATCGGCTTCTTCTGACTGCTCACATCAGAGCCAATTGCAGTGCCTTTGCAACCGGGCTAACACGACACGACTCAGTGTGTTCGCACACTTTTTGTGCGTGTACCTGGCATGCTGTTTTGACCAGCAGGGACCAACAGTTCTTTATTTGCAGTACACCATAGCGCTCATTGTACAAGTACCGAGATATCCCTGAGGTGTATACAAGAACAAACATGAGCCAAATATATTTTAAGACACTAAAAGTAAAAAAATAGATAATACAAATTACATTTTCTAATTCATAATCCTGCGTCCGTTTGTTAATTGTTCAATAATCCCTTACTATATGAGTTGTATAGAGTATTTTTAACTTCTACAATCAAATGATTTTGGCTACATGGCTACGTAGCAGCTGCCACGGCCATGTTGGTGTGTGTTCGGCTCTTAGTTGGCCAAAACTTTGTTTGCGCTTCCAAAAGAAGATGGCTAACTTCTCTCTCAAGATAAAGACGCTCCAACTGTTGAAAGTTTAGTTTTGAGTTTAAAGGCTCTGGTGATCCTTAATCCACTTCAAGAGAGGATCACGCATGAAGGCAAAAAGTTGTCCAAAATGTATCAGTTTTGTTTTGATTTCTAATGAACACATTTCTGTATTTCTCTCCAAGCATCTCACTGGTGTTAAGTGGGCGGGGCTTCAAAATATTGAGTACTTTTTAACTAAGGTTCAGGGGGAAGGGTTGTGTAATAAAAGTTCCAGAAACACCTACTCCGGCCACACAATGGGCGTTTTTTTTTGAAGAGCGTCAAGTCGCCCTGATGGATCTTTTAAATAATTACATTTTCTCAGGGGATCAAGAAGCAGCTTGTCGCAGAGATGCTGGTGCATCAAAGTGAATTAAGCCAATGATGAACCAGAAAAGAAGCATGTTCTTCATCTAATTGAACAGCCTTTGAACAGCCTAAAGACATATATGTTGGTCATGCCTTCTGATGACTAGCGTCAAGAGTTCAGACGTTGGCCCCAGATGGTTTGCTGAACGTTTGCTGAACATCGAGCAGATGGGAGCTGAGAGGCTCTGCTCAGTGTCATCCAGGCTGCCGCTGCTGGCTGCTATCACACTGCTGTTTTCCTCACTACGACTGACGAGTGGGCTGCTTCCTACTCCTGGAGCTGTCAGCGCTGAACACAGACCAGAGCACCGTGTCAGTGTCGGCCTGCCCAACAGCCTTTTTACCGTAAGACGATCCATCTCCACTGACTTCTAATACCACGAGCTGCAGCTGTGCCCTTCAAATGCAACTCAAAACCAATCCCAATATTTTCCCATATTTGTTAATGGTTTGTGCTCGGGTTCTGGTAGATCCATTTGACTCGGACCAGGAAAGACTAGAAGTATTATTAGTCCAAAGGCGACTACACTGGCTGACTATAGGAAGACATTTGCTTCAGCGCGTACGTAGCTTTTGGATTCAGTTTTTATCGCTGCATTACATTTAGATACATGGCTTTGTGTCAGGAGTCGTTTGAAGTTTTTATTGTGACTTTGCTTTTACTCTTTGTTGTTTTGGTGAAGTTCTTTTAGAATAAAATCAATCAGAAGATGCTCTGCTCTCCCCATCTGATAAGTGCATGGCATCTGGCTTCTCAGTAGATTAAAAAACAATGAATTTCAGTTCATTGTTCAGATTAATTTCATGTCCCTGAAACAATTCACTCAAGTTCAAACTTTAAAGCTATTTGTATACGGGCAAATATATCATATAAATCTGCAACACTTTCGTATGCGTGTGGGAAACAATAGGGCGTGAAAACTGGCTGAGAAAAAATGATCAAGCCTAAAGAACGACTCGCAGCTCACTAATGAAAAGAGAAGAAATGCTGCTGCGCCCACTAAACAGCCTGGAGATTTTGTTGTGGCACGGTGGAATAAATGAACAAATAACTTTGTTAAATGAAGTTCCTGTGAAAGTCCTCACAAGTATGTAAATGCATGTGTCATGCGTGTGGGTGTGTTTAGGAGAGGAGACGTACTCTATAAGGTCCTCCAGGTGGTTGTAGATATCCTCATCCTCCACACTCTCCTCAGATGGATAGGGCCTTTTGAAAGGGCATCAGAGAGCATCATCACCATCATGCACATCATAGATTACCTCGTGGATTGTGTCGTATTCGACATCATCGTCATTTCACTTCCACGTACCTGATTCCAGTTTGTTGTGCGATCGCCGTGTGGGAAAGTTTAGAGAGTGTGTCCATAACCTGCAATGGAAATGAGAATATGTTATCTTACCAATGTTATAAACATCATGACGAACATTCACAGGCAAGTGACCAACGGGGTTTGCGGTCTGGGTCTTGGTGCTCTGACGGTGCTGCATTACTGAGCGCGGCCACATGAGGGCAGCATTCTCACACACACCAGCACCGCCACGCACACATTGTAACTGTGTCATGTGTGTGCGCCATAAAACAGACACGCTTACGCTGCATGAGAGCTAATTAAGTCGTGCGAGCCCGACTTGCATTCTGAAATATAACAAATGTATATGTTTTTCAGAATGATACAATCCTATTTGGGTTTGTTTGAAGATTTTAGCAAATGTCGCGTTGCATCTTGAACCAGAACACGCACAAATCCCCCTCAGATATATTTAGACATAGAATGAAAGGAGAGCAGTGAGAGATGTGTTAAATGAGAGAGACAGAGAGAAAGAGAACGAGAGAGAGAGAGAGAGACAGAGAGAGAGAAATGACTCATTGAACACAGTCGACAGTACAGTAGCAGCAGATCAGAGTCACATGAGCCGATCATCAATTGATGAATCAATCACGCTGTGAAGTTAACCACATGCACGCGTGGGCTGACACGATTGCTATTAGTTGACATGTCATTTCACGCCGCTGTGCTCAGTCCTGCCCCTGCCCTTGACCCCGTCTCTGTGTGTGTGTGTGTGTGTGTGTGTGAGTTTGTGTGTGTGTGTGTGACCTGCTTGACTAATCACCAGTGATGCTCACCTGCCGAACGAGCGATACGCTTTAAGTATGTGAGTCAACGTGCGGCGGGGGAGCTCTGCTTGTTCCCGTTTTGTTTCTTAAGCAACCTGGAAAAGAAACGTCCCTCAGAACCTCTTTTTGTGGGTCATCTGTCCGCTGATATAATGCGCTTACGTGCCGAGCCTGCATGTTCGCATCCACACACACACACACATCACACGGATGTAGCCGTAGATACATCTGGCCCGGAGCATAAGCTCTCAGAGATCAATACTTATCGCACAACTGGCCTTTCCCTTCCCCCACCGGAGAGCAGAATAACCCGTGGAACACAAAAGGACACTCTTTCTGCTCTAAACTGTAACACTGTGCACCAGTGGAAGTATTAATGTGACATGTGGTGCGTCAATGATCTAAAACAAATGTTGGGCCAATGGCGGAACGCTGAAAATTGATGGACTTGAGCTGTTTTTGGAGTCAGGCTGTGGTGATTTCAACCAGAAGGGTCTCTCACAGATACACAGATGAGTGTTTATGACTTGCACAATATGTGATCAATCAAAAGGCCTCACGTCCATCGGATAGAAGATGGACGACACCGACTCAATGTCTGTCTCTGGGGCAGCTGTGCATCGAGTTGCTCTGATCAGTCCAGTACATTCAGCGTCAACTTACATGCTCAGGAACCACGTGTTGATACCGGTATCCAATACAAACGCGGGCGGGAACGAGTGCCATGACTTCATCATCTAAAACTCAAAGATGGTCTTTCTCCATCCGGTTATTAACACAGTTATCAGACACGGTTGAGTTCTCCTTGCAAGAATAAAAGGAAGGGCATGACATCCAGAGGCCAGTTGGCAGGTTCAGCGTGTCCGAAAGCTCCAGATCCACTGTGTGCTGAACACAGCGCTGGACGCTTTCCCGTTGTAGCTGGCAGGCAAGTTTGGGCGACGAGTCGAGTGCTTTTTGGCCACATCGGATACATGAGTCACACTCATTCGCAACAAAACTGACCATCTGCGGACACGCAAGAGGCGTCTCTGAAGACTCACGAGCATTACTCCCTCCACCGCGGTCAGAGACGTGTCAAGAGAATTACAGGTTTGATTCCAAGAGGTTCATCATTTTTTTTGCTGGGAAGGAAAGTAATATGGAGATGATCTTTGCTGTTTGTGAAGCTGCAAAAAAGTGCATCGCGATTCAACCGCCACAAGGACTCTCGTGGCGGTGGACTGGAGCAGCAGCTGTCCTTTGAAGCCGCTTTTGAGCAACTGTGTCATCATGAAACAGCAAAAAGCAGCCCCCGAGAGTAAGACATCATCCAAGACCTCCGAATATGAAAAGGCTCAAAAAAGGTCATGCATTCGCTTTGGTGCACGTAAAGCAGAGCGCACAGGCTCAGCAGAGCGTCGATGCGAGGGGACACCGGCCCTCTGATGGAGGCTAAGAAACCGGCTCTGTATGACCTCAGAGGCACCGCCGGAGCTAATGATTCACGCCAGAGCAAATTGAAGCAGTAGATGGTGTGTGTGTGTGTGTGTGTGTGTGTGTGTGTGTGTGTGTGTGTGTGTGTGTGTGTGTGTCAATAAATCAATAAAACCTGTGTTAATTTATAAATTGATAGAGTGCAAGTTCCAGTCAAAATCTGGAGCTCATTGTTTTTAATTAAAAGTGTAATCATACTATAGAAGACAAAGAGATCTCCATTAAAAACCTAGTTAATTTACTGTACATACAATGTTCTTGCATACTTCATTTTGTAGTCGATATACTAAGATCAATATTGGCCTCATTCATCTGTCCACACAGAACAATCCGTCCTCAGCAAGCGAACAAATACTATTTATAATATCTGATCACCTCCTCGTTATCTATGCTCAGACCTCGCCTCGGGGTGAGGGGCACCTCAAGAAAATCAGTGACGCATGTCAGATGTATGACACGCCAGCAGTTGTGTTGGTTTCACACACGACACAGCGCTCTGTCCCAGAGTCCTGCGCTCCCATTTTATTCCTCCTTTTGTGTGGCTTTTTGCCTTCCAAGCCAAGGAGAGGAACGCTTTATTCCCATTTACAGATTGTAATGGGGTCACCTAATGAAATCAGTGCGGAAAATGGTGCTTAACTGCAGCGTTTTAAAAGGAAAACAGAGCGAACTGCAAGCAGTGTCAAAATGACAAAAGACCCACTTAGCTTTATTAGCTCATCGGGAACATTTAGTGAATCCTAAATTTAAAAAAAAACTGAGTTGTTTCACTGCAGTCTCGGGTAATTTGCCAAAAAGCATCACTCTGTCTCCGTACGCTTCTCCCTGTGCAATGTTACACATAATACACGATGTGAAAACAAAACCAGTCCGAGTTTCACACGACAGTCAGTCCGTGACTATCTAACTGAGGCTGACCAGGGATCAGCTGTTTGCTGAAGGGTTTTCTCACCACCGCGTATGAGACAAACCAGTAGAGAAATGGGGGGTGAGGGGGAGGGGGGTGACCCAACCACAGCAAAACAAGCAGGTGTGAGAGCACCTTCACATGGTGTTAGCGTCACCTGCAGCCCGTTATTTCAGGGGGTTTCCCCCACCTGATGCTTTGGAAGCAGTCATTTCAAAGACTGGAGCCCTTCCTCACACTGTTCAGTTTTCTGAAATCTTGATGTCTTTATTTGTCTGCACAAAAAGACCATAAGTGGATGAGTGTGAAGGGTGTGAAATTCAAGGTTGTTCCACACTCGTTTAGCCTGAAAGAAAGTCCTTGCTGCACCGGTGAAGGAACTAAAAGCTTCAACTTGGCTTTTGATAACACCTTTCAAGAAGAAAAAAAAGAAAAGAGTAAATGTCTTTAATTTCATTGCATATCATTCATCAAGCTTTGAAAACGTTCACTGTTCACACTCAATTAATCTCTTTTTAATCTCAAAGCCAGCGCTTTGATAAAACATTCATGAAAAGCAGGAAAGGAAATCCAGAAAGAAGCGTTTGTGTTTCAGGGAGAAAACCAAAACGGCTCTTCTCCCTCACACGTTTCACTTTTAAACAGTTTCTCTGAAAGAGTTTGGAACTAAAAGAGGACACATGAACATCAACCAGCCTCCTCTTTCTCTGTTATTGTGCCTGGTGGCAAACAATGGGTGTTAAATCCACATTAAAAAAACACAACATTTGCTTAAAAACGCACAACGCAGAGAGCTAATACAGATGTGTGTGTGACTTCAGCTGGTTTCGCACGTGAGGTTGATGGTTGTTATTTGTGCTTATATGCATACATGCATACATGAATGTGTGAGGGTGTGTGTGTGTGTGTGTGTGTGTGTGTGTGTGAGACAGTTTGACAGATGCAGCCGGTGTATAAAATTCCTTCCACATTCAGGGGAGCCAATAAAAGCCTGATTGGCTCGGAGAGAGAGACTAGCTAATGTTTGGCAATCAGTGCCATGGCTCATTAACGCCCATAATACATAATTAGTGTGGTTGGATTATACAGACGTGGAGCTGTTTGGGATGCGACACACGCTTGACATTTTCTCCTCAGTCTTCACCGCCTGCACCACTCAGTCCACTGTTCTGCTCATCTCCTCTACCTGTTTCGGCTCCACAGCCGTGCGTAGAGGAAAAAGGACGGTAGATATTCCTCGAAAATCTGTTTGCCATACAAATCTTTTTCTCTGGGGTTCTTTGGATAGCCGTCCGCAAGAGCTTTTTAAAATAAAACACGCTCCTCAGGGTGAAATAAATCTGTAAACGCCGGACTTGCGCGGATGAGGAAAATGGGACTTTAGGAAAATAAAGACACAAGCCCACTCAGAGACAGTCAGCGGCTAAAGGCAGTAAAGTTCAGAAGCCAAACTTTCCCTTTCCACTCATTGCCAAAAACTAGTAGATGAGGTTGTCATGAGTCTGTGTTCATGTCCGTGTTGTCATTCGACATCGCCGGCGAGCGATAGTGGCTTCACCTCGCGTCTTTGTGAAAAGCTCCATTGTTACCATGTCATCTGAAGTGATGTGATCACAGCTGTGCACGGCTGCTCGCAGCTATGGGGGTTTCTTGTTCGTGGACGGACCCGGCAGTGCCTCGGATATTTATAAAACATGAAGTCAAACGTGCCTCTAACCGCCCGCTAAGTGATAACTGGAGCAGAAGTGAGAGTTTTTCTGCGCCTAGCGGCCCAACCGCTGAGATAACTCACAAACTTATGCGTTGGAACCGAATCGGTCCCAGCGGAGGACACTCCCGGTGCTCCGAACTATGTCACACTGTTCAGCTGGAAATAAAAGTTAACAGCGTTTGCATGCTTTGAGTTTCTGCCTTTATCGCTCTCCCTCTTAATAACTCCCATCTCAGCAGGGTAAGGTCAAAAGCAAGGGCATCATCGCTGTCCAGGTAAATCACATCAACCTCCAGAGACCCTCAGGGGGCGCACACACACACACACACACACACACAACCCCGCTCCTTGAATGTTTTATGTTCCCGTTAATAGGGCAGCACATCACTCTGGTGATGGCACGTTTTGCGATGGTTTTCACATGCAGACAAACGCACGACCGCTCTCACGCTGACGTTCCCACGCGGCTCAGGGTCTTGATGCCCAAACAATCCTCACCCTGCTGACAGGTGAGCTAACTCCAGCTGAAATTCAGCAGGTCGCTCACAACTGACTGGACAAACAAAGATGCATACTGACACATTATATATATATATATATATATATATATATATATATATATATATATATATATATATATATATATATATATATCAGCAGGCTTTCCTTGTTTGATTGGTAGAGCATTTACTGCAACACCAAAGAGGAACTACAATCAAGTCAAAGCAGTGCTACATGAATAAATTCGCTTTAAAAGCAAAAACAGATCTTTACCGTAAAACATTGAACTTTTGAAGGGATAGTTCAGAAAGAAAGTAGAGCTGAGTCGATTTTTCACTGCATGTTAAAGACCAATCGGTACTCAGTCCCAGCCCTTAACAGCAGATTGGTCAAATCAGTTATATTCTGACTGTGAGTCACTGGATCCTACAACTCCCATAATGCAACCCACTAGCCTTTAATTTGAACCTTCCCTGTCTGGTAAACGCCAACAGCCTTCAAGCTCTACATCTGGAGTTCGCTTAAGAATTGAAACAAATCTCACTCCCATAACCACCCTGATGACATCACGACGACATCATCAGGGGGAATGTTTCAGACTTCAATAAATTAGTTTCAGAACGACACATTAAACAGCCGTTTTCACAGCTTTCGCAGTACGTGACAATGGAGCTGATCTAGTCCCAGAACAGCTCACATTGTGCTTTCAGGCGAGTACAACAGCCATAATCTCTGTGCGTGACTTGTAGCTTCACATAATCATCACAGACTGAGGATCAATGAGCATTTTTTCTTCCTTCAATATGAGCCTGCTGATAACTGAGGAAAATCCTCCACTCAGAGATAGAACGAGGCATCCCACAGCGTCCCCCGATTGTGTTCACTGCTGTTATTATCGTTGAATCCACTGTGGCAGCCATGCTAAAGACATAACCTCATCCCTCCGCCCACTCCCAAACCAATTGACAATACAGTCTCCATTGTTTCATCACGTTGACATGACGATCTCGTTCCCTGGCCGCTGAAACACTAGCCCGCAGTTAACCGAAGATGAAATGAGGCAACCGGGGGGAAAGTAGTCTCCCAGGAGGGCGTTTCAGTTTGAAAATATAAACTCTGCTTTTAAGAGTCCCTCAAACAACCGATGTAGTGAAGTTATCAGGATGCTGTTTAAAAGCTGCTCATTTCAGCTCCTTGTAGACTCATTTGGAGAGCCAAGACATGAAAGACTCGCCAAAAACCGTTACCAAGTGTAAGAGCGAGTTTGAGTGGGTTGCCTGCGTTGTAAACGATGTCCTAAGGCGGTCAGTGAAAATCCATATGGGCATTCCTCAGGACTCTTTTTTCCTTCTTCCTTTGAAGCCGCTGTCAGTCATGAACCCCTCCACTTCAGGTTTATTGGGCCCTGCCTCACCGCATGGGACCGAAGGATTGACACGAGGGGACAACTAAATGCTGAAATCAGTTCTGGGGATTTACTCCTCTACAACACGGCAACAGCAAGAGGAAATACAGAAGCTATGGCCGAACGATATACTTCGTAAATCTCGTTGTTTGTTAAAGCTGCGTCTACTCAGAGGGGTCGTGAGGCTCGTTCCAGATGAACTGCGCCTCGAGGGGAAAGTAGACGAGAGCAGGGGGCGTTGACAAAAAAAACTGCAAGCAAGACGGACAGGTTTCAGCCTCCTGCAAAGAATACACAGGAAGTCGAAGAAACAGTTACTTCCTGTTAGACCCCATCTGTTTACAGGTCTCAGTCATATTGATTCATATGTGCTTATATTATGTAGAAATCTGCGTGTATCTGCATTGTATGCTGTATTTTGTTCTTTTTAGGTCTTTCTGTGAAACACTTTGCTCCTGGATTTGATACGCGTTGAACAAATAAGCTTTATTAATATCAATCAAACAACATATGCTTATAGATTATTATGATAAACAAATCTAACCAGCATGCATTGTGCGGCGATCGGCGGCGATCGATTCTGCGCAGAACGAGACGATGTATGTGTCGGTAACCCGTGTGGGCAGTATTGTCCAACAGTGATAATTCCACAGAGCTAAAAAAATAAGTATTATATTTTTCTTATTGAAATGTAACTGGCATTTCAAAATCATAGATTAATTGACTGGTTGTTTCTTCGAGGACATATTGTATACTTTCCTAATTGTACTAAATGGTTAAGTATGTATTGCACTAAATGGTATGTTTGTGTATGATAAGTATGTTTCTTTTTTTACTAATCATACTTAAACCAATTTTGTAAACAGCTGCATGATGATTGCAGCACTATTCAAATTGCTCTCACTATATATAATATAGTTTTCAGTGAATACGCCACCACGTTTTAAACTACATGAAAGTATATTCTAATTATATTTCAAAGACTATACACTGAAAGTGTTTTTCGCTTACCAGCAGTAGAAAAAGTCTGCTGGTCTTCTACTGCAGCCGTCTAATCAGGAACTGATTTGCACCTGGGACACCAGGTGAATGCAATTAACTCGTTAAGAGGGAAGACAAGCCGGGAGGTCTGACGAGAGCCAACAGTGAGAAGCACTCAGTCGGGTGACTGCACTTAGAAGATGAAGAAGACTTGCACTAAAATAAATCCCTGTCTGTTCGGCTTGCTGCTTGAATTAGTGAGGAAAAACTTCTCTGATATATTTAGATAAGGTCTATCCAGGTAGCGCCACCATTTATGAGCCCCAGCAGCTCAAGCGCTGGAGTTTGCCGGCCAACAGACGGCACTTACGGCATCTCCTGCTCGGCTGTACTTGCGCCGTGATTTACAACCCACGCTGGCTGTAGGTAAACAAAGGCTGAAGCGGGGTTATCCATCTTGTTGCACCTCGCACCACTATTCATCATGGTAGTTTACATGTCAGCCATTTTATGGCTCTCCTCCGTCGATGCTGGATTATAGTGTTGACCAGAGCCATAACGGGCAAATGCTCAAAGAGACGCTGCCATAAATCCAACTCTCCATGGGAAAAAGTAAACATAAAGTCATCTGTATTATTGGCTCCAGACATTAAAAGCCTGGAGAGTGAATTGAGAAGTCCAATATTCCAATCCTTTGAATCATGGCTGTCAGTCTAGCAAGTCAACTATCTTCTTTATTGTCTTTTTCTTTATTTCTTCTATTTAGTGTATTAAAGATGCAGTCGGCAGGATTAATATGTAAACAGCCATTCCTCTGATCACTGGATCAAAAAGCAAGCCTGCAACAGCGATACAAGGGTCCGCTCGCTTGTGTTCATAGTTGTTATAATTCTGATGTAAGTTGTAGAAAGTCTGGAAAATCTTCTTGATGTCCAAAACGTGACCCATCAAAAACTGAGTGATGAAATCTCAAACTGGCTACAAAACGGGGGCGAGCAAGCGCACAGAGAGACTAAGCGAACGCGTCTTGCTCCCGCTATGTAACGCATGTATTTCCCACTTCTATGCTGCTTGAGCGCCGGCCGCAAATAGCCAGCATGTCACATCTATATGGCATAAGTGGGTTATTGTTACTTTGCGTGCCCTGAGGAGCTCCCGTTTTAATCATGTACAATTAAATACGCACCGTTTCAGTCTCACTGTGCAGATTCCTCGCATTAGTCATGCGGTTGCGTGCAGTCTCGTTGTGGTGGTTCTCGGTGACTTTTCGCTTCAATAATGTAATGAGGCAGAGTAAAGTATGGCACTTTTGGAAGCATTTTACATCCATTAAATAAAGCTTTAGAGTAATATGAGACAAAAGCGTGATATATGGTTGATTGAGTTTCACCAGCTGTGAGGGAAATAATGTTTAACTCGAGGGTGGAGTTCATCTTTATGATCTTTGCATGGACTCCTCGTTTTTAAATGAACATGGAACACTTTGGTTTATGACTTAATACCTTTTTTTAACTGATGGCATCCCCATAAGCCTCAGCTGTAGTTTGCTGACACATTGTGCCTTTTTAAATGTGTGTATATATACATTACATATTGACAAAGTATTAGTATGCGCATGACATTGTCATTTAAATGCATGTGCAGAAGCACAGAAAACACCAGATGAGAGATAACCCTAATGTTCGATATTACCCTTCGGACCAGATGGAGACCTAACATTGATTAACACTTCCCTGAAGCCATGAGCTGTAATGGACAACGTGTATTATCTGGCGTTGAAGATTGTGTCTTAAGAGGGACATTGGAAGTCCTTTCACGAAGCTCGTGCACAGGCTGTATCTAAGAAGTGGTTGAGTCACTGCGATGCGCCTGTTGGTTTGTGGACTGATGTTTTGAAGCCATAACCTTCTTGTTTTTTGTTATTTTTGCAACCAAAAGTGACGCGAGCGGGTGGAGCTCAGTGGAACAAGATGCTGAGTAAGACAGTTGTAGGCGACCGACATGGTTCCAATTAAATTTCCTGAACTGAAAACGCAGTGTGAAATAGTTAACGGTTAAAGTCGGCCCCTGGAGGCCATTGGAAATCAAGTGTACGGTTCTTCCGCATTGGCTTCACCTTTCAGACCCGGAGGTCTGGGCTCACGACATCCTGCGTCTGTCCGTATGAATAAAAACAGACTGTTCACTCCTGCTATTAATGTTTCTAAATAAAATCTGCCGTGTGCATTAAATATGTTCCTCTTCACTGTATATTATCGTGTCCAAATGTGGTTAAAATGAGGCTTATAATTTATTTCAAACCTTCCCGCAAGAGATGGCCTGGTCTCATTATAGTTTCTGTCGTTAAATATACAGTGGCCTTCGCAGATTCCTTCTCATTAACTCAACTGATAAGTGATGCGGTGCTGTGCTCCTCGTCTGTATGTTTCTTGTGTCTTTATGTATTAATTACAGCGCTTCCTTTCGCCACTATGTATTAATATACATATTTCATCTACTGCCTGAATCCTAACGTTTGTCTCCCAACAGCCCATGTGACTCCAGCTGAATCCTTTTTGGATGTTATATAACACACAGCAGTTAGTATGATGGGAGGCTGGAGATTAGCTTTAAGAAATGCCCCCCCCTTTGAATGACAGCGCATCCATCCACCCACTCCACCTCCACCTCTGGGAAGCGATACAGAGAAGAAAAGACTCCCCCCCCCTCCTCCTCCATCCCAACCCCCCTCATAGTGTGAGCCTTGAGCATCTGGAGAAAGCATCGCTGACATACATAGATACATACGGTCGTCTGCATGGCTTCTGCAGGATCTTAACATTACAGAAAAACATCTTAGCGAGATCAGAAGAACATAAATGTCCCTGTGAAATCCCATTCGCTGCCGTTAGCTCGGCTACGTCGGAGAGATGACAGATGCTGCCTCCGGCGCCTCATGAAAGATTCAGAAAAAAAAAGTTTTTAAAGATGTGTCAGACAGGGATTGCACTTGTTGGAAGAAAAAACAACAAATTTTGATGAAGCCGGCAGGTGCCCAAGGGAGAGTTTGCGTTGCCGCAGGGAGAAAGTGGACTGAAGAGAGAGAAATAAACATGCAGACTCTAAACATTACTTCATCTCAGCTCACGGTTGCCCATCTGGAAGACAACACTGACTGTGGGCAATCCATGTTCTGACTCTAAATGCACCTCGTACAGTCATCAGTAGGCAAAGCAGAAGTAACTAATCAAAGTTTTACAGCTCAACTCTGTGAGATTTGTCTCCTGTGTTCGTGAATATCCGATGTTTCAGTGGGCTGAAGAACTTTACAGATCTTTTGGAGGCTGTTACTTTCGGATAGCAGACCCCTGAGCCGTGGTCGTATGCTCTGCATGGACCTACAAATATATCTCCCAGAAATCTGACATCTCAGTCACAGATCCACGAATCTGTTGCAAGGGAGAAAAAGTGAAATTCACAAACTCACCGTAAAATCTTTGTAGCCACCCTCTAACTTGGAAAAAAGATGTATTCCAGTAGAGTCCTTCATACTTCACACTACATACTTCAGGAATAGCTATAAATAACTTTACTGACAAAATTATCTGTTGGATAAACAAAAGATTTCCACTATCCAGATTGAAGCTGCAGGCAACAAACATTGAGATAATATTCAAGGCCTTTTCAAGCTTCCATGTTTTCTTCTTGTCAAGATGGAAAAGCCTCCAAAGTACCATTAGAAGACAATGAAAATAACAGTGTCAATAAACTTATGCTTTATTGATACATATTTCAATGAAATCCAATTTGTTGTTACATTTGAAAGGGTTCAGCTTGAGGTCGACACATAGATAAATATGGTGTCAGTAATAAAGGGAGCGTCATTTGATTACATTGGTGTGGTTTTTCCAACATATGAATCAAACCCCATCATATCGGTCAATAACAGGTCAGCGACATTGACTAAAGCGGATGACATTTTTTAATAAATGGCTCGCAATACCAATACATCAGTCTCCCCTTCTTCTGTATGATAAACGGTGAGATGTAGGTCCGTGGTTCCAGCTCTGTATTGAAGCTGGGGGGTAAAGCTGTCAGAAAGTAGGACAGCGAGGGGAGGAGGTGGTTTGTAGACCTGCACTTCAGTCTTTTGTAGTCTTTGATCCTGACCACGGTGGCTTAGCTTCACATGCTCGCTGGCTGGCCCAGACTCAGCAGCGGCCTATAAATACCCGGCACGTCTGTAACCAGGTAACCTCAATACCGAGCAACACTTTAAGATGAGAGGCCTTCACACTCACGTCCCTGCGAGAAGAATTACTGATTACCAATCAATAATAAAGCAGGACACCGTCAACATGCATTGCATCTCAAATGAGGTATATAGCAACCTGTACTGTGTCTTTTAATTAAAACAAATGGTTACAATGGAACAAAAGCTTCATGTGTTGTGGTGCCGACCTGTTTGCATTGGGAAAGACTTTAAAATCCTATCCACATTTTTACCATGAGGAGCATTTTTTCTTTTGAATATTTTCACTGTCGGACTACCTGCAGTGTTTATGTGTTACACACTCAATGGGAGGCTCCCTTTGAACCGGTATGGGGCAAAGATGTTCTCTCTCTCTCTCTCTCTCTTTCTCTCGCTCTCTCTCTCTCTCTGTCTGTCTCTCTCTCACAAACACACAGCAGACCACAAAAGTGGCAGGCATACATTTTGGCCGTGCAGTTTCTAGAGCGCCCTTTGCACTTCTTTGTTTCTTTGTCTCAAAGTCAAGAATATTTGCATGCTTCCTCCTTTCAAACTGTATTTCTAACAAGTCAGTATGTTACCATTACCAGTCGGAATATTTATTCTGCTTTCCTCAAAACAATATAGACAGATTCATAATGTGTAATTTTGGGGAATGACTAATTGTATTCTTAATGTACAAAACATACCATGAATAGGTTCTCCTCATAGCAACCTGTTGCCAAACAAAAACAGTACTTTTACCTCGCCGATTGTAAAATACACTTAATTGAAACTACAGAAACTACATGAAAGTCATTAAACCCATCTTGGTTAGTTTTTTCTGCCATTTTAATAATCACCAACTCTGGTTTTGTCTAAATAAACCCTTCATTTCTCAGGTTACTAACGTGTTTTCCCGACTGGTCTCTCTCTCTCTCTCTCTCTCTCTCTCTCTCTCTCTCTCTCTCTCTCTCTCTCTCTCTCTCTCTCTCTCTCTCTCTTGCTGGCTTCTTTGTTAGTGCTCCTTAAGCTCAGTGAACGAGTCTGTCGCTAAGCAATGAAAGAGTCGTGGACATGCATTGTGTGCATAGGATTGTGGGATATTTCGGACTGCAGAGGATACAAACGTGCATCCTCAGTCTAAATGAAGGAGTTGGTCCTCGGTAGGAGGATGACGTGTCATCCTGGAAATACAAGCGTTTAAAGAAACCCCCTAAATGTTACACACACTGTCGTGTACACACACACACACACACACACACACACACACATCCACTTCCAGGGGCCGGGGTCCGGTCACAGGAAGAGTGGGTGCTTGATAGAGCCTCTGACAGGACAACATGGAGGCAACTATGGGAAGTCCAATAGTGTTGGTCAAACACAATTTCACACACACACACACACACACACACACACACACACACACACACACACACACACACAGCCTTGTTGATCCCACGAGGCGTCGGTAAAAAAAATACAACACAACAGGGGAGGTAGTTTTGATTTTGACAGCCTGGGGAGGAATTGAGCACACACACACACACACACACATACACACACACACACACACACACACACACACACACACACACACACACACACACACACACACACACACACTACTCCTTACACTGGTGTTAATTTACCAGTACACCTGAAGCTAAATCTGAATACAGTACACACACACTCACACAGAGAGAACAACTCCAGAGGGGCTCTGTGGTGACCGTTTCCTCTTCCTGTTTCCTGCTGCTTACTGAGACTTGAGATGAGTCAGTCCTCAGGGGAGTCACTGCTAGCTCTCACACACATGCACACACTAGCACGTAGCCACTCACAGACGCAAACCTCTTGTTCCCACATTCGCATTTAAAAAGGTCCATGTGGCATTTAAAATGTCAGAGAATCCGCTTCAGAAGAATTGCTATTCCTATTTGTACAACATGTAGACGCAAGGGGGCCATGACTTGTAGCCTCGGTCTCCCTCCAGCCGTACTGGTGCCAATACTACTCCAATTTCAGCTAATTTCCTAGCAATCTTGTTACAGTAGGGAGAGCGTGCTACCTAATGCTTCTCGTCTTGTGTTAATCTCTTTTCCCAGTCTTACCGTCACCTATCTGACATCATAAAGAGAGGTGCAACCAGATGGTCTGAAAACTGTTCCATGGGCCGTTAAACCAAAATATGAACTCAAAAACGAATTAACTTGCATTGTTAGCAAGAAAACATGAGATGAAATGCTTCATTGATGTATCAGTTCAGCCCAAGTTGAAGTTGAAGGGTGATGGTTTTTAACTTTCTATGTGGTCCATAAAGATGATCCAAAAAGACATGCTAACACCCTTATACTGCTCTGCACGCTGTACATTAAAAACCTAGGGCTGTTGTTGTTGTTCCTAACCTTTGTGCTTGAGCTCTAAGTCAAGAGGATTCTTAGAAGACTTTGACCTCGCGGTTAGAAGTGTACAATACAATGTAGAGGCCTGTCAAAGCAACAAATGCCTATTTAAAACACATCTTTTCGGTCTGCATATGTCACAATGTTGGACAGAAAATAGCTGTTACATTCAGAACCAAACCCACTGGCGCTCCACGACGAGCCTACTCGTCTGCCATTGTAGGCGTGTGCCTGTACCACCTACGTATATGTGATGCCTGCCACGGTCAAGACGTCCAGCGTTGCTCACACAGGGCACAAACAGATGTCCGCAATCATCAAAGAAGTTTTTTTTTCTCTTCTCTGACACCCTGAAACAATCAAAGAGACAATCCATCTCTGCTGCAGCTGGAAAGCAGGGAGGCATGGAGCTCTCCGGTTGAGCAATCATCAGCAAGCAAGGGTTGGGTGTGTCTGTGTTGTTCTTTAAGGGTCGGGGGGGTTGCACATGTGTGCGAGCATTCACGCTCAAGTAAAGCCAGTTGATATGAAATGTGTGATTCTAGTGAAAGCGAATGTCACAGTCACTCGCAGTCCATGGATTACACATAGAGCTTTCAGCACAACAGCTTTCGAGCAAGTTCAATTGAATTGCTCTGGACACAACAATAACTCCAAAGGCATTGAGTGGAAGGAAGTAATGCATGGGAGCTTTTTCAGACACGAACATTGTAAGTCGAGGTAAATGCTCTGCGGACACACATTGGCTATTTATCCACCGTGCTGACCGAATTAAAGTTAATATACGCTTTGTGCTGAATCGCAGTCAGAAGTATGCCGGTTTGATTCTGAGCTTTGACTCCTATTAAACAGTTTCTTCTCAAATTTAAAAAGGAAAATGCAAATGAATGCGACTTTGTTAGCCAGACACAACTCCACGCACACCCTGAGCCTTCCCTCGCTCCAGCTCCATGTTTGCAGACGACACCTCTGTATTATTGATCAGAAACAATTACTTCAGCGCCCAGAAATAATCCAGACGGCCGACTTGGTCATGGCAGACAAGGTGTAACTGATAGTGGTGTGCCCGTGTGCCAGCATGCACATTACAATTGGCATGCAGCCATTATTAATGCTGGCGCTTGCCTGCTTTTGGCCAAATGACCGTCAGGGAAAGGTCTGTTGGGCAGACATCTGTCAATAAAATCAAATGGATTGTTTTTGCATTTGTTCATCCAAGCAAACAAACTCACTGTGTGGTTTCTACTAGTATGTTTTTTTTAAGGCCCCATTTGCGTGCCCAAAACACCACAAACTTGCATAAGTTCAGTTTTTTCTGTTTATTTGGATCTTTTTTCATGCTTTCTCAGAATAGAACAGCAATTGAAACAGCATTTTGACCTTGATGGGAAAGTGCGGCTCTGCACTACAAGCCAGATGAATAGAGCTACAGTAAGTGGGTTCACAGTTCCTTTTAAAAACGTAATTGCAGGTTAAACCTACTGACACCTATGAGGCTATAACGTTAAACCTCTTCCACCTCACTGGAAAGACTCCTTTGTTAATGCACTTGAGCATAGCAGGGGTCTGGGAGGATCCTCCGAAGGCCAACATGGGATTTTTCTTAATAAAAGACCAACATCATCCTAATATATTAACCATCCGCTACACTTTTAGTCCGAAAAGGCAGCTTTCAAAATCTCGGACGTGATTTGTAGACCACTGTTACTGCAGCTCGGCCGTGCAGTACAAAGACACACCCCAAGTATCCATTAGCTTGGAGCAGACATATGATATCTGACCACACCGATCTGCTGGAGAGAGCACGGCTGAAGGACAAAGGACGGACAGAGATGATGGAAGGGCTGTTCAGGAGATGCATCAGCCTTATGTGGGTTTCCGTGGTTAAATTTATCACAGTCAACTGAGGAGGAAGACACCAATCAATAAACCCTCTTTGTCTGTCTCCCTCTTCCTTTCCATCTTCGCTTTCCCCTCCCCCCCGGGGCTTCCATTTTCCACCCCCCACCAAAATAATCAGCATCTGCATCCACCTAAAACTGCGAGCGAGCCGGTGGTAGTTTATGGTAATAGAACCCACTGGGGCTGAGTTGACACTGTCTTTGTAGGCAGAGGTCAATGGAGAGTCACGCGTGAGGCTTTTAAACACGTTCGCCCCGCAGATTGATATGCTAAACACTCAATAACAAGTCCCCTCGAAAGGCTCAACAAAAATATTAACATACTGATTTTATGATTTCTTTTTCTTCCAATAAGTCGTTTGACTTCTCGAACTGTGTGTAGAGGCAGATTTCACTGGAACAAGCCTACTTCAAAACAAGTGCAGACTGGGAGGAACATTTCAACCTTCATCTGTGTCTGATTATTGGAATTGCCGCACAGTATCTGCAGTGAACGCGGGGTTGAGTTCAATGCAGACGGATGAATAGAACGCAGCTGCAAAAACAAAAGCATGCCGTATCCCTCTCTTATTGCCAGATTATCTACATATCGTACGGCTAAACACATGCAGGTGGGGCATCTCCTGGCCCATTTGAAGGAAGTTGCGGTGCGGCAAAATCTGCATAGTCTACGCAGAAAGGAACGCGGCAGATGATCTGAGGTTACTCCGGCATGGAGGAGCCCAGCCCACATGAAGCCCACAGTGCTCATCAATCATCCAGATGTGCACAGACAGTCTTTAAGATTTGAAGTAGGGTCTTTAATCATAGTTTTTAAGTACATTTCAGGATCTGATCCTCCATTTAAAACTGAAATGTGACCAAAAAAGTATTAATTTCACAGAATATGACATTCTTGGCCCATCTTTCGGCAATAAATATGCTTATTTAGTTGAGTGTAACACGAGAACATTACCATGCATCAATTTTAGGCATTGAAAAGAAATGCTGGAATGAATGACGACGCCCCCTATTGCTGTTTAACAGGCAGACTTCATTTCAGCATGAAATACCAACATTATGCATAATTATCTGAGATTACTTCATTGTTTTAAGTACACCGTGCGTTTACTAGTTATCACACTGTTACACTCTGATTGAGAGAAGAAGGTCCAGCCTGATGAATGAGATCAGTGTGTGACTTTAATAAGCAGTTTGGTGGCCAAGAGTTTGGCCAAGATGATGCACTACTGTTGCTGGTTTCAGCGTGTTGCTCAACTGAAGTACGCTGCATTATTTAATAGGTCAGTCCATGACACTCAATATTTCCAAGTACGAAGCGACTGCCTGTCATGGGACTGGAAAGCTCCTGTCAGCACTTTGATTCTATTTTTGAAAGGAGCTGATACGAGATGACCGGAATTAGCAATAAACTAGAAGTGAGACAATTAGTCATTGGCTCTTAGGGAAGATCATGTCACAACCAAGGATGCAAGACGTTTTCACACGGGATCAGAGGGGTTACGTCAGCAGAGATCTATAATCTATCTACTGTGCAGACAACGTGTCCTCCAGAGCAAAACTAGGTATGCTTATGGTGAAATCCACTGTTTTGCCTCCATCATATAGCCACTAAACACCTCCACTGATAAAATAAAAAAAAAACAGCAGGAGGATGTTTTACCTCTCAATATCTTCTCTAAACACCACCTCGCTCTTTGTCAAGCAGGTTTCGGTTCTCCCTGCAGAGCCCACAACCCTCCATGTGTCTACAAGACAGATGTGCTAACCAGATGTTCGTGCACTGAGAGGAAAGGGCTGCAGACAGACCTGCTGTATTCGTCAGTTTCCCAACGACTGCGTCTCCGCGCGGCCTCGGTTCGGCTCTGAGAATACGGAAAAGCCGAGAGCCGTTTGTCAGATGGATCAGTGTTATCACGCGTTCGAGTGCACGCGGCCTCCTTTTTGAGTCTGGTCATGTTTTCGAAGACCTAATTTCCACCGGGGACTCGTCCCGTACTGCTGGATTTCTTCCCAGCTTTGAAGGTGGAGCAGTCGAGAAGAATCTTCTGGCGGCGTGGTTAAGGTTGCCTCATGTGAGTTCAGTTCAAAACATGTCCGGCACAACGTCAGGCAGAACAACGCCGTGAGAGTACAACTGTTGGACCCCGAGAGAGAGAGAGAGGGAGAGCGAGATATGCAGCACGTGTTTCCTCACAGAGTCTATCAAGACTTCCACACAAACTGGCAACGTGGATGTTTTATTGAGTAGCAGTCCGGCAGCTTTTATTCAGAAACAAACCCCCCCCCCTTAAAAAAAAATGGAAAGAAGCTGGAACTGCAGGTGAGTGGCAGCTTCCTCCATCCCCTCCTCACTCCATTAGCCTCTGCAGAGCCAGCCAAGCGAGGATTACGGGGCCTGCTCGCTGTCTGATTTCCGAGATGTTAAATTCTCTCTGGGCAATGTGGGATTCACTCGAGAGAGTCATCAAAGTGTTGTGCTTCGGCAAACTGAAATCACCGAGGAAAATGAGGAAGATATCGGCAAGAAAGTGGAAAGAGTTTATCGTCTCATGTGAAACTGATCAGGGGGAAAGCGACAAATTGAACATTTGAGCCGTTTAGCGTCACGCTACGATAAGAGCTTTCCAAAGAGGGATTTATAGTTTGGGGTACCAGTAATCAATCTCATCAAAGAGAGTTTGAGCGTTATATTCTCAAAACAGATTTGTTAGATGGAACTTTTACTAAAACAAAGCACTTAAAGAAAATGTGAAAGCTTAACATTCATGAAAAAAACACTTTGATTTCATGCAGAGAGTACGATGAGTCCACTCTAAGGAAGGCACAGCCAGCAGCCTGTTAGCTTAGCTTAGCATACCGGAAAGCGGTAAATGCCGGGGAATAGCTACTCCAGCAGTGCTGAGACACAATTTGAATACCAGCACCTCCAATGTTTACTGATAAACACATAATTAGTTTGTTAAACCTGTGCAAAATATAGTCTATTGTTAAGCAGCCTACATTTTGTTAAGCTAAGCTAGCTAGCTGTAGCTTCATATGTAGCATACAGACATGTAACTCGGCAAAGACAAGGATACAATTTAGTTGATTAATCACACATTGTGTTTTTGTGAGTGCATATATATATGTGTGTGTGTGTGTGTGTGTGTGTGTATGTATATATATATATATATATATATATATATATATATATATATATATATATATATATATATATACATACATATATATATATGTATGTGTATATATATGTGTATATATATATATATATGTATATATATGTATGTATATATATGTGTATATATATATATATATATGTATATGTATATATATGTATATGTATATATATGTATATATATATATATATATATATATATATATATATATATATATGTGTATATATATATGTATGTATATATGTGTATATATATGTGTATATAAACATGGCTTTTCTAGAAGCAGCTTCTGCATATAATTTCGTTTCATGACACTGTTTTTTTCCTTAAAACGCTTGAAGGGGCTGAATTTGATAAGAAAAGCACATGAATGCAAAATCACAAGGATGAGCAAATCTACAAAGCATTTTTTGGGGGGTTCAGGAGTGAGAATGAAGATTTGTATTTGAATATCCTGCAGTAATTCACTAAGCCACTGCTTGTTGTTCTTTAGACTTCCTCTGAAAATATTTCCCTATAAGGGGAAAGAAAGGAACTTGCCAGCGGTCCAAATGTGTTTTAATTATAGACGACTTAATGAATAGATGACTTCATATCATCAGCTTCTTGATTCAGCTCGGCACGCCAGCAAAAATGAGCGTTACAACGGGGATAAAAAAGGTGCTGTTGACCGAATCCAAAGCTTTTCTCATTCCCCTTATCTGTTCCAAGAAATATTTTTCATAAGATCTGCAGAGCATTGTACAGTAAGTGGCTTTTTTTGTTCATACATATTACATCGTTAAGAGGTCACCTCAGGGACGGTATTAACATATCATTAAGTCAGAGCCTTCATTAAAGCTTCTACAAGAGACTTTCATTTTGCGTGGACGTGCTTGAACGCAGCACTGTTTCCGAGCATCAGAGTAGAGTCCCTTTTAGAAACGCTCTCATCAGAAGGCGACAGCAAAGTGAATAGTCTCGGCGAATATTAACCGATTATCTTCTCTGTTTTCAGTTCACAAACACCAAAATGATCAAGAGTCAGAACACGCAGCTGATTTTGCCAATCGTGTTGATGCTAATGCAAGAGGAGATGAGTTGAATGGTTCATTGTAGGAGGACATTGTGTTTGCCATGAACAGGGAAGTGCAATAGACACATGTTCCTTTTATTTTTATATTAATCATAAAAAATCAAGTCAATTCACGTTAAGTTGTACAACAGAAACCACTATTTATTTTTATTAGGAGCAGCTATCACAGTCAGCGTTTCACTTCTGATACGATGAATATGACAATCATATCAATTTGCATCACTGTGTCGCTGAGTTAATGCAGAGGCTGTATTTTCCCTCTCAGCTGATAATAACATTAATCACTGATGTTGTTATAACGCTTGGTGTAACTGGAGTATTTTTAGCATCCTATGATATTCTAAATGCCCCCTTCTTCCCAGATCGTATGGCCGCTAGATGGAATACGATGACGCTCGCAGTCGATCAATATGTCCCTGTGTTGGTCCCGCTGACACACATGCACACGTTTGAAACTAGGACACGTGACCGTCGTCTCATAGACGCCTCACATCATGTGCGCCAGCGTCCGGCAGTATGCTCTCTCTCTCTCTCTCCCTCTCGATTTCTAAGTATACCTCCCGTGGACTTCACGAGGGCAGCAGCAGGGCTGTCAAAGAGCTGCAGACAGTTTCACCGCACTACAAGCAGAGTCCTATCAAAGTAATGAACCCGAGGCCAGACTTGTAACCCCTCGTAAAGTCTGCGCGCCGAGGCGTATTCGCTCTAATGAGAGGAAGCGATTAAACTGCTGGGTCATGTTGCTGACTCCAGCTCGAAGTCGGAGTTGTGAGGAAAAGCTGTGTGTTGATTAGCACCAGCAGTGCCAGTAAGAACATCTACTAATGACACTGAAGGCCATTAAAGTTGCTGTTACAGCGAGGGGAGGGGAAGTGCAAAGAGACGGCGGAGATACGCACCGAGACCTGCATTCTAATTTAAAAACCCAAGTCCAAGATAAAGGAGCGCTCTCGCTCTCTCTCTCTCTCTCCTCTTTTATCAATAATTTTGACTACGTTCCATATCTTCCGCACGAGGACGAGAGTAGGCGTGAAAGCACATTCGGCTAATTCCGTTTCAGTCTCTGGGGGACAGCTGGCAAACGCAGCGAGGGCGGATTCGGGCTGTCGTCACCGGGGAACCGAGCCTCCACCTCGTTCTGTGTCACCGGGCAAAAAAAACGCCCCCCCGCCGCCGCCTTACCTTTCCAAAGTCCCTGACGTCGAACAGGTCAAAGGCCTCGAAGAGCTCGCTTTTCTTCATGCCGAACGCGTCGCTGCACGCCGCCAGGAACGTCCTGATGTTCTTCAGGCACAGGAACTGTGTCGGGGGAGACAAGAGAAGGGGTTCATCTGTGAGAAACAAAGCCCCGACGTGCACAATAGATATGACGTGGCCTTCATTTTCATTCCCAAAACGCCACAGGATGAGCTCACGCGCTGCTCTGCAGTATAGCGTTCACTCTGGCTGTCTGATCGGGGGCATGTAGCGGAGGACCTGAGAGGCACACTGGAGGACCACAGCTCTGAAACACAGATAAATTGCTGTATACGGGCGCCCCGAGGGCGTCTTGTTTCATTAATATGATGGATTTCCTGGTGAGACAGGCCGGTGGATTGGTGCGTAATAATTAGAAAGAGATCATTCATCATGCAGCAGGGAGAGCGATCTTACTTGCTCCTACTGTGAAAGTATGATGTAACTGCGGTTTTGACAATGCAGCGCAAATGCCATTTAGATTTCTCACCTCTCTGTTAAGAGACGGCCACACATAATTCGCGTAAAATCTCCATTCATTCGGGATTTCTGTCCCGCAATGTGTTGTTAATTATCATCTCGGATAACCAAAAGTTTGTTTTCGGTTCGGTTTGTTTTATGTCAAACAAACGAGATAGCAAATTGCTCCCCGGGAGGGAGCAAACTGCAAATGTAAAAAAGCAAAACAAATTGAGGGGATTCTGTTGTCTGCTGGGGCGAACCCAGTCTGTAAACTCATCACGGTGTTATGACAGTTCAATTTCAGCCGAATTTCCGCGGAGGGTAACGAGGTTGCTGCCGATAATAAAGTCTCTTCATAACTCTTCCTCAGCTACTTTTTTATTCATTGCCAGCTTAGTCACAGGCCCGGCTGATGGTGCACCTTGACCTGGGAAAATTGAATCAAACGATCAATACGCAACTCCTCTAATAAACAAGGTCATTTACTGACGGTGTTTTCTGCCTCGTCTGCATCCTAAATCTAAATCTTGCTAATGATGTTAATGGGGCTTCATCCTCAAACGATTTATCCAAATGAGGCGGCAGTTAGCGCTCAATGCTGCCCAACGACACCGATGCGACTGAGAAAGCGGAGGGAGGCGGGAAGGGAGGCCGCAGCGTTAAGTGATGCTTTCTGAGGCGGTTCGCTCTATTCAGGAAGAGTGGCAGGCAGAAGTAGTGAAGGGGAAGGTGTCAACACATGGTAGTTGCAGCAATTAGCCTTCCTGTAGTTGACACAGGGCGGAACAAGTGAGGGGGCTGGTGAAAGGGATGTTTCGGAAAGGGGTGTCACATCACTGTTCGCCACAAATTACCTCACATGTGCATGTTTATGACATTTACATTGCCGCGAAAACTACTTCGTTGTGACAGTTTTTTCAATTTTGAGGGATTAAACGCCGCCGCGTTTCACCACAACATGCAAATATTTGCAGCCGTTACGACGATCAGCTGTCAGAGGAAGATCATAACATTTGTGGCTTTGTGCAAACGGATGCTCGCATGACTGAACTGCTACGGAGGAACATCCGCGTCAATGTCGACACGTGCAAAGACAACAGTGTATCACAGCCAACACAGAGGCTGTGCGGTTGTGAGGCGCCGCGTCTGCACCAGTACAAGGAAACAGCTTCTGAAATGAATAAAAGCAACTGGAAACACTGGATTCCTGCAGAAGAATATCTCAATATTCTTTTGAATCATATAAAATGCTAAGTTATTGAAAGGTGAGTCAGGTTTAGTTGCATGGGAGGACCTGCTTTTAGATTTTCCACCACAACTTCACATTTACTATAGTAAGTGCATCTATAGCACTCACTATCTAACCTGATTTGAAATGATCCAGAGATGCAGATCCATATTACACACTCATCTTCTCCTTTTTCAATTTCTTGAGTAACGGGTTGACAGGAAGTGGATTTCATTAGGCCTTTCCTGTTTCTCAAAGAGAGCTCAACCCCCTGCCATAGCGTTGACACGTGGAGTTCATACTCAAAGGCCTGACTTTAACCATGTTTGACAACCGTAACTTAACAAACTTCAATAATTGAGTCAGCATCCAGTTGAAAAAAAGGAATATATCTCAGCTGAAAGGAAGCCAGAAGAAGGACTTCTTCTGTTATTCATGACACACCTTCCCCCCCAAAATCAGATTTGTCTGCACGACGCATGTCCATGCATCAAATATGAAATGCCTTTCCACTCCGATTGAATTAGGCTTTACAGATGGCTTCACAAATAGAGAGAAAAGCCCCCAGCCAGCGAGCTCCAGATAAGACGCAGTGTAGAGCAGCGAGTGAATAATATTGAATGTTTACACTTGTAGACATCACTTTCTTTTATCAGACAAGCACATCTTGTCTGCCTGGAGACTCTGGAGAGTCCCAAAGGACCTCTGTATATTATCTGAGGGAAGCAGCTTCACAGAGCGCATATGAAAGACAGCGTCTCTGCTACACTGAGCTCGAGACAGTAGAGAGGGAATTGTATTAACAAGAGTGCAGCAAAAAGAGGCGAGCAGTAACTGTTCAGCTGGCAGCTCTTCTTCTGCATTACTGACTCTCTGGGGCTCAGGGTGTGTGTGTGTGTGTGTGTGTGTGTGTGTGTGTGTGTGTGTGTGTGTGTGTGTGTGTGTGTGTGTGTGTGTGCGCGTGTGTGTGTGTGTGACCTATGTACATGCCAAGAAATCGCAGTACAGACGTCCCTGAATATTTTTTTTAGTACTTAAAAAGTGTCTCCCTCACTACAATATGATCATAATTCTTTGAAGAAATGAATTTAGGTGGTCCTCTATATTATGTGTTTATGGAATAAAATGAATATCCGTGAATATATGATGCTCAGATGTGATTTTTGCAACTGATTCGAATCCTGAAACCGTATCGGTGAGGCTCTGATTATAACCAAGGTTTTTATAAATGTACCAAGTGAAACTGCATCAAATCCAAGGCAAATATAGCCCTGTCAGTGTACCTATTTCTGCGTTTCAATGAAAGCTGCCAGTACCCTCAGTGTGTAGAATGAGGACTTAAGTATAGATTGTGCTGCAACATCTCAGCAGGAAGCTCCGAACACACACCCGTCGACAGCTCACACACAACCAAGTGCGTGGAGGGTTTAAAATCCCACCGGGCCAACCATCTGGAATATAAGGGGGGAAATATTCCTGTAAGGCCAGCCATCTCGCTGCCGCGCTCCTGAGATGAGCCAGGTCGTGCTCTGTATCCACAATAAGTATCCAATTTCTGCTCGTGTATTCCTTTATACGAGTCAAAGCTCCATAGCAACAAGCTGGAGCCTTTTTATGGCCCCCGTGCGTATTGTGGAGCTTAATGAAATCCTGCTCTTGTTCTCTCCTCGATGTACGCAATGAAAGACGGCCACAGTTCGGCCATCTTACTGCTTAAAACCTGGCCGGGCATCAAATAATGGCCAATTATGAATCAATTCATCATCAAATAGATGAGCCTCGTGCAGTGGGAATGAAGGCCCGTGTCGATCACATTAGAGGCTCTCTCTGTCTGACACTCTATATGTTTACTGACAGCAGTGTGGGAAAGAAAAGAGGGATTTTATTAAGAGGAGACCGTGTCTAATAAGACATATACAAGATGTATATGTCTGCCAGTTTGAAACCCCTGCTGGATTACGTCGCTGAGATATTGTGTCCAAAGCCAAAGACATAATGTGCACATGTTTGATCTGTGGAGCTCTTTCGTGTCAAAACTCTGTAAGTCATAAGCAGTTGTGACACATACGAGCCGTCGGGTCACATCCATGTCATGTTGGAGCTTCTGTCAGCTGTGTTACCAGGAAATGGGAGGTGAGAGGTGGGAGGTGGGACGTAGGCGCAGATCTGGTGGCGATGACGCAAGCGCCGCTGCTTTCTCAGTCAGAGGTCGGAGTCATCGCAGAGGACAGACTTCTTAAGTCGTCATCAAACGTTACGCCGGTCAGCAGATTTTCAATCCAGACGGAGAAGAAGAAAGAATGGTAATTTAATGTATAGTCGAGCGGAAATGTGAAATGAGCCGCTGGTTTGGTTGGAATAAAAAAGCCCTGACCCAGCATGCAGAATGTCTTTCCACTCACTTTTTCCAGTCACTGTCGTGACTCCGAATATCCCCTGCTAGTTAGCGACAGCCTCCTTTATCAGCCCTTTAACTTCTCACGTTTCCGGAGAGAGAGAGGCTGTTCTGTTTGGTTTGGCTGGTTTGGACACCTCCTGCTTTTAGGTGAGGAGCGGACGGCCATGAAAGTCATCTGTGTTTCCAGGAGATAGCTCTGTGCGAGGCTCCTGCTAATCCTCCCATTCAGGACGGAGTAAGTAACTGTGGGAGACAAAGCATTGTCCTCAAAAAATGAGAACATGTGGCTTTTTGAAGACGAAATGTGAAAGCTGCACTCATAAAAAAAAACAAATTCAAGTATATTTCAACAATAGATGATCACATGACTCTGCGCTTTAGCATCTTTCAGCTCATTCACGGCCCACGGCTTTACTAGAGTTGCCGCGTAGCTGTATCTTCTGATAAAGGCCAGCACGTAAAGTTTTGTTGTCCAAGTGATTACTGTCCACACTAAAACCCAACAGCAATAAACCACCTCACCTTTTCCTCCGCTTTGCTACCAAACTGCATCACGGCCGTCGTCTGCGTCATTGTTGGCGTGTTTAAAATATAGCCAAACATACAATGCATGTGTTGTGATTAACACATTTCAACTGGAGCTAACATAAACACACACGGAGACCCTTGAGGTGACAACAATGCCAGTGTCGTTGGTAATAATCACTTCTTTATGTTCTCCCAGACGACATTAACATAAATAAAGGTCACTCAAGCTGCGAGGTCATTTAAAGTGAGCAACGGCAGGAAGAATTGAAGATGACAGAGAACTGGCCTCCTGATACTTCTGCCTCGCAGCACATGTTGGTTCAGGAGAAGCTGTGACTCCCCCGGCCCTCTCGCAGGACCAGATGACAGACAAAGGCATAGAATAACAATAAAGGCAATAAGGGAAAAGCCAACTCCCTTCTCCTGTAACTCCCCCCACAACACCAATGAGTGTCTCTGAGGCCATTTTCCATTAAATCCTGGTTTTAACCCCGGTGACCCCACTTATACACAACGCTTACTCCATCCCCCCACTAGATAAGGGAATTGAATTAGTGTTACTGTGTGAGATACGGACCCTCTCGCTACAGAAACCTTTCCAAATAGTTTTATCTCACCCGTGTGTGATTGGCTTATAAATGTGTGGAAGGAGATCAAAAGGGTTGAATGACATGTAGAGTGTGTACCAAATAAGATGTACACACTGACTGAATGCACAAACACTGAGGCAAGGGACCTGCGCCTCTTCCTTCTACTCCCCCTGATGTATTCCTCTGGGAAGATTGTGTTAAAAAGGTGTGAATAATGCTCCATTTGAAGGAGCCTGGTCAACTGCTGTCTGACCTGTGTGTGTGTGTGTGTGTGTGTGTGTGTGTGTGTGTGCCCATTCAGGTGTGAGCTTTGACCGCTGTGGCTGACGCAAAATCAGTGCTGATATCTTAGGATTCAAGCTGCTGAAAGTGAAATGTTGTGGATTCAATTCGTCAATTTTATTGCCAAAAAGCCCCTTCATCATAAAACCTTACACACTGTATTGGTAATAGTAGTAATGTATAGACTCACACACACTTTTTCCTTTCCTCCTCTGTGTGCTCTGCCATACATATATGGAGCCACTGCTATTTCTATTGCATTCGTTCCCCCTCTGTCTCTATTACCCGAATAAGGACACCCCTATTTCCAATAGACTACAGTCATCCATCACTTCCACCTTGAGTCGCACAAAGCAGGACGCCTGATACGTACAGTGCTGCTGAAAGAGACTCTGGTGTGCAGCAGGCGATACTGGGTCCCCACACAACATCCACCCAGAATAAATAGAAGGCCCAGAGGTCTGTTTGAGCCTATACGAAGAGGTTTTATGATGTTTTTAAAGCAGCTTTCCGTGGAGCTTGATCCAGTGCTCTCCACCTCGCTTGTCTCCAGGTTTCCACGACAGTGAACACAACAGTAAAAAGGTTGCAGACGCACCGCTGCCGGCCGAGACCCAGGTTGTAGGTCGGTATCGTCTGGATCTAAACCCACAATCCTTGACTGCTCACTGACTTCCACATAGCGTTTTGACATTTCTCACAAGCTTAAAAAAAAGGGGGGGGCAATCTCGCTATTATCATTGAGGAACGCGCCCATTGAAACGTTCACAATCCCACTGTATGCCGTGAGGTCTCCTCTGGTGCGTCGAAGCCCGGGCCTTCACTGAAAATGTCACTCCGGATGATGATTGTTTGCCAGTGAAGACAAGGGAAAGTATTGAGTTGCCCCCGAGCTTTCAGAGCACTCAACAGTGATTAACTGGACCATCCACGGCAGAATCGAGTAACATAATAAACATTGATCGCAGGTACATTCTCCACCGCTGAATATCTCCTAATAAAATCAGCATATACATTATCCATACTTTAATGTGCACTCGACCATAGCCTTCACCGGTTGGCTGTGGCGCGGGCTTGTTTCCTTGGTGACAGGATGGAAGGTCAGCTTCGCTCTGCGCACGTGTTCGTGCACCAGTGAGGTGCATCGCAATCGAGCTTTTGCAAGCGTCTGCCTCCGGGCCGTGCCGTACATGAAGCGGCACGCGGGAACGCACGTCATCCCGACGAGCCGGCGGGAACGCGGATAGCATGAAAACGGCGGAGCGTGGCGCCGGCCTCCTTACGGTCCGACGGGTGCCATGCTTTCTTCAAGGGGAGCTAAGCCACAGTAACTCAAAGGGATGGGGGAGTCATCAAGGGACTGGCATCTAAATGCTCACACGGTGCATGCTAATAGCAAGCGACGCGTGTGCAAGATCAGTCGGTTCGAGGTATGAGTATGCAGACGATGACGCTGAGGGGTGCTTAAGAGTGGAGCCTGGTCATGAAACTCTGACCCGTAATTATTCTCATCCCTAACTTGTTCACTGAGAAACGACCCCCAGAAGGGGCCGGGGGCAACAAAAGGAAGCGGGACAGCGCAGAGAAGTCGCGCTTCGGTACAATGAAGTCTGAGTGCGTGCAGAAAGTGCGACAAACTTGCGAGCCGGCGTGTGGCCGAGCCGTGGAACGCAGTAAAAGCTCCACGTGTTGCGCTGCGGTTTGTCACCGCCACAAAAAGGAATATTTCAGATATTCATTAGTTTCATACGGGAACAAATCACAGTACAGCTGAGGGTTGGCTTGAGGATGACTGCTTTCGAGTGATGTACGCCAGTGTTTACACGCAGACTGGAGGCCGCAACTACTACTATATAGCGTACATCTCATCTAAGAGGGTGGATAAGTGTGTGTGTGTGTGTGTGTGTGTGTGTGTGTGTGTTATGAGCCTGTGGTCACACTCGCTCACATACAGACATCCATAAAGTATTAATAATCTTTTAAGGCCTCACGCGGCTACACCTCACTTATCTCTGACCTTTTTCTGCTTCATTACGGAGTACCTTTTTAAATTTCAGTTGCCATGACAATCCCACAGCGGTCTTCATCCGTGCGCGTTGGCGTCTCATCGGGACCCAAACTAAAATGCACGGTGGCAGGTTTCAACATTCGGGCCATCTTATTCAATGTTTGCGCTCAGAATCGCAATCTGTCGCGTTCCCCCGAGCCCATATGGCTTGCAGAGGTGTTATTCTGTGCAAGCCGAAGGAAAATCAAGACACTGCTCTCTCTCGCTCTCTCTCGCTCTCTCTCTCTCTCTCTCTGTCTTTCTCATTCTCCCACGCTCCCTATCTAACTTTTTGTCTGTGCGAGCGAAGAGAGCGCCTCGGAGCCTTTGAAGCCGGCTGCATGGAGTGTCTGTGCGCGGCGCCGCCTCTTTCTCCTCATTGTTTGACATCACAGAATTTGGGCCTGAGCTTGACAAAATATACATATGTACCATGTATAATGTATGAAAGTATTCTTTTTGCGATGCAGTATGTGCAAATGCGATACGCCTGGAAAAAGTCCAAATCAGACACGTTTACCAAATGAAAACTGCAGCACACCTGTCACAATAAAAGCAAAGCGGCTGTGCTGTTTATTGTCCGCGACAGTTGACAGTTTTTCAGTCATGTGCTTGAAAATATGCTCTAATAAATCCATTATATAAGTAGCAGCAGTGGCCCGTGGGCTGTAACGGACAGCCTGACATGAGTGTGTTCTGTATACCATTAGAATAAAGTGATAATTAATGAATAAATGTGTTGATTAAGTCTTCATGGCATCTTGGTGCTGAATCTGCATCAAACCTATGAAGCCTTTTCTGTCTGGTCTTGTGGTGCATGGTGTACTTTGTGGAAGACTTTCTGACGCTTGATGCTCGTTAAAATTAGAAACTGACTCTCACGCCGTCTTTTCTCTCACTTTCACTTTCCAAAAACGAAGTGAGGTCTTTTGATGCCGGGCTCAGCGAGGAGAAAAAGTGTTTTTGTTTTGCCGCGTGAAGAGAGTGCCGTCTTTTCTCCTCATTGTGTCTGACATCAGCACGGCGCTTTGGTCTGAGCGTGATCGAGGGCATGTTTAGTTTCACTTCCTTCCTCTTTTCCATTTCCTGATTTCCTGTGCTTGTTGAGGCTCTTGGCTGGGCTGTGTGAGAGGCTTTCTGCTGCCGGCACATTCGCCACAATGTGCTCACTCTTGAATCCGCAGCTTCTAATCCTATGTCATGGAGAACAAGGCGACAGTAGGCTTAACAAGTTGGGGACCCATTTCCAGATTTAATTTCAATCAAACCATATGAGCTCAGTTTTGTGGGGGTTTTTTCAGCACTTGTTTGTTTTGTTTGAACAGAATGCATCAATGGCTGGCTCATTAGGTCGGCCTGTTAGCCAGTTTGTTTTTAGCATACGCCTTTGCTCGCAGCATTATGACACACACTCGCACACAAGGAGGTTGACGTCCAACTTATGAAAGCCAGTGTTTGAAATATATTGGCAGTTTTCTCAGTTAAAACTGAGATTCAGCAGAACTTCTGACCCAAATGCTTCTCGGAGTCTGGAAAGACTGCATGCTGCGTGCGTGACCACATGGTCTGTTCATTGCGCCACGACAAGCATTGCATAGTTCCTCTTAACGCTAAACCGCTAATTTTCACAGAGTGAGGCAAAAAACAACTACTGATTATGTGGTGCTTTCTCTTGTCGGGAAGCAAAGCGCAGCAGTCGCTGTGGTGGCGCTGCGTCTAGACTTTTGTAATCGTCTCATTACAACCCCGTTAAAACTATGATCAAAGAGGGTGAACATTGGGCTTGATGCTGACCTTAAGACCCTGAACTGGAACTTTGAGCTCTTTACATTATATAAAAAACCTTGCTGTACACATTCACAGCCCATGCATCGTTCTCCATCTTTCACCGCATGAGCAGATCAGTTCATCAGTAAAGAGACCGATGCCAGCGACCCAATAATTTAACATCTTTCGCCTGGCTCTTTGTTCCCCGAACTGACTCTCTACTGTATATAGCGCCTCTAAAATCTCCCAAAACCCAGTTAAGATGAATGATGAGCAGCCCGCCCCGATGCCAACATCACACATGAGGGCCCTACGGAGCGTTGAGCCTTAATTAAGCAGCCGACACCGACACAGCGGGCAAGCGCTTCAGGGGCCCTTTATGTCCTCTGAGATGCGTCTGTGAAGGCCGGGCCGACTCTTTGCAGCTCTGTGCCTTCACTGCCTTTGTCTTTCCATCGCATGGGTCCCATGGGTGAGTCCACAGTGGCGTCCCATGTGTTATTATAGGCCAATGATAAAGTGGCTGCCACGGTCCTCATGAATTATGCAGGTTAAAAGGGAAGCAACTCCGCCCTCAGTTATGTAAATGTAACGTTGAGGAGACAGAGGGAGGAAAGTTGCTCAGGGAGGGAAGGGGTGTCCAGGGAGTTGTTATCCGGCCTCACATGGTGTGAATGTGTGTGAAAGGGGAAGCCACGAGTCATGATCTACTGACATACATACGAGGTAGTAAAGTGCTCGAAGAATGATAAATATTCAATGTTTACAAGCGTACATGATGTCACTGTGTATTACAGCAATGCCGTCCAGTTGGTGAAGACGATCTGCAGCGGCTTGATTTCATGAGAAAGTACATAACCGCGGTGGTTGATCTGGCAAAGAGACAAGGACCACGGAAAAACCTCACCCTTTAACCGAAGAAATATTCGCCCCTAGACGCACTGTTCAGCTGGCAGATGACCTCTGAGAAACGCAGTCCAGAAAGACATCGTAGAAAACAAACCCGACACGTGTGAAGTTGCACATGTGCTACGTGAATGGGACAGCCTGAGCCTACTACTCATGCTAATTTAACCCCTAAATGTAGCTTCAACAGTGCCTTGTGTGAGTAAGCCATCCAGCCATGCATAAAACAAACTGTGCCTATAAATAACCCAGTCTACTCTGGGTCAGGCCAGGAACTGAGCGGTAAGTATGGTTCACAACCTCTCCTATGCACAGCAGCTCCGTTCCACATTATGTCATGACTGGCAGCAAACACTGACCTATTGATGACTCTCTCTCTCTCTCATATTGGTGCAATAGCTGAACTTCTAACAGCAAATGGACCAATCAGCTTCTCCTCTTACTCGCCCAATCTAGTTTCTTCTGAAATCCACGAGTAAACAGATCCTTTAATAGTTGATGTCTACTGCCATTGATGACATTACATTCAATCTGTTTATTCTTTAATTGTGCTCAAGTCGAACAGCGGATACCAAATTAGATTGTGAAAGAACAGTAACTGCATATTAGAGTCACTATCCCGCTGTGACATTGAGTTTGTGTGCTTTTTTTTTTTCCAGGAAACCAGCCTAATCCCCCTCTCCCCATTGGTTGTGCAATACATCAATAGGACTGATATTCATACCTTAATCACCTGCTCTGCATCAGATGAGAGCATCAAATAAGTACAATACTGTAGTCTGCTTGTGTGTTACTGGTACAGTCATTTTGTGGATAAAGCAGGTCTGCAGGCTCAGTAGGTGAGTGTCTACCTCACTGTGTGTTGACAACGAGCCAGACATCCAGATCCACTGTTAGGAAGGCGAATATTAATCTGCTCATAGCTCCGGCTGTCCTGTTATTGAAACAGATGGTATCTGGCAAATAGGAGCCACGTGGCCACAGCTCTTGATGCATATAAATACTTTTTTTAAAATAAATTTAAAAAAAAGAAGATATATATATATATATATATATATATATATATATATATATATATATATATATATATATATATATATGAAAACAACCAATCAGGAGATTGTAATAACATCTGTCTCTTCATACTGCCCAGGCATGACAAACTAATAACCTAGGAATTCTCAATAAAAATGTATTATCATAAGATACCTCATTATATATACGTGCATGTTGTTAACCCTATGAGATACATCCACAAAGCCTGTCACCACTTAACCTCTAGTCTCTGAGGGCAGATTAAGCACTGAATACATGAAGCCTACAAACTGGTATGTGTAACTGTTAATCTACTAGTTAGTATAGGTAACCTATAATAAATCAGTATAAGTAATCTACTATAAATGACCATAAGTAACCTAATCAATAGATTGCAGTAAAGTACTCAAAGAAAGTTCCCCACAATAGTTGACTACCAAATTCGGTTAAATCAATTGTCAACTTAGTGTTTCATTGCTTACTGTATAAAATGTCCACGTCATAAAGCAACCATTAAGAGCTCCTCACAGTGGCAAGGATCACCTTATATATTCGGCACATATTTCACACGCTAGCACGAATTAGAGGGAAAATTATTTAAATTTGTGTCAATGGTTGACTTCTTATTCGACTTCTTCTCGCCGTTTTCCGCGACCTGAATATCCACCGGGGGCGTAGACAAGCAGTAACCCAATTTTTTTTTTAAAGTTCAAATGTTCTTAAAACAAAGTGCTAACTTGTGGTTCAGGTTATGCCGAATTTAACATATATCTATTTCCATTTAGAATCAGCTTCGTCGTTGTTCTAGCCGGCGTGTTTTTTCACCGACATGCAGGGAAACTTTAAACTAGCATAAATGTTATGGCGTCTGGTGGCGCTCTCTCCGCTGTAGTTTGGGGACGGAGCGGGGAACAGATATATTCGGTTTGCCTTTCGGTTCTTACCTGTGACATTTGCGGTCGGGGGTTGATTTCCTTCAAGTTGATGGACTGGGGTCTCAGGTTGTTGAGCAGATGGCAGAGGAGGACTCCATCCCGGAGGGTCTGGGCCAAGTCAAATACCTGTGCAGACTCCCATGTAACCCGGTGGTTAGCTGGAAGCACCTTGCAGTTAATTAACCACAGCGCGCATTGCCTCCAATACTCCATCATTATTCTGACTTCAGCCGGACGAGCGTCAAGAGAATCTGTCCTTCTTTTTTTTTTTAAGCAAGTGAAACTGCTGACTGCTCGGTGTGCTGCGTCTTAAATCGTCTCCATGTTACATCCGCCAACTGTGAAACCCGATGAAAACAGAAGGGGACCAGAGCGCAGACCTGCTGGAGGATGGCAGTCCGCTGTACTGAGGCTGTGGATGGAGCTCTCCCCGCACTCTTCCTCTCTCGCCCTCTCTCGCTCTCTCACTCACACAGACACACACACATATACACACACACAGACTCTCTCTCTCTCTCTCATTCTGAATGTGTCTAAATGTCTCTCCTCCCTCCCCTCTTACCCAGTTCTTCACTTCTTCCGCTTGACACCCGGAGACTCGTTGTGTATACTGTTTGAAAATACAGCCAAATTACAGTCAAATATACGGAACAAAACACAGACCGAAAGGGGGGGCGGGGGGGAACAGGCATTTCTCAAATTATATCAAGAAATATCCAAATTTTTACTACCTATATTATCAATCTTGTCCACATTCCGATAGCTTTATGCAAACATATCCCAGCTGCACCAGGAGGTATATTGATAGGGCTTGGATGTCAATTAATATTTAAACAAACCAAATGAGATACTTTACTGTTATGGTTTCCCAAAAAGTTTGACTCGATCGATGCGGTCATGATCTATGACTCATAAACCCATTGAGAGTCTTCATTTGACTTTAGTCATGATGAGGTGAGTTGAAATTAGCCTGTGGTGGTTCAATAGCAGTCTTTGTATTGCAAGTTTAGGGGAAAGGCTATGCACTGTATCATTGTCCACGTGTCTTCTGGAATATATCTTCTCTGTCATCAATGCCGTATCAAATATGTCTCCATCAATAAGTTGCAGGTAATGTGACATCTTTTCTTTGTATATATTTTATATTTTTGCCTTGTACTTTCATATATTAATGGATGGTTGCGTGTTCTTGTTCAGTGATGTATTGCAGTGTTTTCACCACAACTTTAAACCTTTCATTTGCATGTGTGAATCTCTAATAATATTAATAATAATCACGTTACAGTTTTGAGAGGACACTGCGTGTTATCAACAGATAATTTAAATGGTGTTTTTGGAAGAGCAGGGTTTGACAGTGCTGATGTGTTACGTTTAGAAACGTAACCTGTGTACTGTGTGTGAGCTGTAATCCTGCTCCCGTCCACAGACGTACAATAAGAACCCTGATTTGCATCTTTTATTTATTCGACATTTGGGTTCGTGGTGTTCAAACTCAATGGGTTGATTTGTCCGAGCATCGCGCTTCCTTATTTTGACACAATAGCCAATATAAGGATGTGGAAAGCAACAATGTTTTAGGAGAGAACGTTGTTTTTAATAGCATTTACTGACTGGAGTTTTACAGTAACATATATTTATCTGCCTCTTAGTCCTCCCCCATCTGCATCAGCCGACCACAAAGTGTCTCCTACACATTGAAATTATCCCTTTTTTACGATAAAAGACCAATTAGTTTTTTTCTCTCCTTTATCTAAATAAGCCATTTCCACTTTGTGATCGCCACACTAGACATTGTTTTCTTTGTCGTGGTGAAAGTAAACAGAACTACTTCTGTTTTTACTATTTCCATTCTAACATGTCATCACACAGGTGTGACATTTAGACTGAATTCACTGAATTACATACACACCAGATAATATGTTTTTAAGAACCTTTAGTATTTCCACACAAACAGGCTGCGGGAACGCCCACAGAAAGGAACAAATATGAAACATACTTTTTCCACAAAGCATTAACATTTCTAACATAACCATCATGCAAATGCATAACCCTCGCTAATCATCTCTCTAAGAGGCGAGCATGATTGGCATGACTGAGCCAATATGGTCCAACTGAAGCCGGGTTTTATCTTTTATTGCCACTGTCTGATAAAGCTGTATGCCGGCTGCTCGATTTATGAGCATCAAATTAAATGTTTTAAATTGCAATAGCGATGGAAATGGAAAGGATGTTGAATCATTACAGTATGTGCAGGCTGTCTGTTGCTCCATCTTCACCAAATGCCAGTATGTATAGCCTTATAGTCTGTGACCAGACATCGAGTGCCTTGGAGAATTTGGCCAAGCATATGAAGTATTACAACGCTGTCCTCTGTCACTGTCATGTTGCTGCTGAGCCACAACTGACCCAGAGAGCCGCAAAGTGACTGCACCTGCAATACAAGTCAGATTGATGCAAATTCTTAATGATCCCCGTTGGACTATTACGACAAAACGTACTGTGCTGCGTAAATACCTTCGAGTACACGCGATGGAACAGATAAACATCTGAATCGTGATATGCAAAAGGGGGATTCAAGCATCTGAGCGACGCAACAGAAGGATGCGATAAATTTAGCATTCTAAATTTCATGACAAATGTATGCATTACATAACAAAGACAGGCTTGTGAGAGGATGAGAAATCCAATATGTGAGAAAGGCAATTCTCCATATAGCGCAGGGTGTGCCGGTAATCACATTAACGGCGCGACATGAGGCTGCTTTTATGGTATGGTGCAGAAATGGTGGAAGATAAGAACACTTACGAGATTCATTTCCTTTTACAGATCGAAATAAGATTCACAGAGACCCTAAGATTTGCAGAGGAAGGGCCTTACGCAGGAGAAGAAGAATGCATGCCGATGAATCCTAGCGGGTACATTTACATCCAGAGACTAAACACAGGCATGTGCAAACAATGCTGTGAAGATTAGTCTCCAGCATCTGCAGTTGTAAACACTTCCTTCTCCACTTCTTCTCTTCGTGCTCGTGCAGATGATTTTGGACGAATGTCAGAAATGTCTCCCACTCTTTCGTTTTCCCACATTGTATTCAAATCGAGACCGGTCAGGAGTGGGGATGAGGGGTTGAGGGGGGGGGGGGGTTGTGCGGCTGAGTTGTGAGCATCCAGCTTTGTCTTCCACCGGCCTGTGAACCGGATGCCCTGGCTGGCACAGCGCGGATGACGGGAGAGGTGGCCGGCGGCCGGATGCTGGCATACCTCTCGGCACCCTTCTCTCATTTCAGCTTCCTCCCCGCACAGCCGAGGAGGACAGCCATGCAGCCAGACAATTATCAGCATTCCTCTGATTAATGCTGTGTAGCGATGAGGTGAGGTACACAAGGCACACACACACACACACAAAAGTGTCTCACAATCATGCATTTGGGAAATTGCAATGCTCCCAGTTCTTTTTCAATCGCACGTACCCAATAATCTAGTTTAGGATGTACCTTGGCATTCGCATCAAAACATGTTGTTCATGCTTTAAATTTGCCATCAATGCACAGATGAATGACTTGCCTATTTCTAGGTTATTTCACATGGAATATGACCAGAACGAGAAGGTAATGACTAACCGTGTGAGCTTCCAAGAAACAGCGTGATTATGTCTGGGCACATATGGCAGATTTGATCTGACTGCCAGGGCTTTTTTTTTCTTCTCACCATCACAACACATCAAATAGGAGATAACAAAATAAAAGCATTCACCAAGCAAAAACAAGAACATGGCACACGATAAGAGGGTATTGAATGGAGGAAATCAAACAGTAAAGGATATCACATAAAGGCAAGTATATCAATTGGATTCCAGGGAGAGGCTACAGCCAGCAGCTCTGTGTCATCCCCAGAGCCCTGAATGTTTTGTGACTTTGTATCCTGAGCAAAATGTCGAGTCATGTTTGATTGGATAAAAGCCTTGGCAACAAAACTACTTGGTTAGATTGAGTCAAATCTTATTTGGGTTAGAATAAATATGTTTAAGTTATGGTAGTATGGTCTACTCTATTATTATTATTATTACCATTATAAGTTTATGTAACTTACTTGAAATGAATTAAAATAGCGTTTACTTTTGGTTTCATGCTGGACTTAATCGTCGGTCTCCAAGGTGAAAGTCCTGTGTTTGTTTGACTCATCCATCTTTGAAGTCCAGCTACTTACAAGCCAGTTGCGTCTCATACAGGCACTAAAGGGTCCCTTGTGCATCAGTATACATGTTATAGTAGAATATATAATCAGATTCAAAGGGCCGTGACAAAACATCTGTATAAGACAACCTGGGAATGAGACCGAGCTGCATTGCTATGACATTACATACATGCATGCATGGTTGCAAGAGGATGAATCCTCATGATCGCCTGACGTTTCATCAAGCGCCGTCATCAGGTCAAAGGTTAAATGTTTCTCATGCCTAATGTTATGACCAATTACCTGCAAAACACCATTCCCATCAGCCTCAGCTATATTTTGTTTTTAATAGTGAATATTGCATCAGCATTGTCATTGCATTAAGCATGTTAGCATACTGACGTTAGCATTTAGCACAAAGCATCACTCTGCCTCACAAAGCCGCTAGCAATGCTAGCGCCCCCCTGTACCTCCCCGTCCCGGTAAACAAAACAAAGAGGTGCGTAAAAGTGTTACACCGCAGCATTGTGTCCGGGTCAACACACATTCCCTCTTTATTGTTGCTTAGCAGCTTTTGGCATCAAATTACCGAGTGGCAACCCGTCCTCTCCCCGCTGTCCTGTCAGATCATAGAGCCCAAGGCTCAGCAGCTCTCCGAACATGCTGGCACTGCCACACTGCACATACTCCATCAATATCTTCTTGCACATTTTGCCAGGCTTTCATAGAGCTTCACCCTGCCGGTCACTTGATCCGATGACAACGGCTAAACTATTTGTGCAGCTCTTTTATACCCTCGGTGAAGGGCATGTTATCTCCCTGCCAGAGAAAGCAAATGCAAATCCACTTCCTGCAGACTTGTCCAATGAAAATTAATCTCTCAGCTGTAACTGAGACTTAATGTATTTACATTCATTTGAATGGAACGTGTGAAATGTTCATCAAAATCTTTCCTTTTTATCTCCTGATTGATGCAAAACTTCAATAAGAAATGTTAGAAACTGCAGACTTTTTGCCCTGTTCACAACACTCAGGGTAGTGCCTTCCACCAAAATGGGGCGGCCCGACTCATTTCTGATCAGATCCTGTGAGATCAGAAATGATCAGATCCTGGCTGATCATTTCTAGACAGCTTTCATTTGCAATTATCGTTTAAACCTGGAAAGCAGGCGAACATGGAAGACAAGGACAACTTGGTTTTAGGTCAGGTTGTGATGATGGTTGACCCCCAATATTCTCGAGCATCATTGCCGATTGGAAGGATAATTGAAACCTATTCTGGAAAAGGATTGAAAGGATTGCAGTGCTAAGGTCATTTTTCAAGGTCGTGAATACAAACGCCCTGTTTCCAGATGAATCCGACTTCCCCAAGTAACTGATGAAGAATCTAAATAAAGTGTATTTTCTGCACGAATCCAACAGTGGCTGTTAGAAACTTCTGGCTTTTTGCCCTCCTTTCCGCAAGAAGCACCAAGTGGTGGTTCACTACACTTATGGTATTTAATTTGCAAATATTTGGCATATATTTGGCATTCTTTGTGTAGTACCATGGCAATCATCAGCAACCAACTTCTGATAACTTCCAGGCAAAATAAATGGCACAAGTGATTGTAACTTTGTTTCCTGGTGGTTTTGGCTCCAGTTAGAACATAAAATCACGGACAAATGGTCCTTCAAGCCAGGATCTGAGTAGAACCCCAAAGAGAGACGCAGCCAGGGTTTGACTCGGCAGAAGACATTTGGAGGCTTTCTTTCTCTCTGAGATTCTTTTAGCTTTTGAATTTCTTCATGTGAAAAAATCTCTTCACGCAGAATCTCCACTTGTTTGACTTGCTCCTGTTGGCTTATGGGGAGCTTCCTTCTCTTGAGTATGTTCTTGCTCTTGTTGAGCCAAGAGCCTACAGTTTTTAACAAGTATGTCTTGAGCGAGAATTTGGTAGACATTGCAGTTTTAAACATACTATGGCGTCAGAAACTAGTAGCAGAGTGTAAACCTTAAGTTGACGCTTGTGTCTGGTCCTATGCACATAGTCCACACCGACACGGCTCGTAGGTGAAAGTAAGAAGTGTTTCCATTTTCCTTCGTACTAACTAGTTGGTGAAAACAACTTCCCTTCTTCCTTAAAGTATCGCCTTTTGTCTCGACACACTTCAATCTACACAGGTTAATCCACAATTTCTTCCGTAGCATAATCCACATAACACGGTCGGAAAACTGTGCAATTCAAAAGTGTGATTAGAGTAATGGCAGACTGTAACTTATACATGTATTACTTACAATAACAAATCATAATGACATCTTTGTCAAATTCAAGATAACGTCTGATTAAAGTTCAACATGTAAATGCAAATAAATATTACTAATTTAAATGGGTTTTTACACATACCTTCAGATATCTTTCAGAATGACATTCACACCATAACACAGAGGTATCACGAAAGACCCCCTTATCATTGTTCATTGTTGTCGAACTGCTATTGATCACCTGACCCTACCCATAGCACTCTATTTTGCTGGTTTAGGAGGGCAGGAGAGAAATCAATAGCCTGGGATACCCATGAGAGGCCGGGGATAATTGGAGCCCGGCCAGTGCTGAAACAGTGGGATCAGCTGGGAAACAGTCAGGATGGACGCAATGGAGTGGAAGATATACCGAGAGAGCATGGGGAATTCAAATGACAGCCTTTTGAAGCCGATTCAACAGGAATTGGCCTCCGATGGCGCAGCAGAGTTCAACAAGTGCAAATTAACTGATAAATGAGGAGGATTTTAAAGAAGATGTTAATGGTTTTATTAAAACAATCAGAGTTTAGTCACAGGGTCAAGCACATAAACAGTCCATGTGGCTGGATCCCCAAGCTCAGTGTCTGACCCCCCTGTGATATGTCTGCAGAGGGCCTCAGAAAGCCTGCAAAGCAGAACTGCTGTCTGCAGCTTCTTCAGACAGCATCTCCGAAAGCCTTTTGCACAGGCAGTAGTATAGCAGGCTTTTACCAACTTTCACTTTTTATTTTGGGTCCAGGCTGAAATATTCAGTTTGACTCAAATTATCAGATTGATCGGCATGACATTTTGTACAGAAATACACGGTCCCAAGAGTGTGAATCATAATTACTATGGTGAGACTCCAGTAGGTCAACGTTTCCTTTAATTGAGTGCATTAAAGTCACATCTACTTGATGTAATTGGCACAACACGTGGTACTAGGTATGGTTCCCAGAGGATGGACCAAAATCACCCCGGTGATAGCCTTACCTTTCCACAAGCGCCACCAACGGGTTTATTTTTGGCCCCGACTTTCACTGGCATCACATCGAGCACCATTGTCGGGTCAGATATATCACAAAATATCTGCAAAACTCCTAACATTCTCATCAGCTGTATTTTGTGTTTGATGCTAATTAGGAGATTCTAGCATGCTAGCATGCTACACCAAGAACATGGTACACATCACTTACTAAACATTAATATGTTGGCATTGTATTTGCGTGTTAGCATACTGACTTTAGCATTTAGCTCAGAGCAGTGCTGGGCTTATATGCATACGCTGTTAGCCTGGCTGTCATGAATAATGATAATAGATATGTTGTATGCAAGTAACGCGTATGCCAAAGTCCCCTATTGAGCCACTGTTGCATAAATACTGTGGCTTCCCAAAATCATAACACGCAACACAACAGTTTGGAAATACCTGACTGAAGTACATTAAATGCAGGATACAGCACCGGCAAAACAATATGCTGCTTTCTGATTGTTGAATGTAAAATGTTTTAAAGTATTTAACTGGCATTAATGGTGCAAAGTGGTCTTTCTTCTGTTGATACCTAACCTTACATACACATGCGTACCAGCTGCAGTGTTACAAAACAGTTTTTCTTGGCCTCCCATTGGTGCGTGCTTATCAGCGGGCTGATGGAACCCTCCCCTTGTCAGAAAGCGGACACAGAGACGCTTTTCCACACTTCAAGTGGTTCGCTAAAAGGTGAAGACGAGCCTCAAAGGTAAGGATAAACAAGCTGTCCCGTTATTGACATTGAATATAACCGAGAGCTTCATTATGATGCACCGGATTGTTTCAAGGACTTCTGGCGTGTTCAATAAAAACATACACCATTAATATTCTGAGCATATTATACAATTATACTGAACCAAATTACAAAGTGTGTTCTGTCTCAGGTTACATTCTTGGATGCATAATAATAAACCTTTCGCCTTTTAATCCAGATGCTTTGGAATCAAATGCTGTTTTGCATACGTTTACATAGTAACTTCTATTGTCCACCTCAATAAAATGTAGAAAACTGTATAAAGACAAGCTGGATTTATAAAAAAAGATTACCAAAATAAATAAATAAAAGACTGACCTATGCATCTGGATATACTAAATGTTGCATTCATAAATGAAAACATTAAACTACAACTCAATGTGTAAAAGTATCTTATGACTTGCTACACTAGACCATTTCCAACAACAAAACTGAGCTGTATTTCTATTTCATTATTTATCTTGGTTATAATTTTTTCTGTGTATGCTGTCCTCGTGTCTGAAATAAAAGCAGATGGCCTTGACTTTGGCAGACAGAGCCATTGGGGCCATTATTGGGGCCGCAGTGGCAGATGCAGCAGGTAAGATAAACCATGTGATGCTGGTGCTGGGACTGACTTAATTAGAGCAACAGGGCTTTACGTAACACAAACCAAATCTCCTTTCTACACTTCTATATTCTCATTCGTCATACTCACTGCATGCCATGACGCTTTCATAAAACTTCTGTTTTTTTTTTTACAAAACACATGTTTATTCCTAGAGCCTCCATTGCACTTATCTTCCATATATCTTCCATCAAGTGTTCTGTTTCCAACACTGTGTCGTTGTTTTCCTCTGTGTCGCACAGCAACATCTGTACTCACTGATAAAAAACAGGCGTTTCCTTAACTTGTGTAAGTCGGTTTGACTTCACCCATAATGTTATGAAAGCATCATATCTGCAGTTGCTGCAATGCACGATCTAAACTCGAGCCAAAATGATCATTTATTGCTATCTTTTACTGATTTTTAATTGTGTTCACACATTCTTTTAGTGCTGGCTATTTACTTGTAAAGCTTTTGATGCCCTTTAAAGCGCTTTACATTTCTTTGTCGCTGAAATGCTTTATGAATAAACTTGGTGACTGAACCTAAACAAGAATGACCTGTTTGCCAAACATCTATTTCCCTTTCCATGCTATCTGTCAGCAGCAGACTATCGTGTTAAAAACTCTCTCTCTCTCTCTCTCTCTCTCTCTCTCTCTCTCTCTCTCTCTCTCTCTCTCTCTCTCTCTCTCTCTCTCTCTCTCTCTCTCTCTCTCTCTCTCTCTCTCTCTCTCTCTCTCTTTCTCGTGTGTGTGTCCATACAGCCCAGCCCATGCATTGGATCTACAGTGCCGACAGGCTGAAAGAAGTTCTCTCTGATCTGGAGCCCTGTCCTGAGTTTCGGCCTCAGTCAGCGAATCCTTTCTACCGCAGGGCGACCGGCGAGCAGACCTGCTATGGGGACCAGGCGTACGTCCTGCTGGAGTCACTGAGCCAGTGTGGAGGTACTGACACAGGCAGCAGCATGACAGTCTCTCTGCCAACCTGTTACACATTGTTCAATTGGCAATAAATCCTCAAAGTTAATCTTTTCAATATTTGGATATTGTTACTGTTGTGAAAATGAAGAACATATTTCACATGAATCCTGATGTTTCAAGTACGTTTTTACGTTCTTTGTGAACAATTTGTTAATGACCCAGGGGACAAATATTTTAACTTGGACTGAAACACTGAAAACATAGCGAGTTGTTAAGCCAAGCTGCAGTTTAAAAAGGACACGGCGGTTTAATCGTGGTTATGTGCTCGGCTATTTTCCTCCAAGTGCTCTGACTTCCTGGGATTGATGACGATTTCACCTCAGTGTGTTTAATAGTGAGCAACAGAACGTTTCCCCTACAGATACAGTTTGTCATGTGTTGTGCAGATGTTAATGTGGAAGACTTGACCAAGCGCATCTACAAGTTCTTTGGCCCAGGAACGGTGTACGACCTGCCTCTCAATGATCCTTACAGGAAGAAAGGAGGTACTGTGCCTGCTCTGCTCTCATGTAACTGTCCATATTGTGATGTCCGTATGTATCAATCATCAACTTAGGCGTCCTAAACGGATGTGAGAGCCTCTGTCACTGTCTGATAACACTGTGCATAATGTTTTTCCTACCAGCTGATGGGGAATTCCCTCTAATATATTCCATACAGTTCAACTTCTCTGTTCTTGGTGTTCAGAGCTTTGAATTGGTGCTGCTGCTTTTATACTCAGGATATTATATGAATGCAGTGCTGCTGCATATCACCACAGGGCACATTTGGGTGCAGTAAACTGTCGACGGCTTTATGTCGAACACGAGCTGTGTCATCATCGAGGGCAGTGACAGCCAAGAAAATGGCTCCACCTACAGAAACAGAAACTGCATCGACAGAAAGTCAAAGGAAATGTTTTTTTTCCTCTCTCGCTTCTTTTGTTTCTTATCCACACTACTCTGATTCTATCTCATTCATGAGGGTGAAGCTGTTGAATGCATACATTTCCCTCAATAAATGAGCTGTTTGTTGCATTTTTCAGGTCCCAAAGCCATCCTCCCCATCGATGGCCCATGGAGGAACAGCAGCCTGAAGGCTTTCCTCAGAAATGTGGATGCTGGAAAAGAAGAAACTGGTAAAGACCACAGATCAAAAGTGCATAGGTTTTTTTTCTTTGGTGGCATTAATCTCTGTTTGTGCATTTTGTTTTTGAGGCTGTGATGTGGACTGTCAGATGGACGGCATTACTAAGCTGGCCCCGGTGGTGGCCTTGTACGCTGGCCGACCTGAGATGCTGGAGAAAGTGGAGAAAGCCGTGCGGGTGACCCAGAACAACGACATGTGTGTGGCTGAGACGCTGGCTGCAGCAAGGTGGGAGCAGGTTCTGAGGAAGATGATCAACCACAAGGTCATGCACACAAGCTCTATGTCGATCCGGAGTGAAGGGGAGGCTTCACCCTTTGTTTGTCTATCTAACGTTGTCAGGTTTTTGGAGCATTTCATTCTGAATGGTCCTGATCCCGATGCCCTTGAAGCAGTTCTGGCTCAGTTGAATGACCCGAAGAGACAGAACCCTCAGGAGCTGGACCGGGCTGTCATCGGTAAGGCGACATGTGTTTAGTGCCTTTTGCGATGCACAGGAATAATGACATTGTAGCATTGAAATACGCCTATAAAATCTGCTTACCGAAAAAGTCCAGACCAGACCACAAAGAGGTCCAAACTGCAAGAAACCCAAAATGTCTTCCAGCATTTGTCTTTTAAGATCAATATATAAGGTTACAAAAAAGTTGTGGAAGATACATAATGTGTGTTATGACAAGACGCAGCCACAGCCCCAAAAGAATGGGCCTCATGTTTGAACACTAAACAATACATTTTATCTCTCTTCCTGGATCTCTTCTGAAGCTCATATCCACCAGGTGAAGGACAACCTCGCCAAGACGTCCCAGCAGCTCGTGCCTGCTGTGTTCACAAACACATGAGGTAAGCCAGGCGGTGGCAGCGGCGTCCGGGTCTGTTGACTTGGCACGGCTCGCGTACCCTCCCTGTCAGTATATCCGTTCGGAGGGTCCTCCAGCCTTTGATCTCCTGACTAACGGTCTCCCTCCTCCTTCCTTACATTCCCCCCGTCCTGCTGAGTTGAGTGTCTCAGGTTTTACAGGGCTAAAAGGTTGAGATGCTGACTGTACACGTGAGGTTGTGCAGGCCGGGTCCGCGCAACGTACACGATCACTTACAATGATTTTTGCAAAAGTAGTCCAATTATGTACGGGGAGGTGACTTAGTGGCACATACTGTATATGTGTCTACGGATATGACCGTGCGTCAATCTTCTAAATCTGGGTTTTGCCTCTAGTTCTGCCTAGTGCGTTCCAGGGAGCGCTTCATGGAGTCCTGACGCTGAAACAGCTGGATGAAGCAGTCAGGGACACCATGCGCTGCGGGGGATGCACCGCCAGCAGAGCCTCCTTCATAGGAGCCTGTTTTGGGGCACAGGTACTGCTCTCGGGCATGTGAATTAGTTATCAGTCACTGATGCCGGTTTTAGTAGGAAAATGCATTGGCAAATGTGTTTTCAAACTGCATGATTATTTTCTGTTTTATTTCTCTACGACAGTTTATTCAAAGAGGGTTTTGATTTAGTTTTGCAATTAAATAGATGCACTGATAAATGTGTGCAATCAGTCGAAGCAGGAAAAGACATCAACCATGTGTGTTTCATGCTCCGCGTGTATAATCATCATATTGTTGGTAATTGTTCAAGATTCAAGATGTTTATTGTCGCTACAAGTACAAGTACAATATGTGAAGTATTCCACTGAGAGGCTGCATTAGAGAAAGTCTAATAATAAAATAAAAATATAAGAAGGAATACAAAGAAAAACAAGTAGACATAGTAAATATAAAAGGATCTCTTTATATTCACTTTTATGTGTTGTTTTTCTAAAATGGGTATTTTTTTGGGTAGCCACTTCCAAGTTTTATAAGAGTATAACATATCATCATAATTGTAGAAACTGCAGTGATGAGTTTCCAGATCCTCTGAAAGCTTTGGGCCTGCGACGCTCTCAACTGTCATCTTGATGTGTTTTCAGACGGGTCTCCAGGGAGTACCAGAGTCTTGGAGGAAGAGGACACTGCGCTATTCTCTGCTGCTGGAGCTCTCCGAACATTTGGTCCAAAAAAAGCTGCAGTTGTAGTTCAGCTTTGAATTTGCCCTAAATGCAGTTGCTTTATCATGTATCAAGTATTTATGGAGTGCGGATAATCAAAGCTGGAAGACTTTCTCAAGTTGCAGATGTGCTTTGACGCGGCGATCCATGACGGCTTCGTTCTAAAGTCTTGTGCTGAATGAAACTCGAATCCATTCGCTCTGTGTCATAGCTGCGCCATGTAAGAAAGTGAAAGTCTGATTTCAGTTGTGTTGAGCTCATGGAATGCATTCATCCTCTGCAGATGCATTGAATAAAGAACCTAAACGTGACCGACGTACATGCATCGCTCCATTTGTTCTTTGCTGCAAAGTGGACAGTTGGGATTTCCTAATCCCAGGAAACATGCGTTGATGTGAGTCCTTTCGCTGAAGTTTCAGCTGGTTTTTGGTCCTCTCTCACCCTTGAGTGCTTTCAGTAATTGTGAAGTGAAAAAGCAGATACCTACAGATTTACTACTGGAACAACCAGACTGCAACCGATTCCTCCCTCAAAGGAGCTGTTCTGCCTTCCTGAAAGTGCTGACTTCCATATTCACGTGTTTAAAAGCAACCGCCCCAACAATTCTGAAAGTTAGCCAAGCATGAAGCAAAGCCAAAGCCTTAATATCTTTGACATAGTGTGGTTATTAAAAAAATGTGGTGTGTGGGCTACTGTTGCAGAACAATTGCTGTTTTACAGCTTATACTTGATGATAAATAGGCAATGGCTCCAGCTTGTTCAAATCAGAAACATTTCAAGGTTAACATTGTAAATCAATACCTTTTTATAAAAACTGGTATTACATGACATCTTGGCAGTGCATTGAGAAGCTACTGTGTGTGTGTGTGTGTGTGTGTGTGTGTGTGTGTGTGTGTGTGTGTGTCTGTGTGCTTGTGTGTGTGTGTGTGCGTGATGGGGGAAAAACCCCACAATATTTATATGTGTGAAGCCAAAACCCAACATAGGAACACATGTGTGGTTGAGGAAACCTTTGAGCTGTCGTTTGGCCGACTATGGTTGTAGCTGACAGTGCGTCGGTCGCCTACAGAGGGGAAGTCATTTGATTTCTCTCTCTGCCTGACATCCTCCCCCGCAGCAGGTAGCAGGCTCTGTCTGGCATAATTACATCCAGACCTGAAGGGTGTTTTTGTTTTTCCAAAATTGTCCAAAGTCCTTTTCCTCAAGACAATTTCTGAGAAAGAAGGTGTGGGTTTGCAGAAGACATTAAGTTGCAAGAACAGTATCCTCATTGCAAATGACCTTCACCTACCTATTTATGGTGGTATAAAACAGACAATATGTAAAAGTTAGAGAGCTCTTCCATAATTGCATAATTTGCAGTGCACACTGTGTCGTTTACTTTTATTAGAATTGCCAAGTTTGGAGTCGAGCCATGACTGTGCTCATAATGCATAACTTATAAGGACAGATGAGCCTCCGTCTTTCATTCCTCCTCCTCTTCCTCCTGCACATAGACGTGAACAATGAAATTAGAACGTGAGTTGTACCTGTTTATGGTGGGAGTGAGCAGCATCCAGGCTGGAGACGTCAGGGGGATATTCAGGAAACAATTATGCATTGCAATACATCTGATGGCTTTACACACACACACACACACACACACACACACGCACACGCACGCACGCACACACACACACACACACACACACACACACACACACACACACACACACACACACACACACACACACACACACACTGATTCAGATTTGACAACTGTCAATAATAGCTGATAAAAAAAGGACCAATGAGGAGTGACAGGTGAAAGGTGTGATGTCCTGTGTTCAGGGCAAGTTATTGTAAAAGGGTTAAGCAAAGTTATCAGCACATAGTGTTGTATTAAATTATCTAAATTGGTCTGTTGTTGTTTTATTACACATTTTGCCAAACCTTTATAAAATGTCAAATTTAAATGTCAAAAGAAAACTAGTTCCGTAGCATTAACTTCAGTTTTAACTGTCCCTTTGTTCACAATGGTCACATCTTGATTATATGCTTTACTCGTAACATGACTCCAGTATTTCCGCGTGACACGCGTGCAACAAAGCATTAGCTTAATGGGAGCGACTGACATGAATTAACATACAACTGGACTGAGCAGTGCGCGCGCGCGTTGACGTCATAATTACCCACTATCAAAGATCCTGGGACTGGACAAAACTCGCCAGCCGCAACACTCCTATGTAACATGCAATTTTAATGCAGATACAAGTTGTTTCTCACAAGCCCAGGGGTATAAAACACGGCGACCAGAAACAACAACAAACACTTATAACTAACTAAATGTCGTTTCAAATTACTCACATCTTTTTTCCGCTGTCAACCTTCCCAGTTCGTCGCGTGACGCATGCGCAAGCGCGAGAGTTTCCTCTCAGCTGTCAGACGCAGGAGTAGATGTGAAGTATCTTGACCGTACAATATCTTTGTCAGGACCAACAGCTGGGTGGAACTCCGGCACACAAAAAAGTTGCTTGAGTCGCATACAGGGATGGCAGTTTGACTGTGATCCGAGCTAGCTGTTGTTTTAAGTGCCTATTGCCCCGCGGTGCCATGGATTTTAATGTCAAGCGGTTAGCCGCAGACGCCGGTACTTTTCTAAGCCGTGCGGTACAAGTAAGTTAGACCGTCGGGTTTGTGGAAGTGGTTGCTAACCAACGTTAGCTGCTAGTTTAGCGTTAAATCAGTCAGGTAGCGTTAGCTCCCATGCTAAACAGCTAGCTAACTAACTTACCGCTGCTGTGGCTGTTATTGTATCGCTAAGGAGCCCGTGCTGTCATCTTGAGAGGCAACGTTACACCCTTAAAAGTTGTCTGCGGTTCAAATAGTTCACGCGACACCCCCGTCTCTATTACAGCTAACACTAACAACATGAACCATCACAGCAGGCCGCGGCACACATTAGATAGAGACGTTAACGTTATGGGGCAGCTCACGTTTGTTTCTCTTTGGTCACTTTCCGTCCAACGTCCAGACGCGTGTTGGCATAACACAGGCCTGGCGTGACGTGCAGGGGGGAGAAAGGTCGTGTGTACACTAACCGGGTGTTTTTTTTTTGTTTTGTTTTTTCAGTTTACAGAAGAGAAACTTGGCCAGGCTGAAAAGACAGAGTTGGACGCTCATTTGGAGAAGCTCCTGATCAGAGCCGAGAACACCAAGCAATGGACAGAGCGGATTATGAAGCAGACGGAAGTCTTACTACAGCCCAACCCAAGTAAGACCGCTGGTGACTCTGGGGGAACTTGAATGGACTGACATAAACAAAATGCTGACGTACTGGACCCCGTTTCAGAGCAGTGTGTGACAGGTACCATCCTCCTCTAGCAGGGAGAAAGTCACTAAATCCCCTGTTGTAGGTCCATCAACTTAATTCCACTCTTACGGATGCTGTTTGTCATAATGACAATCCATCCACGGATGCTTTCCCTTTTTTAACACATTTGGTAATCGACCGTTTCTGCAATGTTATCAGGATGACGTCTGTGCTGGGAGCTGATATCTTGTTTACTTGCGTTGACAAATGATAGCAGCTACACTCAAAAGGAACTCATTGATTCAGATTTCCGTGTTTGCCGGTATAAAGGGGTCACTTAAACAAAATGCTCGACATTTCTGAAATGGTGTTTGACATATACCAGTAGGTAGGGTGTCTGTAAGCTCAGCTGTGCATCCTCCTCCGTTCACACCATGATGCTGTAGCACAACAAACAAAGACGGACCAGATGGTGATTAAAGTCTTGTGTGAAGGCTGGATATTTTAAACTGGATTTGTTGTTTTTTTTCCCACACCCCTATGTACATCCGAACCGCATACCACAGATATATGCTGGCTGTGACTGTCGGTCCTCATCCATGTGATGTGCTCACTTTTTCTTGTCATGGTTGTCATTATAAGAGCCTGTAAGTTTTAAATTATCAAGCTGGCTCTTTGGCCTCTCTGACCTCATGTCGACTGCTCTACGTGTGGCCCCCTCTCTGTAGTCTTATGACTTTGTAATTAGGTTTTCTTCTCGCAATCTGCAGATGTCCGGCTAGAAGAATTTGTGTACGAAAAACTGGAGAAAAAAGCCCCGACGCGAATGAACAACCATGAGCTGCTGGGCCAGTCCATGATTGAGTCTGGAGGGGAATATGGTCCCGGCACTGCCTATGGTGAGCGATAACACTGAGCTACCTGACATACTGGGACTTAAAGGAATATGTGAACTTTGGCTTTGGGTATTGGCACCTTATTTTATTTAATTGTTTTAGTTAATTCATGTTGTTGGTTGACAAACATAATCCTCTCCCACAATATTACTATATTAATGGTGCATATAACATATTTACACAACAAGATTTTTGATAAATGATCATCAGTAATGTAGATACATTAACTAAGTGGGTAAAGACAAATAATAGAACAGCAACAACATCTTGGTAAGTTCATGCAGTCTTGAAAACCAGGTAGAGACAACACTGATGCCATATCAAAGCAAGGCAAGTTTATTTGTATAGCACATTTCAACAAGGCGATTCAAAGGGCTTCACATAAAACCATTGAAAGCATCAAAACATAATGCAGAAGAAAAAACATCTAAAATCAATTAAGACCATTAATTTTAATACATTAAAAATATAGTAAAAAAGACACAATAATCAAATCACAATATCAATATGTCAATTGTTATATTGCCCAGCCTGAGCTTAACTTCTGGATGCTAATGTTTAGTTGTGACGAAAGCTTGCATAACATGGTTTGGATTAGAGTATTTTGTCATGTGACTCATTAAAGTCCTTTTGACAGTTTGTTAGGAACATTTGAACACCATTCTTCTGTTATGATGTTAAACATCACTTTAATCCCCTGCAACCGTCTTTGGTGGTCAATGTCATTACTCTCTCACGACAGATGTAGCTGCTTGCTTTTGTACATATCCACAGGCCCCTGTGTACTCCTTAGTGGAGACTATGAGGCCACATTGTACAGGCCAGTGCTATGTTGGGAGTGAATTTGTGTTTGTGTGCTGCTGACCATTACAGGAAACGCTCTGATAAAATGTGGAGAGACGGAGAAGCAGATTGGTGGGGCAGAACGGGAGCTGATCCAAAGTTCCGCCATCAACTTCCTGACGCCTTTCCGAAACTTTTTAGAGGGAGACTTTAAAACCATCCTGGTGAGTTGGACTGCTGGCTACTGCAGACGGTAGAGGAGTAGTGTCTTTATGACAGCCGCTTTTTAATTTAATGATAATCAGAAATCATATTGACCTCTGTCAATTTAGTTCAGAAGTTAGACTAAAAGATAACTCATTATACATTATCAAAGGTTTCTAATTGTTTTTGTGAAGTTGATAAGAAAAAAGAAAGGACACTTTATGTTCATATCTGGCATTTGTATCTGGCCAAAACAGTACTATGATAGTATTTCCTTCAACAGTTGACCCAAAAGACTTGTACTTGTTGGTAGGACTCAGCAATGTGATGCCTAGTACTGTGGGTTTGAGGTCATTACAGTCCCCACTCTGTAATGCTATTATCATCCCCATGAAGCTGCAGTTAAGCTTTAGTTAACCCAAACGTACCACTTCCTGTCGCTCGGAGTTCAAGCTTTCCTGCGGCTGACCATCGTGAAGTTGCTACAGCTAATAGCCTCCAGTGAGTGACGGTGGCGTAAAGATATCAACATTTCAGATGCTTGTACTTCCCTCTCAGACCTTTAATCAAAACCTCCAAAAACATCCTGCACAGTAAAACGTGCTGTTCTTCTATTCAGAATCCCAACATTAATCTTCACTCTCCCTAAGATTTCTTTTTTTGTTTTATGATTTTATTGTTTTATGGTTTTATTGTGTTTTGTTTTTCAGAAAGAGAGAAAGCTGCTGCAGGTCAAACGTTTGGACTTGGACGCAGCAAAAACCAGACTAAAGAAAGCCAGGATGACCGATGCTAGAGCTGCGGTAAACACACACACACACACACCGACCGTCATCAATGCGTCTGGATTTATTTTGGTAATTTTAATACTGATTAATGAACAGTGGTGGTGAATTCTCGAAAATCATTAGCCAACTTCCTTTCAGAGGAAGAAAAGCTGTGCGGGCGTATCCTACATATGCTAGCCCCTGTGTCTGAAGTCACACAAGTCATGACGGCCATAACACCAAGTTACACAACACGAAGCCGATCATTTTATCTCTTGTGACTTGCATGCAGTCACATGAGAGGCGATGGGAACTTCAGACTTCTCTTTTTTTCTGGATGGTTGCGTTCTTGCTTTGCTCTTTCCTTTTTTCCCCTTGACATGAGTTTCTCTTTTCCTTTGTTTACAGGCACCCGTGTCCTTAAATGAAAAAATACACACACATTTCAAGTTTTAAAACTTGTAACACTAAAGAACGTAACTTACTGACATAACGAGGGGATCGCTCAATAATTGTGAAACATTATGCGTGTTTGGGACCTAAAAGAGTGCATTGTACTTCAGGAATGCAACAAACCGCATGCGCCACAAAGGCTTCGCTTTCTACAATCAAACTACAAAGTCTTCTTACTAAAGGTAGTTTATTTTTAATTCTCTCTGAATCCAGTATTACATTCACAAGCGGTAAGCTGATGTCTTTCCAGCCCCTTAGTGAACCTGTTTGAACTCGTAAAGAACTAAAACTGAAGAGATCCAGTTTGTAGCCGGTCAGTTGAGAAGAAAGTGTTTTTGAGTTGCGGCCTAACTCGCTGATGTTCACAACTTGTAGGTTGAACCTGGAAATGAGATAAGATTAAACATTCCACGTTAAAGAAATGTTTGTGGCAAAGTTGCCCAGTAGACATCCAAATATATTAGTTAGCCTCCAGACTTTGGCACACCATATTTACCATACTGAAGGTTCTTTAGTATTGCAGGACCAAATTTAACTTAAACTGGGATTTTCTGACTTTAAATTAACACGATGTGATCAGCTGATGGTTTTATAAGAGAAAACTCCTCACTGGAGTTATTGTCATTACATAAACATGCGATTGTTCCGTGGCGTTACTGAGTGAGGTTTCCATAAACAATATTTTTTCCCCCGCTAGCAGAAAGCAAGCGGCTACTTGAACGTTTTTTGATTTCGCTGGTATTTCCCTCTTGTGCATCAGGAGTAGAACGTCCATGGCTGTGCCAGTAAAAAAAATAGATGAGACAAATACCCAACTAAGCTGCTGATACTCTAGATCCCCAAACAATATGATGTATTCTCAGATTCATGGGTGGATATTAAAACACTGGGCAGCATCCCAGCGAAGCTATTTGGCTGCAGTCTTCAGAGCATTTTGAGTAAATGAGTGGCTTTTAAACACTATTTTCCACAAACGCTTCAAGAAACTATCTAGATGAGACCCGACTTCCATCTATGACTCTGATTCCTTTGGGGTTGTCGGAGCCAAGTTATCCCTTGTGGCTACTCAACATGCTCATTTAAGCGTTTAAGCCCAAGTAGCAGGGCTGTCTGGTGTTCCTGCAGTTTGTTTTAATCCATATAATCAAAGGTGTGTCCTGTCGTCAACATCAGCTGGTAAACACCGGCTCTGCTCCGTTAGCCTTTGTTTGACGGCGATACAACATAAACCCAGGTGGTTTGGTTTTGTGAAATCTGACGGATGACTAATAGGCATGTGTTGCCTCGCCACAGTCCTCTTAGCCTCTACAGTGTGTGGTTCTGTCCAAGCATGCAGCCGTCTCGGCCGCACACAAACACACACATACGAGTGTGAGGATGTGTTGTGTTGGCCGTGCAGCAGCTGTAGCTCTAACTACTGTGTCACTGTTTTCAAAACGCAAAGCAGCAGATGTGAGCAGAGGAAGTGACAGAGGTGAGTGGAATGTTGGAGCTATCTTTGAATTGAACACACACACACACATACACACACACACACACACACACACACACACACACACACACACACACACACACACACACACACACACACACACACACCCTGGTAGCAGTGCGAGCAGCTGCTCCCTGTAGCTTTCTTTATCTCCTCCATGACGCATACCACCGTACCGCGCGGAGAAGCTCGACTCCTTGTCAACGAGTCCTGCGAGAGACCAGACTGCTGTCGATGTTTTCTCCGTGGCTCCATTGTCCCCGTCGGTCTCAGCTCCAGACCGGGTGTTTGTTGGACTTTTTAAGTGAGTCTCAACAAGCCATTGTTCCACCAAACTCGCATTGAATCCTTTGGCTCAGTGTGAGGGAAGGGAAACGTTTCCCTCGAGACAAGAAAACCTCACGTTTCATTGTCCCTGTCGCTCCTCGATGGGCCCCTGTCTTCTCTGGTCTCGACCTGCCAAAGCTATTTCATGTCAGATGCACACATACTGAATCTGGCTGCATTTTCTCTTGTGGTTGACTCTTCATTTTTATTTCTTTATGCATTTTTTTTTTTTTAATGGACTAACTGGTGGTACATGTTGATATTCAACGCAAATAATTTTGATTATTTCCAAGCCAAAGAGTTTATTGGTTTGTTGTATTTGATTTCCAGATTACAAGGCAAGTTTTTTACCACAGATAAGATAGACGTTTCAAAAAGAGAATATCAGCAAACCAATGTGTTAGTCCGATGCATGTTTGGTCACTCTTACGTTTGAGCCATGCGTCTGTTCTTCGGTTCTGTAAAGCATCCTGATGACAGTCATGAACTCTGAGAAAAGGAGCTTTGTTTTTGCCTCCTTGGCTCATCATCATTTCTCCAGCCTGGTGGAATAGTGTCGTTGCTCGATTTAAATTAAAACAATTTCAAATAGTCTGTCTTTGCTTCTTGATCCTCAGGCAGAGCAGGAGCTGAGGATGACCCAGAGTGAGTTCGACCGGCAGGCGGAGATCACCCGGCTGCTGCTAGAAGGCGTCAGCAGCACCCACGTATGTAGCTGCTGGTTTTCTGTAACACAAACATGCCATGAGTACCGTCATGAGTGTGTGAAGTGGGTAGCGCTGCCATTCACAATGACAACATGTTTGTTATGGAATGACGCAGACCTAACTTTAAAAGATAAGAATAGTTAAGCTAGGAAAGCTACTGAACTCTCCTTTTGTAATAATGTGAGTTGAGAACTTGGAAAGTTTGACTTAAACCAGTGTCAGTATTCCTCTCCTCAGTATTCATCTCTTCCTTGTGCACACTACCAGGCACATCACCTCCGCTGCTTGAATGACTTTGTGGAGGCCCAGACTACGTACTACGCACAGTGTTACCAGTACATGGTGGATCTCCAAAAGCAGCTGGGCAGGTAAAAAAAAACACTGTCACCTCTTTCAATAATAAAAACGGCTCCATGCAACCGGCTCACTGGTGTCCCACGACGTTAGTAATGTCACGTAGAAGACGGCTTTTCTGAAATACACAGATCATTACTCATCTCAGTGCTTTCCAAGCAGGACCTACATTGCTCGTTTCAAATATTTATGGTATTTGTATGCTGTTGATGCAGGGTGAAGTAAGTTATTCAAATCCTTGCTTTTGTTGTTTTTCCTGTTTCTTTCTTGATGGGTAAATAGCTGTCTTACTTTTAGAAACCCTTCCTGTAAAGTATTGATGTTGAATGTTCTCATTCCTTTTTTGAATAAGATCAAAAAGCAAAGCAGATCAAGTTGGGTGACATCAACTTTTCTATTTTCTGTTAAAAAAACATTGACATACTTAATCAGCGACGAGGTCACAGGGGAGTCAGCTTTATATAATTCACACTGGGAGAGAAAGCCCAAACAATTGGAGTGGTAAATAATCGGAGTGGAACACTTCCCCACCCAGCTCGGCTTCACGGTGGCAGTCGCCAGTGTTTTATCTCCTCCCCTTCCTCCCACCAGTTTCCCCTCCACGTTCTCCAACAACAACCAGTCCTCTGTGTCGGGCGGGGCCAGCAGCATCTCGGTGCCCACCATCTCGGTGTCGGCCTCCCTGCCCAGCGTGTCCGCGGGCCGCAGCAGCTCGGCGGCATCGGGCGGGTTCAATGAACTGCGGAGCTCCAACGGCAGCCGCAAAGCCCGGGTGCTTTACGACTACGACGCGGCCAGCAGCAGCGAGCTTTCCCTGCTGGCTGACGAGGTGAGCCTGAAATCATGAATTATTATTTTGAAACAAACCACGCTAGGAGGAGCAGTTCCTGTACAGTACTGGAACATCAGCCGCCCCCCTTTCATGGAAAAGTGCTGAACGGTCCCAATACGAGTCAGCGGTTGACTAACAATGAACCGGCATTACCTCATTCGCTCTAATACTCCCATGAAGACACATTTTCCACTCTGCCCTTGCCCGACTGACGTTTGTAATAACAGTATTCACAACCTCGCATTTCATGCAAGTGGGTGTCTTTGACAAAGCTGAAAACTGTCAAGTGCTACATTATGTACTGACATGGGAGCTTTTGCGACGTCAGTAATTTGCCTTCCCGTGTTCCTTTTTTTTGTTGAATAGAAGCTGAGACTGTATCCTCTGTCTTTGCAGGTGATCGTCGTCAGCAGCGTTCCCGGCATGGATTCGGACTGGTTGATGGGCGAGCGCGGCAACCAGAAGGGCAAAGTGCCGATCACTTACCTGGAGTTGCTTAACTGAGACGCCCCCCCCCGCCCTCTTCCCCCAGCAACCAGCTGTGATTTCATATTTATATTGAGTTGCAGGGTCAGGCCTCGCTTTCCCTTCCACTCGGCCATTTTAGAATGAGTTATCTTTCTATGAAAAGGAGTCTCAGTTTTAGCAGACATGGATTGAATACATTTGAAAGAAGGAAAACGGAGCCAGGAATCCCTGATGTGTTTGTATGCAACTGTAGTACATTTCTAATAACATGCTTCCATGCCTTTGTGCTTGATGCCATTCAATCTGCAATATGTGCCACAACATCTCCCAAATTGTAACTTAAAAAAAAAAAAAGTTAACTATAATATATATATATATATATAGATATATATATAGATATAGATATATAGATATAGATATAGATATAGATATATCTATATAGATATATCTATATATATATATATATATATATATATATATATATATATATATATATATATATATATATATATATATTTATAGATAGATATATTTATAGATAGATATATTTATAGATATATATATATATTTATATATATATATATATATATATATTTATAGATATATAGATATATAGATATATATTTATAGATATATAGATATATATTTATAGATATATATTTATAGATATATATCTATAGATATATATATAGATATATATATATATATCTATAGATATCTATAGGTATATATATATATATATATATATATCTATAGATATCTATAGGTATATATATATCTATCTATAGATATATCTATCTATAGATATATCTATATCTATAGATATATCTATATCTATAGATATATATCTATATCTATATATATATCTATAGATATATATATCTATAGATATATATCTATAGATATATATCTATATATATATATATATCTATAGATATATATCTATATATATATATATAGATATAGATATAGATATATATCTATATATCTATATATATAGATATATCTATAGATATAGATATATCTATAGATATATCTATATCTATAGATCTATATCTATATCTATAGATATATAGATATATATATCTATATAGATATATATCTATAGATATATATCTATAGCTATATATCTATAGATATATAGCTATATATATATATCTATAGATATATATCTATAGATATATAGCTATATATATATATATATATATAGATATATATATATATATAGATATATCTATAGATATAGATATATCTATATCTATAGATCTATATCTATATCTATAGATATAGATAGATCTATATCTATAGATATATATATATATGTATATATATCTCTATAGATATATATCTATATATCTATAGAGATATCTATAGATCTCTATAGATCTATATCTATAGATGTATAGATCTATATCTATAGATATAGATAGATAGATATCTCTAAGATGATGACTTAAATGCTTTTTAATGAGTTTTATTTCTCATCCCTTACTGCAAGTTCTTTCAAGTCGTGCTACAGTAGACACTTTTTATATAATACAATAATGCACTTCAGTTTAAAGTTGAGTGATGCTGATTGTTAAGTCTTATTTTATAATTGATAATCCTACGGTGCAGTAGCTGTTATGATTATCCAAAGAATTTATTGTATTGTTGTTGTTTTTTTTTACATTATCGTAAGTATTGAGCGTCGGCTTTACTCACACGGAGCTCTACTGGACAGCGAGTTTAACGCTTTGTTCCCGTACATTTGGTCGTTGAGCAAGGCGCGATGAGAGGCGTCGTTACCTGCTGACGAGCTCGCACTTAGGAAACCCACACGTCCGCCATCGTTAAGTGCCTATCGAGGTGAACCGGCCTCCTTAAAACCATTCGCCTTGTTTGCAGCTACACCAGGCGCATTGAGACGGTCCGTTCAGTATTGAGTATGCTAATACTTCACTTTAAGTTATTAGTAATTTGGAACCAGCATTTCCACGTTTCTGTTGGAAGTTAATTTACCTGAAGACTTAAATTATTGACTTGTGTATTGTACATAAATACACAGTATGTGACCTGTATCGTCTCTGGTGTTGGTCGACTTGGTGTTTACTTTGAGGAAAAAGCCTTAAAGTAAAAACATTTCCTTTTTTCCTTTTCTAAGATTCCCTTAAACCTGCATTTCAACTCCACATAAGAAAGAAAGAGAAAGGAAAAAAAAAAAGAAAACGCCTTGTTACATTCTGGGAGATGAAAGTATATTATTCCATGGCTGCTTTTTGTTTTTGTGTGTAACTGATAAGATGGCATACAGTTGTAAAATAAATGTTAAAAAAGGAAAATATCAGTGATCTGTTTTGTGATTTGATTTTATGACACACTTTATTGAGGGAGCAAAATGTGGCATTGACAGCCGTCTGGATTGTTGTTTTTATTCCTGGTGGAGCCACTAGAGGGCAGAGCAAGCAACGCTGTATTGTACAAGCCAAGAAATGTAATTTGGCAGAATTATGTGAAATTGAGACCTATGAATGGGACCCATTACTGAGCGCGAGAACGTTAACGTCATGCATGAACACCTTTTGAAAGCTGCCATTTTAGAGCCGCTTGTGGTATTGCTGTGGATACATTTCATGAAAGGACCAAATATTAACATAACAAATCCAAAGGAAACTAGAACGAGAAAAGAGAAAATCACATTTGGTACTGTACTGACTCCATCTGCTGCAGAGATGTTGTTCTAGGAGGTAAACCTTAAGATGAACACAGACAAAGTGTTTCTACAGTAGTGGTGGGAGACGACTCCTGTGAAAGAGGTCAAATGAGTTAATAAACAAAAAGCAATTCCTCCGATTGAACTATGATGTCACGGCTATTCATTATGATATGAATGACACCTCTGAAAGCTTATATGCTTCTGGTGATTTGTCCAGAAGCATTATTTTACAGCTTTTAAAGGGATTCTCAAAATATATTCTCAATGTTGACACATTTGGAGAGAATTTGGTCACAAAGGAGTGGATTCCCTCTCGCCTGTTGTTTTGGGTTCTCTCCCCAGTGACTTCCACTGCTCCCAGTGGATCTTCATGCTGGCAGCAGTGAACCAGAAAACACACAAATCCCCACAAAATAGCTCAAAACTCTGACCCAGTTTGACAGAATCTCTTAATTTGAAAGGTTGGGCTCTCGCAGGCTGTAGAGACAGTGGCCTGCTGCGGGCCGCTACATAAAGCCAGCCTGCAAAACCTACAGTGAACTTGTGTTTTTTCTTGTTGTCACTAGTCCCTTTTTAGACATCTCGAGGCAGTCACGCAGCAAACAAATGATATGAAGCGCTTCTTGGCTAAACAATAAGTCCGGTGCAGAGCTTTCATCGTCGCCCGTCATCAGCGCAGGAAGGGGGAAGAGGAAGTGTAGGTTAGCTTGCTGCCTGTACATAGCTACTTTTTTTTTTTTTTCACCATGCGGCCATCAGCAATGAAGACATAAAACACTAACTCTTGACCTACAGTAGCTTGTGTTACCTTTTTCAAAAAGAGTCTTTTCTATAGGTGCGATATTGAAAGGTGAAGCCTGAAAGCCTCGTAGGAGATAAGATCCTTTTAGTGTATGTACAGCAAACTAAAGAAGAGAGTGAAGGCCAGAAAATCCAATAATTCAGGCTGATATTAGTCCTCTTGAAACCTCAGCTTAACGTTTCCGTTGTATACAGTATTCTGACTTTTCTTTAACCCTCTTACAAATAGTTCCACCCGCTTATATAAAGTAAGCCTTAAAGCAGTTCACAGATCAGATGAGTGATCCTGAGAAAAAATCACTTCCTCTTTCATCAGTCCTTATTTTCTCTCATATGTTGCAGCGAAGAATTCTTGACGTCTGCCATTTTAAACCTCCTGATGGTTCACTTGATGTGAAATTACCTCTTACTTGCGTGTTAACAACTTCAGATCGGGCCGTTCTACATTTCTTTTGACAGATACGAGTCTGTTTGAGGGCCAGAGGAGGTTGTCTTGTTGCAAAAACAAGTCTTTTTTTTCAGGGGCCGGTTGTCATCAGAAGATAAAATTCAAAAAAGTAAAGCGAGAAGATAAACTGCTGCTTATCTGATGCATCTCTAACAGCTAGCCACCAGATTATCACTGTCAAAGACAAATTGTCCTTTCTGACCAGGCTGTGTGTTGTTTTTTAGTCATGCATGCAACTAGCCTCTATGGAAATGTTAGTTTCTTTTTCACGGTTAGTGATTTACACACAAACACTTGCAATACTAATGATATTCTGATACATTTTCACGTGCTTTTTGCTGGATCTTGTCATACATTTTATCAGCTAAAGCAGCGTGGAAGAAGGCACATTTGCTGTCTTCTGATTTTTTTTCTCTTTCCCAACATAGAAGGAACCAAAGGGAGGAGTGCAGCATAGGTCGAGCTCAGATGTACCGCAGTACTCATCTGTTGTCAGAATGCTACTCAAAGGAATCTCATTTGACCACTGAAGCTGCAATTTCACTTCTCCATTCACGTTGGCATTCATCTGTGAGAAACTGTTACCGCTGTTTCACTCGGCCACACTGTTTGAGTATTGTGGTGTGTGTTTGGTTCTTCACTTTAAGTACGGAGCTCGTGGACCCACAGCTGGTTGTTTTGCGATGACAAATCCGCCACATTTATGCGAGCTTTGCACATTTGCTGGGCCATGTTCACGCTATTAAGCTGACTGGATGATGATATAAATGATATGTGTGTGGTCACTTGTCTCCCCTCCCGACGCCCCCCCCCCCCCCCCCCCCCTCCAGCCACCACGGGATATAGCTTGTCCAGTCACATGTATTACATGTCACATGTATAGTTATCAGAGTTTTACACAGTTGTCTTCTAACCTCTGACTTGATATAGTCATCAAAATGAAATTCCCCTCAGTCAGCAATCTGTGACCAGCAGCAAAGTGTCTTCCGCAAATGATGATTTCTTGACGGCAAGTCTTTCCCAATGGGATCAGAATCTTGAGTAAGAACAGTGGCAGCATTTAATCGCTCCAGGCCAAGTTTTTATGTTGTATCGCCTGCTGTTAATTTCCTGATAGAAACTGAAAGCTTTTGATATGTAACTACCATATTTGCTTTGTCAAAGTACATATAGTGGTTTCAAGTTGCCAATCAGTTTAAATCCAGAAGTGCAGGGTGAGTCATTGGTCACACGACTTGATTAACACATTTCGGTGCCAGGTATTCAAACAGAAGCCTTCAACAACAAGCCTCTTCATCCACCTGTCGTCCTCTGCTGGCCCGAGTTGAACCACCTGCGTGCTCAGAAGGAATCCTCCCCGCTCTGCAGATCAACACAAAAAAAAACCTGTTGACTCTGATGACTTGGTCGTAAAAAAAAAAGATCTGTAAAAATGATGTTGTTTCTGGGCTCTGACCCAGCTTTACTCCAGTTTCTCTTTTTTATGTCGCAACCACCATGACCCTGAGCATCACCACAGCGGTATTCTGGTTACTTTCTGGTTAGGCCTCCTGCACTGATCTACCAGCCCGACTCCCGAGCAACAACGCACAACTGTAGAGCAATGATTGTTTGTAAGGTTTATTAAGATAGCTGTACGGACATGCTGAAATGCCATGCTTATGTTGCATCTGTGTCTCCCGGATGGGAAGGAAACCTCATACCCCTCCTCTTCGAGATACTGAAATGGGCAGTTCCTGCACATCTTAGCAAAACAGGAAATTTCATGTTTCCTCTGCTGCTTATAGCAACAACTTGCATCACACTACTTCTGCATATGTTCTCACACGCACACACACGCACGCACACACACACACACACACACACACACACACACACACACACACACACACACACACACACACACACACACACACACAGGGTATGAGGGTCTGTTTTTTTTGACAACAGCATTGCGAAAACGTGACGGCCCCCTTGCTCGAATATCATATAAGTGTTCCTTCATTATTGTAAAGACAGTTTTACAATGAATTAAATGTTGACTGCCAACATACATTCAGTTACATTTCTCAATAACAAGCTGTACATCACACATTGTTGTTCCAGGTTTATAAAGTATCAGTAAGACGTAGGCTTCAAACAATTCTTTTTGATTGACTTTTGGAGCATTTTTGGCTTAAAGGTGAGCAAAGCAATGATCAAAATGCCCACAAAAGAAAGACAGATGGGTACAAAAAGCAGAATATACCACATTATAGATTCCCTGCCTTTCTCCAAACAAATAAATGACTGGGAGTGCTCCACTCTGTGCGTCATCTGGATGAGATCTTCACATTCAATGTCTGATCGTCCGACCATATTGATTGTCCTCGTTGCTTCAAATGTGCTGAACCATTCAGTTTGGCAGCAGTTGAATGGATTTCCTGTGAGAAAAACAGTCTTCAGTTTGGGGGCTAATGCGTTCGCCTGACCAGAGGGAATAGTGGACAGTCTGTTGTCCCTCAAATCCAACACCTTCAGGTCAAGACTTAAAAGGGACGGGGGAAGGGAGGCGAGAGAGTTCCTTGAAATTTTTAAAGACTCTAGACTTTGGAAATGGGAGAAGTCAAAGTCTTGTATTTGAGTGTTTCCTAAACCGAGATGCTGTAAAGTTCTGCTGAGACTGTGTATTGATTCTTGGACGATGAGTCCCGGGTTGTCGGACAGCTCCAAGTGCGTGAGGGACAACCCAGCGAACGCGGCCGATGGAATTCTTCTGAGGTTGCATCCCTTAAGGTAAAGTTGCGTTAGGGATGCAACGTCTTTCCAATCGGCGCAGGCCGAGCTCGCGTCTGCACCGGTCTCAGCTTCCTCAGGACGGCAAATGTCAACATTGTTGTAACTCAAATCCACCGACCGGAGGCTTTGCAATGAGGAAAATAATCCCGAGGGTAGCCGCTCAAGATTGTTCAAACTCAGGTTGAAGTACGTCAGATTGCCGAGAGCGGTCAGAGCAGCTCTATCGGCAACGATCTGGCTCAGCCTGTTGTTGCTGATGTCTAACTCGTACAAGCTGCTAGAGAACTGTTCCGACATTAGATTTAAGGTTTCCAGACAGTTGGTGCACATTTGAAGCCTCGACAGGGCCGGCATTTTCCCGATGAACCCATCGGGAAAGTACTCCACCTGGTTTCCTCTCAGGTCCAAAATCTCCACAGAAGAGATGTCACCGTGAAGGCTCTCGTCCCACAGCTGAGCCGTCACGTTGCCCGCGTACTTCTTCATATTGTAGAACTCCACAGTCGTGGTGGAGTTCGGGTACGTGCTGTTGTGGGCCAAGTGTTCGTAAAAGCTAACGCTGTTGTGGGAGAGGTAAAGAGTCCTCAGGTGGCTGCGCTCGGGCAAGAAAGGGAAGAAGAGCATTTTGTTATTCGAGAGATCAAGTGTCTCTAACTGGAAAGTGTCGTTCAGGTTTTCTCTGGTGATGAACCACTCAATGAAGTTGTAGCTGGCGTTGAGGACCACCAGCTGGGTCATGTGAAAGTCTGTCAGGCAGAGCAAGTAGTTGAAGGCCAAGTTGAGCCGCTGGAGCTTCGGATTGCCGTCGAAGGCGCCGTCAATCTCGTACATGACGTTTCTCTGCAGGTCCAGTTCTTTGAGCTGGTGAAGATCCCGGAAGGAGGTCTCATCCAGTCTCTGCAACACGTTCCCAGAGAGGTTGAGGTACTCCAGGGATGTCAGGTTTTGGAGGAGAGTGGCCACCATTTCGTCCTCGAGCTCATTCTCAGAGAGATCCAGGGCTGTAAGCCCGGGGAGACTCTTTAATGCATGGCTGCTTTCGTGGACGCCAATGTGAAGATTGTTTTTTGCTAAATTGAGGCTTTCTATCGATTTTGAGTGTTGAAAAGTGTTTGACTCTAGTTTTTCCAAACTATTACAAGCTAAGCTCAGGGTGTGTAGCGAGGGGTAACGGAGGAGGGAGTCGTCCTGTAGTGTGTGGATGTGGTTGTAGTTGAGCTGAAGCTCCTCCAAGGTGTCGGGCAGTCCTGCAGGCACAGAGGAGAGCTCGCCATGGTTGCAGAGAGCCGTTCTCTGTATCTGCAGAGGGAAGGAGAGCACACGTCTTTAAGTTTGTGGGTTTATTGATTGTATTGTAAGGTTTTTTTGGGGGTTTTATTTATTTTAAATGGAGCAAAAATCAGAAGGCTGAAGTTACTCCTTTCGGGGTTTATTTCAATAAGCTTCCTTTTCGGACGGATCGTTTCACCTCTCGTATTATTTTATCGAACATGGGCTTTAGTTTAGTTTAGTTTTTAGCAACATGGTGGATGTCGGTCTGTCGGTCAGTTGGTCCATAGACTGAAATTAATCCAAAAATGTTGACTCGATTGGAATTAAATTTGCTTCACACACTCGAGGTCCCGAGAGGATGAACTCAAATGACTTTGGTGTTCAATACTTTACTTTGCACCAAGTTGACTGTGACTACTTACCTACAAAACCAAATTAGTATTAATTTCATTTTTTTATTAGACCTTTTTTTAACCAGGTAAAATCAGTTGAGAAGCAATTCTCATTTACAACGATGACCTGGAGGCCGCAGCGCAGTCCACAGCTAAACTAAGAAGGTGAACTTGGTAAATATGACTTTGCATCAACTTTATCATTACGTTGCCATCGTGACTGTGAACATTTCATCATGACCATCTTAGCCGGAGGATCAAAGCACAATTTTACATTTTCTTCCCTCATTTGACTTTTTTTTTTATTTATTCTTTTAGTTTGTAGAATTAGTTTTGCATGATAACTTCTCTTTAACTGAAAGTGTTGACTAAAACAACTGAAACACTTAGAATATCACAAATGTATATTTTTAACAATATTTTAGAAACTCTTACACTCACACAGTGATACATTTGTTATATTATTATAACAGTCACAGCTGACAATTCATCAAACACGTTTCAGTTTTAATAAACCAGCTGATATAATTCCTTATTTTCACATAATTACGATCCTAACAGCTTTGATGGATTACTTATGGATTAAATTAATCAATTTGCCCTTTTGATGAGACAAAGTATGAAATGTCAGAGCACTCAAAATATCCACACAAAATGCTATTTCCTGCAGGATGTTCACACGAACATTTTTAGTCTCAGTTATCATGTTTACAGAACATCTGATACGCACCGAATGCAGCATCAGAGAAGAGCAATGACGGCATTCACAGAGAAATGCTTATCTTTAATCAACAAAGTACATCTGAGTGAGACATTTTGTTTTTCCTCCGCCTATGTGTTCCTGAGACCTTATAGATCACGTCGTTATTTTTTTAAATCTAAGATAAGACAGAACTATATTCATCCCAAAGGAGAAATCTCCATTGAACCTTTAGTTCAACTGAGACATCTTACCAGCTTGCACTGACTGTGTTGTGGATGACTGGAGACCGGCGTCAGGACTCCCCACATGGGCAACAGGCAGAGCAGGATGGGAGTGAGCCCGCGGACCGGCATCTTAACATCCTCACTGTAGACAAGGTGAAAGGACAGAGGGAGGATGCTGGATTGATCAATGTGATCGGTTTGGGAGTACATCTGCTCTCGCCTCGTGCTTCCTCACTTCTAGATGCGCATGCGACGATGAGCACGGGTGTCTTGACATTTTGGAACGAGCACCAATGCCGCCATGCCGAGAGAGGCATGCGCAAAGTGGGTAAATCAATCCCTCCAGATAAAGGGATTATCTAACGGCAAAGGTCGGAGGTCAGAGTGGTGGACTGGCAGACACATTTAGCTTCTCATGCCAAACACATTCACACTGTGGTTGAGGGATTTTCACTTCACGTTTTTATGGTGTCATAACTTCAACATTTCTTTCTCAAACGTGTGAGTGACAATTTGAGTTTTGAAGTCTTTTGTGGGGGATTATTACATTATTTATACCCGTAATCTATAATCAGCGATTTATTTCTCTACCGCCTGGTTGATCCAACTCAATAAAATAAGTTGACGTTGATTACATGATGTAAATGTGTGAATGTCTGTTTTTACTGGCATTTTGGTAAAGTTTCCCTAATTTCAGTTAAACCACTGCGTGACGCATTCTGGATGTGGAGGCCTTGTGTTTCTTTATTTTTTTGGCTTGTACACATTTTAATCTTTATATTTTAGTGGATTCATACAGTATGTGATGTTTAGCTTTTACTTTTATATGCAAACTTCTTTTTTTTATTTTCTATATCACATTTTATCACTGTTTTGATCACTTTGCTGTTTTGTTTTTTTGACCATTCAAATGAAAATGTTATCTGACAGTAGTTAAATGTCTCCTTTCTAAGTATCCACCCTGTGATGGATACTGAAATGATATCGCATAAGAATTGCACAAAATGACAGCGGTCGATTTCTCTCATCAGAATAATGATAACGTGCGCTATTCTAATCAACCTTATATAGAGTGAAACTGAAAATCAGCTTTATTAAATGAGTTTTTTCCTAAATGTCGAGAATTCAACGACATTACTAAAATTCAATACGAGGCAATTTGGTAACATTAATAATGACTCTTTATGCAACACTAAAACACATATTAAAAGCTATTTTTTTATGTTGACATGAGTTGTAGCAAGACTGCATGACATCCTTTACAGCACTGAAGCAGGTTTCAAGCATGCACAAAAGGTAATGAATAAGACATCGTGTTTAAAAGACAAAAACTGTTTACGTTCAACGTTATTATTCTTATTGAAGACAAAACCTGCCGCTCGCTCCTTTTGGCATTCTGCACACTGCAGCCCTAAACTAACGCGCAGTGCATTTACTCACGCTGGTGGTTAAGTGTGGATTTCCCAAGCCACTGACGGTTGAGCCCCTGACCATGTCGCTGGTTGACTCGCTGTTGCAGAGCGTGCTCTCGTGTGTGTGAGGTGCAGCTGCCTTCCTCTGCTCTGACTGAAGCCCCGATGCCTCTTTCTACTATTCACGGAAGCAGGCAAGCAACGGAAACCAGAGTCACATGGACAAGCTGCAATCAAAAAGAGGTTCTCAAGGCCGGGGCCACAGGAAGGCGAGTGCAGGCTCAACAGCTCGAAACCAGCACGGCACAACCCCCCTCCACCCCTCCACCCTCACCCTCCACCCCCTCTTGTCACATAAGTGATCAGGGTGTGCAGGCAACTACAATTGGTAGCGCAACTGCAACCACAAAAACCTAAGACGAACACACCCTTCACACCCTCGGCTTGTTCTGATCAACCAACCAATGAGAGAGGAAACCACTAGGCACACACACACACACACACACACTCTCACACACCCTTCCTGCCAGATATTCTATTTGGCCTGTCACTGTAACAGCTCTAACAACACACACAGATGAAGACACACTCAAGGGTGAAGAGGTTTTAGGTTCACAATGCTCGCGGGCCGAGACATAGATAACGTTGATGCAGAGCACTCTTTTCACCAAAAACCAAATCACTGCAAAGTACCGAGTGAATAATGCTGTTGAATGTTCTACTTTCAAGACTAATATGCTCCCAACATGGCTACTTTAAGTAACCAAGTTCCCTATATGCACGGACTGTCTGCCAGTCAGTCCCTCGACCTCGCTCTTTTTTAATGCATGTGTCCCCATCTCTCTTTCTGGATGTCCAGCTCCAAAATGTATACCTGCTCTTTTTGGTGCTCTTCACTTTGTTAAATGTGTGTTAACTTGTTAATCTCCTCACAAGTTACCTATGGGTGAGATGACAGGCAATGGGAAACAGGAAGTGATGGTGCCATCCTTGTAGTTGATTTCTTGGTCATTTCTTTCTGTTTTTTTTCTCCAGCTCTAACTTCTGGCTCTGTTGTACGTTTGGGGGTCAACAGGATTTTCTGATCCAGGACTCCATGTTGAGATGGATTGTCTCGGCTATGTGACGGTCCTAACGCTGTATGGGTAACATGTCTGAAACAAAGCCGATCAACTGGTTATACAAATTTGACAATTTAATTGACCCGACTTTGAATGTCATGCTCCTGCCTCCTTTGTTACGTGCTCACATACAGCTGATCTTATTCTGAAAAACATAAGGTTCACTGTGTCTGTGGGCCCACTGGCATCCTGGCCCAGGACTCAACATGCAGACCGTGAACCACCGTGTCCGTGGTTGGTTTCTGGTTGGGGACCTACATGCTTCATGTCTTTCACGTGTCTACTCTTGCTAAAAAAAAAAGTGAAAGAAGGAAGTTCTTAAATGTGCTAAATTGCGAAAATTCAGAGCCTATGCATGATGAAAGGATGGCCCCTATAAGGCTCTCAACATGGCGGCAGCGGGGCCGGCGGCTGCCAGCTAACGGACGGCAACGGCGCTGACAGAGTTTTACCCGACCGGTGGGTGAGCGCTACTTTGCGCTTTCGCAACGCAGCCGTACAGAGCAGCATCTAGTGGTGAGGTTACAGATTGCAACCAACTGAACCTTCTTCCTTGTACCGACGGTGGGCAACGTGAAAACGTGAATGGTCCTATCTAGAGCACGTGTGTCCGTCCTGGGCTGCTGCAGAAACATGGCTGCCGTCTGGGGTTGCATTGGGTGTAACTTCACATGGGATAAATAGCTCTATAGACCAGCATGCATCACTTGTTTTATTATTATATTCTAAGCAGACAGATGGAAAGCAGCTCTCACACTGGACTATACATGCGCTATTATTTGTCTGATCAAGGACATATTAAGATGTGGTAGAAAGAGCTGAGGAGGTGATGTGGCCGCTGGGGTGTAACATCTCATGTGGGTATCTCAAGTGGGGAAGTGGGCAACTCAAATCATGTAAAACAAATAACACCACAGCAAGGAGTTACAGTACCAAATATTAGATCATAAATACGATAATGTTGAGGATTCTGTCTCTACACAAGATATGAATGCAGTTCCACTGTTTATCATATTTCTAGCATACATCATTTTGTTTCGTAATATCCTAAAGTGTTGTTTAATTATGAAACATAATCCACTGCTGCAGGTTAATGAATACTTAATGCAATGAAAAATAAGGTGGAGCACCTCAAGTCTTCCAAGATTTCATAGTGCACATGACTAGGATTTCCTCTGGTTTGCATAATATACACAAAGGGATTACTGCCCCCTTGTGGAGACATGATATTTTTTCAACTAGTATTGCAGGTGCGAGAGGTATTATACAGAACAACAGAGGAGGATTTTTAGACACAGCCAGCTGGGTGTCTGTAATTATCTGCTGTGCTTGGCTGCAGGTAGACAGACAATGCGGTTAGGAAGCAGACCAACAGGTCGTGTGACTGGATGTCAGGCAGTTCAAAACGATCAAGCGTGGAGAGAGACTGAGAGTCTAGCAAACAGATGTTCAGGGTCTAAACAGGACAGAATGGCTGGAGACAATAGAGAGACTGCTCTGTGTTAGGGGATACAGACAAACAATCAGACATACCAAGGGAGCAAGGCTTTTAACACTGGCAGCACACAACCATTCATTTATTGAAGTGGCTCTTCTCTGAGCAGTGCGCCAGCAGAACAGTGTGTCCAGTGCTGTGATGCATTTTCCTTTTATTTCCTGTTGATGCAGGTTGAGCTTCTGTGCATCTGGTTTACATCCATTCATTCACATTCCTGATGATCTGATTCATTCATTTCAAGACAACCAGCAGGGATTCCTCCATTAAATCTCTTTTCCCCTCAGGGCCGCCTTACAAGACATTCAGCGGTTACAGCAAAAGTAAATAATTGTTATTCATTACTTTTAGTATCGCTAAGCTGAACAATGTTCATATGCTCTGTATTTCACATTCAGAGTATTATAATTGCAGCAAACATGTATTTTCTATATTAAGATATGGTGGAGTGACGTGTACCTGAATGAGTTATCTTATCAGAGCTTCTCTTGGCTTTGGGTTTAGTGCACGTGCATGTTAGTGCAGGTGAGATGCCCCACTGGCTAGCTGATGGACACCGCTCTCATGCGATGGTTACTGCTAATTACGGCGCCCCGACCTATAGCGTCGTTGGGGAAAGCGTCAACGAGCGTCCTCCTGCTCCACCTGAAGGGAAACGCGTTTAACTCTGCCAGCACTTTCACTAGAAGCAACGTTAGCTGCCGGTTGCTGTCGACATGTTGGGAGCCGTTGGGAGGCAATCGAGGTGCACCTCTAAAAAACTTCACTAAATGTGAAGCTTAAAGTGTTCCTTTTTTTGGCAAGACTGTGAGAGGTGTTGCTTCCGGTTATTTTTAGGCCACATTCTGATGTAATCCTCCTGCTATTGTTGCTGGGGGCCGACTGCTTCTTTCTCTGCTTCTCGTTTTGGGCATACTGCATATTGATGTGTTTTTGGGAGCTGATCTCCTGCTATGTCACACAGGTTTGAGCATGAGATCTTCCAGCAGCAATAATCACCCCACTTAGGTTCTCTTGAAAACATAGCAACACAGCAAATAGCTGTTTGCTGCATTATTCATGCTCTGGATGTTAGATGCAGTTCCTTTAAGGGTTTCCTGTCAATTCTTGATTTCTTTATCTTTTTTCCCCGGTCTATAGCGGTACAATGGAACGTTGTCCTACAGAGTTGGCCCCCACAATGTTCTTGTGCACATTAACCAGGAAACACATTGTGAAAAGAAAAGTTTAAATAATCTGCACTCTCTTTTGTTACTCTTGTGAACTTGTTATCGTCACCCTATAACTACAATTCAAATTCAGTCTGATGATGTCACTGTACAAAACATCTAAAATATATCATCTAATACTATCAACCTCTTGATGGGGCAATGCAAATGTCAGACAATTACTAGCGTTGCCACACTGTTGATGTGGATTAAAATGTGCATTTGCATTAGATTTAAACCAAAATTGTGCATAAATAGGCCTGTACATTGTAAATAAATATACCTCAAGCCTGATATGAAACTCACTAAATACATTAGGGTCTATTAGGACGTAGGTCCAGGAATGAATCTGTGAAGTTATAACTTCCTGTTCTCTATGATAGAAAGGCTATGAGCATTAGATGATTTTCATTGTGCGCCCTAATAGCGGATATTTCAGGCCATAAAAGCATTGTGTTTACATAGCTACACTTCTATTGATCCAGGCTGCTGAGCACAGACTACTTTTTTCAGGATATCGCTGATCCACACGCAGTGAATACGTGGAGCAACACTTCCAGTAAGCGCTGAATGGACGGCCTTGACTTGATGTGCTTCTCATGCATAGTCGCTCTGCCTGCTGAATACTAGCAACTGCTTATATTATTGTGTAATTGAGTCACACCACATTAGCAACCCGTCCGTTGGATGCATGGTTAAGCTTTTATGCTCTATACTTCATACACAGAGCCATAACGGACAACAAGTAATGCAGTGACCATAAGATTTACATCACTGTCCTGTGAAAACAATGCCCTGGGCCTCTGTAACAGCTGTTTTAGGAATAGTACATACTTCAAAATCACAACTTTTGCAGATACATGTTGGGTCAGGACAACGACAATATACAGTCATCCTGCAGCCTCAAATTCCAAAAATATTAAATGTACATACGTGGCTGTAGACATGTAACGCAATTGGATGGCCGTGGAGAAGCAGACATCAAACATCAACCCATCTTTATTATAAGAGTGGCATCATGTAGACTTTATTTTCAGGCCTTCTTACCATACAGTAGCTATAGTACCATAGATAACAACCAAGAAATAAATAGTGTATAATACTACAGTAGCACATTAAAAAGGACGCACATAAACATGATACAGCTATAGTTTCCTCCATTACTGGGGAGGTATATCAAAGGTCGGGTGTTATAGTCTTTACGCCAGTATCCATGCACATGCATGACAGTTGGTCTGCATGTCCTCTAGGTTTGCCTATAGCGATCAGGTCACATTGATTTGGCATATAACTGTCATCAATTATAGTTAAACTGTGTTAATCCATGATCAGCTGTTTCCTTTAACTCATACGACGAATAGCTATCAATGACTACTGTTTCACTTGTTAAAACCAATGTCTTTAAGTATTTGCCACGGTTTAGAATAGCTTTGGCCTCATTTAAGCAGACACAAAGTCTCACGTAAATGCTCAGCGCGGTTGGCCTGAATCGCACGGATTTAAATAATGTTCCCCCTATCCTAAAAAATATAGAGGTCCAGCAGCTAAACTGTAAAAGTGGATACGTCCACGTTGATACAGAAACTTGTTTGTGACAGTCCCCACACATTCCTTCTCCCCTCTGTAGTTTGACTCCTCGTGTCGAGCCGGAGTAGAAACGCCAACGGCTCTCTTTGTATATGTGAATAGTTATTCTGCGTGGAAGGATCACGACCCCTTGGTCTCCGACACCTTTTGAGGCGGTGCAACAAACACAGTCGGCAGTCCGTTGACAGAAAAAGAAAAAAAAAGGTCCTGCACTCGCCAGAGGCCTGTTTGTTTGAACGGTGGCACGGCCTGCTCTGCGTCTAGCCGTCCAGAGGTCTTCCCAGGTAAACCATGGTGACTTCAGTGTTGCCGTACACTGCAGAGACAGCTGGGAACAGGCAGGCTTTGGGCAGTCCACGAAACGCTATACCAAGAAACTCAAAACCCCTCTCGAAGGCTAACGTCTTGTCATCCATGTCGAGAATCACTCGTATTCTCTCTCCGATCTGTGGACAAACACAATTACACATCATAAAAAAAGATAAAAGACAACCATATTGTTCCTAATTGGGCAATTCCTCCCACATTCTTGGATGATCTCAAATCTGGTGAGGGTACAAACACATCCTACCTGATATTTTGGCGCGTTGTTACACTGGGGGAAGTTTCCATTGACCTCCCCGTTATGAAGCAGGTTGTTGTCGACCAGGTTCCAGCCCCAGCTCTGGTCGTCGCTGCCCAGCAGGGCCACGTAGCCCTGGCACTGCAAGGACGCGCGCTTGGTGGCCAGGCCGATCACTGCCACGGTGCCAAGGGGGCCTTCCCACCAGATCTCCCAGGCGTGCCTCCCTTCCGAAAAGCCAATCTTGGCCCGAGCACCGTCCGTGCTCTGGGCGATAGGGTTGCGGTGTAGGGTGAAGCCGTTCTTCTTCACGTAAACGTTGCGGGAGCAGTCGTTGGAGCTCAGAGCATGTTGATAGGCCTTGAGCTGTAGACGACGATAGGACAGAGACAACAGCTACAGTGATCAGGGCTCCTTCACTTAGTTTTATGAGTAAATAACTGTGCCGGCTTTCATAATTCCAGATAAATTAATCAATATCTTTCAATGAAAGACTCACTTTCCAGAGTAGCATTATGATACAACTGGATCAGTGGCCCTTAACATTGCAGTCTAGAGAGAACTCCAAAGCTCCTAGAGGAAGTGCCGGGTCCCATGGAAAATTAAGATTAATTTCATGACACACATTTGTATATAGACTGTCCCATTCAGAGACAGCTCAGTGGGACAAGTATTTCCTTGCACACCGTGCACAGAACAGTAACAGTAGCTCCTCTAGGAGGCCATGTAATAACATAAAGTACCATGACCTAATGACAACAAAACAGAATTTAGTCTGTCAAATCCTTACACCAAGCCCCATTTATGAATCTGCCAATTTAATTTGAGATTTCGGAAAACATACACATGTATTACTCTTACTTTGTATATGTTTATAAAAGACTTAGCACTAACAGCTAGGGTCTTCTTCTGGCATACAATAGAATTGCTAATGGATATATTCCGGAGGATAGTGTGCCATTAAGCACATCAGCAGACACGTTACGTAAAGCTGTTTGCGTAGCACAGGTGGCACTAAATGGGCATATTTTTTGAATGGGGTTCGCCTTCAATCAAACGGCGGTATGAAAGGTGAACCTACTTTCCCCTTGTAGGTGGGCAGGTTGCACAGGATGTCGGAACGCAAAGCTTCATCGCTCAACGACCGGCTGCAGAGGCTGCGCCACACCTCACTGTTTTCGTCCGCCAGCATGTTGTTCCAATGCCAGCAGACCAACGCGCAGCGCATCAAGTCGGTCATCTCCAAATACGAGAAAACATGCTCCAGGACTCGCGCCGGCAGCCTCCCGGCCACCCCCGCGCCTCCTCCGGCTGCAGCAGCGTAGGGAGAGCCGGCGGAGCTGCAACTGGCTGCCGCTGCTGCGCCCTGACAGGAGGAGCCTCCTCCCCCACCGGCCGCTCCAGACATTATACCCCAGATATTCACCGACGCCTCCAGTCGACCGAGTAGTTTCACCTCACACCGCAGAACGATCCCTAATATAAGTCAGAGAGCAACATTTTACCTCTACAAATCACATACAGGTCGCAGTAAAACCACAACAGTATGGACCCTACTCTTCCCAGTTCAACGGCTGAATGGAAGCGATGCGTCAAGGTCCTTGAAGAGCAAACGTACACGTTGTCCCGCTGCCGAAAGAAAGATTGAATTAAATTCCGTTTAAGTGTTGTTTACATTATTGATTTAGTATACTCGGCTAAATTAAGTGATGATAAAATGTCAGACGAAGGAAAGCCCTCGCCAACATCAAATATTTTCTTTAGCCTGCAAGGACCGCAGGGTAGACATAATAATGAGCTCACGGAGAATTGTCACAACGTTGCAGCGTTTTGGGATATCGGACGTTACATTGCTGCAATGTCACATTGTATAAACTGTGTGGCAACAAAAAACCACAAACACACACATGAAGGCACATTACTCCATAAAATGTCGTCGCTCAGTAATGGATCATTTGTATGTCACCGGTTACGTTGTTTAGTCAAATTTATAATCAAGAGACTGCGCTTGTATAGTCAAGCATTTCGAGAGAAAATATGATTTATTGTGTAAAGACCAAAATAAATAAAATATTAAAATACATCTTACCAAAAGAAAATTAGTTACAGTCTGATATTTTATTTTTGCCACGTGACGCGACACGGAAGTGACGCGGATGCTCAAAAGAGTTCAGCGAAAGCATCTGGGAGCAAAACACCAGCTAGCTTAAATACATTTGACACCAGAAGACCAAAGGAGGAGACCATCGGACAACTAGAACAGTTAACGGTGAGTCTTTTGCGGCTTGTTATCCACACGGGAGGGTCCGCGTGCCGCCCGGGTTATCTTGCGAGGTCGTTGGGACACGCGCTACCGCAGAGCACAGCTGTCCGGCTGTCTGTCTCCCTGTGCAGTGCGGCCTGTTGACAAGCTGGCCCCCATCTGGCCGCCGTCCGGGGACGGTCCGGTGGCTTCGCTCGGTCGGACAGGTGATTAGTGGGTCGGTCTGAGCACCGGCATCAAACCCGCGATGTGCGAACGCGCTCAACTAACCGCGGGGGGGTGTTGTGCAGATGACAAGGGCTCGTGGGCTAAGCTAGCTAATGATAACAAAGCCCCGCTACGTTCACCTTTCCGAAATTCTTCTACTTAAAAAGGTTGCCATCTTTATTTTTGTAAAAAAAAAAAAAAAAAATTGCAAGGCTAACATGTTCAACGTCACCTGAAAATGCTCCTCTTTTGCATCCTCGTAATTGTGGAGGCTTGACGGAAACGAGCTTACATGCAAACCACCCAGCGGCACGTTGTTAAAATAAAAATAATACAAAATAATACAAATAATCAACTTATTGAATTGCGTCATGCGTCGTTCGTGTCGACTGTATGTTTTTGGTGTAAGACAACCACCGGGGATCAACATATTTACCATAATTGTGACGTGTCAATTTAAAAATACGGTGCTGGAGATGCGTTTTAGACAGTCGGGTTATATTTAGCTACGTGGTTTCTGTAGAAAGTCAGGCTATAGAAAAGCTTTTTTAGGAGAGGGAGGGGTGGGGGGGCTTGTGTTGTAGGACTCTCTGCATAACTGCACGAGGCGCTCATCGTCTCCTCTCTAGGAATAGTGTCGGTCCTTGTTTTCGGGTTACACTTAATATCTAATCAAGTATGGAAACGATGCGTTGCTCTTACTGTTTAAATTGTCCTTGAATCAGCAGACTGGCACAGTGATGTAATGGTTTGCGGACCACCGGTAGAGGGCAGTTTCTCTTTTTTTTCTTCTCTTTTTCCCAGTTAATGAGCATCATGTGGAGCAGACGTCAAGGCTTTCTCTTGAGTGAAGGAATTTGAAAGTTGTAAAAGTGCTGCAACGCAAATCTGTAAATGTATTTGATTTTTTTTGTTACACGTTTTGATGAAATGTTTAAATGCATGTGGGTTTTAAGGAGGATAGTTTAGCTTTTTTCATATGCCATATAGTACTACAATAAAGATGAATTACTATGAAAGGGAAGTGGGAGAACACAGTACACCGTACTGTTTCATACTTAGTTAAGACATGGGAGGGGGAACAACCTTTAAACTAGGGTTTTGAAATTGTGCAGAAGTCCAGAGTGCCACAATGTTAAGTTATGCATATTGTGTCAAACTCAAATTTATGGTATTGAAGTTATCCGTGCGTGTGTGTGCGTGTGTGTGTGTGTGTGGACTACGTTTTGAAATGTGAAGAAAACAGTTGTGACTATGACCTCACAAGGTCATTTCATCTAAGCTCCCGGCAGTCCTCACAAGAGGATCTCATATTCCCAACACATTTGTTTTGTTTCCTTTAACCATTCTAGTCACTGAAATATCAAGAATTCTGCACTGTTATCTGTCTCGGGCGTCGTGAGGGATGTCTACATTGCAGGATGCTTTGTGCTGTTTTTACTGCAAAAGATATCGTATAATAGGTTGCTTTTGGAACAGTCTGTTTGGCAGACAGTTGAGAAATGAATCTGTGCTACATTCACCCAGATGGTCTTTGCAACAATTTAGTTTGTTGTTTTGTCAATTTTTAAATGCTCTAAAATTTCACATTCTCTCTTTTTATTGCAGCATCTGTGAGTCGAGGTCCATTATGAATCCAGTCTACAGCCCTGCAGCAACAGGGGTCCCCTTCACCAACACTAAGGGCATGGGCTATCCAGGTAAATCTATGCGTTGATGTGCAATGCTACAAGCATATGTCTTAACTGCAATAAAATATCCTGAAATCAAGAAAATTATTTATTTATTTTTGCCCTGTTTTCTTGGTCATGGCAGCTGGATTCCCTGTTGGCTATGCAGCAGCTGCTCCAGCATACACTCACAATATCTATGCAGGAGCGAATGCGGCCTTCCCCAGTGGTAAGAATGTCTTTTGACTTATGTCTTTGCACTCTGCATGACATTAGCAATTTTTTTTGATTTTACAAGTCAGTGCTGGAGCAAGGTTTTTCAACACCTCTTCAGGTTGTAAGTAGGTCAGAGTTTCGGTCTACAAACTTTTTCTTAAGCTGCAGTTCGTTTTCGCCAATTTTGCAACGCTGCATATTTCTTCATCCACACCCCGCTGACTGAAAGTGCTAACTTTTAGCGTCTTCCTCCCACCCAGGCTATGCTCCGGGCACTCCTTTCAAAATGTCCTGCTCTCCCAACACTGGGACTGTCCCACCGTACTCCACCTCACCGAACCCCTACCCTGCCATGTACCCAGTCAGGAGCACCTACCCCCAACAAAACCCCTATGCACAGGTAAGCGCATGTGTGTTTTTGAAGGGTGACAGATTTGGGCTCTTATCCCAGTTGGCCATGAGGACGGCGCAATCATAAAGGTCCGAACTTCAGGGCCATGACTGTGTTTCTTTGTTTCGATTTTTTTGTCAGGACTTTGTTCAAATGAATTGAAAACCTGTTTGTTCCAATGTTTTGAACTTCCTTCTTCTTGAATCCAGGCACTAATACCTTCACAACAGCAAGGCACTTACTACACACAGCCTCTGTATGCTGCACCGCCTCACGTTATCCATCACACTACAGTGGTCCAGCCCAATGGGATGCCTGCAGCCATGTATCAGCAAATGCCTCCCCAACGCCACAACAGTGTCGCCATGGGGATGGTAGCCGGCACCACCATGGCCATGTCAGCTGGTGAGCATCCGTTTCAGTATGCTTTATACATGCATACATTTGAAGCTACACCACCTTGTGTTGAGTAACAAAATCAACCAAGTAATATTATGCATGCCCAGTTGGCCTTCTTAGTCTGTGTAAATCTGCACCCCGTTCTTTGTCGTGAAAGTGTACGTTATATCATACTTGTGCGCTGGTATTCACTCTGTGGCCACTTTCGCTTCGTAGGAACTTTGCTGACAACTCAATCGCCAGCGTCTGTCAACCCCCACCAAGTCTCGATGCCTACATATCGGCATCCTGGCACACCCGGCTACAGCTATGTGCCCCCACAATGGTGAAGAGAGGGACGCGTAAGTATACTGCTTTGGTATTTGCTGGCTGTATATCAATCTGATTTACACTTGTTTTGTATGAGCACTGTTTTATAAACTTCACTTAAAATGCACGCAGACGTTAAACGTTTATATTTGTACATGTTTTTTTTCTCTCTCTGCAGGTCAGAAGATGGTAGATATGCATTCACACTCTACTCCAGTGTTTTTTGCTATTGGTGAAGACCTGCCCCGCCAGTGTCCACAACCAGTTACTCTTCTTCCAGCATAATGTGAATCTAAAACCTAACTACATAGAAAGAGGCCCATTTGGATAGAAGGGGGTGAAGAATAGGCCCATCCCCATGACCCCTCTCAATGGAATAAGGCTGCATTCCATGTCACACCCCAGCGCCAGCACCTCTACAACCTGCTGCATATCTCACATCAAACAGCAATGCCTCCATGCAAACTTTTTTTTGTGGATTGTCATGCAGGTTTTTATAGCTTAAACTATTAAGTGGTGAAAAGGGAGTTTGGAATAGTTTTTTGTTCTTTTCCTTGTTTCTTTTTAATTTGGGGGATACATATGATGTTGAATGCATGTGTATATATAGATATATGAAGTAATGCTAGCGCAATCTACCTGCTGTGACGGATGCAAAATCAACTAAAGGCACACGTCCAAAGGAACAAAACAAAAAAAAAAAAAGAAAAGTAATAATCTGCAATGCTGAATCACCAGTGACCATGTCTTACATGATAAAGAAGAAAAGGAAAGAAACGTTTATTCATGCAAAAACATACCTGCACAAACATGCGCAGACCAAACTGTACTCTTTTCACTGCTTTGTGTTTTGGTAATTATTGGAGCTAGGTTTTTTATTATTTCTCTCAGTGATGCAGTTTATGCATTTCGTCTTACCATTTTTTTTTGTATTTTAGGAAAGATGGGACTTTGAGTTTGTGCCTCTGACTGATGGCCATTCCAACACTAATCATTCTGAGTGTTTTATTTTTCCTGCGCTGTCAAACCTTTTAGGAAAACAGTAACAACTTTTCCAAAAGTGTAAAGCAGCTTTGGGTTTCTGCTTCTTTTTTTTTTGAGTGATATCAACGTTTTTACTACTCACTTATTTTAGCCGGAAGCATTCTTGGTGGGGAACAAGTAGAGGACGTTTCAGAAACCATGTGCACCCATTTAGGAGTGCAGAGAGTGGATGAGTAGGACAAGCTTTGTGTGCGTGTGTGTGTGTGTGTGTGACTGTTTGTTTGCGTGTGTGTGATTGTATGTTTGTGTGTGTCTAAATGAGTATTGAAATATAGAAACCATTCAAAATGGTGCCATATAGTGCGACATGCCTATAATATTCAACCTACATCTCACAATAATCAATTTGCTCTTAGGTAGGTCTGAAGCACTACATTATTAAATCACGCTAATTGTGGACATGTTAGGAAAACATGATATTGTTAAACTCTATTTGTGAATAGCACTACTGAAAGAAGGCACTAATTCAAAACAGTAAAGATATCTGACCTTTTACATTGCTCGCTGTTTTACCTCAAGGTTCCAGGCTAACCCACCAATATCACTGTTTCAGACATGCTTTTCTATGTTGCCTCAGTCACCTCAGTTAAATAATCTGTTTTGTAAATGTTATTTTTGTGATTTTGGTTCTTGTTTTGTATTCTAAAGAAAGACCAAAAATAAACAAGTATAAGAATAATCTTTGTTGCCCCTTTTTTTTTTTATTGTGCCGTTTTTGTACTTCTTGGCCCTGAACGCCCCACCGGGCAGATAGTCAAGCTCTTAACACTATAATGCAACGATTGTTGTATATATAACCTGTGTATCCACTTGAGTAATTGCACAACCACATTCTCCAAAATGTGTATTGTTGGCCAGACAGCTGGTCTGTAATCAAGCTGTAAAATATTGACGACTTGAGATCGACAGCTAATACTTAGTATTGACATGAATGTGTTTCTGTAATCCTGTGCAGCTTGAACGACACAATGCTCTCCATACTCTGTAATCTACGATAAACAGCTATGACGGAATCGGCTACACGTGTATCATGCCCAAATTGTTTAGAATGACTATTTATTGTAGTACAGGAAGTAAAGCCCCAAAGATTCATGACACATCCCAGCATGCATTTCGGCGCGCGAAATTGAATTCTTGTTTTGGAGTAGCGCGCACAAGAGTGGGATACTGGGACTGTACTAACGTACAAGCACACGTTAGCTGAACAGCACTAATCTTTTAAACCTCTGCCTTTTTTATGAATGACTCATTGGTGTAAGTGTTGGTCATGCTTATTTTGAAAAGGCGTCAGCCGTAATTGACGTGTAATTTAACCAAAGGGTTCAGTGTTGTTTGTTTTGTTTACAGTCTAGCAAAGTTGTGAGCGCATAACGTCGACGCCGTTCATGTTTCGTCGCAGTGTTTTGTATTGTGTGGTTTGTGTAACTTTGACACTGCGCTCAAGTCAGCAGACACTGGAATTAACGTGTTTTCAGTTTTAGTAAAATATCTCTTGTCATCAGCGAATGAAGTGCATCCGAGTGTATGCTTATCTAACTGAACTAGCTAACGTTAGCTAAAGTTCCTAAAGCTATTAACCAGCGCTAACTATTAATTAGTTAGCGATCTGTTGGCATATGTCAACACACGAGAGGTACAAGGGGAGACACCATAAGCAACGTTAACGTAATGAGTGCTAATGGCCAACACAATGTAGCTAAATGTACAATACAAACATTTATAATAACCTAAAGTTAGCTTAGCCGTATTGGCATTACTGAGATAAGGCTGAGCTTGTGGGACACTGCACTAGAGTTAGTTAGTATTTACCATTAAAAAAAACAACGTTAACGTAATGAGTGCTAATGGCCAACACAATGTAGCTAAATGTACAATACAAACATTTATAATAACCTAAAGTTAGCTTAGCCGTATTGGCATGACTGAGGTAAGGCTGAGCTTGTGGGACACTGCACTAGAGTTAGTTAGTATTTACCATTAAAAAAAAACAACGTTAACGTACATTACATCACGAATTAAAACAGAAATATGTGATACATATATACATGCATTTCTCCATGTAAAGCTGACGGGTCGTAGCAGGAGGGCTGTGGCAGTGAGTGGAGGATGAGCAGCCCAGCACCGAGCAGCGGAACCGTCAACCCGACGGACCTGTTTGATGACCTGTGGCAGCAGCTCAGAGAAAACCATCGTAATGTCCGTCAAGGTAACTAACTCATGGTGCCACGTGTGTCGGTGGAAGTACATTTCCTCATGCAGGTTATCCAGAAGTAGGATACTAAAGCGATACTAAGCACTCTCAACATTGCATGTGTTGCTGTTTTTAGAACTGGAGGAGAAAGTGAGCAAGTTGAAGAAGGAGCGCTATTTGTGAGTATATTGAGTCATTAACTTGTATACTATTAAAATGATGATGATAAGAACATGAGTGTGTTTTACCATGGCTTTAGAAGCTCTTTTTGTGAATGGCTGAGTGTAATCTACGTGCCATTGCATTTGTTTTCTTCAGAGATGCTCAGAGTCTGGAGGTGTTTCACTTGCGTACGCAGCAGCTAAGGGAGCAAAATAAAACCCTGCAGGATGCAGTCAGTCGCCTGGAGGAAAGGTAGCTTCATTCTCAACAGGTTCACTCTGATAGACACAATATGTAACACAGACCAGCAATTTGTTTTCCTGTTTCCAGGCTCTGTACAGGAGTGTGTGGTCGATGTGCCATATTGGAGGAAAACCTAAAAAGTAACCAGGATCAGAATTTACGTCTCATCGCCAAACTGAGTGAGATTTCTCATTGTTGTTATTATTATTAGTAGTTTTAGTATTAGTATCATAAGATGGTGATGAACCTGCTCAACCCCCGTCCTTTTGTAAAAACAATACACACACATGTTCTACTTGAACACTTTGAGAAAAATAGATTAACTGCTTAAAATTAAAAGTCAATTTCAGGATCAAATACAGACTCATTTATTGTACCTTTTTTGCGAAGGAAGTGGAAAACTCAAGAACCCATTGGTCCCATGTTTGCTGGGACTGAATTTCTGAAGCTGCATTTTGGTCATGCAGGAACATAACCAGGCACTAGAAATGTGACTTACATTTCAGGACGAAGATCATGGCATAGTGGTTCTTCTTCTTGAAGATCTTTACACCTTCACATGATTTTGCACTGCAGATTTTTGCCAACTTGGGCTCCCTTAATTATGTAATTTCAATTAAGTTTCAGTCCTGTGATGATAACTGATTCATAAGCAACCTTAAGGATTCATGTGTGAGACTGACCGACCCACCACATACCCCAAAGTCTGCTGCTCAATGTTGGTCGGTTTAGGATTTTGGTGATCCCTTGATTATTTTGCGACACCACCGGAAGGTTACATTTTTCACTTTGCCTTAGAAACAGCTCAATATATACACATTAATGTTTCCTAGAGTCCAAACAACTTTGGAAGTACATTACCCGTTCCTCTAGCGCCACTATAAAGTCAACAATTCAATTGTTACTTCTGTTCAATACGAAATACCTGCAAAACTGATGGCTTTCCCATCAACCTCAGCTGTACTTTGTTTTCAGTGCTAATTAGCAAACGTTGGCATTCTCGTGCCTGAATACAGCCCCACAGAGCTGCTAACACTGAATTGCACATCCACAAGCTTTCATAAGAATCCATGTCACTGACTGCTGTATATTATGAGTTTATATTGACCATACGAGAGTATAACAAGTTATGACTACTGGCATGTTGAAGACCATCATGTTATCAATGTGTGTGGTGTTTTCCCCCCAGACAATGAAAGAGAGAGCCTCGAGGATGGAAACAGAAAACTACATGCGGAACTGCAAAAAATAAAGCTGTCTCGGTAAGCTCCTTATTGTGTTATTTATGTTTTGTTATGTTGTGTTTTCTATGACGTTGTTAAAATGGTCAAATAAAAATGCATGCGATTTTCTATATTTTGATCAGCTGTTTTTCTGTAAAAGTGGCTCAATATAACTTTAAATCGCTGTGGTTTGATTGCTGTCAGGTTATTCAGTGTCCTCCATTGATCTCTTTGGGAGGACAAGCTTAAAGCTTTAGTGAAGTGAGTTTTTAATCTCCGGTGTCCTCAGTCAAATATTGCGACTGGTCAGAAGACTAGAAAAGAGCCGTATTAGACTTAATAAGATGCGTTTAGTGATTTAGAAACACAACTGTTGAAATTCTCCTAAGTTACGCTAATGACTATGTCATAGTCAATATCCCTCAGACGAGGAGTTTTTTTTTTTACCGTTGTGCCAAGTTGTTGAGTAGTTTGTTTAATAACTCTTGTAAACTTGTTACTGATACAGACTAATTTTGCGTCAAGCTTATTGCCAATACACAGACTGTACCAGTAGTTGCGATATGGATTACCGTACGGAGAGAAGATCGCTGCTACAAGCGCGATACAAGTACAGTCCATTTGTTTTTCTTCATCAGCTTAGAGCCCCAGCAGGCCTCATCCTCGGAACAAGAAGAAGGCGTCATCCCCGACTCACCGATCCTGCAAAGCTCGCTGCCTGCTGCAAACAAACTGAAGAAACAAAAAGACATCAACATTAAGCACGTTCGTTATGCAGAGAGGCCTCGCTCAAGCAAGTCGCTCTTCAGTGGTCAGTCAGCTTCAAAGAAACTTTCAGACTCGTTTAATGACGATGCCTGTTTTCTGATCCATGTGTCTTCTAACGTGTGTGGTTTTGTTTCTAAAGTTCTGGATACGGAGCCTGTTGACGCTACAAATGATCCTGAAAGAGTGCTTGTACCCAACACGTGTCAATTGGACGCATCCCAAATCTCAAGTATGACTTCATCCTTTGTGCTCCTATTATATCACCAACATGTCATAAATAAGAAATACATGAAAACAGGAAGAGAACAGAAATTGCAAACTGTTTATTTCCTTCTTCTTAGAACGTGTCTGTTCATTGAAGTCCTAGATGAGCACAGGGCAGTGTTTTATCTATACAAGCACACCCATCATATCAGCTAATTCACATGGCGGGGCTGCATAGAAAGAGGCGTTGCTGCAGATTCACCCCAAGGGGTGAAGCCCTCTACTTGTAGCACTGATGACTGAAAACTGTGACAGTACACTAGTACAATAAAAACTCATTCTCTTATAGTTATCCGTGTGATATGAAGCATCATAGATTGGCAGGGATAGTAGATGTGATGATACTTGTTTGAGTTTTAAGACAAGCACAACACTGCAAATAAAAAATAAATTTAAAAAATCTAGAGAGATGTCTAGGGATTTTAAGTTTTAAAAAGATAGAATTGTTTCTGTGAGATGTGTAAATGTGTTTTTGGGATCTCTGTCTCTATTCAGATGACGTGAGTCCAAACCTGGAAGACGCGATAGGAGAAACTTGCGGCCTTATAGACAAGACTCACATGGTAGGAAGGCTTTGTGTGTGTGTGTGTGTGTGTGTGTGTGTGTGTGTGTGTGTGTGTGTGTGTGTGTGTGTGTGTGTGTGTGTGTGTGTGTGTGTGTGTGTGTGTGTGTGTGAACTTATTATTATATCTTAGCATAGACATTTTAGTCTGGAAAGTCTTCGTTACAAATTTGCAGAAAACTGCGGAAAATACTTTGGTGATCCTTAAAAAACTACCTCTTCTGCCAACATTGTAATTGGTCCAGGGCTTTTATTCATAACTCCAAAACTAATATCAATCCCATCTACTCAGCTGTTCTTTTGACAATTAGCTAATGGTAAAATCAGTCTTTGGATTGTGTGTGTGTGTTTCTAACTTCCTTTTTTAAAATCTTTTTTGAGAAACCTGAGACCAGAAAACCAGGCCATCAGAGCGGGAAGCATGGCTTTCGTTTAAAGTAAGGATGAAAAACGTTGCTTCTGTCGGACGGCGTCAGGAGTTATCATTTCAGACTTATGCAACTTTGGACACTGTGGCAGACGGCAATACATGCCGCCTGCCACAGTTTTAGATTTCAAAACTGCAGTACAATACCATCTGAATGCTCTCATGCAAAAAAAACATTCCAATAACACTCCTACCTATTTGTTTCCCTTCCTTAAGACCTCACCACTCATCCCTTTTATCCACGCGGTTACGCACTCCAGAGAAGACCACAGAAAAGTCTCCGTCGCTTCTCCAAAGTGTCAAACGGTTTTCAGAGGACGGCGCCAATAACAAAGCGAAACGGACGAAGGAGGAGAGTGAGCCAGATGTGCGAGAGGAGGACAAACAAGGAATCCAGGGAGGGGTGGACAAACAGAAAGAAGGCCAGCACATACAACCTGATCTGATCAAACGAAGCTCCACACCTTTAAGCCATCAAAGCTTGAAGTGGCAGGTGGACAGCAAGGTGAGAGATGTGTCTAAAAGGCCTGTATGAAAGTGTGAGTTGGGTAAAGCAGCATGTCTCACAGCATTTCAGACCAGGAATAGTGTCCTGTCTTCCATATGACCATCCTTTAATCGACCACTCTTTAAAGACACTTCTTACATCAATAGAAGTGTGTGTAATGTAATATATTATCATGGTATATAGACTTGATTTCCTCCACACGGTTTTAAAACGTCAGGTGATTCTTTTAACATTTAACAGGATCAGTCTGTTCATAATGGGACTTCCAGCCACAAACCCAACGTGTCCTATGCAAGTCCTGTTTTCAAGAAGCCACATGTTCAAGAAGAAGCAAACGGGGACGGTGTTGGGAAGAGAAGAAGTCCTCAGCAGGTTCTGAGCGCCTCACATGACCAACATGAAGGACGTGAAGGCGAGTGTTCGGTCCCGTTGCTGGCAGAGTGTGTTGTTTCATTCATCATTTTCTTTTCTTTTTGTAGGCTGAATTTTGTCTAATCTCAGGTATTTCCTTATTCCGTTGACTTAAATGTGAGCATACTTCCTCTGCTTTCCCAGCAGGAAGGAGGCTCAACGTGGCGCCCACGTGGAGCGTTGACCCTGCGCTCGCCATGTCCATGTACGATAGTGAGCGCAGAGGAGACGAGGTAAGGTCACATGACCTGATATGCCTTGTTTAACTATGTGTATATACAGTCTACTATGGCTTTATCGTGCTGAACTGAAATGCATTATGAATAAAAGCCCTTTATTCTTGCCCTAAGAGGCATCTTTTTTACCTTGAGCTATTCATATTTTGGACTTGTTTCAGTTGGAGAGTGCCCACCTTTCAGATGTGTTCATAAAGATATATTGCATGGATATTGTCTCTAACACCAGGTTGTTTATCTGTATCACTATTTTTATTTTAACAAAAGGAGGAGGAGGAGGAAGAAGAAGAAGAGTGTCATGGAGAATTAGCAGACTCCGACCGCACTTGGGTCAGTCACAGCCTACTCCAGTGTCCGAGAGAAAATGCCCGGATCAGAAGGGACAGTGTGTCTGGTGAATATCAGCGACAACTTTGAGAATAACAACTTAGTGAAATATTATGATTTACAGTGCGGTCATACGCGAGCTGACAGGTCTCATCCGCAGCGATTACATGTCACACCCGTCTGCCTTTCCAGGACTCGGGGAGAAGGCCAACGACAGTTTGGATATGATGTTTGACACAACGGCTTACGGGGAGTACAAGTCTTACAACAATTCCCACTTAGGCCAGAGCCAGCTGTGTGGTGGTGGTGGAGATGGAGGAGGAGAAGAAGAAGAAGGGGACGATGGTAAGCTTTTTAGATTTAGCTAAACTGTGTTCGTCATCCTGTCATTTGACCAGTATTTGTGTTTGACGTTGGATGTCCGTTTTTGAATTTAACTTGTGCTCATGTCCTCATTTTAATCTCAAGATCTTCATGAAAACACGATGAGCGACGGTCACAGACGTAATGCAGGGTAAGAAACACCCCGTCCGCCTCAGTCGGTAGCTTTTAAGTGCCGTTTTTGTTTTTAAATTGTCATCTTTTGGGATATTATATGCAGGTAAATAGAGCAGAAAGTTTCCAGTCTCGCAAACATTATCAATTTTTATCTAACTGTTCTCTGTTTGGATTAGACGTCCAACATTTGCACACATGGCTGTGGTTCGCAAGAAAGACGAGAGACGGAAACTGAAGGGCACTACCTGCAAGGAATGTGAAATTGTAAGTATTGTGGTCATAAAGCGGAGAAATGCTGACATGTTTCATCGCTGATCCTATTTTGAATCATGTTTACTTCTAGTATTACGCTCATCTCCCAGAAGAGGCAAAGCAGAAAAAGCTGTCCGCGTGCTCCAGGCACCGATATCTATACATTCCTCCTTGCACTCCTGAAAACTTCTGGGAAGTTGGATTCCCGTCGACTCAGACATGCATTGAAAGAGGTAACGCACCGAGGTTTACTCTTTTTAGTTAAACTATCCATTCAAACGCATTGAAGTCACTCTCACAATGCCGTCAGTGTTAACAGCATCCCGTTGTGATGTCAAATCCACGGAGACTGAGATGTGATTTCCTCGTAGGTTATGTCAGGGAAGAGAAGAATCCTCAGGCACGGACTCGGAGAAGACAACCCTTCAATGCTTTATTCTCCCCGAAGCAAAAGCAGCAGGAGAGCTGAAAGAAGTGTTGAATGTTTGAATTGATCCATTGACGGAGAAGAGTTTCAGTTTATGAAGAGCAGGCTTGTCCCTGTTGGAACTGCACAGGGTGTGCAATGAATCTGTTTTAGACAGTGACCTTATTAAGAATGTGGACCCCTACTCATCTGTTTTTTTTTCCATAATGTTTGTTCTTTTTGTATGAATTGACTGTTTGACTGGTTTGTGTTGAGGTGATTTTGAGTGTGCTTGGAAAAAAAATAAAAAATACCATCTGCTGCAGCTCTTCATTCAGTGTGATTTTTAATTGGATGACACGCGTCACCGTGCACAGCGAGCCCAGTATGTCCACACATCTCATTTTATTTGATCCGATTGTCGTCGCATTGATGAGAAAATAATGTGCAAAAATACAATTTCTGGGTTATAAAAAAAAGATCTCTTTAGCGGTGGGTTGTTCTGGGAGAGCGGCAGCTATCTCATCCCGAATGAGTCTCTGTGAGAGTACACCAGCAGGGCCTCTCCGACGTGACTGACGACCACACTGCAACCACAGGGAGGAGGAGACGGAGCAGGAATCGTTAATGGTTTCATAATAACCCGTCTACACATTCCAGTCCCTGGTGGAGGCAGGTGATGCCATGCTTACCAAATGAGAGATGACACGTTGATGTCCATGTAGAAAATGAACGGGGAGAGGGACATGGCGGTGATCTGGAAGGGAGTAAGAGCATCGCACTGATTACAAATTACTCCTGTGATCGTGTGAGTGATGATGCTGCTGTGTTGGTTTCTGTCAAGTGCACCATTCTGATAATTCAACCGTAGGATACTGTTGAACCTACATGCGGAAAGAAAAAAAGCAAACAATATGACATATGACCACCTTAGACAAGAAGATCCAGACCCCAAAGTGCTCCAGGGACAAGCCACTTTTTAGTTTGACTGTTGCCAGCAGCAACAAAAAACCCAGCAGCGCACTGAAACGAGACCGAGGTGAGTTATGGTGCTGAAAACAACAGTACAATATGTGTTTGTTGTAGAAATGAAAACTTAAAAGCACAATTGTTCATTTTCCTAGAGGATTATTTGGCACAGCCAATGTTCATAGTGATCAACCATTTAGGTAGCTGTGATTATTATACAGCGGTTAGAAAAAGCATTACCTCGCACAGCAACCACAGTGAAATGTGTGGGACTGAAGGGAGGGGAACTCCAAGGCACCCATGAGGTCACCTGTAGCGGGACAAGGATCTGTTTACGGGGAGCCGATGGAGATCGTAAAAAAACAAAAAGACGCTGGGTTGTTGCAACTTTCATCGCCAGAGGAAATATGCTCACTCATACCTGACGGATGAGCTGCAATAGCCAGCAGCAGTACGCTGTCGTGTGAAGGCAAGAAGAAGCTCAGATGAGTAAATTTGAACTTAATGTTGCTCACTACGCTTCAGGGAAGGTGATAAACATGAATAGAGCATCTGCGTGTTTCATCTAAACTGTTTTGAGAAGACAGTGTTGTAAACCTCAAATGAAAGGAGCGTGACATGAATACAGGTGTATTGAGAAAGAAATGACTATTATTGTTTATTCGTTTCCACCTTCATTCATCTTGTGCTGTATTATGCACCCGATCCATCTGTTAAGCTGCATTTATTATTCTTACCTGAACGAGTAGTTGATGCAATGCTGCTCAAGGTCACTGCAAAAAAAACGTCACAAAAAGTTGTTTCTAAGTTAAGGGGGTGAATTTGAGGTAAACAAGTGTAGTATGTCCTCATTCGGTGGTTTAAGCACAAATAAAACGCACTTTCAAGCAAAGTGTTTATGTGCATGAGTCATTGTGCTTCCACTTACCTTAAATTGCTGGATTTGTGGTGACCCTGAAACGCTCTGTATGCACCTGAAAGAGGACACGGCATCAATACACCCTCAGCCTCCACTGACTGCCATGCTGTCAATTATCTACGGTGTCTCTCGAGGCTCAAATCTCCAGCTGCTGTTAACTCTCATTGTGTATCTCCTGAGCTACCGCAGGTGTCATTGTGGCATCTCTGTGTATTCTGAGACCTACCGACACACAGCAGGTGACCAACAGCCCAAAGGTAACCGCTGTAGTCAAACTGCGGAGAAAGCAAACATGTACGAATGAGTCGATTTAAGATTCTTGTACTCGCATTGAGTAGAAAGTTTAAGTATATGTTGATGACGTCGTAAAAATAAATACCCCATGTGGTGATGTTTCATTATTACCTGAGGGTCGTGAAATGGGAGGTTGATGGCTGAGAGCAGCATGAAGCAGATGCTACGAGAGGAAGCATGTGAACACGCAGTCACGTGAAAGGGGTTTATTATTTTATCACTGATTTTTGTATTTTTTTTTTACTACAATCTTGCTAGAAAAGTGCTTTTTACAAGTGACGGGAAAAACCCAAACCTGATTAGTTTCAGCCATTGTGTCTTCTGTCAAATGAAAAGAGATCAAAGCACATTTTACAAAGGGAAATGTATCAAAACAATACACTGAGGTCATCAAGCAGTAGAGGGTCTGACTCCTTTGTGCTTCATTTTCCTCCAAATAAGATGAGGGAGTATACATACATACATACATACATACATACATACATACATACATACATACATACATACATATAGTAGGCAGTGCAGTCACTCACCTCTCTGTTGACAACCTTCAAGATTATATAACTAACAACATGTGAGGAATTCTGAAGAGTGAAGAAAAAAGGAATGTCCTACAGGAAAATAGAAATAAAACAATTGTTCGATATAGTCCAACTGTAAATGCAGAACATGGCAACAACCTACTAGATGATTTAGAATGAGTGATTGTTAAACCCGCTGCGTCAAAGGTTCATAGGTTGTGTGACGTACTATGCGTGATAAGGCCCTGGAACCGGCGTATATGTTTCCCACAAAGAGGAGGGAGCCTGGAAGCCAGGAGAGAGCTGCTGACCTGGAACACAACATGTCAAACTAAGCGCTTAATCATCCAAGTGCTTCTGGGCAGCCACTGAAAAAAAACAATCAAGTAGTATTACTACAGAAGTATATAAAAAGTACCTGGAGATGCGGCTCATTTCCACCCATCCAAACTTCCAGAAGAGTAGAAGCAGGACAGCCCCGATAAAAGTCTGCCATCTGGAAATATGCAGGCCATTTTAATCAAGATGCAGCTTTAGATTTAAATATTTATATTTTTAATAGTAAAAAAAGAGTGTGATGCTGTATTAATGCCTTGCATATCGTACAGGGAACCTTTGATTTCCCAACACCTTTAATGACAATACAAAGGATACAGCATGAACCTCGCCACTCACCCTTGAAATAAGGTTGGAAAGGTGAATTTCAACACTGACAGGACAAACTGGAAAAAAAAACAAGAGAAAAATATAGATTTGATGTCATGGGTTCATCATAAGCAGGCAAGTGTGGTTACTTGTATAAGTTATGTGAATACTCCCACTGGCACCAAAACCCTTTAAAAGATCTGCCAATTCAGTGTGTCCATAAGGATCATGTGGTAATATGAGTCAATATATTGTCATAAGTGGGACTTTATATTGTACATCCGACTCCATGTCATTTATTACAAATTATTTTTTATTTTTTTTGGGTCAACGTTGAGGATGTGGCAGTAGTTGTTAATGGTTTGTAGTTTGCTTGGTTGGTAGCAGCAGTTCGAGGAGGTCTTGAATGAGTTTCACTTCACGGTCTTTGCTGATGAGGAGTGTTGCATTGCAGTTTTCCGCAGTTTTCACACAGATAAGTCGCGTTTTCCACACTGGTACATGTACAAGGGAGCCGTGCAGTCGATAACTTTGCTTTTATGCAACAAAATAAAATACAAAATATCTAGTGTGCCGGATATAAATTATGCATGAAAGTTTTACTTGGAGTGAACGCCAAACCACATCGACTCGCACTCACCTTATTCGTGAAATATGACACAACGAATACAACACTGAAAGCGAGGCCAGTGATGTGTCTTCTCCACTGCATGTTGACCTGCGGCACCCTGCGGCAGGGACATGACTCCTAACGAGACATGACGCTGAACTTAGAGGCAATGCGCGAACTATGCCTCAAACTAGAGACATTTCAAGATCGTAAACTTCCCTCACTGTGAGGACACGTCAAGACGTTGTGAGACAAAGATCGTCTAAGTGTGAGAGGGATCGCTCACCTGCGCAAATGTGCGTGACGCGAAAGCGTCTTTTGTCGTCTTTCTGCAGAGAAATCGGCAACTATAATAATTTTAAAAAGCTTGATTAGTACATTTGAGCATTGTTTCATGCAAATATGCACGATGATTTATTATATATGCATTTGATCTAACTTGTAATGGAACTATACTTTATTTCTTTAGTAAATCACAATAATAAAAATATAAAAATAAATGACTTATTCTGTATTTTATTTTGGGTTTTGGACTCAACTGTGCGAAACACATTATTGTAATACTCTGGGAAATTATGATAAATATTGTACACTGTGTTTCTGGTACTTAAGAGAAGAAACAATCAATCACAAACATACATGTTGTCAGATTAATCAATAACAGTAGTACTCATTAGTTGCAGTCCAAAGTCAAAAAGATACACTCAGGAAGTGTATCCTCTTTGGAGTAAAAACAAATGACTGAAATTGATTGAAACCATTATTTATAGATCTACCTTATAAGTCTCCTAACTTTACATACCAAATCACTCGAGTGCTCCGTTAAGGAATAACTCAGAATGAAAATAGAAAATAGAAATGCTACAAGTCAGGGTACATCAGACTGGGCAAAATGTTGCTACGCAGTCATGGTATCCAGAAACAGAGTCAGAGTGAGCCCTCTGTCCTCCCCATTGTCGACGGATCATTTGTCTTAGGGTCAGTCACGTGGTGGGCAGCAAGCAAGTTTCCGTGTTTACAGAGATGTGAGCAGGCTGGTCGGCGTTCAGCTGGTACGGGCATGGTTTCGCAGTCATGGCTTTTTTAAAGACGCAAGAGCGAACTAAAGAAAGGTATGTGTGCAGTTTATCCGTAACGCAACATTACTCTGTCTGTCTGCGTGGGGTTGAGCGCGAGCTCCGCAGGGCAGCGGCGGTGTGTTTTGTCCTCCCTTGTTGTGGATGAGTCGTGTTACAGTGGCTCGTCAGACTGGGCCAGTCTGCTAATGAGAGCATCGCTGTCAGCTGTGCGGTGCGCGCCTGCTATTGAAGGCGCGGTGAGTGTCCTCGTGTCCTCGGTGAGTGTCCTCGTGTCCTCGATGAGTGTCCTCGTGTCCTCGATGAGTGTCCTCGTGTCCTCGATGAGTGTCCTCGTGTCCTCGGTGAGTGTCCTCGGTGACTAGCAGGAACTAGAGTCCGTGGCTGTCCGCCAGGAACCACGCAACGAGGCACAGACATATGTCGGTCGTCTCCACCCCGTTTGAGCTCCTTAACCCTATTTTTAAACCTCCTGGTAGGATCTCCTTTAATATGTTTTAAAGACAACACACTTTCTTTCTGATGTATATGTGTTGTTGTTTTTTTTTTATCACGAGGGGCCCCCTCCTAAAAGTTTTTAAATGATGATCCACCAAGAGGATCTGATCTGTTTTACGGAGCTTCACTTGTCCATGAAGATCAATATATTATAAACTATATTATTAACTAAAGTGAAGTGGTGTTTGCAAACCAGTAGTTGAATTACCAATTTAGTTGGGGAGCTTTTTATTATTATTGTAACTTGCCTTTATTATCTTTTATTTATATATATATATATATATATATATATATATATATATATATATATATATATATATATATATATATATACTGGCTTGTCAGTAATGCCTTCTCTAACATCAGAAGTTAGCATCCACTGGCCAGCACTGGGTTACTCATCCTGTAATTCTTCATACTTTGGCAGCATTGCACAGGTTCTGTGATCATATTCGTTTTGCTATCAGCAGTTGGGTTTGACGGCAAGAGGCTAACATTTGTCCAGTGGACACAACTATCAACAATCAGCAGTTGTGGACATCATGGAGGGTGAACGGCTACAGAAAAATAAAATAAACCTATCCAGGATGAGCAGGAGCTTCATAAAGCAAAACATGTTTCTGGGAAATGCACAGGTGCATCTGATGAGCGCTTCATCCTAAATGTTATCTACTGGCATCTCATCCCAGATTCAGATGGGTTTTTATCTGAGTATCCAGTAGAGATGCTGCATGTCCAGGAGGTTTGGTCAGTGGAAGCGCGTGAAAAACTGCCTGGATGTGCAACCATTATAAATTTCCCAGCAATTCCTTAATTTCTCTTTTAAATGTACATCATTCATGTCATCAAACCTAAATAAAGTCCAGTATAGCTTTGACATTGAACACATGCGTTAACAATTAATTAAAGGCCCATTCCTTCTATATTTAGATCATTTAAAAGTAGTCTGAAAGAATGAAATATACACTTTGTGTTTTTCAACAGATCATTATGGAAAATGTTTTCACGCTGTTTATACCAAATTACTGATGGAATTAAACTTTTGACCGCATCTCAAATGTTAAAAGTACTCCACAAATTCAGCGTTGCACTCCTAAAACTCTGAATTGATGCAGCACGGCAAGGGAACCGTTCCACAATGCAACTCGAGCATGTGACATCACCCGAGTGACACGCCATGAGGCCATTTATGAGATTGTTTTTCGTAAATGCGTCCTCAAAAGACCTGCCAATGAATTTAGGAGAGAGAGAGCAGATTCTTATCTTGCATTTTTATATTTTCATCCTAGATTTTCTCTCTTGTTGCTGGATTTGGAGGAATATTATTTTGAACAGCACACTGCATACCATGTGACAACCGCTTCAAAAAAGGAAAGGTATGTGACATACATGTATGTAATATTTGTCAGCTTGGGTCAGCAGTTATTTCTTGTGTCATCTTTGTTCTCACCATATTATGTCTTCATCCTGATTACCATGTTGTGACCTCAGCCAAAACTCAATCATGTGTAAAACCAAATAAGTTGTAAACCTGTGCTTAAAGCCCTTGTATTGTCCTTATCAGGGATGTGCAGCTGGCTGGCATTTAGTCAAAGCCCTTTGAAACTTGCAGCAGCTGCTCAAACGTCATCTCGTCCTGTCGTGAAGGCTTGAGCAAACTAAAAGGGCATGAGCCTTTCAGAACAAGATCATTCAGATAATGTAGTGTTGTCCAAGCAGGTCTTTAGTTAATTCTGCCAATTTCTACCAGTCTAACCAGTCACTGGATTTGACAGTTTTTGCCGCTACGCTCGATTAGGGGGCAGCTGTAGAATTTCCCCAAGGGTAATAATAAAGTGCATGTTCCTCTTTTTTTTTTTCTTTCGTCTAGAAATCTGCTGGGACATTTCAAAACTGTTAAATACGGCTTTGTGTTGTATATGTTTCACTGTTGAGCACAATAATAATGTATTGATCAGGTTATATTTGTATAATTTTTTGTTGTGGTCTTTTATAGTATCAATTTTCCTTCCAGAAAAGTCAGAGGCTCGTTCAAGGTCTGTTCCAGATCCGTCATATTTGATCCAGAGGATCCTGCAGAGCCAATTTTAAAGGTTTGTTTTAATAATGCACTTGTGTAAAGTTTGCTCTTTTTTAACTCTTGCTTCAAGGTTTCTTTTAACGAAACAGGAAGTGAGGAATAACAAATTGGAAAACGTCTTCTAATAATATTATCTTCCAACTCTGAAGATAGAAGAACTAATGGTGCGGTTTGAGAGAAATGACAAGATGTGATCCTTCTGTGTTTCTGCAGATTCCTCTTCGAGACTGTAAGAAGATTGAGTTTGTGGAGCAAGAGAACAACCCCTTCAACGAGTGAGCATGTTTTCATCTTGAGCTCAGTTCACACATTGATGTTTATTCAGTTTGACAAACTGGTCGGATAACTTCTTCCAAACACACGTGAAGGCAGAACGAGTCGGATTTGTCGGTTGCCATTTCTGCATCTACAAATGATTGGGCATACTGTATCTTATTCTTTAAAACAAACAATGCTGGTTTCTGGATGACAAACCAGATAGTTTAGTTTGTTGGTTTCTCTGTGCTAATAAGCACAATGTCAAAAATGTCATTTTTTTAAAGTAATGCAAGATTTCGCAATGCAATGAACCTTTTGTTGTTTTAACTTGTTTGTCTTTTCCTCATAGACCGAGGCCATCTGTCATCTCTATTTCCTGTGTACAGGTGAGGCATTATTAAAATGTAGATTTTTTTTTAAAATTATTTTTATTATTATAAAGATGCATCAGTCCTCTATGTGGGAATAATTAGCTATCTTCATTTGTCTTTGCCTGCCCACAGTCATCTTTATTAATTCCAGCTGCTCATTATTTGTCATGACAGCTTTTATGTATTTTTTCCAGGTTATTTACATCAAAGAGACTAATGTCATCGCACCTTACAGAAATGAAAGGGTGAGTCAACTAAAGCTCAACAGGGGTTCTCCTCCATGGACTTGACTGTGCTCTTTATGCAATTATTCTTTTGTAGTATGAAAAGCTGTTCAAGCAAATCTGCAAGTCGGTGCTCTTATGTGCTTTTTTGTGTTTTTATTCTTAATTTTATCTGTTTGAAAACATGTGGAGGGTAAAGGTCCCGTGAAGTTAAAATAGTGTGTGAAATACAATCAGTTACACTTGAAATGTGGATTTGAAATGAAACGCTCTTCTCATCACCTTTGCAGGGGACAAAGAAAGTGTCCTTTCAGTTGGAAGGTTGGAGTAAAACTGAAGATGTTGTTCAAACATTACTTCAGGTACGTAGCTGATCCCAAACTGTAGCAACTGTCTGTTTGGGGTTGAATTCACATCCACTACTTCCTCATTCATGGGAGTCGGGCAGAGTATTTTGATGAAGGTTAGATTGTGCTTGACTAAGGGAAATGCATGAAATTGGGTCTTTCCTGCTGTGGTTTGTGCTGGCGTGGCTCTGCTCATTTTGACTGTGGGTAATTCTGCAGCTCCATAGGGCGTCCTGTCTCGATAAGCTCGGAGACCAGACTGCAATGGTGAGTCAATCTATACTTAAAGTTCAGGCACACAGCGGGCCCCTTAAAGCCTGAAAGATGATGGGATAATCAGCACAAACAATCCATTCTGCATCTTTTACTGTACTTCACTTAATCTGACTTCCTGCCGTGCATGGTGTTTGTTAACTGTTGGTAACTTTCATATAATCATCCGTGTTCAAACATACAGTTCTTGTATATTTATAGATTGCTGCCAATTTACAATCACGACTGGCGAGGTCATCTTTTGACAAAAACTGGTATGTTGACTTCAGCACTCTGATTCACGATTTCACTGTCTGTTCCGCCGTGATTTAACAGAATACAAAGATCAAAACGGTTATTGTTGTAGTATTAATATGCAGCTGAATAAGACAGCGGTTTTTAAAGCTTTCAGAGCGTTGCCGAGAAGCCTCACATGGAGTGTGCCGTGGAGATGGTGATGCCGCTGGTGTCCAATCCCGGCCACGTCTGCATAACGGATGAAAGCCTCTACTTCCAGCCTCTCAATGGATATCCGGTGAGCCGCCACATCCGAGTGGACATGCACAGGTCGAGGTTATTGAGCTGAGGTGAAACTAATATCACGTTTATGTGACTTTCAGGAACAGGTGATTCAAATCAAACTCCACAGTGTCAGGAGAATCTACAAAAGACGGCACGGACTCAGACCTCTGGTGAGTGCAGCTAGCCAGAGCAAGTTATTATTAATAATAATAATAATAATAATAATAATAATAATAATAATAATAATAATACTGTGGTTAATCGGGCTTGAGTCATTTTAAATGCCCGTGTTTGTGTGTGTGTCTCCTCTCACAGGGTCTTGAGGTGTTCTGTACGGAGAATGATTTCTGCTCTGACATCTACCTGAAGTTTTACAAGACAGCTGATAGAGATGAAATCTACTATTACATCGCTACTTTCCTGGGTGAGAACCAAAATCCTGTAGTGAATCTGTGCCTTGAGGTCAACAATACTGAAGCTTACTTATTATGGATGTAAGTTACTGCCCCTCAAAAGGTCACAAACAACTCTCCAACATAAGGCAAACATACAATGATGTAACCAGGCTTTCAGTGGACATGTCAGGGTCCCATAAGTTACTAATTGTGTATCAGCAATCAGCATTGATCCAAAATATGTCTGCCTTATTAAACCAATATTGGTGAAGCCCCATAAGACATGACTAACCCTGCTGGTTTCCTCCTCCTCGCTCAGAGAACCATGTGACCGAGCACACGGCAGAGAGTTACATGTTGCAGTGGCAGCGCGGCCATCTGAGCAACTACCAGTACCTTCTTCACCTCAACAACCTGGCCGACCGGAGTTGCAACGACCTCTCCCAGTACCCCGTCTTCCCCTGGGTCCTTGCTGACTACACCAGCGCGCGGCTGGGTGAGTCAACGGGAAAGAAACGCTCACGGATTAATTTACATAACATGTTACGGCAGAGCCTTGCGGGGATCCTGGTCTGCACCCATCCAGCGTCTGAGATGCTATTGCTGTACGTAAACATGCACCAGTAGCATAATCGTCAGGACTTCTTCTTCTGTTTCCCAGATTTAACAAATGCTGCCACATTCAGGGACCTGAGCAAACCTGTGGGAGCACTAAACAAGGAGCGACTCGACCAGCTGCTGGTGAGACTCTGCTGCTTCTGGGTTGTTGACCCATTGATGGCAAAACTCACTGTTTTGAAATAAAGACATTTTCTATATGTACTGTGAGTATCAGTTATCACTGAGTTGTTATGGTTACAGGCTCGCTACAGAGGCATGCCCGAGCCTCGCTTCATGTACGGCAGTCACTACTCCTCTCCAGGCTACGTCCTCTTCTACCTGGTCAGAGTCGGTACGTGGCACACGTCCTCGTTAAAGCTCCAGCCTGCATGGAAACCACAGCTCACACTGCACACACACACACACACACGCAGTGTGTTTATGTATGCTTGTGTTCATTACCACTGCTCAACCATTGGGTCTGTTTTTATTAAGGTGCATTAATTAACACAACCATGTCAAACTGCAATTCTTCTTTGTTCATTTAAAATGTGATTTCAAAAGCTTCAACATAAACATGTTTACTTTAATGGAGTACTGTGTGTTTTATTAATGCTTTTGCAGCCTCAGTACAGCTGGCATAGTTTTAGTTTTAGTAATACAGACCATGTTCACCAAAACAAACACCACTTAATACAAATCATTGGAGCACCTTTCACAACTGATCACACTAACAGGAGGCGAGGTCATTCATATTGAAAATGTATTCTGGGTCTTAGAGTCTGATGTGTCGCTGCCATCTTTGCTTTTACGGAAAATGCTTACCATCTTTTCCCCTGCAGCTCCAGAGCACATGCTGTGTCTCCAGAATGGCCGCTACGACCACGCAGATCGCATGTTTAATAGGTACATTGTTTTCTACTTTGCTTTGATTAACCAAGGACTCTAGTTAGTCATCAGCCACAAATCAGCGGGACAAGGCGGATTTTACGAACGATGGATGCATACATATTTATATTAAATCTTAAAATGATAAGGCATTGTTGCATAAATTATGAATTAAATGTATTTTGAGCTTTTAAAGGAGGTATGATTTTAGATGTTATGGTGTTTCATCTGCATTGATTTTATTTTTTACAGCATCGGGGACACATGGAAAAACTGCTTAGAGGGGGCAACAGACTTCAAAGAGGTAAAATGTGACTACTGTATGTTATTTAGACACTGGACCTGAAGAGTGTGCTCTATCAATACAGCCGAATAAGAGCTCTGCTCTTTTCTTCTTCTTTTCAATTCAGTTCATTTGTTACACAGCTGTGAACATGACTCTCTGAACCAAGTGCTTTGACACTTGAATTGTCTGCTGTTTTAATAAGATGCAGATTTAGTGGCAAAAGATTCAGATGCGGGAGGTGGAGGGTGGTTTGAGAATTTCAATGCTGAAAATACTCCAACCATAACTGGGTATAATGATAAGTCTAAAAACAAGCAATTATTCCATTTGGTTATTGTCACTATCTGTTTATACAACGTTCTTACTGAAGTGCAATGTAAAACTGTATCTCCCTGGTAAAGCATGGTATCAGTGTTGACATCATCGTCTGTATGCCTTCCCACAATGCAGTTGATTCCAGAGTTTTACGGGAAGGACTGCAGCTTCATGGAGAACAAACTGAGGCTTGCTTTGGGCAGGAGGCAGAACGGGAGCTTAGTGGGAGATGTTGTTCTCCCACCATGGGCATCAGGTAACTGATCATGATGTGCATGTAAACTGTGCCGTGTACTCCTTCCCCACACAGCTAACATCCATCTGACAACATGATGCTCTTGACCCTCTACCTCTTGTTTTTAAAGAATATTCTGTGCGCCGCTTCATATTTACTGTGTCCTGTTTGTCACGACTCCAGACACCAAGGATTTTCTTCAAAAGCACAGGACAGCGCTGGAGTGCCAGTATGTGTCGGAGCACCTTCACGAGTGGATTGACCTGGTGTTTGGCTTTAAACAGAGAGGCAGTGAAGCTCTCGCAGCCCATAACGGTAAAATACAGCGGCCGCTCACCAACATCAAGCCGACCAAAGCTTGACAACGACTCTTATTTATCTCATTATCTTTCAGTGTTTCACCCACTGACCTATGAAGGAGGCATCGACTGTGATAGGTAATAAAGAAAGCCACTCACTAATTATTTATAAAGATAATTCACATCAAGGAACTAACTTTCCCATTTTCCGAAAAGCATTGACGACCCTGACGAGAGAATCGCCATGCTGACACAGATCCTGGAGTTCGGCCAGACGCCCACACAGCTGTTCACCATCGCTCACCCTCAGAGGATCACGCCCAGGTTTCAAAACATAACTCACAGCCCCAGCAGCAACTCACCAGTCAGTGACCTGTCTCCAGGTAGACTTGCAGAAACACACACACACACACACACACTCACACACACACACTCTCACACGGTGGTAGTGGGGAGAGACTTTGGTTCAGTGGTGAGCAGGGTAGTCCTTCAATCAGAGCATCAGCAGTTCAATACTCAGCTCTGCTGACTCATGTCGATGTGTCCTTGGGCAAGACACTTAATCCTAAATTGCTTGTGTGTGTGTGTGTGTGTGTGTGTGTGTGTGTGTGTGTGTGTGTGTGTGTGTGTGTGTGTGTGTGTGTGTGTGTGTGTGTGTGTGTGTGTGTGTGTGTGTGTGTGTGTGTGTGTCAGTTAGTCCTGACGAGCAGGTGGCACCTCAGCCAGTACCACAGTGTGTGAACGGGTGAATATGACAAGTAGAGTTGAAGTGGTCTGAAGACTAGAAAAGGGTCCATTTACATCGGCACATACGGTTACAAAGAATAAAAATATCTGAAACCGTACTTGAACTCTGATGGCATGTAACGTAAAGCCAGTGATGATTATGACCTCTAAGTGGAGCAGACCAGAGGTCTGAGTTTTCTGTGAGTGGAGCGCTTGTCTTGAGACATTTCAGTCTTAGTTCATAAACCAAAATGTGTCCAATCATAATATATATTAAAGTACATCCAAACTGATTATTAGTCAACTTATCTAGATCATTTCAGTCGGAAATAATTAATAATGTGCCCATAACTGCTGATGTGTTTTATTTTCAGTGATGCATAGTTAATTTGCATAAGGAGCGTTCACCACTATCTAATGCATTAAAATGTCATTTGTATTCTCCAGAAGTCCTAACTGCAGATCTGCCTGTGCTTTTTTTGCAGCCTCTCAGAGTGAGGACTCGTCCTTTGAAGACCTGACCGATGAGAGCAGGAAGTTAGCCTGGACAAACATGGGAAATCTGACACCCATCTCCAGCCACAAGATCCATAAAGAGTAAGAGGCATGCAGTTGGCTACAGTAATGACAAAGTACAAATGTAATTGCATCGCGAGTCCAGATAAGATGAAGATGAAGTGAAAGCTCTGGTTCAAATATGAGGAAGTGCAAGCAAAGCTAGAAGGCGGCATGCAGCTGCAGAAAAGAGAATAGTAACTTATTCAAATGTATGGTGAAGACATTTGTAGAGGGGCAACAGCTGTGGACAGGTGGCCGCTGTAGAGCTACTTCCTCCAGTTCAGGGGAAAAAGACACTAAAAAAACATGCTTTCTCACATTTCTAAACATTTCACTTAGGAAACATTTTCTGTTGCAACTGTAGTTTTGTCAGTCGTGTCTTTGCTATGTTTGTAATAGTGTGACTGCTACATTAACCCAAGATATGTTTGCACATGTTCTGTTTTGTATGTAACTGAGTCGTTGTGTTGGCCCTGCAGGGCGGTGACCGGCATCGCTGTGTCTATTGATGGAGCAGCCATTTTCTCCACATCTCAAGGTCTGGAGAATATCTTAAATAAGACACAGATATTGGTTAGTGTTGAAGCACGAAAAAGGATCAAGAGACTGTTTGGGAACTGCATGACAATGACATATTTCACCCCATAACAAGTGTAACGTTGAACCTTTTCCACCGTCATCATAAAGTAGCAAGACACGCCATGTCAGTGTGTGTTGAGACTCTTTAAAGTAGGGCCGCTTTCATAATTCTTAGTGACATTGTGTGATGAGTTTGTGCTTAACATCTTGGCAACTTCTGCCTCTAGTGGCCCACTGGGGTGCTTCTCTTGCCATAATGGTGCAGAGTGATGTCATCGCAGTCAGACTCTCATACTGGAATCAAAAGAATACCTGAAGTGTCAATTAGTTTTCCCATCAGAAGCAGCAAGGTTATGTTTTTACAAGTAGAAAGGGCCAACAAGATTGGTTCAAAAGGCTCTCATTAGTTTAATTCACACAATTCTTCACTCTTCTTTCTTCCAGATACAACACTTAAAATGTTTTCCAAAGAGTTGAAGGACTTCCAGAGAAGCGTGTCCTTCTCTAACATGGTATGCAGCTATATTTACTTTCCACTCCACCGTCTCTCTCTATCCATGTCGACTCTCTCTAAACAGTAAACTGCTTGGTTACAGGCCTTATCGTCATGTTTGATGCTGGCGGACGGTAAAACTGCAGTGTGCTCTTCCTGGGACAACAATGTGTGCGTATAGTTATTGTGTATTAATATTACTTTCATATTGATCTTCAGGACTTCACTCTGACCCGCGTGTTTCCCTTCCCTTAGTTACTTCTACTCCGTCCCGTTCGGCAGGCGGCAGGACACACTGATGGGCCATGACGACGCCGTCAGTCAGGTGTGCTGGTTTGACGACCGGCTGTACACTGCGTCCTGGGATTCCACCGTTAAGGTGAAAACCAAAGTGCTCTAATGAGGCGATGCTATTTGATTGTTACTCAGCCATAACTTGATCAGGCGATTTGTCATTTAGACAGGTTGTGTGTGTGTGTGTGGGGGAAAGATGAACAACATTGCGTTATTGTTGCAGATGGGTGTGGTGCATGTATTACTTTATTTTCTGGGTTATGTGTGTGTTTCAATTGAGAGGGAGGCGTTGATGACGATGTTCATTTTCATAGGTCTGGCAGTGCGCTTCTGATAGCTCCTCCGGTCACAAGAGATCCCAGTTTGAGCTGCTGGCTGAGTTGGAGCATGATGCTGGGGTGAGTGAGGAAGATATCTCTGTATTTAAAGTGTGTGCAGAGTTTATTTCTAACGGACTTCATTCAGAGGAGCTGGGACGTGTTGGGGTTTGCGTCTGAACACTGAACAGTGGCAGCAGCACTCAAAACATACAAATGAGCTGTTCCCTATGTGATATCGCCTCTTTCTTACAAAGGTGAACACCATTGGTCTGAATGCAGCGGGGACTCTGCTGGTTTCTGGCTGCAAAGATGGAGCCGTCACCATCTGGGACACCAGCAGCTCCGGGACACTGCAGCAAGTCCACTGCCACACGGGAACCATCCACCACGTGGCCTTCAGTCCTGGTACGTGTCAAGTAGAGCCAGGGTTGACCTTTTTTAGTTGGTTCTTGTTTGGTTTATTAGATCTCAAGTCTGAGAGACCTTTTAGGTGATGCAATATGACTTTTGTCATATTGCATATATTAAATATATTTCATTTTGAATTTTCTTTAAGGGTCAGTATTGAACATAGTAATTGGTGCTGGCTTGCACCTCCAAATTAAGCCAACCATCAGCATGACTGAAGTAAGAACTCTGACTATCACATCCTCAGATAGCCGACACGTCCTCAGTGTAGGTGCTGACTCCTGCATGAAGGTTACTGACGTCCAGACAGGGATGGTGATCTCGACTGTGAAAGCTGCGGAGGAGCAGAGGTAAGAGCGCACCGTCTGCAACAGCAAAGACAGATTTAGCCAAACCAAGAGGTCCCAGCAGCCAGAGAGTCATATATACGTGAGAATTAATGTTATAAATCGTATTTTGATCTGACATGGGAGGGTGGTTGAATTAGTTTTCTGATGTGAAAGTGGAAGAATTTGCTTTTCTAGCAAGTCCAGAACCTTTCGCTTGGCTTGTGTATGTGTGTTCGCGCCATTTCAATATGAATATCATTCACAGTGCTGCAGGTCTAATTATTTAACGTCTGTGGGTCCAGGTGTTTCTGCTGGGACGGGAACTCGGTGCTGTGTGGGGGACAGTCTGGGGACCTCCTGCTGTGGGACGTGCTCAGCAATACAGTCACCCAAAGGATCCCTGCACATTCAGGTACCTCTCACCTGGTTCACGTCTTTGTGAATGTTTTGTTTGAGCAACACTCACAGCTTTTTAAGAGCACCTTTGCACCGATTCCTCTGTAAATACCAGTTTTAATCATCATCATCATCATCATATTGCAATATGATGAAGTATGGTTTTTAAGTCGTGATGCGATATATGTTCCTTATGAAGATGATGTCTTTGCACAGGTGCTGTCACAGCCATGTGGATGAGTGAGCTGTGCTCCACAGTGATCACCGGCGGAGAGGACCGACAGATAATCCTCTGGAAGCTCCCGAGTTAAAGGACCATTTCTGCACATTACATCTGTTAGGGGGAGTATCCCAGTGCCAAGTTCTGACCAAGTATCCTGCAGACCACATGACCCAATTATCTGACTTTGAACACAGACTCATGAAACGGTTGCCGGGAGCTGAAACCGCTCTGTAAATGTGCACAGAGCAGTCGGAGGGACGTGACCTGTTGACAATCCAGACAAAAGGTCACACACAGTCATGTTAGTGCATAGCTATCTGCACATTGAGAGAAAATGTCCAATTGCAGTTGTGCGTGAGAGCAGGACGCTACAAGAATGTACACACCTTATTTTCAACTTCTGTTTTCAGCTTATTCTACATATGTGCGGATTTTCTTTTTTAAATGTATTATTTTTTATGCATCATGTTACACACTGCTTTTACAAATTATGTTTCAATAGCTTTATGTGCATTTTATTCTGTGAAGTGGATTTAAAATGTCTGTCAAAAGCTTCAGGCTGCTCTGGTGTTATTGATATTTAAATAACACTGATATTTAAAAGTATTACCCTCTGTCTACCATTCTGTTACCATTTCTTTGGCCTCAGAGATTTCTAGAGAGCTTGTTGTGCAGAGCTCTGCAGGTTGCAACCAGTCCACAAAAACTTTAAACCATGTTGTGTTTCAAACACTTAAAATTCAACACACTGCTCTCACGCTTTAGTGTTTGCACATCTCCAGCACCACATTTGAACTCGGCAATGCCTCAGGTTTTACTTCACTGGGTTGTGGTACTGTGACGAGTGAGCAGTCATTTATTGCATTTGCTTTCACCGAGGTCGTCCACACAGCGAGAGCCAGGACTGTTGTTGTCTTCCCGTTTAATTTTCTGTTGGAAGTTAAAATTCTAATGCTCAGTAGTAGTCGGTGCTTTTATTGTGAACATCTTAACTTTGTTTCGTACAAAAATAACAGACTTCAAACACATTGTTAACCATCAGGTTAAATATAGCTGTTAAGAAATCTACAAACATTTACCAAGTGAATAATATTAGATTACAATTACAGCTGCCCTGTTTCTGTCTTCTTGTGGGCCTGCCAGTAGCCGATGAGTGTAATATTCAAAACTATACACATTTGAAGAGGTGGAGCGCAGCAGCATCACACAGCCAACTTTTATCTGGGCTCCCCGTCATGTTCCTGTGGACGTTAGACAAAAGGAAGCATTATGTCGTTGTGTCTTGAGTAAAACCTGCAGCGTGTCTCCTGTAGGTTTGCTTTTGTTTACCCCGTCATGAATACTCATCAATGCTCGTAAACATTTACAACAGCTATACAATACTTACGTCATCGTAGTGCAAGGCTACTTGTCGACAAACAAATCCACCTTTCTCAGTTATGTCTCTATAAAGAATGTTGTATTGCTGTAAAGACGTTACCTTTAGTCTGGAGGCTCTTTTTGCGGAAATTGGCCATGAGTTGAATTAGTTTAGGTGTTTGTGGTTTTTGTCCAAACATTGTCAAACCTTTTGGCTTTTCTTCTTTGGCAACTGGAGGGCCTTTGGTTTTGGTCAGTTTCCTACACACACAAAGACACGCAAAGTCCTTAACAGGCCACATTACAGAATTAAATTATCACGTTTCTAGTTGTCATATTAAGGATTTGACCATGGTTTTTAGAGGTTGGTGCTGATACAGTACTTGTTAAAATGAAGCCGTAGCCACAATGAAACATTTGCATACCAAGTATGACTGTTAATAACTCACTTTCCCTTCCTGGCCAACACTTTCTGAGACTCTGGGTAGTGGACGAGGATATCAAACAAGTCTTTCTTCTCCAGGACAAAAAGGTTAGCGAAGCCGTGCGCTTTCACGTTAGCTGTGCGCCGGTTTCCTCCATCTTTGGCAGACTGTAGTAAACTGTGATGGGAGGCAAAAAACAAACAAATACCATGTGTTCAAATTGTCTATTCAATGAACATTGGTGTCTTGGGAAATGCAGGAAATGATGTTGTTTTGGACTGTACAATACGACTGCGTTGCTACAGCCATCTAAGTTTTCTATTCTATACTACAGTTTAAAGAAAATAACACCAGATTTAGCTGAAGCGAATGTATTGTCCTTCTACAAGACGTACCATGGCTATCCCATTTAGTCTCATCAAGTCTCTTACTGGATGATGATAAAATCTGAATTTCATCAGCTCATGTTTTTGTATGTTCCAGTTGTCACAAAACGCAGACAAACCTGATTTCTCCGAACACGCAGCCGGCCTTCAGTGTGACGAACACGATGCTGTTGTCGGGCCCTCCCACCACCTGCACCGCTCCGCTCTTGATGACGTACATCTCCTTACCGATGTCGCCCTGCGGGGGGAAATGCAAGATAAACGCCGAAGTCATCGTTCCGCTCGGATACTGAAACCTTGAATATGTTATTGCTCATTTGCTTCATGGTGATCACCAAGGTGCATCATTCACACACAAAGACACACACTCACTTTCTTCACAACAAAGTCTCCTGGTAGATAGATGATTGACTTGAGCCTCAGCAACATGTCCACCAACATCTGCTGGTCACAGCCCTGGAAGAGACGACAGCAGGTACTCAGTGCTGTGTTCAGATGGACGTAGATATCACATTTTTGAAAACTCGGTTGAATTCTTCCGAATTATACAGGAGGGCGTGGTGACTGCTGACTCACCTGGAACAGTGCGATCTTCTGGAAGGTGGTCATGTTGATGTCCACAGCCATGGCGGTCCTCATCACCAGAGGCATCTTGTCCAGCAGCTCGGACTCGTCTGGAGAGGACACGAACACCTCAGAGCTTGGTCGTCTCAGCAGGGGTTTCATACATTTGTGACTTGAACAGGTCTTACCCAGCATGCCCTGAGCTGCCCAGGTGTAGTTGTACCAGGTCCGGATTCTGTTCTGGACCACCTTGGGAATCGTGTAGGTGTTCATGTAGTCAACGCAGCCGTCCATAGATGCCCGGAAATATGTTTTACCTGCCGTCGCCGCTCCTATGACGTCTCTCATCTGAGAGAAAGAAAGACCGATGAGCAGGGAGCGTGTTTGATTCAAATGTATGTGAAATATACGCTTTTAACGGGACTTAAAAGTTGTTGTTTTTTAAAAACTCCTCCAACTTACCTGTCCAATCAAACTAGAGAACACAAAGACGCCAATGAAAAAGTTGGCCATCTGAAAAACGATCTCAAATACGGTGACAGGCTCTGGAAGACCACCGATGTTGATGAGGCTGCGGACTGCAAAGTAGTAACAACGCAGGTACCTGTGGAGGGACAGAGCACATCTTCATTTTGATTGAATGAATGAATGAATGAATGAATGAATGCCTCGCGATCGTACGCTTCCGCTAAACAGTGAAGTCACAATGTACACTAAGGTCTGTAAAAGGAGGACAAAACAGCTATAACAAAAAGCATTCTCAAAGTGTGTCATGAAAGTGAGTGAAAGTTATTTTAAAAAGTATTTCATAAAAGGCCCTAGTAAAAAAAATACAATTGAATAAAAAGTACTTTTGGTGCCATACTATGTATACTCGTCCTAGTACAGTCGTGGCTCTGCCTCTATCTTTCTATCTTTAACGTGTGTTTCTTTGTCCTCTGGTCTCCTGTGGAAGTCCTCGGCCAAAGAGAGTTCTTGTTTTATTATTTTTGGTCTGTGAGTTAATCACAGACACAGATGTGAGGTCACACATTAATGCAATAAGTTCATCCAAGAGTCCAAGTCAACATGCATGCCAAGGTAACGGGCTCAGGTGGCCTTCAGTGAAGTCTGAGAGAGTGACGCTGATTCTACGAGCGGTTCTCAAAGAAATCTGCCGGCAGCAACAATACAACAATTCAGCTTCTTCTGAACAGACATGCATTCAACTGGCACTGCTCAAGACACAGAGAAGACGGAGGGATTTACTCGAGAGACACTTTCAGCACCATGGACAGCGGCACGAAGAGCGATAGGCTCTCCGGGTTTTCAACAACATCTATGATCACAAACATCACAAACGAGATGAAGTAAAAGCAGTACGTACGCCGTGCCCTCTCCGTCATACACCCATGTAGTCGATTTAAGACCCTGGTTCACGGAGGCCACGAAGTATATACAGCTGTTGAGATGGAGGGCGTAGAGCAGGTAGCCCGTGGTGCGAAACACTCTGCGTTAGAAAGACGGCGATGTGAAAGAATTGGAGTGAACTGAACCGCTCCGTGTGTGGCGTAATGGTCATTTTAGCTGCAAGTATTATCATGATACAGTCGTGGCAAAACAATCAGCAGCATGTAAACTGGCTGTGAAAATAGCAGAAGATGCAAAACAGAACAAATGAAAATGAATAGCTGAGAATTCAGAAGTGTGTGTAATGTGTAGAGTGTGAACCGGGATGTCCAGTAATATCCAAACCATTTACTTACAAAGAGAAAATGTAAAACAACTGAAAAGTAAATGGTTAAGAAACACTTTGAAACTGTCGACAAGCGGCATTTTCTGCTTGCAGCCAACCTAACAACTCAACCGTACAGTTCATCTGATGGTAGAAGTTTACAAACGGTGTACTGAGAATTGGATCAAAACAAAAACAAACAAAAAAGTGTAGATTTTTTTTTCCCGTCATTGTTCCAGCAGCGTTTACCTCCAGATGTAGGCCTTGGACATGATGCTCTCAAGTCGATCGCTAAACTCAAAGAAGGACTCAATCTAGAGCACACAAGAAAGCAGAGGAGTGAGGCGCCGGCCTTCTCAAACTCAAATATATTGATTTGTTTTCTTCATTCCCGTCTGTCTGCCTACCCTGATGAAGCGGTTGACTCTGTACAAGGTGGAGTAGTCAAAGTGCAGGCAGAGGAGGTCAAAGGGGATGATGCTGAAGAGATGCATCTGAAAAGAGAAACACAAAACCACTTTGAATTCAATGATTTGATCCCCATAACTCTGGTGAGACATATACAGGGGTGGAGGAAATAATATGACTTTATGATTATTATTTTTTTTTTTTTAAAAAGTGGTACAATATTGTGAAAATACCTACAATGTAACCTAATTAAAATGATCTTTTAAATGTACTTCAAGTATTACAGTAAAAGTAATTGACATATTATTATATATAACATTATTAGATTGTTAATATTCACAATCTGCACTATAACAGCATTCAACCCCTGCAGCTGGTTGAGGTGGAGCTCATTTCAATCATTTCAATCATTTCAATCACGTCATGTACAGTCTGTTAGTCCAGTGGTTCCCAACATAGGGGCTGGGGGCCTCCTAAAGGGACACAATATAAATCTGAGGGGTCATAAAACAATACAAAACAAAGATAAAACAGCATCTGCTACACACATTTGTAAAATCGCTTCACTTTAACAAAAAAACAAAAAAAACAATCCGAGCCACATGCTGTGTGTCAGCGGCTGCAGCGGGCTCAGGTTTAAAGCTAGTGTGAAGATACTGACATCATACATTATTATTATATTTAATAATGTTATCATATTAGCCAGTCACTACGGCTGTCAGACAAATGCAGTGGAGACAAAATGACCCTAAAAATGTAGTAAAGTAGAGTTGCAACAGTTGAATTGCAGTTCTTGTGAATATATCCTGACTCTGAACATATTCTTACAATCTCACCTTAAATTTGTAAGATTTCCGATAATTCACCTTCGCCATCGGTCCGCTTTTCTGAAAAAAGCAACACGCACCGTTTTATTGTTCAGGTGAATTTAGGAACATGCAAACAAGATCCAGACTACACACACGTCACTGGTGGAGATGCCCCATCATGTTTTCTGACTTACAATAACGTCCCCGGCTTTGACGAACTGCAGTCGGGGCTGCCAAACGATGATGTCAATGACATTCAGTACATCGCTCACAACGTCGAAAAACATCCAGTAGGGGTTGTTGGTTTCGTTGTGGTAAGGGAAGGCCAGCCGCGCCGAGCAGAACCAAGCGTTGTAGTTGAATGCCAACGCTATCAGAGACAACCAGGCAATGTACCGATTATCTGGAGAGAAACAGACGTACAGATGAGTTTATGTTTGTTTATTTCATCTCAGCTGTCCTCTTCCCTGAGGGCACCATACGCACCGAAAGGATCGAGGGTGTATCCCAGGACGGTATCCATCTTGGTCTCGATTGGACGTAAGAGGATGTCGAAGAAGGAGCAGCTGATGTCCGGGAGGATCTTTGCTTTCTTCCTGGCCTCCTCCTCCAGCCTCTCCTCCTCTGCTTTCTTCTCCGCCTCCAGCCTTTTCTCCTCGTCCTTTATCTTCTTCTCCTCTGCCTTTTTGGCGGCGTCTTCCGCCTTCTTTTTGTCCGCTTCCTCTTTGGCTATTCGCTCCTCTTCCTTCATTCGGACGTAGTCCTCCTTCTTTAGAATAGGCGCTGAGGCAAAGCGAGGGAGGGAGAGTTAGGTGGCGCTTTGGCCGCGTTCATGTGCTGACCATGCATGTACATGGTGTCCATACTTACTGACAGGCGGAGTGATTTCTGGGGAAGTGGCATACGGGTCTATGGCTTTCTCTTTGAGGACCTGCGTCTGCTCTCGTAACTTTTTGATGATACTTCTGAGCATATCATCTATTTCCCGGTAGTAGACGACTGGAGGAGGCGGAGGAGGAGGGGCCTCTTCACTGAGAACAAGGAAACAGACGGGTGAATGAAGGATGACCAGATAAATCAGAGCGGAGGGAAGTGAGGAGACTGAGAGCGAATGTGGTGAAGAAGATTATCCTCAATTAAGTGGCCATTTTGCAGATATGGCAGTATGGTTCATGTTGTTATTATTTATCTGCTAAAACGGAAGAAAGAGCAGCGAGACGCACAGCCCTACACTAGTACATATATCATAATACCCAAGAACAACATGACATGTTCCCACTTTCATCTGAACCTCAAACATTGTATTGTATTTGATGAATATAGTATACTAATAAAACCTCTCTAATCTTTATTTCATTGGCCCCCCCCCCAAAAAAAAACCTAAATTAATTGAATCATCTACAAAGAACCAAATTAATTATTTGAGAACGATCAGCTGTAGCGTTCACACGCAAGTGAAATGCTGAAAGTCGGTCACAAATACCACTAAGCTCCTAATCTCCTTTCCTGCGTCTGGAGTCACAGGCTGAGCGTCACACATCATGGCCGCTGTTCCTGCAGCTACACGCCGTGCGTCCTCTCCACGGACTGAGAGGGACGCTGAAACACTGGAGGTGCAGCTCTGCAGGCCTCAGAGGAGACTGCTCCTCTGCACTCCCGAACATGGTCAATGTGTATTTGGAGATTACATTTAAATGGGAGATATTAGGAGTAACAGTTATGTCTTACTGTTATGATGTAAATACTGAATGCTACAAAGTCACACAACATTTTTTTTTTAAATAACTAACTGATTCACTTCACTCATGGACAGAGCTGAAGCTCCAGGGTCGAGGTATTCTCAGTCCAGTGACCGGCCACATTTGTGCTAAAATAAACAAATGATAAGCAAAAAAAGAGAAAAAAGTATTTGATTAATCTTGTCAAATGTTTGTCTTCTCTCTAATCTCAGGCCCGAGACAACACAGCAAGGCTAAAAAAAATGCCACAGTCTGTCAACTTAACAAATAACATGCATTCCTGGAGGTGCACTATTTCCTACCACACAACGTGCCACACTGTTGAGAATTTTAAAAGCTTCGTTTCACGTAGATGAAAAGCTCTCAAACATTGTCCAAGGTTGTCGACAAAATGTGCTTCAGAAAAACCATAAAGAATCTGAATCGAGTTAGAGTCTCAAAGCCATACATTTCAGTAGTACATGAAATGTCCATCCACCTCACACGCCGGCCTAACCTGTGACTGGAGCCCAGCCTGACTCGCCCTCCGGGAGATACGCAGGGCATACGGGGATCTCTTACCCTTCAGCTCCATCTGGATTGACAGCGGCGGCGGGAGCGGCGGCGGCGGGAGCGGCGGCGGGAGCGGCGGCGGGAGCGGCGGCGGCGGCGGGAGCGGCGGCGGCGGGAGCGGCGGCGGGAGCGGCGGCGGCGGGAGCGGCGGCGGCGGGAGCGGCAGGAGTGGCGGCAGGAGCAGGTCCTGATGCAGGAGCTGGAAGAAAAACCCAACAGCAATCTTTAGTAACTTTCTTACAACCATGTCAAAGGGTGATCATGTCCACGACAACAGAAAAAGAAATACACCCACAACAATCTTCACTTACAAAACTCCTCAATTTGAGGATAAAGTAAAATGAGGAGTCATCTGTTCCTCCTGCATTCAGTCAGCGACATGATGGGACATAGTTGGAGACGAGGAGGAACAGAGAGCGACTCCAGCTTCGGGGCGCACTGCCAATTATAAAGGATCAGTCCACATTTGTACATGATAAAAAGTTCAAGTTAAAGCTGAAGGAGTGAGAGCCGCTGAGGAGACACTGCATTGGGTCAGATGCTCAGCGACAAACAGCAACTGTGTCCGACACAATTTCCCATCCAACTCAGTCACTCCATCATTGGGATTGGGCCAGCATGTGTACCATAGCTAAATCACAGCTTGCACAATGCATCCTGGTATATGTAGGGACATTTTATGAAAATGAATGTAATCGACCCTCGGCCATCTTGCATATTTTATTCGTGAAGAATAAATAGTTTAAAAATACACATTTTAAGCAAACTTTGGATAGGATCTCTACTAATTGGACTAAACATTGATATATAATCTAAAACAGCAATTACAAAACAAGCGTAATGATTGCACGAGAGAGCTGGACAAAAACAGATTTAAAGAGCATTATGCAGTGTTTAGGACAATCTGGTGTTGAGGAGCACCGTCAGCAGGTTGAAGGACCCGAATGCCGATGAGGACTGTCAGGCTGGTGCTGATCAAAGATGTATTACAAACAAAGCTGGGAGGCAGTGATTGCAAACGCAGGCAGGCAGAAAACTAAACCCCAGCAAAGAACGACGGCTCTGAGCGAACGTCAACTGATCATCAAGGGAGGCGAGAGCAGCCGAGCAGGAGCTGCGATGTGAATAGTGCGCAGCCTCTTCCCAGAAATCCATTAAGCAGCTGCAAAGCTGCAGAACAGATGCTGTATTTACATGATTCCATGTAAACAGCGTGCACCTGGATAGTACACACACACACACGCGCATACACGCACACACACGCACACACTTTAAGTGAACATGGCTGATTTCTTTGTCTCTGTTCAGAAAGACAAAGTGTCGGTGAGATCTCTCACCTGGTGGTGCTTCTTCCTTCTTGGGCTCTTGTGTCGCTTCTTCTTTCTTCTCCTCTCCTTTTTTGTCCTCCCCTGTCTTCCCTTCTTCTTTCTTTGGCTGATCTTGGTCATCCTTCTTTTCAGGGGGCTTTTCTTCCTGTAAATGAACAAAACTGGTACCAGCGGTGGTGCAGAGCAAAGTGTCTCGAGACAAAAAAAGGACACACGTGTTTTTGTTTTAAGTGACTGAAGCGTGTTATGGAGCCCCAAAAATGTCAAAGGGCAGCAGCAGTAAACCAGTCAACCAGCAGCAGTCAACTAGCAGCAGTCAACCAGTCAACCAGCAGCAGTCAGTGCACCCTCCCTGCTGAAGCTGCACCCTTCATCAGTGCCAAGCGGCTTCGGAGGCTTTTGGAGATCTGCTGCCACGGTTTACCTAAAAAACAACTCCAGTGCACTGAGTGTGAGGCGAGTAATGTTTGGTCTAAATGGTGAGAAAGTGCTAAGACATATCACCCCAGCCCTGAAAGAAATAAGCAGATTATACCAACATGAGGGGAAGGTCTCGGTGTTTCACACGTCAGACATTAGCAAGAGGCCAGGCCGTACCGTAGCTGGTGGAGGCGGGCTCGGAGGCGGGGCCTCTTCTTGGGCAGTGGGAGGCTCGGGAGCCCCCATCCACCGTTTGAACCAGCTGAACATGGCGGGGCTTGATGCGAGCTGCAGCCAACAGGCCAACCAGTCCACTTCTCCTCCTGAAGACGCTTGGCAACGCGTCCCTGGACGCTCTGTAGTCCTCGTCTCAAATCCACACAACAGACTGAGGCAATTAAATTTCTTAGACCCATTAATTCCCTTCGGGCACACCCCTTTCTCCTGAAGTCAACACCAGATCAGCCATCACAGCTGCCAGTCACGGCCTCGCAAGACAACTGTCCTCCTGCACTGTTGACTCCAGTCCATGGAAGGCTTTATCATTTATCAAGGCCGTATCATTTGTTGGTCAATACGCATCAGAGTAATTCATACAAGCGCTTCTTCCTAATAATCACTGATCAAATAAAGAGGTGATTGTTATCAGCTGAAGTAGGTTGTTTCCACTATTACAAAGTCATTACTAATTCTGCCGTTACATTTTTTCTAACAAATAAAAACAACCGTTTGTTTCGCCTTTAACGCAGAACACATTCTGTATTATTAAATATATCTAATCATGGCATAACACATGAACTGAGAGTAGACGCTCAAAGATAGTGGATGTAGAAATTAGACTGCCGGGGTTATTTCAGGCCACTCTGACAACAGATCACTTTAGTTAATTAACCCTCACGATGCCGCTGTCTGGCTAACGGGATTAGTCTCTCTCTCTCTCTTTCACACACACACACACACACACACACACACACACACACACACACACACACACACACACACACACACACACACACACACTAGGTAAACTGTAGTTAAGTCAAGGAGTTATTTATTCAAGCAGACATAAACGGAGGTGAAATCAATCAAATATGACATAGTAAGCATCATTGTTCCCGATAGTTATGATGGATAATCTCTGTTAGACTTTTACACCAAGTTTAAAACACGGGCATTGGCAAATATAGCCAATAAGAGCAAACAAACAAAATATGGTAGATAGATATGAAACAAGCGGCGTCCACTCGAGGCAGTAAAATGTTCCACATTGTCATCAACGTAGTTTGAAATGAGTTGTTAAATATGTTTGGGGAGTTTGAACCTGCCTGTTGTCTCAGTTAGGTGGGTTTTGTCGACCATATCAGTTTGAAACAACACATCTTAAAATGACAGGAAACGAACACTCAGTACAAAAGAGTCACAGGTTGAAAAGAAAACTGTACATTCACTCCCAAAAAGGAGTCATAAAAAATAAGCTCACTACAATCCTCACTGGCCAGCAGCAGCAGCAGTCTGGGGGGAGAAACCACAACATATGTGTTTAGCAGCATAACTGTACGAGCTTTGATCTAAACACATCTCGACCATTATGTTTGAGTCGTTACCTTCAGTTTGCTAAAAAAGTTCTTTTTAAAGTTTCCACCGAAAGCGCGCAGTAATTTGGGGGTGGGGGGTTTGGCTCCGAAGAGCGCCAGGCCTTTCTTCTTATCCTCATCGGCTTTAGCTGCTGCTGCTGGAGCCTTCGCCTTCATCAGTTTCCTGCAGGCGCACAAGCGGAGAAGCTGAACAAACAGCCTCTGGGAGTAAGTACGGCGCAAAGCTCGCGCAGACAGATTGGTTCGAAGGGAATGATCTCAAAAAAGTGGCTGTATGCAAAAAGGATCATTTGAAAATGTTAATTTGCAGCTGGAAAACAGTGACAAGTGTTCTGATTCATGAGAGAAATGTAGCCTCTGACTCACTTTCCCTTCCTGGCCAACACTTTCTGAGACTCCGGGTAGTGCACCAGGATGTCAAACAGGTCTTTCTTCTCCAGGACGAAGAGGTTAGCGAAGCCGTAGGCTTTGACATTAGCTGTCCGCCTGTTGCCTCCATCTTTGGAGGATTGCAACAGACTGAGAGAGACGAAAGAAAGATTTCACCCTGAAAGCGTTGAATCTGTTATCTTCTAATCAGGGACATTAAACATGACGATGTTCACCACAGTGTGCAAACTAGAATAACCAACGCTCCGAGGTTTCTTTCTTCAGACTTTGGGTTTGGGCTGAACTTTCTCCCACCTGATCTCTCCGAACACGCAGCCGGCCTTCAGTGTGACGAACACGATGCTGTTGTCGGGCCCTCCCACCACCTGCACCGCTCCGCTCTTGATGACGTACATCTCTTTACCGATGTCGCCCTGCGGGGGGAGGGCAAAGTCATTCACACATGCGGGACACAAATTACATTATGAAGATTCAAATAACACATTTCAGGTGACGATATAATAAGAATCGCACTTTTTTTACGACAAAGTCTCCAGGTAAGTAGACGATAGACTTGAGCCTCAGTAACATGTCCACCAACATCTGCTGGTCACAGCCCTGTGGAGGAAAAACACTGTATTTAATTGACTTAATGTCCAGGCTGCAATATGCCTGCTTTTATTGCGTTTGTGGACCTTGAAAAGATCGATCTTCTGAAAGGTGGTCAGGTTGATGTCCACAGCGATGGCGGTTCTCATCACCAGAGGCATCTTGTCCAGCAGCTCAGACTCGTCTGAAAGCAGCGACACAAAACAACTCGTATAAGTCTGGAGCTACAGAGCGAAGCAGTACAACTTCTTTTCAACGTGATATAGGTGGAGGACCAACTGGTTTCCGATACTTCACGGCTTTGTAACGTCCTGTAAAAACTGAGCTGGCCCTCTGTCCAGTGTCACTGACCCAGCATGCCCTGTGCGTCCCAGGTGTAGGTAAACCAGCTGCGGACTCGGTTCTGCACCGTAGGGGGGATGTGGTTGGTCACCATGTAGTCCACGGTGCCGTCCATGGAGGATCGGAAGTAGGTCTGTCCTGCTGTGGCTGCACCGATGACGTCTCTCATCTGAGGCAAGATGCCGGTAAGAAGAAATACATCAACAGATAACTACTGCTGTCAATAGCATCTTTTTGTTGTTGTTGGAATGCAACATTTAGCACATTTGACAAGCTTTTTGACAGTCAAGACTCCACAGGGAACCAGTGAAATACAGATGACGTGGTGTTAGTGCAAGTAGTATGGTAAGATGACAGATGATTTCCATTTCTAACACGGAGGGTTCCCATTCATCTGCCACTACATTAACAAGACAAGTGGGGAAAGAGGTGCTAGTTTCTATCAGGTTTCCAGAAGGAAGTGAGCATGTCGGGACTTTGACTCACGCTACGGGCCGAGTGTGTCTTTATGTTACCTGTCCAATCAAACTGGAGAACACAAAGACGCCCACGAAAAAGTTAGTCATCTGAAAGGTAATCTCAAAGACGGTATGGGGTTCGTTAAGACCCCCGATGTTGATCAGGCTGCGGACGGCATGGTAGTAACAACGCAGGTACCTGCAGAGAGGGTGGGGGCGTTAGAGGGGCGTTTACAGACAGGTCTGTGTGTCATCGGGCTGCTTTGTGGACAGACAGATGTGTGTGTGTGTGTGTGTGTGTGTGTTTGGGAGGAATCAGTGTTATTTCTCCCCTTTTCCAAGTTTGATTCCCTTGACGTCTGGCTGCAGAAATTTCATCGAGAAAAACTTTGAGAGCTAAGTAATCCAAAGAATTCTAAATGACACGAATGGAAAAAAAAAGAAAAAAAAGTAGAGCAGTAAAAGATAGAAAAAATAAATATTTCAAATAAACTACCTGGCCAAGAATGATGGACATAAAGAAAGCCCCAAAAAGGTAGTTTGTCATCTGAAAGATCTGTCCGAACACGGTGTCTGGAAACGGCAGATCAGCGATCAGCAGCAGGGACTTCTCCGCATAGAAGAAGCAGCTGACGTAACTGCAGCGGCAGCAGAGATGGAAACACGAGACAGTTTCAATTTGAGACCGTCTTTGGATGTCTCGGGGGTAAAGACAACAGGAACCGTGTCAGTGCGGCGAGCATTGCAGTGACTAACAGCTCTGGGCCGATGCCCACGTCGTCACATTTTGTCATGCTTGACAGCTCTATCAATTGTGTATCTTCAAAAAAAAAGAGAACTTAACATGTACTGTTCATTCATCATTAACTGAAATGATGCTGTTGTAGTTAAAGCAGTGGTTCTCAAACTTGTTCTGTCACACTTTGGAGGAAGCAAAATGTTCGGCCCCCACCGCCCCAACAACATGGGAACAAAATGGTCCAACTTTTTGAGACTTTGAAATCCCTTTCAAGTAAACCAGATTGCTCCATCTGACAAGAACTAATAACATGTGCAATCACTTTGTTAAACAATACAAATGAAGTTATATATGTGCAAAAAATTACTCATATTTGGCAAAAAAGATTACCAAGGAAGCCGTTTGGATCCCCGTTTTCTCCCCATAGTTTCATCTTGCAGTGTCCTTGAGCAAGGCACTGAAGCCCCAGAGCTTCACAGCAGCACAAATCTCCTTCATTACTAAGGATGGTGACATGCAGAGAATAATTCCCCCACTGTGGGATTAATAAAGGATTCTTAAAAATATATATATATTTTAAGAATCTGCATCTCCCCCCACGCCTCACATGTAATACCTCCGCGCTCCACTAGAGGGCCGCACCCCACAGTTTGAGAACCACTGGGTTAAAGTAACAAATGTGCTGGTGGTCATATGGATGCTGGGTTAAGTTGATCACATGACCAAAGTCTTCACTCAACATGTTATCTTTGACACAATGTGGTGAACTCTTAGCAGTGGGAACACAAGCGGGACTGTAACGTTTCTGTACTTACGCACTGCCCAGACCGGAGTAGACCCATTTAGTTTTCCCGATGCCCTGGTAGTCTGAAGCCACATAGTACAAGCAGGCGTTGATGTGGAGCATGAAGAGAAGATACCCGATGGTCCGAATCACTCTAAGGGGAAAGTAAAGACCTGTCTGTCTATTGCTCTGCCTGTGCTCATGATTTTCAGTCTTTTTAATGATGTGTATATGTGATAACAACAAGATGTCATTACCAATAATTGCCTCATGTATTTCATGTGACTAACCTCCAGATGTAAGCCTTGGCCATGAGGCTCTCCAGACGATCGCTGAACTCAAAAAATGTGTCCACCTTGAGAATAATAAGCATGAACAACGTCAGGCGTGGCAATAAGAGGAGGGAGAGAGAATCTGTGCTTCCTCACGCATGATTACATTCACCTTCAGCAGCCGATTGAATCTGAAAATGGATTTGAATCCGAACTGGAGGTACAGCAAGTCGAACGGCATGATGGATATCGTGTCCAGCTGTTGAGGAGAGACAGACGTGTGAGGTCACTGGGACGAGTTCATCCTAATGTTCCAAGTTCAAAGAAATTCAAGTTACTGTACCAGGAATCGGTCCGTATTTCTGTAGTTGGCCTTTGTCACCACTCTGTCTTTCTGAAAGGCAGAGACAAAAAGACCCTTCTGTCATCCCTTCGATCGTTCTCAGTGTCGGGCGCCATTGGCCGGGGATCACGTCACACTTACTATGATGTCTCCCCCTTTGACAAACTGTTTTCGGGCCTGGAAGATGATGGAGTCTGTGAGGTAGATGAGGTCGGCCAGCGAATCCAGGGCGAACCAGACAGGGATGGCGCTCTCGGTGTGGTACGGGAAACACAGACGGGCCGTCATGAACCAGGTGTTGTAGTTAAAGGCCAGCGTCACCACGCTCAGCCAGGCGATGTAGCGCCGGTCTCCGAAAGGGTCCACGGTGTTCCCCAGCACCGGGTCCATCAGGGCCTCCATGGGCTTCAGCACAATGTCCACCAAAAACCAGGCGCCCTCTTTTAACTTGGTCTTCAGATCCTTCTCCACTTTTATCTCCTCTTTGGCCTCCGCGAGCTTTTTCTCCTCGTCCTCTTTCTTCTTCTGATCGGCCTCCTTCTTCTTCTTCTCCTGCTCCTCTTTCTTCTTCTGGTCAGCCTCCTCCTTCTTTATGCGGTCCTCCTCTGCTTGCTTCTTCCTCTCCTCTATGACTTGTGCGTAGATTTCGTTGGGCAGCAAAGGTGCTAAAAGGACGATATTAACACTTTGTGTGCTCAAACATACAATGCAATTTAAATGTTCACAATTTAAGGCCCATAAAACCCCAACGACGATCATAAGTCACTAATTTGAAGCCTAACCCAGGTGTTGGTACTCACTGACAGGAGGGCTGATCTCTGGGGATGAAGCATATTGATCCATCACCTTTTCCTTGTAGAGCTCCAGCCTGTCGCTCATGGCTTTGACTATGGATCTGAGGTGCTCGTCTGAATACTTGTTGACGACGAAGTCAACAGGTGAGGGAGGAGCCAAGTCTTCTCTGAAAATGGAAAATAACATCAGAAAAATGGGCCACATGTTTTTTTATTCTAATTATAATGGAGGGTAATGTAAGTGTCACAAGGGAGTCCTCGACTTAGTAGCTGTAAAAATATTATAAATATTTTATGTAGGCTGTTTTTCTCTCGTATCTATTGAGGTTTTTTTAAATTAATTTTTTTAACTGTAGCGTCACTGATTTAGCTCCCTCTCACTACTCTCTTAGCAGTGTCATTCTCACTCTTTTAGCAATGAATTTATGATCAGTGAGAAACTTTTTAGATGGGTTACGTATGCTGATACAATGACCGTAGATGACCTTGTACAGAAACCCCACAAGGTGAATATCTCACCCACACAAGGGCCCTAAAACATGGTGACAAAACATTGAAATAACTGCACAAAACACGATCTGACAACAGAAGCAGTTTCACTTGAGTCAACCTGATGAAACTGTGGAAAACTTGAAATACGTCGGCACACTTCTTAAGTATATTTTAGTGGTCTCGGTGTGAGTCAGCAGATTTTAGGACTAGTGTCCAAAACTACAGTTGAAAGTGTTTTAGCTTTTCACCTCCTCTACCTTGACCGTAAATCTAAGAAAATATATTATAGGAAGCCAATTGGAGCTCTTTCCAGCAACTAAATATGTATTTGAGAAGTCCTTCATCACAGAGCGCCATCACTCTTCTAAAGATGACTGATTCGATCTGAGCTACAGACACTAGCGTGAAATATGAAATGTCTGTATTGTTTTTAACCCTGGTGGACAAAAGCATCTGTTTCAATAAAGACGAGTAGTGTTCATTCTTACGTAGCACCAAACAACAGACACAGTGAGTGATGAGCTGGAGAACACAGTCGAGCATTTAGCAGCAAAAGAACCAGACATCAATTTGTATTTATTTAAATTTTGATTTAATTTAAAAAAAAAAAAGCCTAAATTTGTGCATTTCAATTTGCCACTGTGGTGATAATCTGCATGGCTTAACAATTGCATTTTGTAATGTCAAATAAAGACAGGCATACTGTGACACGACATTATAAGTGGAAAGGCTCAGCAGACAAACACACAGGCTCCTTCACACATATCTGTGCTCAAAGGTCGCCTCCTAGTGGACACAGTCCAGCATTACTGGCTGACTAGAGGAGCCAGATGTGTCAAGTCATTGCCAAAGAAACACCTCTATTGACTAAGTATAGCTTTAAAACTTTCATCAAATCACAGAAAAGAACCCTTTCTCTCTCGTGACGATGTCCAACAAACAGAAAGGCACAGAGATGACATCACTTCCTTTGCGTTGACACAGGAGGATGTTATTATGGCAGCAATGTGCTGAGGGCTACACACTAGTTGCACTAGTTATGGAAAGAAAGTGAAAGAAAGTGACCTCTGGGTCGACTCAAAGTGAGTGAGATGTTTTCCTTCTTTAAAGCGGTATTCATCCATAATTATTGTATGAATGAGGGAAGGCTAAATAGCAGAAACACCTCGTCAGTTGTGCTTAAAGCCCGAGCAAACTTTGGAGTAGAGACACATGCATCCAAATGTGCATATTTATTCATTTATGTCCATCATGATCGCGCCAATTTTGCTGATTTGAAATGTATTTTTCAAAATAAAGGTCTGACCCAGGCACCCAAAGTAAGAAATCACCAATCCGAACACCTCTGACCGAGCTCCACATAGAGCTCATCCTCACTCTTGCCGCCACTCCTTTATTGTCCACTGATGAAACGATTGCATCATGTCTCATCGTTTGAAAACGTAACGTGTGAATACGACTGTGAGGATCATCCGAATGTGTCGCCTTCGTGGTTTTTACTGCTCGTCCAGAAGCAGAGCTGACGAACTTCTTAAACCTAAAAAGCTGAAAAGCTTTTAATCCACTTTCAGGTCATCCCCCTCCTAATATGCATGTTGCACCAGGGGATAAAGATCTCACATGTTACGTTCACGGCCGAGGGCTTTGTCTCTCTCTCTCAGCGATCTTGCCAGGGAATCTGATTAATTAGTGTCCATTGGGTGATTAATTTGATACTGGTTTGTGGTGTCAGTGTCTTGGCAGGTATGTGTTTTGGTAAGCTAAAGTGGAGCGTTTGGAGGCGCGAGGGATAAATACACTACACATACTCTCTTTAATTGCCCATGCTTCTGGTATACTGACCGTGCATCTCTCCTGAATTCAAATTATCCAATCAGGTAGAGAAAAAAACACGGATGACGGTGTCTTAAGTGTCTCTGTGATTATTGCTAAAACAATTGGAAACTCCAGACTCTGCCAAGGGTGCAGGTCTTACCCCTCAGGTCCAGCTGGATCAGGGTTAGCTGGAGCTGCTGCGGGGTTCGGTCCTGCATCAGGAGCTGGTGATGGAGTGGGAGCTGGTCCTGCATCAGGAGCTGGTGATGGAGTGGGAGCTGGTCCTGCATCAGGAGCTGGACCTGGTGCTGGAGCCGGCGTCGATTCTGGGAAAGGGGAGCACTCGTCATTACATTTCATCGCTTCCAGGCTTGATTTTTGGAATAGTCATTTTTAAAGCCTTGCATTTTATCATTTTATTTGTTAAAAGTTCAATTGAATTTGCTCATGTAACTTTCTGTGCTACACAAGCAGCATCATTACTGCTAAACTCGGTCAGTTGCAAGATGCACAGTTGCTATAGGACAGGTGTCCAAACTGAAAGCAAACACAATTAACAATTCACAGGAATTCACTTTATGTTATAGAGCCTAAAATGTTGGGACGATAATGAGGTTCAGACCGACAATGAGCTCTGGAAAAGTTAAACAACGTGAACTTTTCATATTGATAAACAGTCCTGGAGTGTGCCTCTGTGTTGTCTGAAAGATCTGCTTTTCTTCTTGGTCAATATCTCGACCTTACAAGTGCACACAAAGCTGATTGCATGCCACTTGGAGCGTAACAACAGTCTCCAATTTTTGCTCCGAAAAATTACAGCAATAAGGGTAAAATATTGATTTGAGAACAACTGCAGACATTGGTTATCTGAGGTCATTACAGCAGAAAGAGGAGACGTATTCCTAAACTCTCTGATCCAGTCCATCACTTTTAGGTAGAAAGATGAAGGGAAGCCCATCTGACACTATGCAAAACTAAACCAGATATTAAATAACCCGGTTTCTAAACGTGCTATTTCAGTATCTCAAATGAATGATGGCTTACCCGGTTTGTCCACATTCTTGGCTTCATCCTCCTTATCGGCTGGCTTCTCCTCCTATGAGATAAATCAACATTTTCCACATTGTCGGATGCTCGCCTTCATTAGTCAAACCACGGTCATTAGAGAGACGTTTTAATTAAGAAAGCCTTTTTTGAAGAAAAGTGAATTTAGCATTTGACAAATTACTCCCATGTCCGATCGACTCTCTTAAAAACAAGATGCGTTTGAGATGAAATCAATTTAAAAATGCCTGTTGGCTGGTGAGCGATTTCAATGGTGTCCGTGTAATGAAACAATTTTATTAGATTCCTTGTTGGCTCGAGCATCGGGCAATTGAATGGATGTTGGAGCAGATTAGAAGCCACAGCTGTGATCTTAGTGGAAACAAATCACAAACCCCAAATTCAAATGGCTGCATTTACAGGCAACGCTCGATTTCAGCCCATGGCGTCTACTGCCGTCACTGATTCCTACTGGACAGTATGAAGCTTTTGCACACGAGTCGGGGCATCAAACAACAGCCGATTGCGCTTTTAGAAACTAGACATGAATCAAAATGCGTCACAGTTCATGAAGATCATTTGTACACACCGAATGTACAGAACGCGATGTTCTACCACCAGACAAGTCTTACCTTGGCCGGAGCTGGAGATGGAGCCGCAGCCGGGTCAGGGGTCCCCGAAGCCTCTGGCACCTGCGGGCCATTGAGGAGGCCCTTCAACCAGCCAAACATGTCTAGGATCCTAAAGGTGCATCTGCTTTGCCGTCTGCGAGTGACTATGAAGGGTGCTGATTCCTCAGGAGCTGAAGATCCCCCTCCTCTGATGGTATTACTGCTTTTAGCAGCACTAATACTCTCGCGCAGAGAATAGCCCCCACCATCAGCAGCGACATCTCATATAAGATCCCAAGAGGCTTACAGGTGACCACTAAAGCAGGGCTTAACAGCATACACTGAACGCATGTGTGTGGAGAGCATGTACCGCTGCACTTATTGTACGTGAAATGCTGCCGCTCGTGTCATGAGCTGCTTTTCAACACACGACTTGGAGAACGTGCACCGCAGCCCATTCTGTGATCTAGCTTACTATCAGCTCGAATATAGGCACAAAGAAATCTATCCAAGACACGTGTCAGACGCTACTGTCAAGGTTATCCCTTAGGGAGATAATGTGGTGTATCTTTTCATTTCTGGAGGAAAGCTGGAGATCAAAGCCTCACTGGTTCAATTGTGAAGGAATTGAATTATATCACTGAGGACACGGCCAATACATATGTCTACAAATGATTTGTGTGTGTGTGTGTGTGTCGAGAGCATCGTACAGGCAGTGAAGGGATAGTTTGGATGTGTTAGAAAATTCAGTTTTGTGAAAAGGTACCCTGAGTAGTTTTTTTCAAATAATAGGGTAGGGTTAGGGGGGTATTTTGAAGCTTTGCATTGTTTTCATCCACGTCAGCAAGCAGTCCTCTTCTTTCCTGCCTTTTTCTAGCACTGCAAACCTTTGGTAAATTGAATAGAGATCCTCCAAAACTCTCCTGCAGCTATATCACATGGAACCGAATGGGTTGTGCCACCTGTTTTCTTGTGCGCTTACATATTTGTCCTTGGGCACATGCTGAAAGCAGCACTAGTGACACGCCAAATGAAGACCCACTTATATAAAAAAAAAACTGCTCTCTCAAAACCTGAGATGTTTAGCTGTATGTGTTGTCTTTGTAGCAGTGTACCAGGACACGTCATCACTCTGCAACTGCACAGTCTAACAGTGATTCATAGTATATAGACTCCACACCACGTTCCATTAAGCTGGTTTCATAATCAGCGTGATGCATGGAGGGCCATTTCCGCCCATAAATCTCTCCCCATTGTCACTTTCATTATCTTTGCATATTTTCTTGCTTTCATTTAGCCCCGTATCGCAGGACGACACTCATGCGCTCGCTCGGCATTACTGATGAAATTACACCACTATCGTCCACCCACTCAGGCCCGTACTCTGCTGTTCCATTCCTCTTGTCAAGCGGGGGGGGGGACAACCAACGAAATGCCACGGTGATGCAGACGGGGCTTGACTCGGCCGTGTAATGCATCTCCGAGCCTTCTCAAGGACCATTGACTTGTCTGGTGCAGAGAAGAGAGAGAAAGAGAGAGAGAGAGAGGGGGGATGAGTGGAAGAGGAAGCGGTGAGTGGAGATGCCTCTCCATCTCTCCTCTGTCCAGTGATGCAGGGAGATAGGTCATTAGATCCTCTCCATCTCTTCCATCAATCTAATTAAGCCTTGCTGTGTAAGAGCTCAGTGCATATTAAAAAGAGCAAATCATTTGTTGGGTTTGTTGTTTTTCTCACTGTGCACTCGGGGGGGGGGAAGGTGCAGAAAACCCTTCAATGCCCTTGTTTTTCGTGCTGGAGTTTTCAGTACATGACTCATGCAAAAATAGAAAGTGATTAAAGGAGATGAACGACTGCAACTGCAATATAATATCGGATTAAACCTCGACCTTTTACCTTCTCTCACACACACACACTCACTCCAGCACATCGCCTTGACAGCCGCATGAAGGCAATATATCAGTTCCCCCTGTCAGTCAGCAGCAGAATGACAATAGACCTTGACAGTGCAACAGCTAGAGGTAAATTTATAGCACAAAGTGGAGCAGGCTGAATTCTCCGGTGGCCAGTGACATATGACTCACCGCTCTAATTGGCATAATACAGAGCTGCTCTCAACCAGGGGTCTGGGGATTATAGGAAGGTCTAACCAAGGGAGGCCAATTCATAGAGTAATCATTGAGGAAAAAGCCAGAATGATTACTCCTTTAACAATGCCACGACAATCAAGCGCCGTTCAGTGACCATGTGAGGGCTCTCTTTCAGTCAAGAGACAGAAGTGGAAAAGTGATTTGTTTAGTAGAAAAACGACGGCTATTTGAAAGACCTTTTTTTTTTTTTTGCTTTACTGAAAGAGAACATTTATCCCGGTGCTTTGTGTTTGAATTATTCAAGTTTATTTTTCGGTCTGAAGTCAACGGGTCTGAAGCACTTCATCATGAAAAGCCTGTGTGAGTATATTTAATTTGACTGTGGCTGACAGTAACATTTAGCTTTGTATTGTCAGAAGGGCTAAATGTGCCGTGCAACGTCACACAATGTTGGTTATAAAGTTTATTTCAGGTACTTTACGACAACCGCTTGTCTAGATTCAGCTCTAAGTGTCGTTGGATGGGTGCAACATTAGAGACCCACGGATGCCCCTCAGGAGCTGATGCTTTTGTGTTATAAACAGCTACCTGCAGCTGGAAAAGCTGATGGGAGCAGAGAGAGTGAAAAACACACAAAGCAAAACCACAACGATGACCTGAGAGACACTGAAACGCTTTGGGGAAATGGAGAGTCGGGTGACATTTCTTTGCGGTTTGTCGCTATGAGTGACCTCTTTTATAATATACACAATGTTTTTTGCAACGCATTCTGTATTTTGTGGTATTTTGTGGTTTTCTGCTGAGCCACGCTGGCCCTCACTGCTTATGCTAAACATAAAGTTCTTACATCATATCTTCCTATTCACAGTCAGGAAATGGACTTCAAATCAAATCCGGTGAAATATTGTGCCGTCTTTATACTCTTACATGTAAGTTGGATCTGGGCGATCAAACACTTGGAGCATGGGCAGTGTTTAGTGTAGCTTGGGATTGATACTCAATTCATCTTCAAAGGGAATATCTGAAAAGGCCCGAGTGCCGGCGCTCGGTGATGTGAGGTCTGTGTCCCGAATGCGGAGCGCTGCACTGCTGTCTGCTGCCAGACGGGGGCAGAGTCTCCCTGCACAACTCTCCTCCCCTGCAGATGATGAAACTATGTTCATTATAATTGGCCAGATGCTGTTGAGAATCACTCGGAGCTCGGAGAAAGCAAACAAGAGTAGACACCATGTGTGACTTATGAGCATTTCTAAAAACAGCAACATCTGGTGGCGCTAAAGAACTTGTGCCAAGAAAAGAAAAAGAGCCACTAATTCATCGTCAAACCGAAAAATTAATACTTAACATCTGATTCTTTTGGATGAGGCATTTAATTGGGCGATGGCCGTGACTGTTATGACCCTCCAACAGTCACGGCTCCAACGGCTCGGCTTTGAAAAGGGACTTTCTGAGTGAATGACGATGTGTTTCGTCGAGGTGAAAGCGAGGTGACAGTTGTCCCTAAAACCCCCCTGAATGCTTCCTTAGTAGTTGTTAAACAAGTTTTAATGTTAGGTTTACCTTATAACTTTGTTTTCCATGTCAGATGCCGTGTGGATCCATGGTGTATGTATCCCAGTGAATGCTCTTTCCTATTCTTTTTATTCTTGGGCAGATCATTTTGTAATCCTTCACCAAAGTTTATACAAACACACCTGATTCACATCAGATTTTTGTTAAAGATATTATTCAAATTTCCTGGACACCAATTAATAATATCAATCACAAATTGATACCTTGGAGTGTGTGTCAGCCGCTGACTAAGGAGGGCGATATGAGGTGAGGGAGGGGAGCTGTGTTTTCATTGGAGAACTCCAAAGACATGTGATTCCCTGACATTCCCATTGTTTCACTCTTTCCACCTCATCTCTCTTCCCGAGCTTTCAGAGTCTTGGTTTAGTGGCTTCTTCGTGGTGAAGACGTGTGTGTGTGTGTGTGTGTGTGTGTGTGTGTGTGTGTGTGTTTATTGAGTGAATGTGCTTAGTAGGGAGAGCATGACGAGCCTCGTGTGGGTTTTCCGTGTGTATTTCTGTGCTGCAGGTGCGCAGCAAAGAGCCACAGAGCGCTGAGGTGTGTCATTGAGAGGCCTGTGGGGCTTAATGCCTGGCCGGTCGGCGTGCACATTAATCTGAATGAAGGCACAAAGTGACAGGCCTGTGATTTAGACCCATTAAGGCTCACAGTCACGTGTTTCTCGCTGTCACAACAGCGGGGCTTCGGGCTGGGAGCAATCGGCCAGCACATCAGGTGCTTTGGGCCGCCCGCTGAGCAGAAGGTTCTGGATGGACGGGTAGCTGATAAGTGGGGACACGCTAACACTTAACATTTAACATCCGGCCTCGGGATCTGCGTTGTGACGCTAAATGGGTCTTGTGGATGTAGTTATTCATATCTACAGGAGGTCATCTTTTCTCACCGACTGAGAAAAGATGACAAAAGAGAGAGGAGGATGCTTGGATTGATCTTGGATTGGGCATTCAATATGGAGGAAAGGGAAGGAAGGGGAAGGGGTGAGAAGAAAGGAATAGGGAGTGAGCAAGTGAAAAAAGGAAGGGGTGTGAAGTGAGGGAGGGAGGGAAGGAAAGAAGGAAGAAAGGGAATGGGGAGGGGTGGGAGGAAAAGAAAAAGGAGTGAGCAAGTGAAAAAAGGAAGACAGGAAGGGTGTTAGGGTGGAAAGCGAGGGAAGGAAAGAAGGAAGAGATGAAAATTCATTGGAGGGGAAAGATCGGAAAAGAGGAAGATGTGAGTGAAAAAACATAAGGAGGGAGGGAAGAGGGGGCAATTCACTGGAAGGGAAGAAAGGAAAGGCAAGTTAAAGAAGGGATGGAGGGTGGGAAAAGGGGGGAGAAATGGAGAGAGGGAGTAAAGGAAGTAAGGAAAAGATAAAAAAAAAAAAAAAAAGAAAAAGGAGGGGAATGGAATGATGGGATGGAGGGTGTAAAGAAAGATAGATCTACACATCACAGGGCTGGATAGCACAGAGACGAGCAGTCAAATGGATCAGTGCTGTCTGGAGAGATGACAAGTTGATGAACTCCCTTTGACATCCTGATCATTTCTCATAAATGTTAACAACCCAATTTATTTTTTTCTCTTTTCCACGTCAGTGTCGGACACGCCCCCCCCTGGGACCAACCAAATCCTACACAACACGGCTGTCAGCCAGCGTTAAGCTCCAGGTCTGCTCGTCACAACACTTGCAGCCAGACAAAGGTCAACTGTTGCTGAAAACGATCACTGCATTACTGCCTGCGTCAACGCTTTCTGAATTAGTTTCATTGACTAAACCAGATATGATGGAGCAAAACGCTACTGATCCGTGTGGGGAAGCGGACGCTGCAGCAGACAACGACTGCGGGGTCCAAATGTTGTGTCTGCTTTTTAACTAAAGGTAACGTTGTACCAGAAACATACTGAACGTAGGACTTGATTGATCGATTTTGCGATGAACAAAAACCAGACTGAACTAAACTGAGCTCAGCCAAATCTCGTTTCCACACATACACGGAGAGCAAAGCAGGAAGTGGACCAGCTCAGAGAGGCTGCAATGCTCGATAGGCTCACGCTCTGTGAGCCGCTTCCACTGGCATGAATGAGACGGCATCTTACTCACAGTATCACCTCTCTTCTCTTCTCTCTGGACGTAGTCAATGTGAGGTCACCCATTGGTTGGTGGACCGCCATTTTGAAGCCTCAAGGATGCGTTTTGGCCATCACCACATTGTTTTTGTCTGTCTCCATGTCGGCTTTTTCCAACCATGAGTGACGCGACAGGGAGGAGCGAAGAGACAAGTGATTTAATTAGTTTTCTTGTTGTCTGTTTTGATTATGACTCACTAAAGACTGAACATATGTTGTGCTTGAAAATACAAATAAAATCAATGAACAGGACCCATTTGATGTAAATACTAATGTTAAACATCTGTATTGCTAACAGCAGGGTGTACACTCTCTCTCACGCTCAGTAGCTTTCCGCACACTGCTCAGCCCACGTATTTATCTGCCATCTAACCGCATAAGCACAAACACGTGCGCATGCGAGAACAAGAGGAGGAAGGTGAAGGTTAATGAAAGGTGCGTCTCTCATCTTGTCTTGTGCCACCCTCCACAGATGGAGACGGTGATAACATCCTCCCTTCCCCTCTCCTCTCGGAGCCCCGGCTACGTTCTGGCCCGCGGCTGAGCTCCACTTCCTCTGGATAAGAGCCGTAGCGCAAGCTATCTTCATATCTGGGCTACGGATGCCAACTGTAATCCGTCAGGGTGTGTGTGTGTTTTATACATGAGGAATGTAGGACAGCGATTCATTGTTGAGACGGTATGCGCATGAAATACAATCACAAGTAGTGCTGTTTTTTATTTTATGTAAAAATAATCTCCTCAAGATAAAGCAGCCGTGTAAGGGGAGTTGACCTCAGCTTAAGGATACATATTGTGCCTCCAATTGGTGTTTTTAAAGTGATAAAACGCTGCTTTGCTTTTGATAGCGTTATCATGGTGCCTCTGAGGCCTGTGCACAGCAGGTGGACGTGCACGTGAACAAACACCACAGTAGCACTGTTATTTTCTCTCCTCTGACTGTTGTTGCAGTTCTTTTTATACCATTGTACAACCGGCGAACCGAGAAAGAGTTTATTTCATGCTATCCCGCTGTAGACAACATGCAGTGGGTTTCTCCTGCTTCCTGGACTGCGTGCTGACAGCAGCAGAGACAGAGGCCCAACACACTGGCATGACCCTTCAGAAGTCTGGGAGATCCCTTTCTCATCGTGACGTCCTCATTGTTAGCGATTTCTAATCAGTGTCTCTGCTGGGCAGCTTCTAAAGATGGAGTCTCTGTAGTTTGTGGTCGTCTGTTGGCTGTTTAGTGAGAACTTTTAATCTTATGGCGAACACTGACTGTCGTTCTGTTTTCTTTAATGCTGATTTCGAATCAAACAAAAGTCATGAACACACCCCAGCCTGTGAATTAAAGGCCCTTTGTTTTGGAAGACATTCAATGCTACGAGTGACAAATGCAAACGTTTTTTCGGCGGTTAAATCCCCGTCACAGTGTGCTGCACAGTGATGGAAGCAGAGGCATTAACATGTATTAATGTAAAATAAGTCAAACACGCAATTTAAGAAATGTAACTAAATGCATCTGACTATCATTTTTAGACCTGTGAGCTGGCAGTTGTACTGTACCAAACATGCAAATAAATACAACACATTTCCATATGAGGAAATTATGATGACTGTAACTTGTACAAAAAATGTAATTGAGTGTATTGTTGGAATAATGAAGCGCCTGCTTTAACTAGCAAAGCTACAATTCAGCAAACGGTGCATGAGTTTTAAATCCTTTGAGATAAAGTCGATCTTCCAGAGTTGTGATTAAATCAGGCCCATCAACCTCCAGGAGCCTTCACCGAGCCGCCTCCTGCTCTCACACTTAGTAACGATTGCATCCACTTTCTCTCAGTGCTGTACACTTCCTTCCTTGATCAAACCGAAAGTTTGATCTGTGCACCCGCAGGCCTGAGAAGCAGGGAAATATTAGATTGCATACCACATTCGTCAAGCCACTCGTTCTCTCTGGTGCGTGGACATCCTTGAGCTGGCGTCCATCCCAGCACACAGGGAACAACCTGGACAGGCCTCCACACTGTCACAGGACTAAAACCAGGAAGAATCAGGACTAATATACTACCATACAAATACGCACACATTACAACACAAGTGTGAAGCAATAATCCTGATGTTAGGGAAAAATAAGCTTTCACTTAGTGGAAATTTGTCCATTTAAAAAAAAAAAAAAAGGTAATGCAGAAAAAGTCACACACCCCAGTGCAAGTGAAAAGACGGTTTGTAGTACATGAGCGTACCGCTTCTACACTAATGTGTACACATTATTTGTGCCAAATGATTCGAGTCCCTGGATGACGGCCACACATTCACAGCTGGAGAACGAGCACTCTGTTGTGATGTCGTTCCTCTTTTCGGCTTCACATTTAAAATAATGGCAACATGTCAGCCTTTTCTCGTCTTTATTCTCATATTTGGTATCCAGATAATCCAAAAGTCACGGAAAGTAATCAAGTTAAGTTATTATAATAGTGTGACACTTGGATAGCTGATTTACCTCCCTCCTCCAACCCTGACTAAAACACATATAGACATCCACATTCACACTTACAATTAGGGCAATTTACACTCCAATTCACCTGACCTGCATATCTCTGGACTATGGGAGGAGACCACAGAAGAAACCCACAGATATGGGAAAATATTCTTAGTCTACACAGAATCGCTCCAGCCAGCTGTTGTATTTTAACTCAGGAACAGTGCATAGTGCACATGCTATAAAGCTAAGAATCCACTGGACTCATCCAGAAGAAGAAGAAGTAGAAGAAGAAAACAACGACTTACACTGACTTACAGTATTACTGTACAGTGAAACCCTTTGAAATAGTTCAATTTGAAACCACAGACTGTGCATGTGATGGATGGCATGACAGCAAGCGAAAGTGAAGCCAAAACATCTCGATTGACCGCTCGGCAGCAGTGTAGGTCATAAAGCTGTGTTTGTTCATATGCACACGTAGAACTTTTCCAAACAATACTGTGGTGCTAACGTAGCGGCTCTGGGCTCACGCTGTAGCGTTGCTCCCTGATTGACCCGTGATTGGCTCGGCCAGCTGTGTGGGCGGGACCTCGAGGCCCCGAATCCAACAACCCCCCCATCACTGTTGCGCAGACTCCAAATTATCAGCCCAGTCCTTTTACAGTCTACACTTCAGGATCTCATGTCATATATATATATATATATATATATATATATATATATATATATATATATATATATATATATATATATATATATATATATAGTATGTTTTTGGTTGAATGTTTTTCGTCGCAGGTGTTGCTCGCCTCACATATAATGCGCCTCAAACGGATCGCTTGACTTTTACAACAGACCTGCTGAAAGGCATTTATGGTGTGTTTGTGTGTGTAAGTGTGTGTGTGTGTGTGCACAAATACAGTGCTGCTGACCTTATGTCATGTCCAAGTGCATTGCAGTTTTTTACACCTATGCCTGCTGCCTCACCAGATTTTCACTTTCAGCGCGGCGGGGAGTACATTCCCATAGCACACACACACACACACACACACACACACACACACACACACACACACACACACACACACACACACACACACTTCCTGTGCCTTGTTCCCGTGAGAGCCTGACTGTTTGCCAGAAAGGAATTGCATACATTGTCCCGCCCCCTGTCATCCTGCTGGGACGCAGCACCTGCCCTTCCACCCCTGCCGTGTCAGACGATGCGTCTCTCTGGGACAGGATGGGATGGGTGTCCAGTCCTGGTGCTCATGGGCACCGGCCAGAGGAACCGGACCCTTTGATGCGTGAGGTCAGCGGAACTCATGGCCTGCTTTTCTGAAGGAAGATGGGACTTGCTTTGTCTTTGTTTTCACAATGTTTTTCTTTCTGATTTCATCTATTTATGTTCCTTATTTCTTGTCTCCTTTTCCACTTCCTCTTTCCAACTTTTCCAGCATTGTTCCTGAAGGTGGATACTGAAGAAAAAAAAATATATCTGTTTCCTTTTCCTTTTTCCTAATCCAGTCACTGCCCTGTCTATGCTTATCTCATGGTTTCCACAATGAAATACCCCGATCTATTTGATTAAGTACGCAAGAGGACACCGATCACTGTTGTTTACAATAAGCAAGTTTTTTTTTCATCCAAAAAAGCTCAGTAAATACGGAACAAAATTATCTCAAAATCACAGGTGAGCTCTCCTGTGTAGACTGTGAGATGCGATTAAAAACTCCTTGAGCTGAGATTATTGTGTTACACATTTCAAGGGTCTTCCAGCTCTGCTGAGAAATAGTGAAAGTAAAAAGAAAAGAAAGAAAAGAAAAGACAGAAACACACCCAAAAAACTGCTGATACACCAGAGTCCGTCAAATTAAGAAATGGAAATGCCAATATGATGACCCGGTGCTGCTCTACTTTCTACTATTTCTAGGACATAGCTGTATACATGCCAGAGTCAGATCCATACATTATACTGACATTATCACCAGATGTCAACTTGCTCTTGTTTAACCGGTCCAGTAAATGAACAAAGCAGTGCCGTGACCATTACGACCGAGGTCAGCAGCCGAATCAACACCGCCGCCTCGCAAAAGGAACTTGCACACGGGCTGGAGGAGAGGACAGAGAGGTGAGCGGCTCACTGTGATGTCAGTCACACGGCCGTCTGGAAGCTGCTGCTACAAAATGTCACAACACTCTGAATGAGTGAGGACCTGTCAGGTGGGTCAAGAAAGAATAAAAATGATTCCCCAAATGGAAGCCTGCCAGCCTGCTGTCTCCGTGTTGTACACTGCATACACTTCCATGAGAGCCTCCTGCACACACACACACATACACACACACACACACACACACACACACACACACACACACACACACACACACAAACACACGCGCACACACACAGCAGCTATCCATTTCTCGACTTTCTCCCTGGCCTGGCTCATGGCTCTGCTCTTCTTAATAGCATCTGTTATCATTACCCACCATTTGCATCGACACCTTTATCTAAGAGCCTATATGTTATATATTTAATCTTTATTATAAAGTAATGGCAGGTGGTCCCACTTTGAGCAAATGGGGGATTCAAGCGGCAACGGCAGATCCATATTTCAGAGATGCAAGCTCATGGAAAAACTGCAGCAGCCGCAGCAAACGAAGCAACAAGGTATTTATTAGCAGCCATTGGGATGCGCACAATCAATAAGCACCATCATGTTAGAGTGGATATGGAAATGTGATAGCCTGCGCTGGCTTTGTGTCTTTGTTTGTTCGCTGCACTAGAGGCTGTGATCAATATGCGGCAAGTCCTGAGGCATCAGACATCGTGACTCACGGTCTAAAAGCTAAGCTCTTTGATGTGCCTGTGCAACCGGGTTGCTTCACGGTAAAAAAAACAAAAAACTATATGTCCGTCGTTAATTAAAAGAACAATACAACTTTGCTTTCCAGCAGATTATAATGATGTACGTGTCATGGGCCATCGCAGCAGAGCAGACACTGATAATGGTCTAAAGTCGTAAAGTCAATGTAAGTATAAAAAAATAACAACTTTCGTCGGTATGTAAGCGAGAATACACACATGCACAAACAATGTTGCATGGATTCAGAGCAGGACTTCCCCTTCTGAAATTGGTCCTTCATGCATTGCTAGTTGTCAGCATGAAACTTGATGAGTATGTTGTAGTATTATGAAAAATAAGACCCAGGTCTAGATGAAATTATCCTTTCATTGCAATCCTTATTCGAAGCATGCATCGTTCCAGCTTCTCTGCTTTGCCTCCAGACTCTGCTCTTCCCTGGGTTTTCCCAGAAACCAGAGACCTACAGGACTCGGGGTATGTTAAAGTATTTTATGGAGACTGTAAACATCCAAAGAAGTGCTGCCAGAACTCTGCTCGAGACCGATGTCTTGTCTCCTGAGCAAATGCTTTAACCAGCCCTCTCTCCCTCTCTCTCTCTGCTCGACCTCAGCTCTGTTAATGTGGGCTGTGTGCTCAATGACTCGAACCAAGGGGATGTTTTCATAGCGTGATATACATCTCGCCTGATAAGTAGATTATGCTTTTTCACACAGCAAAGCTGTCTTTGCTGGACTTATGTGCAGTAGAAAAAAATGTTTTTAATGCAGTGGAGTATGCGCGAGTGAAGATGTGCGTCCGTGGAGTGCCCACGGAGATGGAGCCGATTGCTGAGGAGTCTCTGCCAGCACATTGCCTGCCACAGCAATGATGGAGTGAACAACACTGAGAGGCAGAGCGTCACTCTCCAATATGAGACAGGTGCTTGGAAGCAGCTTTGTAGTGCCCAGGCCCATCCAGCAATAAAACACGTCCTGCAGCCATACAGTACTGGAAACACAATATCCCCCCCAGATTACTTCCACCCCTATCATTTTCACCCTCTGGCTCTTTCCTCGTTTTAGGCCCATCTCTCTTTTTTTATTTTTTTTATTTTAATGTGTCTGACGCTGTGCCGGTAGGGGAAAAAGAACCGGGACATAAATATCATCCGGGCGCTCATAATGCTGTGGAAACGTCGACACTGAGAAATGAGCGGAGAGACAGGAGTTGCTGAAGGAAGAAAGGAGGGAAGTTCCCCTCTCATCTGGCTCTGGCAGATGAGTCATCCTGTGGAGCGCCACAATGCTAAACGACTTTTCCTTCCCATCCCGCTCTGAGGGTCAACCGAGGTAGAGTGTCTTTCAGGGCTAGTCAGGTGCACGGAAATCCTACTCGGCTTACTGTCAGGCAAGAAACACTGTTTTATTTCACTTTTACAGGCGAGACAGTCATTTCAGGGCTGAGGAGAAGGCCAAAGGACGTAGCGGCGTCATTCATTACGAGTTGCATGAACTCCTCACTCTGCAATTGCCTATGGAGTGCCTCCAGTCTGGTGGTGAAGCCTGAGAGACTGAAAGTTCCCGGGAGCATCGAAAATAACAGAGTACAGCTCAGTACAGTCACCTTACAACCCAGAGAAATAGAACGTTTCAGGATGAGTGAAAGTTGGTGAAACCTGTATGTAAATGTGACAACGTGACAACGTGGATCTACAGCATGATGCCAACTCTGCATTGCACGGCTATCATTAAGTATCAAGCACATGATAGGCAATCTCTTAAAACCAGCTGAGAACGGTGGGATTGCTGGTGATCTCCGCCGACACGTCTTCCAGAGGCTGTCGCTGCCTCAGTTTTGAAGCTACAGTGAAGGTAAAATATGAAACTCGATGACCCGATTGGTCTCGCTAGCTTGTCAGCAAGGGGACTGAATAACGCTCCGAACCTAAAGGCTACATTTTGGCAAGGGAATTGTTAGAGCGCCATGACCTTTCACCTCAAGATATGTGAATGAAAAAGGGTTCTTTGGGTACCCACAAGTCTCCCCTTTAAAGACATGACAACTTCTTAACTAATCCCAAGCAGTTTTGTGCCAATACCAGTTGTTTGCATGCAGGATGAACATGTAATTCTACATGACTTTAGCGGATCCAATGAGCCCCATTGTATTCCTGGGTGATGATGTTACTACTCATCGTAGCCATTTCACAGTTCATCCTGTGGTTTGTAGGAGTATGTCTTTCCTCGGTTTATTGATTGAAGGAGGTTTATGAGCGAAAAGGAAATTCTTCCACAATTTTCCAAATGTTACAGTTTCTGCTAACAAATCACAGCGCGGGGATTTTCCATGGTGCTCCTCTGGGTCTTGGTGTCTTAATGTGCTATTTTTGAGGGAGCGTTGATCATTATGATCAGTTGTCGAGTGGTAATAAATGACATCAACAAAAACTGCGGCGACAACATATGACACATAATCGAGCATGGGGATAAGCATCATGTACTTCCATCATGATGTTCCAAAGCTTTTTACACTTTCATTACTATTCTAGTACATTCGTTCATGCGTCATTTCATTCATCTCTGATATATGACTAAAACAACTTGACACACACTGCCGAGCTGCATCTCAAATGAATGTGGAGGTTCCAGCCTTAAAAGGATGTATTCCACTCACATGTGGCGACGCTCTCTCCAAAGATCCCCATATCTGTTCTGCGTGGGTCTCCTTGAGTTGAGAGAGACATCTTTGCCCGATGAGAAGCATTAACTGTTCAAGCGCATCGATCCCGAGTTGTGTTACAAAGCTTCATCAATATAGACGATGAGTTTTAAACTCAAAGACAGACACACAAGCCAGCAATGGAAATGAACTCTGGGACTATTTCTACCGTCAACATATGTCTGACTATAAAGACACAAAGTCAAACACGTGTAGTCATGGTGGTTGACTATGGAATACCTCTTAAATTAATATTTAGTTTCCTACACTGTCGGTAGGAAACTAAAAACATACAGCTGCATTTCATTTCTAAACAGGCAACATGATATCAGCTTTCATACTTCCTGCCGCTCTATCAGCAGAGGAGCTTCAAGATGAAACGACCAGAGAGGAAACCATTACATCAGAGAGGAATGGCTCCACCAGCACTCCTTACATACAGCCTACACCTTAGCTGAAGAAATGGCGTCTTTTGGGCTCTGTGGTCTGTAGCGTGGCAAAATGAAACGCTGCTTTCATTTTTATGATATTCATAAAACAGGCACAGCACCACCAAGGTATTGTGCATCTGGTACTTCTTTGCGGAAACATGTTGCCATCACATTTTCATTATTTGATCCAAATCCGTCACAGAAACAGTCCGAACACAAACTAATATCAAGGTTGATTTATCACTGTGTGATATATTCGAGGGTGGGCCGAGGCAACATCCAACTTTCAAAGTCCAAGTTGGACACGGACGCCTACAGCCGGCCAACGCGTACAGATTTCGCCAAATGAGAAATGAGAAAACTAAGGCTTATAACACCAGGAGTATCATTTTATCCATCTGCGATCTGAAAATGAATGTGATATGCCAAACTAACAATAGCAGCAAGCAGTGTGTGTGTGTGTGTGTTGTGTGCCGTAAGATAAGAGCTCCTCTACTGTCATATTCTGATATTCAGAAGCGGTTTAGCGATGCGTCTTCAACCCTTAAATGTAATGCTCGGTTAAAAGTATTAATACTAATGCACCGATCTGTTGCATCACTTAGATTACTGAAGGTTACCTCCCAGTCTGCGCTGTCAGAGGACCTGATGCTGAAGATTAATCTCTGTGGCGTCTTTGGGAACTCAAAAGAGAGAACAGCTATCTGATTGACACTTTTAATAAAGGGGGCTTATTTTTCTTTATCTTTCATCGTACTGTATGGGGCAGACGTTATTGCCAATAATAAAGAAAAATATATACACTCTGTCGGTTAGGCAATATAAAAGACCGGATCTATCTCATATTAGATTATCTCTCACTGGCACGCAGATTGGCCGCTGCAGAGCCTCATTTCAGTTGAAATATTATCACTGTAATCTCTGTGTTGGATTTGTTTTCGTCGAGTCTCAATTCCTTCTGGCAGAGGTGGGACATAAGCTCACGTCCCACAGCCAGGTCGCTCTTCCAGCTCAGAGACAGCTGACGCTTTCTGCTGCTGTTGCCGGGGGGGAAAGCTCGTGAGAAAAGAGTTCTTCTAAACACCTATTCGCTGCTCATTTATCTCCTCTCCGTTCGGCTTGTTCTCATCCTCTGGCTCTCCATTTCTCTCACTTGTTAACAGTTTGAGGACTGAGGGCATTAATCAAACGCAGTGTTCCAGTGGCTGAGTGTTGGGATTTGCTCCAGACTGGGCAATGGCGGTGGACATTGAGCCCTCTGGCTCTCATTGCTCGGGCCTTGCCGGTGCTGCTGGCGTTTGGCAAAGGCTTCTAGAAAAACATGGCTGTTAGAGTGTGGGAAGATTTAGAAGTTTTTGGGGTAACTTTCACTTTGTTTCTGTCTTTGCTGCACAGTACAAGTCACGCCTAAAGTCAAAGACTCCATCAGACTGAAAAAGACGGGTCAATAGAGGACCTTGTCCTCTTGAGACACCCCCTCCTCCCACCCCCCTTCGCCCCTCACAATGCATTATCTGGTGACATAGGCGTCCCAGGCCCTGCTCTCTGTGCTGTGATGGATGGTCCTCGGCGCTCCACAGTGGCCACAGTGATTGGCTAGTGCTGATAAAGCTCTAAGTGGCTTTAGTGGGAATCTCATTGCCCCACAATCCCCAAAAGACATGACTTGGCTACAGCTTCCTCTGCAATCCCCTGCTGCTGCTGAAATTGAAACTGAACCAGCCTGCCCATTTCCTCAGGACGGACCTTTGACTCTCTCAAGCTCCTTCTGAAGAAAATTACAGCAAAGGCAAGAGAAAGATGTGAGTGAAAAAAAACAAAAACACACAGAAAAGGACAGTTGAGGCCATCACAGAGGTAATCAAAGTCTCCAGACCCCACTGATCAAGCCGGCAGAGGCCTTCCCCTGCTGTTATCGCAGAAGGAAAGTGGCACTTTGACTTAGAATGAGCTTCATCACCTTTCTCCTTTCAACCCTTATCCCACCTCAACCACTGTCTAGTCAGTGGGGCTCTTTGCTCCTTAAGTAGGCTTAACTAGGGCTCTGTCTCCCGTCGGGTCACTAACAGCCGGCCTCTTTCTCATACCAATACCCTGAAAGCTGCACAGCGAGGTTCGGGCATTGGTGGACCTGAACTTAATCTGATCCGGCACCTCGACGCCCAAAGTGTTGACTGTTAAAGCCTTTGATGTGATGACGCTGGAGTAGCAGGATGTGTGGAGGTGGAATCAGCAGCCGTGTGATTATTAACGATGACAGATTGATGACGGAGGACCGTAATCTTTTCCAACAGTTAAAGGCCACCAACACGCTAAACTCCAGAGAGAGCCAGATTACGCTCTGTTATGAAGCGAGCTTTTGTATCCTGCTGATACGCGTTCCAACACTTCTGATCATTCTCATGAAAGCACATGTGGCCGTCTTTTGGCTGCTCTGCCAACGTTTATGACAACCAGGCAACAATTCAGAGCTTTCCTCGCATTTGCTTTTATGTTTTATTGGAAGGTTTCTAATCGGCTTTTGAGAGGATTTGATTTTTTTTTTCTTTTTGAAAGCCATACTGGTGTTATTAACTGTGCTTTAGGTCTTTTACCTCCGACTAAAGAGGTGCCAGTATACTCGTTTTACTATAGACTGTACTACTGGTGGTAACTACTGTATGCTGCCAACAACTGCTATTGACATAGTTCCTGTGGGTCAGCTTCTGCTCCGCTCGTGGACTGTATGAGTGTAGTAAAGCTGAGATGCGTGTGAAGGGGCGGACCGTGCTGGCAGCTCGTAAGAGCCCAATATTACATGTGCCAACAGTGCTGTGCTAACACTGTTACGTTCTGTAAACTTAAATTATCTTCACCACTTACTAGAAAATGTTATTATAGACTCTGAGACTCCATTATCAGTTTCAGTAGAGAAAGGTTTGCACACTGAAGCCATGATCAGATTATAAGACGGACACAGAACATGGTCGGCTGCAGACGTTGTCTTTGTTTTTCTTCACAAAACCTTGTCACGATATCTCCAATTCAATTCACTTTATTTTGTGTAGCCCAAAATGACAAATTACAAATTGGCCTCGGAGGGCTTTACAGTCTGTACACGTACGACATCTCTGTCCCAGGAACTCACACCGGATCAGGAAAAACTGCCCCGAAAAACAGAAGAAACCTTTTCACAGGAAAAAAAAAGGAAGAAACCGAATTTGGGAGAGCAACAGAGGAGGATCCCTCTCCCCGGATGGACAGATGTCATGTGACCAGAATAAACGACATCCAGAAGGAGAGAGAGAAGAGGAAAAGAAGAGCTCATCTTAGATGTCCCTCAGCAGTCTAAGCCTGTAGCACTTCATCTCTTTTCAGTCTTATAGAAGGGATCAATATTGTTGGGATTTGATCGAGTCGAGTACTCATTGATTTTGCTTAACGGTTCGGTTCCTTGTTGATACACTTATGGAAGAAGATAAGATTCAACACTTATTGTTTGTTTATAAATAGTATAAATAGTTTCATGTATTTTGTATTGAACAGTGAAGAATAAAATGTCCAAAATCCTCGGTCGTGGAGAAAGAAGTACCGGAATCAAAAAGTTATAATAAAAAAGATTTAATAAAAGAGATGATTAATTCGACAGATACAATACTTGATCAAGGCTCTTTAAATCTCGGCCGGAACCACAGGCTGCACGCAGTTAGCTGTCACCCCAACGGTCAACGAAGTAAAGAGGCCGAGAAAAAGCTCTGCGCCAGGTTTTAATACCGCTCATTCGCTTGGCTTATGGCCACCATTGGTTAGTTTCCATAATTTCACACCTAAGACTATTCCCTGTCTCACTGTTGGCTGACGCTGTCTCAGGGGCGGTTTCTTCAGCTGTCCTCAGCCGAGAGTCCTCTGCGCACCCTGACCAGCTCTTTAAAGCTACAGTAACACAATCCTAACGCATGCAGACTATTCAAAATCCATTCACTCATAAACATAACACAGTAATACAAAACATACATTGACCTTCTTATGCATACAGTTACATATTTTCCATAATAATATCCCTTATTGATTATCATAACCCTCTCTTGTATTTTTATATGCACATTAAACAATTCTTTATTATTATGTGTAAGTTCAATATTTACACCCCAGACTATTACAATTCTACAAAACCCAACAACAGCAATACAAAATACATGAAACAAATGAGAAATACATTAGTAGCTAAACAATTAGCTCAGTGATTAGCTTTCATTTATGAGAAGGTTCTTATTAGCCACCTCTGTGTGACATCGCTAACGTTACCAGCGGATAAGGATTGATGGCAATTTCTTTTGCAGATTTTTGTTGTGCTTGTCCCGCGAATCTTTTATAAATTGTCGCTATTACCTCCCTAACTTGAAAGGGTTTTATTGCATTTGTGACAAAAGCTATCAGCATCAACTTAACTAAAATGAAAACCACATTTTCCATCTTTTTATTCTCTCTGACAGGATGCGGGAGTCTCACGCAGTCTCGGCCTGAGTGTCACATTAACCAAACACAGAGAGAGGAGATTTGAGACGCTGCTATTTTCCACAGACATCTCACTCCGTAACTTCTAAAGCAGAACCGTTGTCGGTATTTCAGAACCGATTCCCGTTGAGAACACAGGTATTGGGCGCATCCCTGCTTGTAATGCTCTGAGATAGCCAGAGGTAGCCAGCAGTCTGGAGTCACCACCGCCTTGTAAACTACGTCCTAGTGTCGCTATTCACGTCTGTCATGACTCAAGACAGGCAATGCAACGATCATCTGAGTTACTTCTGACTGGAATCAAACTTTCTGTACATTATAGAACAACTTGAGTTTCAAACGGTGGATATTTTATCATCCAAAAACAAATAAATGACATCATGAATTCCTTGTGGCAGTGGCTGCAACTCATGTCTTATGCATCATTATGTCAATAATTGGAGCCCATCGTCTTTAGTGTTACAGTCTGCAGCTACTGTAGCGGTTAGTTTCAGTGTCTCTTGTTCAACCCCAAAAATGACTATAGCTTGGTAGACATATGAACGCCAGACAGAGAGATGAAAGAGGGAAAAGAAAGAAAGCTTGAGGGGGAGGATCCGCTGAAACAGAAAGAAGAAAAGTGCAAGATGAAGACAAATGACAAAATGGAAGTGGATGGACTGTCAGCATCCGTTGGTGCAGGAGTTTAGATCGTCCTCTCTTTTCGTGTCTCTGCCTCTCTGAGCGACAAACTCTCTGGAGTAGAGCATCAACAGAAGCTGTACAGCTTTGCACTCGGCGCCACACTGCTGACCCCCCTCTGGCATAGGACACTGTCAGGCTGTCTCTCTCTCACCCATACACCCCTGGCCATGCACACGCACACCATGCACCCCACAAATTAATCTGCCATTCTGCTTACAAAATTGTCGCTTTTCTGACTGCTCAGCTCCTTGCTGTGTGAGAGAGAGAGAGTGTGTGTGTGTGTGTGTGTGTGTGTGTGTGTGTGTGTGTGTGTGTGTGTGTGTGTGTGTGTGTTTGCATCAAGGAGCTACAAATCCTTGACACTGCAGAAAGTGTTTTTTCCCCCCAATAATAATTCAAGTCCTCGCTGTACTCTCGATGATAAATTTTTTCACCAGTTAATTATAAATGTATGGAAGGATTAGAAGGCGCAATTATTATTATCACTAGGAAATGTATGATTAGTGTCACCAAATGTCGTATGAAAATTGCAGTTGAAGCCTGAATCAATTAGAGATGTTTGTTTACTGTGAAAGCAGGATGAAGACCGAGCGCCCCTCTTGGCCTAACCTTGAGGTTTTAAGAAATGTAAAGCTTTGCTATTTATTCATTATTATTCCTTTGGATCCTCTGCGCTGAGGAGGATACTCACACTCAAATACTTCATAAAATAAATACAGGGCTAGAGAAGGTCACATTCTTTGCTTTGCGTTGGAAATTCCAAAATCACTACAAATATTGATGCTACTTTACTTACTACAACTAATATTCACTTAGGCACAGCGGTGCTCCGAGCTAAAGGCTAACATGCTCACAACTTGCTAACGTGTTGATGTTTAGCAGGGGTGCTGTTTAGTATATTAGATATTAGACATTGACATTTAAACTAACGGTGGCGCTAGATGCAAGACAAAGGAACATTTCAGCTATTTCAATGGATCCTGGGCGCCATCACCTAATGAAAATGTGTCAACACTTTGTTTTTTAACCGGATACCTTCGAAATAATCACTTGACTTTATGTTACTGCTAGTTACCAAATGTTAGTATGCTAAGATGACAAACATATCCTATCTCTTTATCACCATATTAGCTTTCTCATTGTGAGTGTGTCATCATGCTGATACTCACATCCAGCTCCCCGAGTACAATCTCACAGAGCTCCGGCTTCGCTGGAGACTCTTAGCAGGTTTTCAGGTCTAAAACTATGGGAGACACAATTTTCTAGCCCCCAAACTGGATCATGCTTGGATGTATGCGCCATAGGCTTTATATTATAAGCTGTATTGCTAACGTGTCATCTAAAAAGAGTATTTTATATATATATCAGCATTACCCCAGTGAGCGACTGAAAATCCACTCTTCCCTTTTTTTTTTTTACGAAGCCTCCTGCTGCTCGTCAGAAAAGACAGACCTTGTCTTTGGCACAACTATAAAAGCCCTGATGAGATTACAAGAACAAATGTGCGTGTTTGTGTGTAGGTGCATTATGTAATCATATCTTTCCGTTTCAGCTTTTCTTGAAGTCCCTTCACGTTCCAAGTGATGAGCACTTGGCGAGTGCTCGTCCAAATGAGCAAACTGGCTTCGTCAAGCTGAGCCACATAGGAGGATGTCGTTTTCTCACTCCCCTCCAGGGAGATATTTTGCAGACCTGCTTCAGCTGTGTCCGTTCTCGTCTCCACTTTCTCAAGCTGGGCATGATGGGAAGCCTGGGACCTTTCCAGTGTCTTCTCAGCCTCCTCCGCCTTGCTCAGAAGAATCTGCAGCTTCTGAGCTTGAACCCTCTTAAATGTAAGACAGCTCTCCAACGCCCTTGAGCAAGCCTTACACTCTGCTGGGTCCTCCAGCTGCACCCTCAGGTAATGAATGGTTAGTCTCCAGGTTGTATGTGAGCACTACACCAGCGTCCTTTTCAGCGCGGTGCTCTGGATTGATTGCCTCCACTTCATTTTGAGGGGCCGATTTTTCTCTCCCATCATCTTCTCCAATTTCATTTGCAGGTCCTCGGTGTTAGAGGTTTGTTGCTCGAGATCTTTATGAACTTTCCGCACCATCGGTTGCCAGCTGGGAGTTTAGTTAGCCTGTATCGCAGCTTTCAGGCCCCATATATAGCTTTGATCTTTCTCATGGCTCCAACTGATGTCTCCTTCTTTTGTTGGTGATCGGGGAAATTGTCCTGGAAGTCACCACGATGTCCTCAAGTCCACACACAAATTGTTCTTCCAGTGAACTGAGGTAAAAAGTTACCTGGAGGTTCACCCTCCCGATAGAGTTGAACTCCACGTCTTCTCGCATCATCTCCTGCTCGGACCAGTGTTTTCTCTTCTCTTTCGAAGCCCGTCTCTTCTTCTTGGTGAACTGATTCTATGACATCATCCTGACATTGCGGATTTAATTTCATCTTTTATCCCTGCAACGCAAAGTGACTGGCTGAAAATTAAATACCATACTGGAGGTTCATCACACACGAAAACTTTAGGATTGTACATGTTTGGATTGCATTAGATTGCATTTTTACCGCATCAATCCTCAGTTGTTGTAAATGTTTATATATATATATATATATATATATATATATATATATATATATATATATATATATATATATATATACACACACACATGAATATATTGAATATATCACACAAACCACTTCATTTTACTTACATGTAGTTTTCATTTCCTTACATTACCTCAGTAGAGTCATGCTTCTCGATTCACAACTGTTTGTGGAAGAAAATTAATCCATGGTGTACTTCTTATTTCCATTTTGGTGGAGAGAAAGAACACATGTGGTCCCACTGAGACTTCAGAAGAAAAGGGGAAACCCCTCCACATTCCCATGAATATTGTGAAAACAGATTCAAACGGCACAGCTCAGCATAAAACGGCTGACTTTGGCTCAAGTATGACTGACACACTGAGCTCATCCAGTCTTTTGAGGTGCAATAACCATAAACTAATTATTACGTGATGCTTACAAAGGCAATAGCGCCATAAAAAGGAAATCAAATGCAGATAGCGCAGGCTGCTTATTCCCTCTTGGCCTCAGTGTGACTATATATATATATATAGATATATATATATAGAAGCATTGATTTAGCATGCAAGCTCTTTGAACTTGTCGAGCAGAGATCCTTTGAAATGAGATGGGAGCTATGTGGCACAGCTCAGCAAAAGCCACGCATGACTCGGTCGGAGAGGATCGAGGTCCTCGGTGTTGGAGGATTTATCATCGACGGGCCACGTTCGGCTTGGCAGGTGGATAAGCTGCAGGGTAGAAGGAAGAGCTCAACATTTGACTTTTAAAAGGTTGATCTGAAGCCGCAGTACCAAAGTCTCACATTGGACTCTCTGTGTGCAAATGCATTAATACTGTAAATACTTTCAGGTTTTTCCAACTGTTGGTCAGACCAAACTCTTCGCACTCTTGTTGGAGACTGTGTAACGGGATAAAGTTAGGAAAAGATGATTATTTTAAGAAATATACATGCTGCTTCCTGTGTTGGTATTTTCTGTACATTAAGATTTTCACTCTCCAAACCTTCGTCACGACTTTAATGGAGCTGGCAAAGAAAAAAAAAATCAGGAACAGGAAGTGATTCATGTAATACTTTGCTTGCCCTGTCAAATAGCCGCTTGCAGCTATGTTCTGTTTATGGCTTCACGGTGCGATAAATGTTTGGGATTCTGACGTCTCCATCTTCGGTGTTGACAGCATTGTGACTCTTCGTCGGTCCCTTTCCAAACAACATGAATCACGCCAATGGCTGACTAAAGATAACCACGTCAACATGTGGGAGCGTCAACTTGGGTACAAAAACAGGACTGCAACGCAGGTGTCATGGTGACTGGTTGGAAAAAACTACTGCGTCTTCATTTTGGTGGATTGCATAACAATGCGTACCAAATGGATGTTTGCTGTTTTCAAAATGAAAACAAAAGCATGAACGTGAACATTGGCACAAATAGTCGTCATGGGCAGAATTTGGCAACAAAAAGGAAGTCAAATAAGAAAATGAAGCATAATTATGTACCAACACAGTATTGTGTGCCACAGCTGTTTTGCCAGGTAGCAGATTATGAAAAGATTTGTCTTATTTACAAAAGATGCAGCGCTAAAATTTCTGTTTGATTTCCTCCATTCACATTTACAATGATATGACGGCAGTGTAAGGGACGAGGGAAAAAGAAAAGCTGTTGCTTTATGTGATGTGGCTTCTTTGTTACGTTGTGAATGCATCTTCAGAGTGGCAAAACAACACACGTTTCTGTAATCATACAGCAACTGTGCGAGTGAATGAAAAGCGTCCACAGGAGCATCTCCCTCCGTCTCTCCCAGACGCAGACGCACATAAAGACACAGCGTCCGCGGTCTCCCAGCGGGCCTGCATTGTGGAGGTTTCTGTGATTGATGTCTCTGACCTATTCTATGAGCAGGCAGCCACATCGGCAACCTAATTACCCTATCATCATCACCGCTCTCGGAAAAACACGCGCGCACATACACATTCACGAACAAAAGCCCGGCAGACGCGAATTTCTGGCGACTTCTGTTGAAAGTTTGCCATCCATTTCCTGTTTGGATCGCTGTGAAACGCCTTCATTGTCTCCACTGTGGGAGTCTATACGCGGCGAACAGTGAACACCTAGCACTGCGCACATCTTCTGCTTTGGACGAGTGAATGGCGCTTTGTGTTGTGGCCGCTGCTTCTGAAGCGACATGTATGTGTGTCTGCGTGCCTTCAGCCATAAGTTAATGTAAGAGATGTGAAGGTCAAAGCATTTCAACATTTACCCACCATAAGAATTCAACAGATTAATGGTGTTAAGACGTTGGTTTGTTTGGCGTCCTGTTTTATTTTGTAGTCCTCGTCTTGTGTGTCCCCGGTGTCCTCTGCACTTCCTGTTCTTGTGATTGTCTGCCTGGTTCCTGATTGTGTCTTCCCTGCACCTGCGCTGCGCTCATTGTTTCCAACCTGCGTCTCGTTACCTCCCTCCTGTATTCAAACCCTTGTTTGTCTCCTGTCCCCTTGTTGGATCGTACTGTCCTTTGTTCAATCCTCTGTCACTGGAAGTGTTCGGTCAACCTCTGTGTGTTAGATTAGGGTTTTTTTTGGAAGCCTGCATTGAATTTTCTTTTTGAACTGTTGCTTTGGCATTTGGGTCCTCCTTGAAATCCCCACCTGACACTCGGTTAAAAAGTAAAAAAGGTAGCACTTCATAATTACTACACACTATTTAGCATTAGTAAAGCATGAGTACACACAATTTGTTATTTATAAAGCATTGTGAGAACATGAACTCTCATTAGTATGTCATTCATGAACACATTATAAATGTTTTATTCTGATTAACAAGCTTGATTAGTGTGCATTTCATGACTGGCTTGTCATACTTTATATTCCCCATTTCTAAATATATATTGCCAACCAATTATGAAGGACTTCCAGATGATGCATTGATGGTTAACATGTGCTTTATAAACATGTTTTAATACTGCAATTCATAAATTCAGGTAGTTACTAGTCGTTAAGATTAGTTCAACTAGTTATATGTCACTTCCAAGACCATGTGGTATGAGTCATATTGACAGCAGGCAGGTTGACCGCCGGTTAAACTCTTTGGCTTTTGGTTTTCCTAAACTACTGTACAGTCAAAGAAAGCTTTGATGTTATTGCTTCAGACAGCCCCATTCCCCGCCACCGCTCTCGATCACACTGAAGACACAAAAAACACATACAATCACCATCTATTATTCATTCTCTCCACCAAAGCCATTTGAATAGATCAGGCATGCAGGCCGTTGTGTCTGTGTGTCTATTAGATTTAGCTGTAGGGAGGCGGGAGGCAAAACAAACAGGGAGAGTCTGCCTGCCTGCTCACGCCTGGACAATCATCAGACGTGGATGTTTGAGCTCACACACTTATGCATATGTATGGAAGTAAACACACACACACACACATACCATCAGACCACTCTGATACTCATTTTCTATAAGATGATTGAACATGAATATCAAGGGAGCTGTCTGACTGCCCCAAAGCAGTCCCATCTGCCTATGTTTCTTTTAATTATTCAGTCTCCATTCATCCGTCTATAATTCACTCTGCTACTCAGCCGAAGGGCTCGATCTTCGTCGAGCGTCCGCCAAATTAAGGATATTTGGAAACCCCCCCCTTCCATGTGGTGAAGACGGAAGTGGACAGAAAACAGGAGGGAAAATACAGATGAGGAAAAAAAGATAGAAGAATGGAAGAGGAGGTGAGGAGAGGAGAAAGGAGTAAAAAGAACGAAGAGGACCGGAGGGAGGAAAGTGGCAGAGGATTGACGGGAGATGAGAAGCACCATGGGGGATTCTACCACTTGCTAAAAGCTGTCAGCCATTTAGCCTCTGAAACAACTTGTCTCTACTGAAGCAGACCAACAAATGAAAGCATGAAAAGCAGTCGTCCGCCTTTCCAGCAGTCCTCTCTCTTTTCAATCAGCTCCTTTAAGTTTCTCTGCAACTGAATGTTAGGTTGAATTTGAAACAAACAATATTATTTTATGCACAAAACCGAGCCAAGCTCTCACCTTCGACATATCTTTGAGACAATTTTCTGATTGAGTGATTATTTTCTCGCAGTTGATCCGTTTTTTTTTGATTAATCACTCATTTGTTTGGTCTACAAAACCTCTGATATTATAAAACCAACGGGGTCTTGTCAGAGCCAAAAGCTCCGGGTTGGTCCTCTGAAGGACGCTCGGTCCAAATGGGTGAAGTGCCAGACGTGAGCGGTTCAAAATGGTGATGCACAGATTGCAGTTTTCTTGGCTGATCTGTTCTTTCATGAAAAAAAAATAAATGAAATTGTATGCTCATCATAAAACTTATAAGATTCAACCTAATTCAGGTGAGGCGTGAGATGAAGCAGAGGCTTTTTAACACCGTACTGGACAGAGGGATCTGAAGCTTTTCCAAAGTGTTCCACACAAGGACTCCTCTGAGGTAAAGATTGAGCGAGGAAGGTCATTTCTCCATTGAGGAGTCATTGTTCTATAAGCTATTATTACATTTGCTGATTAAATTATGGGTTTTTGGAAACCGTTGAGCTAAATCAGTAACACATTTAGCCTATAATTAATGAGAGCCATGATCCATTGGTCGAATTGGACCGCTCATATATTGAGTCGAACAGAAAGGCAAAAAACCCTGTTGGTGCCACTTTCTCCGTCTCCCCAACACCTACATCATTGCATCTTATTGTATTGCTCTGGTGCCAAATAGCCTTCTCAATGTGTTTATTGCTCCTTCGTGCTGTTATCAGCTGCCAATATGACATAAGTGTGCCACTTGAAAAATAATTTTGATGAAACAAAAATGTTTTTATGACCCCCTGAATAAACCACTGTGTCGCGTACAAAAGGTCAAACAAGATCCAGTTCCACTAAGTGCAAACTAACAACTCCAATAAAGCAGCATTGAGCCAACGCTGCTTCTGGCTGCCTTTGTGGGTTTGCACATTCTGCTTTAGGTTTCACAGTACTGAGTTTCAAACGCTGTTTCAGTCCATTTCATTGCACTTTAAACTGGTTTACAACTGTTGCCTGTTGAGTGAAGTTGACACGACTGCGGCTGATTTTAGTGGCGCGGCAAAAGAGAGTTTTATGGGCACAATACTGAATGGTTTTTCATGTGGCAGAGAGAAAGCTTTGACAACTGAATGGAATTATAGATTGAAAGCAGATTTGTGTGTCTACTTCTTATTCAGATTTCATGCTTTTAAAATGTATGATATATATATATACACACAATGTCCTTGATTTCAGACTAAAGGAGGACGCTATCCAGAGATCGTTGAGTCTGCTGGCTGAAATGACAACCTCAATGCGGAGCTAATGTGCCCTTCGATAAGAAAAAGGTAAGGTCAGACTCATTATTTACTTCTAAAGGAACCTGTTTTGATGATTGGCTTACATACCTAGACAAAAGAAAAGCCCCATATGCACCACCAACAAATGGAAAATCTAAAGCTTGACAGGCCTGCTGGGCCTAGTTTCCATTGCTAAGTTATTATTAGACAATTGCTGCCACTTTGGGGCAAAAATCTGACAATAAAGCAGTGTGCAGTATCCAATTATCTTCACACTGTGGTTAAATGTAAATGGTCAGAATCATTAATGCATGCCATGTTTCCCAGCCACGTAAATACTTATCTTTCTTTCTCTTTGAAGAATAGATGAAAATAACAGGACCAGCTGAGACATGCTGGAGCAAATGAAAATACTTTTATTGTATTAGATTGACCGTTGAAGACATTGTTGAAAACCAGGTTTGATTGATGAATCAATTTGTCATCATCAAAAGACTGTCAAAGCAGAGCCGACAACGCTTAGTGGAATTTCATTTGTCATCTCGGGATCGACTCAGCTTTGATGCGAGCCATTCTCTCTTGCTCACATTCACAAAATTGCCTTTCCTTTGTCCGACCTGATAATGAGTTGTACATTGTTGCCAATTAACGCTTGAAGCCAGAAGAATAGGAAAAAGAAAAGTCCCCCTGACTTGTTTTAAAGTGCCAGCGGTTTTGCAGACGGAGAATAATGATTCAATATGACGGCAGGTTTTATGTCAATAAATTATGCGGTTTGGACAATGAAATCCATGACAGTAAAAGTGACATGTGCAATATCAGAACTGTTATTTTTGCTTTTTTTTGCTTTTGTGTATTTGCCCTTTGAGACAAAGACTCATAATTGTTTTCTCCGAGAGATAAGCCTCTGCAATGGTTTGATGTCTGGCTTTTATCTCGGTGAAGGCTGGTGTATTAATTGCCTGGAGAAAAATAACAAAAGCTGAAAGGGAAAGCGCTGAAATCAAATTTGAAATGACTGATTCGCTGGATGATGGTCATGTCATAAAACCCCTGAGTGTCGACATTCAGCCAGAAAGTAGCTGCATTATGACTCACTCTCAGCTCGTCTCTCCTCCAAGTCGCTCGACATTATTTGCCAAACTGTGGATTTTATGTGTTTCTTAATAGTTAGGTGCGGCTCTTCAATCCGGACTCAACAGACAACTTGGACCCAGAGGACCCGGTAATGCGAAGTTAAAGCACACGCATGTATTACTCATCCATTGAGTGATGGACCAATCCAAACACCCTCTTCAGTTGAACGTCTTTTAGGAATGACGCGCCGTTAGAAGAGGTTTCCGTTTAAAGCGATAAAAAACATGTATTTTCTGTGGACAGGCTCGGCTCAGCGTGTGGAAAAGTTTGGGTTCTCCTGGTGAAGCCGACATGGCGATCGTCCAGCGCTGGTTCTCAAAATGTTATTGATTGCCTGGCAACGTAGAGTTAGTTAAAAATACTTATGCAGCTGTATTTGGGCGCAACCATTAGTGAATGATATTTTTATTTCTCTGGAGGAGGAAAAAAAAATGGGATACTGCCGATGAAACGTTCTTTAAAATGTTCCGCTACAACGATACACTCATGAGATCTATTATTTAATAGTTTTTAATCTGTTCTTTACCTATATAAAAACACTACACGTGAGTTTCGGGGCTGTAAAATGATGGATTAATGTCTCAAATTACGATTCACTATTGGAATTTGATCGATTTGGTTCGATAACATTTGGAAAGTCTCGAAGAGTCGCAATATTATTTATTTTTTTCTCCTTTGAATAAGCATACAGCGCTAACCAGAAGTCAGTCGGCTCATCTGACTGGCAAATAAAAAGTGCACAGCAGGGAGAACAAGAAGTGTCGTAGTAGATAATCCATCCTCGAGGACCCGACTGACAATACAATATATTATTCATTATACTGCAAACCGTAACCTTCTGGTTTATTTTTAACATTCTGTCCTAAGACAAATTATTTTGGGCTTTAAAGTCCAGCCCTAACCACAACTCTTCTTGTCTGCGCTGCTTCAAGGTGTCTGTTTCAAACGCCTGACACTGACAGTACAGATGTTTGAACGGTCATCAGGGGACTTTTCGACAAACTCCTCGAAATTTCGGTCATTTCTGAAACTTCTTCAATTTGAGTCACTGAACGCAAAGAGCATGTTTGCCACCAATCATCATGCAGCCGACACGTCAGTCTGTTTCTCAAACCCCGAACCCGATGAATCCCTTCATCGTGGATGTTTCCACCGGCGAGCGCTCTTCATTGAACTCCACTGCTTCTGTTTGGTGAGGAAGAGATTAGCGATGGGAGCGACGGAGTGGGACTGGATGCGCGTAAAGAAATGAAAGGGCTAACAGAGGGGATTGAAGAAAGAAAGGATGAAACAGAGGATGCTGCGGAGAGATGGATGGATAGAGTGGAGAGTGAGATAAAAGCTAACCAGGCAGACAGAGGGAAGGTGGAATGATTGCGTCTTATCAGCGTCTACGCCTGACAGGTGACTGACAGCAAGATGCACATGCATGGTTTGAGCCCACACACACATGCACCATCACACACTCGCACACAATGAAGCCATCTCAGTCCATCATCATCACTCATTTGTATGCAACAATCCAGGCTCTTAATCCTGTGTGTGTGTGTGTGTGTGTGTGTGTGTGTGTGTGTGTGTGTGTGTGTGTGTGTGTGTGTGTGTGTGTGTGTGTGTGTCTTGCAGAGTTAATCACCTTTTTTAATACTCATGACTCAGTATGATCAGTTTCAGAGGTGACGGTCATTTCTTATATATATATTTTTTTAAATATGCGAGTCTCAAATATCGCGTGAGACTTAATGTGGATTGAACATTACTGTACTACGTGGTGCACAATAAGATGAATAGCGGCCAGTCTTTGGCAGTTAAGCCCCAGAGTCTAGACAGTGGTGGTGGTGGTGGTTGGTGAAGGAAGAACTGGGCACTAGATATGATGACTGCAGCTGAAAGTGATGCAGCGTTGCATCAGTTTGAAGAATTGACAACTGACAGCAACAGAGGACCACAGGTCTGAAATTTGACAGCACATTTTAGGAAAAAAAATAGTTTTAGCATTGTCTGAATCAGAATCAGCTTTAAAAGCATGTCAATCTGCACATACATTGAATTTGACTCTGTACATACGTACAAAGAGCAAACAGAAACCAAAGGATTAGAATAAGACAAAAAAAGACATTAAGAAAACAGAAAAACAGTTAACAAATGGTCCAGATGTGCAGATAGTGCAGGTGGAGATGTCTGAATTGTTCAATTGTTCATCAGACTGATGGCCAGTGGGAACTGCCTTCACGCGTAGAATCTGGAGACAACAGGACAACATTTTGGCGTCCGAAGCCTTCTGGTCTCAAGTATTGTTGACAAATCACATCAATGCAGGCGTTGGGTGAATGCAGGTAAACTGTCAGATTGATCGAAATGCAGTCTCCGTGTCTTTAATCTTACAATGAATCAGCTTTTTATTAGTTTCTAAATTCTGCTTTTAAACGGCGACTGGGGAAACAATGCGATCGTACACGCCGTCTCCCAGCGACACCTTTATTGTTTTAACCAGCTTTTAGCGATCAAGCAGGTGTCATCTTTGAACTTTTCCCACTGCAGCGCAGTGTGTGAGTGGCTTTTAAGCATTGATGCTTCATCGGGGCTTGTGAACGGGAAATAAAACAGCTTTTCATGCCGCGAGCCTTAAGTCCATAGGAACAAGGCCTTTGAAACAATGAGCTCATCTCCAGAGCTCTATAGCGATGCATACGGAGACACAGTAGCCCAACACACTGCTTCTTGGTTTATGACTTTTGGATGACATCACTGGATAGGTTGGACTTGATGACTGTGATGCTGCAGCTGCAACACACACACACACACACACACACACACACACACACACACACACACACACACACACACGCCCTTTGGCCAGCATGGCCTGATTTGGACAGCAGCTCTACTTTCCCACACTTTTAAACTAGAGCAGACCGTCCTGGAATAAGACACCGTGGAATATTTACTGGACACACTCTCGGAATATTGTGTCTCATGTCCAGACAGTCATATTAGTTCACTGAGCAGCACACACACACACACACACACACACACACACACACACACACACACACACACACACACACACATTTTTGTTGGCTGTCTATGCAAAGAATCCAATTTACTGAACATGCAGGCATTTTAATCCACCCAGCCTGATGGATGACGTGTAAAACACGGCGAGCCATTCACAGCTCTGTGTAGTGAGCGACCTGATCGATTTGCCATGCCTCCTGCCTTAATCCTGTGAAGACTCGGCCCCGGCTCGAGCTTGCTGTCCTGATGTCTTCTAATTGCGTGGGACGGCTCGGCGTTATGGCATCAGTCTGATGCCTTCGCCGAGCGCAGGTGGTCAAGCTTACAATCCGTTACGTATTGTGTGGCTCGGTGGTGTCGGGTATCGCTCCCATTGAGCTATCAGAGGTTGAGCAGCCGTGTGTGTACACTGATGTTACGTGATACATCCTCTGGGAATGAATTAATTTCCTCCCAAAGCTTGCGTTGTTGGCGTCGGGCCTCGTCTGAGGCTTCTCAGCTGTCTTTTTCTTCTCTTGTGCCTCCGACTTTTTCCTCTGTTGCGCTACGTGCCAGAACTCTGTACTGCATTATGAACCGATTATAGCTCCACTGGCCTCATTACTGCCAATGGAGGGCTCAAACAGGGTAATAGCTGCCTATTACTGGGCTATTAGAGAAGATGATTTGCCCCTTATTAGCCCTCTCTTCTTGGTAACAAGGCAATCAAGGAGCCCCAAAGGGTTTGTTTTTGGGCAGTGAGTTATGAAATCTACTTGAACATACAACAGGCCAACACCGGGACGGACAAATCGGTCATCACTTCAGCTGTCTCCATAAACTAGTAAAAGCATTGGTGTAAGCGGCACCCCATTAACCTACTGTCAATCACAGACAACAATTTCTGGGTCCCAAAGCATACGTCACACTTAAGCTTTCAGCTTCCAACTGATTAATAAAGAGACCCGCTGCTCCCCCACCATGCTGTCTGTACTGTTGTCACATGGAAACTATGTATGTTTTAAGCCAATTAAATGAAGAAAGTGAGTGTTAGCTGAGTCCCTTTGAACTCAATAGTGTGTTTTTTTCCTGTCATATTAAGGTAAGTTTTCTACCTCTGTGCTATTCCAGGTTAATCTTCTGCCACTACAGGAAAGTGACATGTCGACTATAACAGGGATTCTTCTACTAATACAGGATAGTGTAAAAATGTCCCAACATATGTAGGATTGTAGTAGTTTCAGTTTCGCCCTCATTTGGTATCATTTCACAATGTTGTTTGCGTAAACATGGACCAATTTGTTGGGTTGGTGTCGCAGCAGATGCTGACGTTATTAAGTTGATCGTAAATCATCAAGACGTGCCAATCGACGTTAAATCCCAAAACATCTTTGGCACAACAGAAATCCCCGGCTCCATGTTACTTAAACACATGAGCCCGATAAGACGCACGGCCCCCAGATTTTTTTATTTGGAGAATTATAACTGAAAGAACAGAGCAGAAATATGAACACGACGGCAGCTCTAAAAAAGGTCTGTGAACAGACAGGTATATTAAAGCCTCGCTCTTACATGTGGATTCAAATTGGCAGGCAGTCTCATGCCTTTAAGCCTCAGCTTGCAGGTGTGTTTCACATTGAGCATGTAATTTAAACACTCGGCTCCCTTTTAGCAGTTATTTTCTCCCCGATGCTGGCACGCAACAAAGTAGTTCACATCCTGAGTGATGTGTTTCCATGCTTCGTGCTTCTTCTTTCAGCCTCTTGAAATCATAACAGAGCGAACTGGAACACCGTGGACCTCGACGATCAACTTTTCCTCCATCTCACGTTTGATTCCTAAGTGGCATTGAGCGTCGCCAGGGCGTTTTTTCTTTTCTTTTCAAAGTTCAATTTGTAAGAAATTGCACCGCTGTCGTGTCTCCATGTTTGATGAGCAATGATACGCTTGGTCATGCGAGGACGAATGTAAAAAAAGAAGCGTTTCCTCGCTATAAACTCCTTAAGACTGTTCTCCTCTTACCTCCTTATCTGAGACGCACTTTAGAGAGGAGAACGTCTTCAACGATGGGCGACCGCCCTCCATGTTCAGGTCATCAGATGAAGGAGGAAAGAATAAGGAAAGGAGGAAGGGTACTAAACTCGTAATATGAAAGCCCCACTCATTTTTTTTCACAATGCTAACCACGAACCACTAGAGAAATAAAAATTGGAGGGACAGTAGAAGTTATTCCTGAGCAAATGTTTCAGTTGTTTGACAAGACACTGTGGTTCAGTCAGGCCTGTAAGAACACACAGACACACGCACAAACACAGGTGTTGGGTGGTCCGAGATATCATCTCAATCTGCTGGGTCTGATTCACACAAGCTGCCCTCACTGTGAAACTTCCCTCAGTTCATCACACTCCCCACGGCCCAGGCCGCGCAGAGATAAGGATTTCATAAAGCAGCCATCACCACCGACATGCTGTCTCCTCAATCTAGCGTGGGTAAATCACTGCGACTCCTCACCACCACCACCGCAGCGGCACACGGCACTCCTCAAAAGGACAAACAATCTAACCTTCTTGAGCTTCTTCACTCCATATCTTCATCATGTTGTTATCAGCTGAGAGCTGTTTGTATTTGCACTGAGATGCTTTTTAGTGGGCTGGGATTTAGTGTCTCGATAGTACATAGTGGGAAAGTAGTCAATGGGCACATGTACAAACTAATGTAAACTCCTGGCAGCTCCTTTTGTTATGTTACTATCACTCGAAAACACAATACACATCAATACAGACACTATTTGGGTTCAATTTCTGTTGGTTTGGAAATCAAGTACTTTTTGCTCTTTTTTATCAGGCACCGACTAGTTTTTTGATGGAGGTCTGGGAATGATGCATCGCTCCCCAGCATTATCCGATATATCTGCTGACATATCAACTGATCCACAAACACCAAAGACAGGCCTGACACTACCAAATGTCTTCTCTTTGAGCCACAAACACACTTGACACGTTGATCATTCACAGGAAGTTGTGTTGTTCCTCTTAGGTCGACAGTGGCATCGATCTTTTCTTTTTTTTTTGGATCTAGCGCACAGCTGAAGCAGATTGGAACAGATGATGGGAGACTGCGTGTCAGGCTCATTAGCTCGTACAGGATGTGGACTGGCAAAGCAGAACCAGGACAGAGCAGATGGGTGGCAGCGATGGAAAAAGGATTTAACTGAAGAGACACCAGTTCCAAAAGCTATCGCAGGGACAGGAGCAAAAAAAAAAAGTGTGCGAGGTCATGGAAAAACCCAGACAATGTTAGAACTAAATTAAATTGAGCTCAATTGTAATGCTAGGACGTGCTTGTTTCATCTTTAATTACAAGTTAAAGCAGCATGAGTCCCGACCCAGTCAGTGAGAAATATATCTTAGTGACTAGGAGGCAGTTACTTGAAAATTAAGCATGAAACGAACTCCGTTAACAGCAGCAAACATCTGTGGCCATTTTTATACAAGCGTTTGCATTTTTTACACACATGCTAATAAATGTGTAGGTCGTTGGACCCACACATGACCGAATCAAGCAGTTGTCCCAGAAGCCTCAGAGCCATTCAACTGGATGAAAATGGAGCGAGAGAACAAACAGAGGATTAGGAGGAGTAGGCAGCGCTGAACAAGTAAACTGTTTAGCCTGCATTGAAATGAAACTGTCAGTGACACTCTGTATAATTGAGCTTTGCTGCCTTTGGACTTTTTCACATTTACATTAGGTGCACATCTGCTAAGCATCCACCAAATGTGTCCATGCAAAGTGGAAATGTAACGTGTGCACGCTCTTACTGATGACGTAAGAGGGTGGTTTATATTCAAAGCTAATATTTTAACACTAACCTGAAAATAACCTAAATGTGATGGACAAAAACAAAGAGGCCTTACTCAGCCAAAGAAATAATGAAACAAAGTTATTTCTTGAATATGACATGTTCCTCATTCTAACAGGAATGGAGCGAGACAGGCAGGGGAAAACAAATCTCTGCATCTGTGTACTGGATCAACAATTCCCACATCACAACACAATCAAACAATAGTTCAGGGGCAAGATTATTAGGATAAATTAATTGTTGAAAAGAGATTGCAGTACGACGGTAGAATTTAAATCTTATCCCAGTGCTGCCTAACATTATCCGCATTGTCCTTGCAAAGTGTTTGTGATTATGTATCAATACTCCCAAGACAATGCTGAGGCAGTAGCATTCTTTGTGTGTTTCTCCTTGTGATCATTGTAACAACATTATTGCCAACGCTGTCCTGTGGTCTTTACCATAACGCCAACATTTGAGTTAAACTCTTTAGTGTTCATGTCAGTTGCTCGTGCAGATTTCAGGGGGCTGTGGATGTGTTCAGCTCTGAAGTCATGATAACCACCCTGCTACACTTGACACATCTTGAAATTCAGCCATGGTGGACAGATTGGTCCAAAAACATACAGCATGGTGTTTCAATTGGTTAAAAACCTTGAAGGAATTTCCCCAAACAGGAGAAACAATTTCGAGCTCTTTTGATTTCCTGTGTTTCTTACTTTTGTCCCATTGATTGATTGAAATGTGTTTGGTCAAGATAATGAATACAAATTACTACATTTCAAAATTAATATGCACGGTCTCACCAGGAGGCATCATGTCTTTGTTGGATATTTGTCAGAAGGATTAAACAAACACAATTAAGCTCAAAAGCTTTTTCTTCTTCTTGTGGTTGTGTGTGTTTGACTGTTGGTGTTTGAGTGAGTATACGAGCACAAACTATTGACAGTTGTGCATCCAGATTGACATGTAGGTGTTCAGCAACATCATAAAGGACAACACTGCCGACTGGAATAAATGAGTCAAAGGAGATGCGTTTGTCTGTTTGAGGCAACCGGATGTCTGCCTTGATACGGTTTGGTGAGCAGGCGTTCTGTGCAGTAGCGATTTGTCATCATCTATATGAGAAACAGTGCTATAGCTGTGAAAAGATCATATACTGTACACGTTGATAGATGTTATATTTTATTGTTGCTTGTACCAAGCGTTGGTACAGCAAATGGCAACTTGAATGATAAGCCACTTGAAATGTCAAACAAGTAACGATTCATTTATTCCTGATTAGCAACAACACTGCTGTGATTACAAAGAACAATGGGAGCATGTGATCTGGCTACTGCCTAGATTTTTCCTGGGGCTCGGTTTTCTTCAGGACAAAGAAAGAAAAGCTACACTTTATCGCATATCACATTGATTTCTCTCAGGTCACCTAGCATGACTGCACCTCTCTGGCAACAAATTATGTTGCAATGTAATTGTTGGCAAGATTAATTAAAGCTGAATATGGTTTTGTGAACAACTAGTAATCAGCGAATGTCAATGCCAATTATGCTGAATCGTTGCGAAAATAAATAGTGTTCACTGAAACGGTTAGCGGGAACTGTCTCAGGCACGATTTCTGCAGAACCTTTGCAGAATTGATCAGGGAATAGTTCATGTTGAAATCCCTCTTGGGCTTGTGCGTTTTAGTTACAACATCACAAACTTTATTTACCACACATCCCATGAAGAGGCTACACTATCCTACACTATTGTCTGTGTAGTCTGAGCCTGATATACAAAGGCGAGCTTACTCTTCTGTGCCATGAAGCTCCTATGAGCCACACTGTTGTGTTGGGTGAGCAGATCTTTCATTATAATTAACATGGGCGCTGTAGTTTTTATACTCAATCCCACATTCGCCATCCTGCTGCTAAAAATACTCACGAGAATGGCTAGTGTGCATTAATCCACAGCTGAAAGCAGCAACCCACAAATACACCATTTCTTCCTCTCATAGTTATGTTTGAACTATAGTTGCTATTAAACTGTTTCAGCATACAGTATTTGCACATTTATAACAGTGTGCAGTCATGCTAGCAGCTCTGGAAAGTTGGGCCAAGACACAGCAGAACTTTCAGCTAAATAATCACATTAGCATGCTGACATGCTCAGAGTGGCTCTGCTAACATGCCACCATATTATTTTAGTGTGTTAGCATGCTAACATTTAGTACTTAGCACTGTGTCTCAATTGTGTTTGAAGACATGGAAGGACTGCTTGCCTCTGGGAATATATATGGCTGAATGTACAGCAAAGACAGTCGAAGACAGTTTGTGGTTGTTGGGAAGAATGTGGACAGGTCAGTGTCCTTGAACACAGACCCTCCATCAGTGACATATCATGAGACTGGTTTACCAAGAACTGGTTCAGTTTAAACAATTCAGCTTTTCACTTTCTAATTCATGTGTGTTTACATGTTTTTGTTCCTGTGGATCATTTGGCTTTATCTCTCGAGCACTATGAGTTACATTAAGGATGGTGGACAAAGCTGTTTTTCTAGGGAAAAGACCAGAGCGTTACACACCACACAGCCTTTAACATCTTTGACTGATCATTAGCACAATGGTGCTCAAGCTCAAGTAGGAAAAAGGCCACTTTGATTGGCTTTTGTTGAAATTTAAATGGCCGTTATAAATAATGACAGAGCTGAAGCCTTTAGAGAGGACTTTCGACAGAAAGGTTTAGTGTTGGCATGAAGTCTAAAGGCTCTTAAAGGTCAGTGATGTAGGTAGAGAAATAATGAAAAAAGCAAACTCCGACCAGGTAATGGGACTGAGACGTTTGCACCCGGCACCGTGGGACACAGCGGGTCCTCCTAGAGCGTTAACTTGTGTCTCACGCTGATGACGTGTCACCTCCGTGGCTCACGCCGGCCAGTTGATGTTAGCCAATACACGAGTGACACGTTCCTCAGGTTGCTGGTACAAATGATTGATTACGAGTATCTCGCTATCACCTGGACTGCTCTTCTTACAACTGAGGTGCTGCATGCAGATGCCTATCTCTGGACCAGTGACTACCTGTATAAATCATGAATTGCAACATTTTTTTAAATCATTTACTAACAATTTACTAACAATATTTCTAATCATCAATAAATCCTTAATACTTCATGTACAAATGGGGACTCCATCATTTATTAAGTATGAAAACTTAAGCTTATTAATCAAGAAAGAAACATGTATAACCGTTTATGAATTGCATTTTAATGATTTACTAATGATTGTTCATGTTGGAATAATGCTTTATAAATTATGAATTCATGCTTTACTAATGCTAAATAGTGTTTTATGAAGTGCTACCTTATTTTTAAAAACATATTGTGATAGTATTGTCAACAATCAATACAAAACAATATATATTGTCAGAATAGTTTTGGCCCTTGTTAAAAGTCTCAGACCAAGAGAAGCTCAACTGGGAGAATTTCAGTCAAGTAGTGGGAATCTACAAAGGTACCGAACATCCTCCAGCTGTCAGAAAAGACAAAAATAAGTGTCATATTATTAGCATCAACTGTCAGGGACTTATTTGAATAGACTTTGTTTAGCATTATATTTGATGTGACAGGGAATAACCCAGAGGATTTAGAAATTTTGATATTTGAATGATTCATTTGAATGATTTCGCCTTTGTAGTGCACCTCCCGGCTTTGTGAATGTGAGTGTGAGAGACCTGGATCCCGCTGCAGACTAAAAAGCTGACTTGCTTTGATGCGCAGCAGAGCTTACTAATTCCCTGCCAGCAGCTCCAGTGGTTTCTCTTTGTTTTCTACCAAACCTCTCTCCCTCTCTCTCGCTCCCTTTCCCTCCACAGGTCTTGCCTTTCTACTCTCCCTCTCTCTGTTTGTGTCATGCGTGTTGGGATTCTGCCAGTTTGCCAAGATTACACGAGCGTGTGCTGTGCGCCATCAATGCCAGAATTCAAGTTCTGACTTGGAGAAGAAAATTCACGATGGATGCGAACCACTCCAGTGCAATCCCTTTATAACTCACGATTGCACGTCGTCATGCTTGCACAGCTTGTGTGTCGTGATGTCATACTAGTGGACAGACAGGTAGACAGGTAAGACAGGATCACGTGAAGCCCAGACAGACAATGGGCCAAACGAGCAGATGCACACAAGTGCACAGCAGCGAGGTTTGAGAGATAGACAAGTACTTTACGGAAAAACTTTTTTTAGTTTAGGACTGTAGCCTACGCCAACATGATGACTGATACCATAAACCTATGTTCACGATGTTTACTGAGGTAATAAATGAGGAGAAGAGTAATTTTCTCATAGACTTCTATGTCTGACCTCATTTCGTAACCAGAGGATTCGTCTCCTGCGGGCTGCTGTAAAGAATGCAGGTTTATGTGGCTCCTGTGTTTGCTTCACTTTTCAGACCCAAGAAGGACAGAAGTTGTTGCCTGATTTGAACTGATGTGAGTTAAGGAAAACTATAAAGTTGTTATCTTTGTCGTACATCTCCACATGCTCTTTGGCCAGAACCAGTTGAATGACCATTGGCTTCATGCAAGAGATGTGGCTCTACCTTAAATGACCCATACACTGGGAAAGTGCCTTAATATCTATTTTTGGTAAATCCCAAAACTGTTGCCTGGTAAAAGGAAAAGAGTTATTTATTTAATATAGGATTTGGTGGGAGAAAAGTTGATAAATCTGTCCTATAAATTACAGATAGTTGCTGCTGCTCAGTAATCTGGGCTGTAATTTTGGGACATCAGCACTTGCGTCATCGAAAGCCAAACTTAGATTGCCTGTTTTTTTGTGTGTGCGTGTGGTGTGTAGGGTGCCTGTCAATGGAAAAAGTCACATGCAGGGATGTGGGATGTGGGAAAGGGTGTGCATGAAATGGAAGAGATAGATGAAGGCAAACGAAGAGAGGAGTGACAATCAGCTTTCTTCTAATAATCTCATTTTTCACGCGTCTGGCAAAAAGTGAAGTCTACCTCCAAAACACTTGTGACATGGCATAAATGTGTCATCTATTCTGTCTCAAAGGTTGGTTTTAGGTTCTGATTTCGATGGTGTTTCTCTACATTTGCGTCGCCACATGACTATCATGCCTGATTAAGTATTAATACAAGTGAATAATACATTTTTGGAATAAATAAGATGTGCTTAATAATTATAGGCTCTAACGCAAGTGTGGGCTCCTCATCCAAATACCAGTCAATAGCATGCGTTCGAAAACACGTCTTGATGACTAATTGAAAACCTTTAATTTGTTTTATGACTGTTTATTTTTAGAAACTCTGGCCTGAGGTAGGATCTAATGAACCCAATAAAAATGCTCCTGCTCCAATTCCCACTTCATTGAATTGTGTGTTCAAGTGCGCCCACACTGTCTATTCATCTGTCAATCCACTGATGTGTGTGCGCGTGCGTGCGTGTGTGTGTTATAAGGCAGATAATGAGTGTGAAGCATGCAGTCTCTGCTTTCAATCCAAATCCGCCTGACTGGCCTGTCAGAGTGCAGCGGTTTGTATTCATAAACATAATGTGCATCGATCCCTTGATTTGTTTCCGCAGCCAAATCAGTCAGGGTGTCCGTCTGTCTCTAATTCACTCTATGATTGGTTATCCGTTTCCTATAATTTTGATCCAAACTACGTGGCCACGAGATAGATCGAGTAATAGCACCGGATTGATTTATGACCACTCTCCTGTTGGAGATAATAAGTCTTCTTCTTGTGTTGTATCCTTTGTTCTTTCCTTTATAGAGACTCTTGGCTGAGTTTGATAAACTTGTGGGAAGATAGCATTGAAGATGTTAAATCGTCGCTCCTGACATCTCATGAAATTCACATCCCAATGCCGTCAATCGTTGAGTTAAAGGAGGGGAATTGTCTTCATATGAATCATTTTCAAGCGCATGTATTGCTCTATATGTGCTCACATCCGAACTCTCATCTCATCTACACTTCACTGAGCTTCGTCTTACTTCACTTCAGTTGCAATCAAATTGTCCTTTGACAGGTCTGGTTAAGCTTTATTAAAACACGAATGCTGCTCTCAAAAAAGTTGGCAAAAACCTAAAGCCAGCGGTGCAAGGAATACTGCTCCACTCAAACTTAACGTCGAATGACATCTGATTTCTGGCAGAAATTAGGCCCAATTCTAACATCAGTCAGGGTTAGCAATTTGAGGTTAACATCTTGGAAAGTCTGTTATGTCAGCTTAACATGAGTGGAAACAAGATATGATTCTCTGTGGGTGTAAACTTTGGTGGTCAAGCTTTTCTTTAATCGTCCTTAATTAAGCTGGAAATAAGCTGCTTGACCATTGAAAACCAGGTTTTTGAAGATGTTGGGCTGCACACATGTGGACTTTGTCCCGTGGATGTGTATTTTTTATAAAAACATTCTAGGAAAATCGCTTCATATGGATCTTGTTATCGGAAAAGTTGATTTTAAGCCATGGACCACAACGTCCCCGCCTCCTTTGTAGCAAACACACACATTGTACTCAGGAGATGTCGCAACATCCAAATGAACTTTCCCTGCCAAACCATAATCTGCTGTTTACAGGATGACTTCATAGCAGATCCCACTTCTGACAACAACACCCACCATATAATATCCAGACTGAAACCATCCATCACGGCGCTGAACAGCAGGAGCGTCAGAGAAACTACACGTCTGCTCCCAGCCGCGTGTACGCCTTTAGAAGCACGACGCAGACGAGCGGGGCGACGCGAGGCTCATCTCTGGTTGTTTTGTTCTGACAACAGGTCGTCGTATTCACAGAAAGGTGTCCTGCCTTTTCCTGCTGTGGCTTTCTTTGGTTTGAGGGGTCAATCATGAAGTCCGCCTCCCTGCAGACAGTAATTGTTCAATGGGACCGACAGCACAAAGGAGAAAATTACATTACATTAGCAGTCACATCAGACTGTCACACGAGGACCTCTCTCGATATAAAGCGCAAGCACAGAATAACAGCGACCTTAAATAACACTATGTTCGGAGACCTTGACTGACCCTCTTCAAGAATCTGGTCGCTCTCATATTCCCAGCAGAAACTAAACAGTCCGAGTCGTCCTGAACTGAAACGACCCCTCTGTCTGAGCAAATTGATTCTAAAAGGAGACGAGAGACTGAGACCATCACGCCAAATGACCTGTTGTTTTTTCATTTGATCATATCTGAGCCCCTTTATATATCTATATATATATACATACACACACACACACACACACACACACACATCCCGTCTGACTGGGAGAAAAACAGACTTGTGGCTGCGTTGGTATCCATCGTGTGCGGATGAAATGAAAAAGAAAAAAAACCACAGCGTTAGATTGCATCAGGTAATTACTGCTCCAGTCATTACTTTTATGTCGAAGTGAGGTGGGGAAATATTCTATCAGCTGAGATGGATGAAAGCCAGACATTAGCGGCGTCACTGGCGTTAGTTATGCATTTGGAGATATGAGTCTCTGCTGTCGCTGCGGTTTCGGCGACTTGTCAAATTAAATGAATTCATCTCGTTGGCGAAGTCTTTTTTTTTGCACCGATGATTATGCGAGAATTCATCCTGACGACATTAGTACAGAAAAATGGAAGTTGAAAAAGGGAGAAAAAAATAGTTTCACGTGTAATTGCTTTTCATTGGTTCAACAATGAACCAGTGTTGAACCTTGCCGTCATAACATCTTTCATGACACTTCTTCCTTCATGTGTATAAACAGCTTATTCAACCAGACAGCGGCTGAATGAATACAGCACAATTACAGAGCATTTCGTCAACATTGAGGCGTGGTTATTGTTAAACTAAACAGTGGAAAGGGAAGGACATGTCATTTAAGAGACTTTGTACAGAAGATTATTGTTGTGCCAGACATGCTGGTTCCAGCATTGACCATCCTGACGCTACAGAGTTTACCGAAAAACTGCAGTAGCAAAAACTATCAAGCCCGAGGAGAAAGAAAAGATGTTGTTGAAAGAGGTCAGACAAAAGCATGAGTCATGCGAGCTAACAGGTTGGGCCACACGTATGCAATTGCAGCAGTATGTTGCAGCGTTGTGGCTTCTGTTGCCAAAATATTGATTACAAGGTGAGACCTTCAGTGTAACATTTCCACTCTGCTCACTGTTAAAACCACAAAACGGTCAGACATTTTCCAGGTCCACATATGCCAATTATAAACCAATTCAGCTTTAATTGACAGTAGCAAAGCAAAACTCCTGGTGACAGAGTGTACAGTATTGACACATGGCAACAGTCTTAAAAATGCTGTTAAATGTTGTTAAAATGCATAAAAATATGCTCCTGAACCAGGACAGTGACGTTTAATCAGTCCATATCTCAGAGGATGAGGTTGTAGGTGATGCTTGCAGCATGAATCTGCCATAAAAAAAGACTCAAAACATCTGAAAAATACAAAACAGTTTTTATTTTATACCGGCGTAGGTAGTAGCGTGAGCAGCATAGTAGCAGCTTCAATATTCCTCCGTGTCTGCAAGTGACGCATTCAGCCTCCCGGCTGTGCTCGGAGTCTAATACACAATCACGTGTACAATGTAGGGACTTAAAATGAATAAAATGGACTTGAATTATGAAAAATACGGTGTAGAACGCGTTGACATAAAACGCGAACAACTTTAAATGGCAGGGAACAAGTTTAAAAAGGATTGTGGAAATCAAATTGAGGTCTCGGAGTGTGTGAAAAACTTGTTTGGTGACTTTGACAAAGTCACAAAACTATTACAGAAACCATTATTCCAACATGAGAAAATGCACATTTTCTGTCCTGAGCTTTTGAAAGGTTTGCTGAGTCTGCCTCCTGTTTGCTGTAGCGAGGTACAGTGGAGGCGGGTGAGAGCCAAGTCATTTCCGCTATTTGGACTAAACCCTGTGAAAGTGTCCCAGGAGGCCAAAGGACTCATTAGGAGCTGTCACCAGGAAACCAGCTGACAGTTCTTTAAATACGCATTTCCTCTGACCTCACATCCGGACAAGGTGCTGGAGCGTGATCGCTGCTCTGCCTCCACGGCCAAAATGCCTTCAGTCATCGTTTGAAATGGAAGGTACACACAAAGACAGCACACACACACACATATACACACACCAGTGTATGAGCACCTATAGCACAAAAATACATCCATATGAAACATTTGCAGCGCAGCCTTCGGCAACTCCAAAAGTCAGGGAGAGGTTACTGAAAACGTCAATCCCCGGGAATCCCGTGGTGCGATGCGTTTACTTCCTCGCTCATTGATGCGTATACCAGTTGACAACGAAGGAACAAGAGGGACTACGTTGGCTTTATTTGCCCGTTTCAGTTTATTCCACTGCCTCCTGTGTTTGAAGAAAACCAAACAATCGGCCAAATGTTTCACTTTTCAAATCTCTGTCAGGGGAACAGGCTGCTCCACTTTGCATGCCGCTGTTGTTCTCTGAATGATAGTCTGCTCCACAGCGGCGTTGCCTCAAATAATCAGTTTCACTCAACACCTGATTTGCGTCTGTGGCTGCTACAGGGGAAGCGGAGGTGTAACGTGCTGCCAAAGTACCTTGTTGCTAACCAGGCACAGAGGTTTCTTTGACTGAAATATATCCATGAAAAATAAATGCACGAACGTAGAACAATGAGATCGTATCCTCTCGTGCAGCGACTGCTAATTGGGCAACACAAGAGCTTCAAGTATGCAGAGTTCTAGCTCTATGTTAAACAGATGGATTAAAACTTTGAATCAAGTTTGAATGAAAGAAGTATACCTTGTGGTTGTTTGCCCTCGCCAACTCGTCAATATGCAGTGGACTTTAGCGCCAGATTTGGTTTCTAGGACACTGCAAACGCGAGGATGGGATGGACGGATGACCCCAAAACCCGATGCTGCAGGTCACAGCAACCACCAGCGCAGAGGCAAACAAATGTTATCCTCAGCTTTACCCTCAGATGAACCGATTTGATTCATTAGACATTCGGTAGACAATGGATGCTGAACTCTCAGCACATCTGCCAAAACGTTACAGCAAAATACTAGAGCAAAGCGGCAGAACGACATTAACTTAGTGCGAACTAACTGGTTCTAGTGACTTGAGGATACGGTGACTATGTGTCGGGCTCGTTGGTGAAGAGGGAGATTAAAGCTCTCTGGAGCAACCAAGCTTGCTATCTTGTGAACTGACCGTTAGCTTAGCTCTTTGAAAACACACGCTTACAACACTGAAATGTGCTGAAAACTCAGCTGAATGCAGCCGACGGGTTGAGAAAGTACTTGGTGAGCGACTCATGACGCTTCCACAAAAACACAAGTGCATACAAGAGAAAGGATTTTTAGAAAGGACCACGTTACAATCGATCCGAGACCCCGACTGCACCGACGGTGATGTGAGCGAGTTCTCATAATTATGTTGGTCACCTGCCAACTCGTGGCAAAGAGCTGTGTGAGCAGCAGCCATAGCAGCTTCACACACACAGTCGAGTTGTACTTTATGCCTTAATAATCAACATGAGCCCCCGATGTGGCTGATTAATCAAACACTGCCGGTGCAGGCTCACTGTATCTGTAACACGGCTCGAGGCAGGTCTGCTGACAGATGACTCCACACAGAGCCCAATAATAAACATAGGACATGGGAGGAAACACGAGACCCGGCTTGACTTCCAGTCCTTATAGGTAATCCATCATCGCAGTGCTGACCGGGTAACTTTCAGGGACCCATGTGGACCACATGCAACACAGTAAAGACAAGAGAGAGGAAGGGGAGCGTCTGGCCCAGTCACGGATGTCTTAGCCCCCCCCCCCCCTCCTCGCCAACCACCAACAACCCCCCCCATTGACACTGAGCATCGTTTCCCACTGTCTCCGCTGGCTCGACGGAGACCAGAAAGAATAAACAGAATGGGAGCTTGGCACAAAGTTTGTCCTCCTCCCTAATGAAGTGCAACCTCCCGAGCCCAAACATCATTCATCATATACTTCGGCCTCTGTGCCGGTGTGTGCGTGAGCGCGTCCGCGCCTATACCGAATGTCTGTCCGTATCTGCGTCTCCGTGCTTGTGTTTTCGTTCTCTGTCCCGCAGACTGCAGGCACCTAAATAGAGCCTGACCGACTGTAACCGAGAGGACAAAACAAACAAGCCAGCTTGACTTGTTTGTTTTTTGGGGCTTTTTGCTTTGTTTGGCACAAAACTCATACAGACAATATCCTGTCGAGAAGACGGCCGTCAGAAATCTTAGTTGTATCTGATTTGCATGTGCAGTTACAGGGTAGCTTTCTGGGGTTGGCCTTATGACACAACTTCCCAGTTCACACTGGAATCAGCTTATTTTTTCAGCTTTTGCAGCTGTGCCATAACATTTACATGATAAATCGTTCGCTTGTGTTTAGTCTGTGCTGTGATGTATATCTCAATGTAATGTTTTTCCCCATCACGACTTGGCAAGCACAAGTTACGAATGTCAAGTTAAAGTCATATATGGACATACGTGTGTCCTTGAGATATTGGTCAAGGCTCAGGATTTGTTTCAGGCTTCAAAATCATCTTGGAAACGTTAATAAATCAGTAAGATAATTAAGGGAGGACTGTCTGATCAAAGACACTTTTGGATGTAATATATCTTGCATGAGGCCAAAGAGCAAAAGGAAATTATGCTTGGAGATAATTCTGAGAAACTCAGATGTGGTTTTAGATGTGTGATATCTTCCATATGGTGCTGTTTTACAGCTGTAGCATAACAAAAGAAGTTGAGCATATCCAGACATGTCTGTGTTGTTGAGCATAATGTACCAGAGCCGGCGTGGCCGCTTTGTCTCTCACGTTTGGCGGTGCTATACATTGCAATTGTCTGTTTAGTTACACCGACAAACCAGTTTGCAATGTTCCTCAGATTCCTAACATAACAAATTGCATCATCAGTGGTCAGGTCGCAAAAAGACCGAAAGCAACAGATTTGAACCCGTGAGCCGGATCTCCTGAACGTTCATGAAATGAACACCATGTTTTGGTGTCATGTTTTATTTCTGGAAAGGTAAAGAACACATAACGCATGTGCTGGATGATGAATGCATTTCCCTGCAACAACTCAGGTTTGATTCATGTCCTCAACTTTTAGGGATCATCGTCATTCTATCCTCGCTTCTCATTTAGCACATACTACATTATGTGGCCTTCACACTGACTGGCGCTTGGCAATGAGTAAAATCCTTCACACCAACGCCAACAACTGTCCCGCCCCTCTGACGCACACCGCGGCGGCCAGCTCCAATCAGATCTGCAATCACCTCAGATATTTTTCATTTTCAAGCGGGTTTTGTGGCTTATGAGCGGAGTCATGGTGAAAAGTTACACAATGTTTCTAGGGAGCTCCACTTGGCAGAGTACGTTAGCGCGTAACCCTTCACTTCATTGTCGTTCGGCGGGTGATGTGGCGCTTCACTTTTGCGCTGCGGAGGCTTTAACGTCTGTATCTTTTGTAACGCGTTTCCACTTCGACATCCTGGATATAACCTTCAAAATCACATTGTAGACTCTTCTGTTTGCCTCGCTCGGAAATCTATTTGTAGTTTTTCCCTAAAAAAATGATCATATTTATGTGATAGGGTAAAGCAGTGGGGTTTGAGGCTTAGCAAAGGGGATATTGTCTTTGATTGGCTGGCAGGTTGTTGTTAAAACATATAATATCCAACATTTTCCTCCAAATAATCTCTCTCAATCGTCCTTTACGAAGTGTGTCACGATGTCTGTATCTGCAGAGCCCTCGTCCTCCGCCTGTACTTTCTCTTTTCTTCTTATGTTGCTGTGTTCGGGGCGTTTCTGGGCATCAGCAAAGAGGGTTACACCCCGAGAGGGTCGAGCCAAGTCAAGAGCAGCGTGCCGGGTGTGCGGCCTGTTGCCATTCTCATGTCAACTACTGTAACTTCCCTCAGCGTCTGATCCCGAGGCTTCCTTTCGTGTCTGTGATACAAAGCGGTGGCATTTGACTACCAACGGGTTGTCACTTTAATGTGTGCTTTTATGAGCTTCACTGTTTCTGCTGCATGCTCTTCATCGCCCATCTGCCGCGAGTGTCCTGCTACCGGTGTGCCAGTGCCTCGCTCAAGTACCGATCTGTAAATTATGGCTTGAACGCCGCACTTTGCATTCTAACGTCGCATCTAATTACAAGGTCTAAAATGAAAAGGGGGTGGCTTGTAGTCATGGACTCACGGAGACGACTCACCTCTGCGGTTCGTCTTGCTGGGTTAAAACAACTAATGCAGGGTTGATGAAATAGCTTGTGTTATTGTTTCATCAAAGGTCACCGTGATCAAATTCAAAGTTCTTTTCACAGGATTAACTGATAAGCATGGTCTGCACAGAGCCACCCGAATGCCTGCGCACAATAAAGCAACACAGCGCATGGCCTTTGTGAGACTTGTGAAGCTGAGATTGGTGTTGCCGTGTCGCGTTATTGCCGTTATTCTTCTTCGATTTCATTTCACGATGAAAAAGTCCAATTTTATGTTGACACGATTTAAACCTATTTTCACATTTCTATGAGACCGCTCCAACACCGTGCTGCTTTGTTCTTCTTCTGTTGTTGAATGCAATTGAAAAACAACAACTTCAACCAGTGCCGTTCACCTCAGATGCCTCACTGTCTCACAGACAGAAGATAGGAATCTATCATAACGCCGGGTAACATGAGAAGAAATAGGTCACATTAAGGATATGAACCTGTGCGCGTGTGTGCGTGTGTGTGTGTGTGTGTTCTCAGCAGACTCCACAGATAACACTCCCCTATCTCGACTCCATTTAGTGCCGCCATGCCTCTGTCTGGGTTCCACCGACTGCCGCCTCTGGGGAAATAAGGATACGGCTCTCAGGTTCCCAGCAGGCCCAACATATGGGAGCTGCTCTCTCATCCAGTAGAGATGAATTCATCCCAAACTCATCTCCTCACACAGATTAATTTGGCAGACATGGCGAGGCAGGTGGAGAGTGTTGAGCAGCATCTGCGTGTGTGTGTGCATGTGATTGATGTGGATACTTTGCATTTGTGTATCTCACTTCTGTACTGCTGAAGGCCTAGGTGATGGAAAACGGAATGAGATGTCATGCTATTGTTATTTATTGGTATCCCCGTTTTATTATTAGTCTCAGAAGGGAAGGAAGGGAGACACATGATGCATTGTGACGGCATAGACCTGTGAATCAAAGTTGACCGTGTCATTAAAGTTATTTAACTTGCGCACAAAAAATAACAGGCAAAGCCAAATGTAGATTGTTAAGAACTAACTTATTTATAAATGTTTCGGTGTGAGCCGCATCGTGTTGGAGACATCGGCCGTAGAGATGCCTGACTTGTCTCCGTTATAATGAAACTAGATGGCACTCGGCTCAAAAATGAAGACATTTGGAAAACTCACCACCAATGTCTGTTTCCAGAAATCCTACAGCGACTCACACCGAAACAATCTTGATAAATAGCACTACAGGTAAGAGGAAAATCTGTTTTTTTTTTATTTTGGGGTGAAGTGAAGGCGCCTAAACATCTGGGATTTTCTTTTAATTTCATAGTTAAGATGTGTTTTAACTCAAATGTGTTGTACAAATAGTGAACGCTTGTAACTCAATGTGTCGCCCAGGCCAATGTTAAACCATGTTAAATACCAGGGAGCCTTTAAGTGGAATCACTGTTTTATATTAATAGTCAACTGTGAACTGGCATTGATGTCTGTTTCAATGGAGACTAAACCCTAACTCTTTATTTATAAGAATCTCATCTTTTCTAGTGAGTCTCTTGTTGAATAAATGAAATGCAGACGTTCCTGCTGCTAAATCATAAATGTGCTGAAGCGCTTGACTGATTTACACCTCCGAATATAAAACTAACTTGGACACAAACAGATGGTGAGAAGGTCAACTGCATCTGCGTTATGCCTCAGGACTGAGGGCGGATTTACTGTAGAAAATAATAATGATAATAACAACAGAGAAACTAGTTCAGCCTTCGGGCCACCGGCTCGACTGAAAAATAAAACCATATGTTTGGATACACAATTCGCCTTGATCATCCAACCCAACCAGTTGTGCCATTTATTGGCGCTGCGGCTTCCACCAGACCGAAGTCAAATGCTTCACTGCCTTCCTGCGTTTGGGTGGAATGATGGCAAAAGTAAATGGATTTGGGCTTTGGGGGTTGGCTAAGGGCAATGGTCGGTAATCTGCCCTTTAATTATGGGTATGGTGAAGAATAGGCATTTTATGGAAGGGTTAGGGTTAGGGTTTCCGCCACACAAGTCATAATTATGAGATAATAAAGTCAAAATTATGAGAAAGTCATAATTATCTAGAAAATCTGAGAGTGCGAATGCGCTTCAGTGTTGCAGGCTTTCATCCTTCCTGCGACCACATAGTGGAAGAAAATAACTTTAATTTATAACTTTGAATATAATCCAGAGTGACTCAGACTAAAGTCAACTACCGACCTCAAAACATTGTTACTACATAGCCATTTGACATTTTTATTGTATTATCAAACTGAAAGGAGTCAGAGCGTATTTACTTGTCAGATGCATGCGATGTATCAAAAAGGAGCACGTGAATAATGCAACACACTTGCAGAACTTATTCAGAATAAGACTTTCAACCCCTCAACATGCTACGAAAAGAAGTGTCTCCAGCGGCTCGGTGGTAAACAATTAAAAATGAGGAAACAGCAATAAAATTGATACATAGTGTTTTCCAATGAATTCCTTTTGTCTGCAGTGTTTGTTTTATCCCTGACTAATGACGGCTCATGGAAGGAGTCTAGTACATAAACTGTAATATTTACAGGCTAACAAACCCGCTGAAAGACAATTAACTGGAGCCTGTTGCACCATGATGTAGCTGTCCAAAGCGTCTGTGTTTTCCTCTGTGCAGGAAACCAGGGACCTTAAAACCTCATCAAAGACACGACGGCTCTTTTGCAGCGCCTGCCAACATGCTGGTCTACAGTTTGTGGCAGAGGTTAATAACCACCGTCGGTCCTATCTGATGGTTTTTCCAAGGGTGATGGGAATCTGTGTGAAAAGAGGACAGAGGACAACATGTCACTGGCCCTGCTTCCCGGTCTGAGTGCTGGTTTTCCCCTTCACACTGTTGCCTTTGGGACGGTGAACTGAAACAGCAAACTGAACGGTACAGTATTGTTCCCCCGGGCCTCGAATGGGGCAATTGTGGAGCAATGCGCTTTGCCAACGGAGATTCATGCTGCAAACTTGACTGCAAAGATGTAAAACAGCGTATAGCGGTATTAAGTCACGGCCTCACCAGAAAGTAGAACAAAATGAATTGCTTGTTTTTGCAAAATGTTTGATTTGGTAAAAAGAAAAGAAAAAAGGCATGATTGCACCATGGACTCTTATCTTGTGACACTCATTGTTGCAGCAGTTTATACTCTGATGAAGGAGGTAAATAAAGTCAATTGGAGCATACGCAACAATATCATTTTTGGACTCTTTGGCTCTCCGTTTCCATAAACGTCAGCACGGTCAAGACTGTTCCTGTTGGTCAACAGCGCTGACAGCGTTGGACAAAGTTTACTCAACATATTTTTATTTGAAATGCCATTGTGACCAGCAGTTAGCTCACATTTAGGAGTCTGCAGGGGAAGCCTTTACACTGAAGATGGAGCCAGGTATCCCAACTGCAAAAGCACTGCCAGGTTCTGTGTCTTATGAGTCATTCATCAAAGCTTCCCACTGCCAGTTCTGCTCCAAAATCCTTTCTCTGTATATTTGGATTTATTTACTTTTTTCAGTCATTTAAGAGCTAATATGACATAAATATGGCACCCTTTGTGAGGGAAATCTGCTAAACGCTGATTATGAGTGTTTTTGCAGAGCAACAATAAAAACTGAGTAATGAATGAATTCCACATTGCCTCTCCCAGAACGGCTTTGGAAACATTACATATATTAAATAACCGACAGCGTTGCACAAGGCCCTGCTCCTACAGCTGAGACCCAAATTGGCCCTCTGCGCGAGTCCTTTTGTAGCTTTAGGTGGCGGTTGTTGTCTTTAGCCCAATGTGGACAGGATTAGTTATACAGAGGGGGTGTGGTAATGTTGCCATAACTGGAGAGAGACTATAAATCAAGCCAAATTTGCCTCATCAGTTTCCTTTTTCTCCCCAACTTTGTTGTGTTTCTGTGACAAACCGATGTACGTCTCCAACTGTCTGTGCCGTGGGAGACGTTCAGTACTTTTACTGTTTAAAACACTGTTTGTGAAACTCTCCATAAGGTTTAACATGTGATTATCATTGCGAGGGCTGCAGACGGAAAACAGACTCTCATCGCTAATTGTTGAAACGGATCACACAGACGGTCACGACCGGGTGTGAGAGGCAGAGACTCAGGAGCAGAGGAAACAGACAGGAGGTGGAGGGCAAAATCAAAAAGGTCTTTTACTCAACAAAGACACAAACGAAGATAAAGACTGGAACAGGAAACAAACACTAGAAACCTACAGCTTGAACGCGCCGTACAGACATGCGAGACAGACAGACTAAATGCACAGGGGAAGACAGTGACACAGGTGGAAACAATGAGGGCGGAGCTTTACAATCACACAGCATGAGGGGGGAGGAGTCTGACACTAGAACAGGTGAAGGGAATCAACAATCAGGAAACACTGGCTTTACACAGACTTCTCTTTCAGACCCAAAGTCTGAGTGGAAGGAGTGGAAAGGAGGAGATGGCAATGACAATGATAAGGTTAAAGCGTGGCCGTACGGGGCTTAACAGTTCCCTCTATGTTATTAAAAATCATAATGGTGGAAAGTGTGAGTTATGTGGGGTAGAAGAAACAGTGGAACATTTGTTATTGGTCTGCCAGAGATACAAACCAATGAGGGGAATGAAAACAAATGCTTAAGAGAGACGGGAGAGGGGCGTGTAATAAAGAAACTAAAGTCTAAAGAAACACTTCAGTGATGCATGTTGGGGAAGTCTTCTAAAATATTTAGAGGCTACAACGTTAATGAATAGAATTTGATAGAGTAGGGTCTTTTTACTTATTGATTGTTAACGTTTGTTTGTTTGTACGGTTTTCGTTGGGGTTGTAGTAGAGAGGTACTTTCTTTAGTCCACACTCCAGACTAGTGAGTGGCGGTAATGCACCCGAAAATTGTTTGCCAGCCGCCATAAAAAGCAAGAGAAGAGGAAAAAGAAGATCCAGAGTCTGAATCATCAGCTGAGATCCACCTCGATTACAAACAAATGCGATCGTTAGAGATTACGATTCAGTTTTGAAACTTCCTGTGTCGATGTCATTGGTTCCAGACAACTGAGGAATAGTTGAAATGTGACCTTCGATGAATTAGGACGGAGATTACAGAATGAATAATACTGACATTCACAATTGTCCATCAAATGGCACTTAGGAGCAGATTTGTAGCTCTGTGGAGAGTAAGTAATGAATCAAGCTTGAATATTCACTTAGACTATCCAATCAGAGGTCTTCTTGCATCCAGTGGCGTGCCCCCCCCCCCCCCCCCCTGCTGGCCATGAGAAAGAATGCAAGTTTAAAGCACTTTCCAGACCTGGAGGTTATCGTCTGTTCGTAGTTCAGTCCTTTCCTCCTTCAAAAGGTATACTCTTATATTGCTTTGCCCTTCTCTTCCTCTCGTCCCCCGCTCGTCTCTCTGAAGCTCTCGGCCCCTGCAGCTCTCTTTTCCTCCATGCCGCTGCTCATGAGCATGACATTCCCCCTCATTTTCTCAATGGTCTGCCCGTCCTCCTGAGGCCCTGTCACTTTCCTCAGCGAGATCGGCGTCTCCTTCTCGGCGCCTAACCCTCAAACTTTGAGTGTCTCAGTCCTCTGTGTCATCTTATCTGCCCCATGCTGTCCTCTGCTCAGCTCATCTATCTGTCACTTACCGAGCAGTCTGAGGGCAGATAAAGACACGGGATGATTCCAAGGCACGCGCGAGAAACGAAAGGTGAGTTTGAGAGTTCAACACAGATACCAACAATTCCCAGATAAGAAATATTATTTCATTCTGGGAAGTTAAACCACTTATAGATTAATTGTAGATTAAAATCCCGGTGAAAGCGTGCTCTAAGAATCTTTTACGACATGAAGGGTATGCCATTTTGTGCCTACATGAGAGTAATGGATGGAGAGAGTGAGGTCGTAACCCCTGTAATTGTAAAACCAGCTCTGGACATGAGACCAATGCCGAGTTAGTGGTTATCTGGAAGGATGTGACATTAACGAGAAGAGAAAAGGCGGCGCGAAATTAGGAAAATATTACGTCAAAATCTTTGCCTGCAATATGAAAAAATACTAGACTTTTTCACGCTGTAGGGGCGGTCCAGGGACACGCGGTCCCAGAAGTACATGTGTTCAGCTACATTTTCCAGTAAATATGTATCCAGCCAACCTAGAAATGTTGTGTTTTCCCTCAGCGAGCAGCCGTCCCTGACCCACCAAGTTCATTGTGAAACTGCGGCGGGCCTACGCTGACTGTAGGTCATCAATAAGAAACACTGGGTTTGTAGTGGAAAATGCGCTCGTTGTGACGTCAATGCAGAAACTACACGCTGCGCAGCCCTCATGTAATCAACAACATTAAATTAAATAAAGCATTCGTTAATGTGAGCGAGTTCACACTACGTAATGTACCGTGAACATCGATATGCTGCGGCATGTTTGAAGTCTGACGCTGATGAAATGCTGCTGATCATTTTAGTCTCTGGAGCAGCTCTTGATCAACCATGCACATAAACACCCAAACACTGCTCACACTGACTGCCGGCTTTTTCATCTTCCATGCTTATGTTTAGGCACTCTCGGGGTTGAAGGTTAGGGAAATATCATGTCCTGGTTCTGTACAGAAACATTTCGCAGTAAATTGAATCGCAAGACACAACTCTTAAACCAGTAGACCTCCATATGTGGAGCTGAATGGGATCATCTGTATGTAGGTAACATGCCGGGAATCACACTAAATGTTTTATCAGCAGCCTCGTAAGTTGTGACTTCTAGAGGAAAAGCTGAATTGTATAATCATTGGTCACATCTGTCAGACCCCTGTTTTGATTTAAAAGCCCCCGAGTGGAAAAACCCTGCATGTCAAGTTTTGGGGCATCATACCACAGACACAGGAGAGCTCAGTGGATAACTGGTTGTGAAAGTACAAACTAAAAAAACACCGTTTCATTCGATCTTCCTCAACTCTTTGAACCAGACACCCATTTAATGCCACCACGCCGCGACAGTTTTTAAAAGGATTTTTTAGGACAGTTTCCATTAATCTTCGCCATATGCAGCACAACTGTCACAAACAAAAAGCCACCTTCACAAACCAATTACATGTCGGCGCGGGGAAGAAAACACGCGGGCGCCGCGACTCGATTAGATGGATGACAAAATGAAACAACAGAACGGAAACAAATTACACTGTGTCAGCGACGGCGTCAAAAACACCCCGAAGGGACGAAGGTGGAGCCGCCTGGAGCAGCTCGGCTCACCGCCCGAGCTCAACCGCCTCCCCAGCTCTGAACTCCTCACAGCTGCTTCTCTCCGAGTTATGAGTCGAGTGAATCAGTCATTGGCAGAAACAAACACATTTGCAGTATCGCTGCGACATTGTCATCTGGTCTCATTTGTAATGTTTCTCTTTTTTTCTTCCCCTGAATGAAGTGCTGAGCTTGCAGTTGACGTAGAAGTGATCAGTGCAGAGTGTAATGTACATCGTGTTTGAGAGGCAGAAGCGGGACGGTGATTTACGTATTTGATGACTGACATTAAGTTATTATAGAGTGCTCAGCGTGTCAGTCATCAGTGTCTGTAGGACAGCTGTCGTCAACTCCCAGTTGTGAATGAAATGAAATGGCTGCTACATGTGTCTCCGGGGTTTGAGCCGTCTGAGTCTGTATGAAAACATCAAAGTATCGAGACTGAATATTTGAGGAAGTAATCAGTACTTGTTTTCCACAGTAGTAACACACGGGTACCAGCCAGGTGTTCTGCTCGCTAACTGTACACTGACACAAACACAAAGTGCATCTTATTCTATGTATTTAAACATGTTATGGATTGAATATCGTATCTATTTTACCCAGTGGTATCGAGAATGGGACTTTTTTAAGGTATTGTATTGAAGTTAGAACTTAAATAAAGAAGAAAAACATTTAAAGATATTCAAGAAAACCTTTTGATTATCATGAAGGATATATTTACTGTGATGGTTCTTTCTTGTAATAAGTTCCTGCAAAACAATGTTGATGATATTTTTAACACTTGTAGTTTTAATAAAACATAATCATGTTAATATGCATCTTATAAGGACTTATGAGGGCCTAATCACCTCTTATTAAAATGACCTTAATACAAAGCAATTATGAAAACCTGTATCTACTCTAAGCAGGCAGGAACCTGTAGCAATGTGCAAAAAAAAAAAAAATCAGATTCAAATCTTTAAAATCTGAAACCTGCAACTGTAAAAACTAGACGAGACTCATCCAGACAATTTGCATTTTAATGCCAGACTGAGGGATCTGCACACAGGAGCTCCAGCATAGATTCACTCTCATAAAGATTTTATTAGAAAGCTATGCATTATCTTGTCTTATTATCGTCTGCAGTCAAGGGAATGGCCCATTTGTTCGGCCCCTTTTAGCCCGCTGCTCTGACATTACATCAGTTACCCTGCCATCTACACGCACTGCTCGGTCGCCAAGACTGATCTTTTTCGGTGTATTTCTTTATTCCTTCCTCTCTTGTGCTCTAACCCAAACAAACACAGACACACACTTACACTTCAATCAATTTGTGCTGCAGACGTGATAGCCAGGGTGGTGGACAGGCTCCAAATTATTCATGATGTAATTAGCCGGAGGGGAAATCTTATTGGAGAATCTTGACTCAGACCTCGGGGAAACTTTAAGTACTTCATCAAATAATGGGCCAGGCATCCAAATGATATCCCTGACCCATTTCTGTTCTCCCTCGGGCGCGGCCGACTCAACCGCCGCGAAGAAACGAGAAAAAAAGTGATGTTTGATCCTGAAGCCAGCCAGGTCGGGCCCCTGGAGGAGCTTACTGTACTTGTTGATGCAAGAGGATAATACACACACTCTGTCTTTTGGCGTCCTCATCTAACTTTCTTTTCCTTGTGCACAAATACCTCATAGCTTCAAACCTGCATCCAATTTGCTCTTTCAATGAATCCTGCCAGTAATCTTTTGCCTTATCTGATGCGAGGGTCCAAGGCCAGAGGACGTCGTATGCTGTACAGATTGTAAAGCCCTCTGAGGCAAATTTGTGCTATCGGGCTATACAAATAAAATGCAATTAAATTAAGTTTATTAGATTGGTGATGCGCCAATCCATCTCTTTGTCAGTATCTCAAATTACTCTGCGATATTCGGGCCGGGCCCAAATAATCCTTTTGTTGGGTAGATATTTGACTTTTGATTTTTGGTATTCGGATATTCTGGTTTTAACTCCACAGGATGACTAACATGCATAAAACACACCACACGCTTTGGAAAATGCTTTTGAAACGCTGCCAAAATAAATAAATAGAATGAGAATGACAGAATGCTGAAAAGTGAATGCCTTTAATTAAACAGAAACACTCTTGTTGCAGCACCATGCCGTCGTCTTAGTTTGAGAACGTACAAATTTCAGTCCTGACTGAGTGAGTTCTTCCCGTCTTGTCATGAAGACGAGCCCAGCCTGAGCCCTCTGGCTGCTTTACGCACAGGCGTGCAGCCAGAGGGGCCGCCTGAAAAACACACACACCGAGTATTCAAGGATAATTTATGTTGAATGCAACACAGGGTTGCACAAAGAAATGCAGTTGTAGCCCATTTGATACACCAGGAAAAAACATGACAAGCAAAACAAAACAAAAACCGGAGTACGTTCCTGTCGTGCAGGTTTTACATCTGCATCAGGAGGAATGTAAACAGCAGCAACAAAGCAATTCTCTGGGCAATATTGCTGACATCTTAACAATTAAAAATTCCACATCAGGGAAACACTGTCCAATGACTATGACTGTGTTTGAGCACCGAGCATCATTTAAATTCATATTCCCTCTTCTTTTATTGTTTCTGCATGCCGCGTAAAGGGTAAATAATGCAGCACTTTGTCATTTTAAACTTATATTCTGTGTTTAGGGTGACTTTGTAACATCTGTCCAGGGACTACAGATGAAAAATAGCCTCTTGGCTAACTCTGGCGCATTTACAGGAATGTTTAATTAATGTTCAACCAAATAAACCAATAAAAAAATGTAAACACAGTCCGCCTCTTCTTTTCCCATCAGACTCCTGCATCTGTCCTGCACCCCGCCAGCAAAGTGCAGCTTTATCCAAGAGGCCATGATGGAGCCAGGTCCGTCGCAGACCTCCTGTTGATGGGCCATCTTGCCTTATAGGGTCCGAGCTAGGTTAGCTTAGCTTCCGCCTCAACTCACCATCGATCCAACCCAGTGTATTCTGTCATGGCACAATGTGACTTGGATGGACGTCTACACTAGCACACAGTATGAGAACACACTGAGCACACACAGAGGCCTGGAAGACATTAATTATTATTAGTATTATTATAGAAACTGTGCTGCTTTAATGACACAAGTTGGTGCTGCCCACTAACCGAGTGGTTGAAGTCCTCCTCCGGTCACAACTGTCTCTCGTGCGCTGCGGCCTCGCCAATCTGGCGGAATAATCCATCTCTAAAGTTAGCACCTTCATCCTCCCAACTACACCCTTTTCACATCAATAATCCTGCAGAATTCCCTCTTCTGTGAAACACATCCTGATTTTTTTCTCATCCTGCATAATGTTATTCTGGGTGCAATGAGCATTGGGGTTCAAATGTATGCAGACGTTTATACTTTTCCGGCACCTTTTCTCTTCCCCGAAAACATTTTTTCTTTGAACGTAATGATTGTGACACTAAAGGTGGCTATTTGACATTTTGGAAGGTGGAATTACACGTTGTGTCCACATCTCAAGCTTTGTGGGGATTCAACACTCTCTGGGGCGACTTTCTGACAACCTGCCATTGTGCTTCAAGAATTGCGATCTCCACTTCTCACTGTTCCTCCTACCGGTGTATTTACGCTACACCCACTTAGACTTTATCCTGTAATCCACATTGATTCCCTGCACCAGTCAGCTGAACACTGCTCTGAGCAATTTCCCAGGCAGCTGACCAATAATGCAAAACTCAAGGAAATAATAGTTGAGCAAACATTTCAGCTCAATCATTAGAATATGGTCATATTTAAAAATGCCTCTCTAGAACCATTGAACACCGAACGTAGTCGTATATAGGTCATGTATTCCAGCAGTTCCCCTGAATGCTGCTGTGCTGTCTGCAAACACTGTACTGTACAGTGGCGTGACACTTAGTTACGCACTGGGAAGAGCAGAGGAACTGGTGAATTGGATGACGGTAATTAGGTGAATAATGACTGGAGGGGCTTGGGGAATTGGAACAGGATACAGCTCACTGTTTAAGTTTGTTATGAAGTGAATCCAGCGTGAATCAAGGTGTGGGGGAGGAGGTGGAAGGCGTGTTGCTGAACGAGATTTAGTGTAAAAACATGAACTAACTGTTCCGTATGCACCATGATGCATACCTCTTCCTCTTCCTCTTCTGCTTCTTCTTCTTCCAACAGCCGGTTCTGTCTGACATCATCTTGGCCTCCACTGGGTTGAGGATGGATGGATGGATGGATGGATGGATGGATGGATGGATGGATACTTGATTTATCCCCAAGGGGAAATTAGTTTGGCACTGTAGCAGCAAGTTACATACAAAGACATGAAGAATATTCAGAATGAAAAAAAAAGCCTCTCTTATGGCCTAATCAGAATCACACAGTTATAGCTGTTTTATAATTTAATTGTTTTTCACAAATACACTATGTATTATAATTATTTTTCCCTATTAGCTTATTTTCTCATTGCTCAGCTCCTGTCTTCCTCTGTTGCTCAGCTTCCAGCCTGCAGCGCTGCTGGCAGCGAGCTCTCATCCAATCAGCTTTCATCTCTGTGTCTCTATGGAAGAAGGGCAGATTACGGCACGTGGGGACGTTATCGTTGATCGTCACTGACTTCAACAAATCAGATCTTCAGTTTGACATGCAAGCCTGCTGGCAATTTTCTTCTTCTGGCTCGTTCTCTTGAGTATAGTAGTAGTAGTTTGAGAGCCGCAGTTTTGTTAGATTGTTTTGTCATGTTTTGTTATAACTAAACGTGACTGGTTCTTGTTGATGTGAACTAAGTGCATTGCCCGTTAATGACGCCGCATCCCATCGTGCGCGTACGTCAACTATATCGGACGGCGCAGAAGGCCCAGGTCGAAAATGCGCGGCCCGCCACTGGTGCAGTGAATATGAAGTGTATATAAGTAGTGACTAACTAACTAGAGTCATAAAGTATGCTCATCCTAACTACTTTTGGTTTGGTAGCAAACCAACTCTTCACACCTGGTGAGAAATAAAAGTCCTCGGGATGGCTCCTGGGGGGGAAATGACTGTTCCTTTTTATACGCTGTCCCATCGGTCTGAATGACAGGGAATCAAAAACTCTCTCACCGCCCACTCCACATTTTATTGCCAACTGTTCTGTCCCGCCTTTTGCTGCATCACTCATCTACTCCTCGAAGGCAGCTCTGATATTTTGGGAGTCCTTTTGGATGCAGCGGTGGCAGAACATTTTCCATTCTTGCCAGGTGCTTTTGTTCTTTGTGTTCGGTCCCTTTTAAAAATAATGAAAGAAAAGGTTCATCCCTCTTCCACTGACTTCCGTTGTTTACCCGGAGCCGATGGCTGCCTTTATTTCACTCATAAATCTTATTGTCAGCCTTTGACTGGTAGATTGAGCAGACAAAATAGGCTGCGACTCTGAGCCTAGAAGGAGTTTGTTCCACGACATTACACCGCTGTTTGCAGGATGCCTCCATCCTGAGAGAAGTGGTCCTTTTTCAGCAGGGGGGACAGGAAAAAGGGGAAATATATCTGAGAATGCATGGCCTCGCTCCGCACGGTTGTAGAACATCAGTCGTTTTTACGATGTGACTGAGGTCAGTCATTAGCTCCTTTTACAGTGCGACCTTGTCTTCATGCACTTACATTAAAAAAATATACCATTCAGGTCTGCACTATGAGAAAAAACAGAGAGCAAACTTTTACCTACAACTGCCAAGTCCTCAAGATTGTTTAACCTCCTGTTCCTGTTATTTGTTCAGCGTTTTGGAGGTGTGTTGGCGAATTCACTCGTAAGCATCCTTAACGCGAGGCTTTTAGTCTTTGCTATCCACTTTTCCATCATGTCATGAGCCCCGACACTATGTGGATGGAGGTGCACCTCGGGAGCGAATGGGCAATTTAACGAGCGCCAGGTGGTGTTCTGGCGGAGATGTTACAAAGCGCCCGGCGATGTTCCACTCAGCCCCGTCTTGCATGGTTGACTCCAAAGCCAATTTTTCTGAAATGCATTTTTTTTTTTTTTTTTAATGGAAGGCATCTGGATATATGAGCATCTTCTGATGACACTCCTGTGATGATCCCCGGCAGATGGAGCAGCAGGAAGGGGGACGGATGGAAAGGGAGGGAAAGCGCCACAGAGAATGGACTGATGGAGACTAAATCAGAGAAAATGAGAAACAGCACGTGGATGAGGAAAGCGATGTTGGAGAAATGATCGATAGAGGCGAAGCAAAAATGAGGAACGGGTGAAAGTGTTTTGCTTTCACAGTAAAGAATCCATCTGCCCAGGTGTGTTGTTGCTGCAGGGAATGAGTTTGTTTTGCCCTTGGGATGTATTCCTCCTCAAAGTACAGGCTCACAGCTGGCTCCACGTTCAGCTGGTGGTAGCCTCAAACTTAGGCAAGGAGCGCTGCAGTCAAAAAGCTGTGTTTTTAAATCCCTGAACCGTTTAAGATTGTGCTGGTGAGTAGGTGAACGGTACTTTCTCTTCAAGAAAACACGCCCGACAAGATGCCTTCGAGCAACGCCAGCTTCCGCAGCGAACATTGGTGAACGAAAACAGCGGAGTGGATGTGTTGTTGAGAGATCCTTATGTGACGACTAATGCTGTGAGTGGACTGAGAGGCTACTTACAGGCCACAGCGTGGATGGTGCGGCGGAAATTGCGCCTGTCTGAATAGAATTTGGGTTAGTTAACACCTTTGCAAACCCAAAAGTGCACAGTTCAATCCGTTCAGTCTGAACACGTCAGTGAAAGTGATGTTGTGATGAACCGGGAAATGATCAAAATGTGTGCTGGCAGAGTAAGAATCCAATCACACCTAACAAAACTACCATTGTTCTTATCAAGGGAAAAATATGTCCCATAAGCTCCCTCTTCTATCAGCCTCTCTTTCCCCCTGCGTCTCCTTTTAATCCGTCCTCATGTCACCTCATCATGTCTCATTAATGACACAGGACTGTCAGCACCTGCTCATTGCATGTCACCATAATCTTGATGGTCGTTCCCTCTTAGAAACTGAACTCGGTCGCCCCTTCTCACATTGTCCCTTTATTCTGTCTATGCGATACCCGTTACGTGTAACAAAAGCTAAATAAATGGATTCATGGAAAAAGCACTTCCTCAAACTATTGAGACGTATCCAAAGTAAAGGGAAGCAAAACACTCTCTCAGCAGCTCCCCTCTCTCTTCCCTCTGGACATCTGAATGAACCATGGCCTCCTTCCCTGCTTTGATATGGGCTCAGGGTGCGAGGGAGGCCCCTCAGGTAACCAGAGCCGGCTCTTTGGACTGCAGGGCCCGGCTTTCAGAGAGAGACAGATGTGTCATTGAAGACAGCCAACCATGACCTACGAGCGAGCCAGACAGCCTAGGAGGGTCTGACAAACAACTACCAGGTCTCTGCATGAGAACACACACAGCCACCTGTTTTTGTGTGCTTACAATAATCCTGTTGAGAGAAGTTTCATTTGCAGCCTGAGAACTTTGAGCGAGAACTTTTTTTCGTCTTTTTTTTTTTCTCCTTTTCATTCGCTGATTTCAATCTTCACCCCCTGGAATGAAAAAAAAAACCTGGTTTAATGTGCAAAAAGGCCCTGAAAACCTATTTTCTCAATCGGCTTATGACTATGAGCGAGAGGGAACATCCCACATGAACGCAGTTTTCCTCCTTTTACCTCTAGTTATCTCCCGCGGCGTAAGCCTTCGGAGAGGTTATGTGTTTGGCCGTGTGTGTGAGTCCGTGACAGAGGGAGTGTGCACCTCTTTGTCTGTCCACCTAATCTTGCATTCTGCTGCAGCAAACGGCATAATATTTCGGGAGCCCAGTTAAGTGTTAATGCTCAAGGAACTCTTCCCTGCGGCTCACTTTTTAGTGTATTTTTTGGATGCCGTGTTTAGCTAACGGTATTACCGGTGCACGCACTGCTGTATCCTTGCTGCTCAGCGGTCGCTTGATGAGTTTACCTGTTGTGCTTTTGCACGATTGTAAGAAGCGTAATAAATGACGGCCGTGAGCCCAATGTATGATTTGATATCGTGGCTTGTTTTGTGTTGTCTCACAGTCACAATTTAACAATATTGAAATCAAAATGTGATGGAGTGTTTTTGAGTTGCTCGCTGGATGATCACTTTGCTTTCTATCTTTACTTTGGTGCTTTAAAACCAATGCCACTTCTACTTTATGTGAAAGTGCCATTAATAGTATATTCAATAGTGGCTGGGCAAGCAGAGAGCATGCCTGACTAAACCAAAAGTGGAGACTACTGATCCCGATGAAAACAAATTGGGATGAAGAAAATTATAGCTTCTGGGTAAACTTAACTTCAGTGCACTATTTAGAGAGGGTGATTGCAGCAACACACCCTGTAAATCAAACTAGCCAACCACAACAAAAATCTAAATAGTAATTTGTTTTTGAGAAAAATGCAATAATAATGTTGCCATATATTGCCAACAGCAATGAGACTAATGAAGCAGCTGCTGCACTCCAGTGGATCAGCACTTCTTCAGCCTCCACCATCTTCACACTGAACCTTGCTGTCAGACACAAGCCATTAGATCTCCAGGACAGTTTGGCATACTGACTCGTGTGTGGAAGGCTGATTTCGATAACTTGGGCTTTACACATTATAGCTAAATGGGGTCATTTGGGGGCCTGTGTCGCTCTCCCACTGTGTGACTCCGACAGAGATCAATGAGACTCATTCTATTCTATTGACTTTCAATCACGTTTCTGAGTTCCCTTGTTCCCCACCAGCCTGCAACCACTGACTCATTACAGGGCTGGGTAAAGGTAACCAGGCCTCTGCAGCCAATGCATTATGGGCCAGATGCCCGTGGGCGCAACAATCTCATCTTGTTCGCGGTGCCGTAATGACAGGACGCTGGTGTTTATGCCGTAAATTTGCCTGCCTCATTCTCCGCGGCAACTTTTCTTGTCAGACAATATTGACTCACTGTAATCATTCAGAGCCATGTGAATCTCTGGCGACAGCTATTTATATGTGAGACATGTGTATGTTGCACGTGCTGCAGTAAAATCTGTCTGTGCAATGATTGAAATTACCACAGTAGCACCCTGGATACGTGTGCGTGAGCCAGAGCCGCTTGTTTGTTTGGTTGTGTGTGCGTTCTATTGTTAGTTGTGGTCAATTGAGCCATTATACAAACATCCGTGCCGCTGTAGCAATGCGCTGTGATGCTAGAAGGCAATTTATACCCCAGACCTAATAAAACGCAGACCCGCCAATACGCAGTCAGCCCACGCTGGACACATTCTTGTGAGTCAGATGTCACTCAGTTTTTCCACACGGTCTGCAATGTGGTTTCACACATTTCACTGTCAAACCAAATAACTGTAGAGTAACGTATAAGGCTTCATGATCAGAGAAAGTTTCTGTCTCACGTCTACTTTTAAGTCCATAAACTAGCGCCCACCGCTCTCTCCCCACGTATTTATCACAATGTCAGCATTTCTTCAGCACTATATATAAGGGCATTGCAATGTATGCTGGCATCAGCTCAAAGAGACAATCTCGTCGGGTTCTGGGTGTTGTAATGACACGGCGCTCAGCGGCAACTTTTCGAGTCAGACAATATTGATTCACTGGAATCATTCAGAACAATGTGAACGATTTGCACTGTGACTGTTAGTTTTGTTAGCTGTTAGCGGTTAGCCAAACACACCATCAAAAACTTAAAGTGTGCAAACTCCCCCCATCCCCTCCTCTCCCACCTTAAAGTGTCTGTGGGTCACAAAGTAAGTGATGAGGCAGCAGGTAGTATTAAAAACAGGTAATGCATCGTGTTTTGAGAAAATGTGAGTCACTTGAACCACAAGAGGTCCTTGAGCATGCAGCCATTACTGAGCACCCATCATATTGAGCAGTTTGCTGCAGCACAATATGAGATTAGCCGTGGACAGACACAGAGGTGAACAGTCGCTCACGGATGCACACATCCAACCGACCCCCCCCCCCCCCCCCCATCCCCCCCGGTGGAGATGACAACAATAACATTGCTATAAAAAAAACAATACATTATCTCTCTGACATCTTTTCTACATTACCTGCAGATGGCAAGATGTATAAGTACAAATCCTGCTGTTTATCAGACTGCGTCACAGGAAAAAGGGCTGCAGCCGTGTGATGTTGTGGATTCACTCCACAGTAGACAACTTAAATAAATTCTGATGTCTGCACAGTCACTACATGGAAATCCTTTGGAGCGCAGCAAGAGGCAAATTGAAACTTAATAGAAAAATACTGAAGAATCTTTTGAACAGCAGTAAGAAAACATCACATAAAAAGCTCTCACCAGCTCCTTTCTTTCATGTTCTGCTCACAAAAGGCCAAGTACTCTATTGCAGGTTTGACTTCATTTTGGATTCACCTGATGATACGCTCCACAAGGCAGAATGTGTTTGAACCTTGCGTTGGTTTGTTCACACACCTCGTACCCCCCCCCCCCCCCCCCCCATCGGTCCTGCGAGGCCAACTAGCCGATACCACTTTCCTGCAAGTAGCACGAGGAACGCAGCGCAAACCTGCTGTTTGGAGCCAGCGGTAACATCACGCATCCCATCTGTTCCATCAGTTCGGCACAAAAAAAAAGGTTTGAGGTCCATCTGAGCAACCACGAAAAGAAAAGCAGAATCACCTCCTTTGGAAAATATTATTAGGCCTCTATGGCGGTGTGTATACAAGGTCTGCCTGCTGCCAAGCACACAAACACAGATGACTTTTTACTGTCTCTTTGGCTTCAAGTGCGAGGTCAGCTGGGACCACTTCCTCCTCCTCTCTTGTTCTCTGGTTCTACCGCACTGCAAAAAGTAACCACCTCGGGATAGTTCAAATGAAGTTTGAAGTCGTTTGAACAAACAGGTGATTTGTTCAAATTATTTCAGTGCAACGCACGGAGCCGAATCCTGAGCTGCACGGCAGCGTGAACATCGTGTTAGCTTGTGACGTCTCTGACAAGCTGATGTTTCTGGAAGGCAGAATCATAAAACTTCAACACTTATGTTGCTTCCACATATTACTCTCAGATTCAGGTAGTCCGCCTGACTTATGCAGAAAGAATTTTAGGAAATTTTGTTTGAAAATGTGACGGATAAATCGGTCTAGGTCTTAATAAAGTCTTCAGTTCTTGGCGCATGCCTGTAGAAACTGCCATGATTCACATTAAAGTGATGGATATAAAACATGGGGGAAAGGAAAATTAATATTATGATTTTTATTTTTACAGTGCTTTCTCTCTCTACATTTGTTGATGTATGACATATTTCCTTCCACGTTGCTTTTTGGACCGGAGGATGTACGACGGAAGGGACATTCATTAGGGCGGCCTTGGCATCGCATGCCGGTGTGGAACAAAAAGTGAACCAGAAGAAACAGAAGAGCGGAAGGATGACGGCCCGTTGAGAGGGAGCGAGGAAGAAATGGGAGGACGTGGGAATTGCGGCGCATTGGCGAGGCAGTAATTGTCAGTGTGTGCGCGTCTCGACACACATGCCTGAGCATGTTTTGCTCGAGAAGTTGATGGAGATTGAGCCATTAAAGGCATTATCACCATTCTGCTCAGGGGGACAATTGATGCAGACGCAACCGAAGACAAAAAACATCTCAACCTGTCTCAGCTATTTATCATTGTTAGGACGACAGCTGCAGCACTCCCAGTATCCCCACAAAATCCCCAAGTGTGTGTGTGTGTGTTTCTAAGAATCCCTCCGCCTCACTGTATATTTCACAAAGGAGGCAATTCACGATGATGGGAGGGAGATAAAGCTGAGGGAGAGGGAGGCAAACACGAGACGCTGTTGGAAGGAAGCACATTTTTTCTTGGCAGAGAACGGGTGGCCAGAGGGTCGATGTGTTTTCGTATTCCAGATGCTCGCTGGAAAATGGGCTGTCGTCTGGATTCTATGTGAACATAAGAGGAGACAGCGGAGGGACCGGGGGTGTCCCACTGCACGGCCGACTCTCTCTGTGTATATATATATACGTGTGTGCATGTGTATACTCCTCAACGTTGAGGAATCTCCAGACATCTCTGCAAACAAACCTCTATTGTGCACTTGTTTATGCACGCACCCATTTGTGTCTGCTAACTCGATTTCCTGTCTGTGTGCGTGTGTGTGTGTGTGTGTGTGTTTGTATGTGCGTCCAGACCCTTCAGGGGTCTGTCCAGGCCACAGTGTTGAGCACTGAGCGCTGAGTCAGAGCATTACTGTCATGGCAGATGTATCCTCCGGCCCGTCCCCTGGCGCTCGCCGCTCGCCCATAGAGATGCATTCAGCTGCAGCCAGCGGCACTTTGCGTGATGAGCCTGGGCAATGGCCTCAATAAGGACTGATGGCACCATTTGGATAAAAAGAGGGAGGGCGGAGGCCGAGGGAGGGCGAGGAAAAAGCGGGGGAAGGATTTTTGAAAGGAGATATAGACGCGAAGATGTAGTGATGCTGAGGAGAGTAAGTGGGGAGAGATGGGTAAAAGAAGGGTAAAATGAGCTGTGTGTGCACTCAAATGGGCAAACTGCTGGCCATTAGAGATAAATAGTCATGTTCTCCGACTACAGCCACCTCAGACACCTATCATTACCCTGGTGGATTTATGACGAGAGATTGAGAAATAAAAAAAAAAACGGGAATCTATTCCACCGTCACATTGAATCAATGACCGGAGCCTCGCTGGCAGCTGAGTCAGTGGCACGTGTCGGCCTTCACGAAGGCCCGGCGCAGGAGGGTGGCCGAAGCAGCGGGTGCCATCTCATTAGCACTTCAGATCCATATAGCCGGGACTCATAAATAATTAGAAGGGAGTAATTTATTTATGTGGAGACCACGGACGTGTCATGCGGTTCAGTCAACACGTGTTGGTTAGCCAGATTGTGTTTTACTTCACAGTTGATCGGACGCTGACCCCAGGTCAGTGAACAGAGCATCAGTCAGCCAATACATCCCCATATAACATGTAACATCTTCCAATAAATGCAAATTAGATTATAGCCTTGACTGATTTAAATGGAAGCAAAATGAGTGTAAAATGCGACTTGGCAGACCATTTGTGGGCTGGCATTAAATATAGGCCCCAGTGGCCCAATGGTCGAACGACCTTGACTTTGTTTATTTCAACAAATCAACACCTGAAGTCTTTCGCCCTGTTTTCCAAGTCAAATTTGATCACACCATCGTTGGTTGGTGCAGTCTTTTAAAAAGTCTTTTAAAAGAGATTTCCGATTGCTTAATGTGCGCAGTTGGGTCGTGATCATTGCTGCTTCAGTCCTCTCTTAGTGTCGACACAGGATGCATTCAGGCACAATACTTTACTATCGCTACTTGAGTAAAACAGAAGAATATAGACTTGAAGTTAAAAAAAAGGCTTGACAATAAACACCTTTTATCAAAGCTAATTACTAGAGAAAAATATCTGAGGATTGCCGTAAATAACATCCAGTATCTTTAGCAAAGCTCAGCACAACAATAATAAGACAGAGGATACAAAAACAATACTCCCCTGAACTGCTTTAATATACACACTAGTCCATCTGTAACCCGTCACTGTCTGACATGCGTCCGTCACTCATCAAGATGTCCCTGTTGGCATTTGGCTGACTCAGCGAGGCGAGAGATGGCATGACCTCCTCTCTTTATTCACAAACTGATACCTGTTGAACCCTTTAAAACTAAATCAGCTTCACGTAATGTTTGCAGCAGGCATACTTTAGCCCATGTCTGTTATTTATTGAGCTGTTTACAGAGCATTCATCTACACGCACAGAGGTCTAAGAAAGTCATCAACATGCATGGTTGTTAAAGAACTGTAGTCACCTACAGCAGTAACACAAACCTGTGTTACTGTTGTTGCAGTTTGTGTAGTTTTAATACGTGTGGAACATTTTACCAGCCCTAAAGAAACAACCGTCATATCATCTGGTGATGAGAAAACTAAACGGACCTCCAGCCTGCTACCACACACTGAAATCAAGTGAAACATCCAACCCCACAAGAGCCCTGGTGAACAAGCCACTTCCATTTTGGTTTAGTGAGTTTTGTTTGTAAATGAGTGCGTTACCTCACGTGCATCTCAGAGGAATTTAAGATGCTCCTTTCTGTTATTGCAATTTGCTGAAGAGGCCTTCTGCTATCAACAAGGAGTGCGACTCATTCCTCAGTATTACTTAAGTCTGATAATGAATTCTTCCGCCGAGGGTCGTCTCAGTCAGAAAGCTCGCTAATCAGGAGCTGATCGCCCGCCGACCTGCTGCCTCCACCTCCATTGAGCTTGATTATCTCGCCGCTGATTTCCGGCGGCGAAGCAACACTGCACGACTTCGGCATAATGTGAGCTCACAGCTGACGGCTTTGACTACTAATGAAGATGGAAAGGAGGAAGAGGACGCAATGCAGAGTGACAAAAAGTGGTGCTTCAAGAGCTGCTGGCCAAATAACTCGGATCATTTGGTGAACATTCCTGTCTGAAATGGTCTGGATGAAACTGTCAGCTTCTGCAAAGTGAAACATTTGATTATGTTTCTATGAAATTAATTAATAGTTCATATTTTGTAAAACTTTAATGTTTGAACAAAAAGGCCAATGAAGTATCCAAACTAGAAGAATGGTAAAGTAGTCAACATCTTATGAACTTTCTCAATGAATTCATGCCACTGGGGGAAACTGCGCCTGCTGTTTGGAGAACGATGACTTAATGGAGGGTTACATGGCATCCCAGCGTAGAGGTTTTATTGTATGAACTTGTTGTGCTTCCTCTTCCTCTGACACGGCGTTCTCCCGTCAGCCAGAACAATAGCCCTCCAGCAAACAGACCCGGAGTCACTGAGACCCCATTAGCTCCCGCTAACGCTCCAAACATTATCACACCTAGACTCTAATGTTATGACCACGGTGATCATTATGAGTTCCTGGTCCTGGAAACACACACGCACCGGAGCTAGAGGCTTCGTTCCATTTCCTTCCCTGGCGTGAAACAAATCAAAAACGTGTTACGCCGACGCCTCTGAATGTCGTTTCTGCCATCTCGCCGCAACATTAATATCAACTATCAATAGGAACGGGCCACTAAAGCGTCCACCGGGGCCCACTGGAGTAATTAGCCGGGAGGACGACCTCTTTAGATCTACAATTATTATCCGCTCACTAAAAACCCTCTGGTTGAGGCAAGACCGCCCTGATAGCCCTGATAGCGCCGTGGCTCCATGTACCTGCGTTGAACTAATTCACATCTATAGTGTGCGTGTACGTGTTGTGAAGCCCTTCAGTCAGATTTTAATTAAAGCGTCTTCACTGAGATAAAACTGTGTGTTTTTCCCACAGATTGTTTTTCACCTGTTGAATAGTTTCCTCGACATGTTTCAATATCTCTAATTGCAATTCTCATTGCTTTGCAATTTGCTCCTGCGTGCTGCGGCCTGAATAATGCATCATATTGACAGATGTTAGTGATAGGTCACTTGCCAAACAACGTTTTGTTTTCCTAATCGAGACATAAAGAAAAAGAGCGGGACCAGAATGTTAATGAAGCCTCTTTCACTGTGAGGATTTCTGCTGCCGCTCTTGTGGAGAGATTCGTTTGAAGCCCTGATCACTGGTGTCGTAACCGTATTACTTCCATATCTCAGCATTGTTTACATTTTGGACCTTGATCCTACACACAATTGAGCGTTTGCTCACTTTTTCAATATTACAAACGACCAAAAGGGTAGTAATGGATAAACCAATGCTTTTCTATTCTGCTTTAAACGTAGGCTGCAAACGTTAGCTAGCCACACGTCTGTTTACAGGTTTTCATCTCTGCTTCCACGCAGAAAGAAGAAGCTCCATCAATACATAGACTTTGAGTTAATCCGGTTGGATACTTTTTAAAGACCCCTTCAGCAAAGATTCTCATTCAAAAACAAGTCAGTTAGGAAATTGAGAAAGTCCGCCGCAGACTTAATAGCCTCGCTAGCTGCAGCTGATAAACTTTAACGGCAGTTGCAGAATCGCATCAAGCTTGTTGCCTGCTGAATAGGAAGTAACCAGAGAGCTCTTATTTTTCACCATAACCACGTCCATTCATAGTTAATTCCCTCTTTCAGTATCCTCTCACCATATATAGCCTCACATCGTGTTCCCTTTCCCTCTTTGATCTCACACGGACACGTCTGCACCCTTATTTTGTTAACAGTAATTGGAGAGGCATGATGTCAGTAAAATGCAGCTGGACTTCGTTTGTAATACAAATGCAAATTTGATTTATTTAGGTACAGGGTGCACCTCTTGCTCTTGGCATCAAAGCCGTCTCTTTTTGATCTTTTTCAAATCGTCGAACGCTACAAGCTCGACCGTGTGATTTCTTTCAGAGAAGCTTGTTCAGCGGGCCAGAGTTCAACCCGATGAACCGGTACAGGTTAACATGAACTTAATCAATGAACCCTTTACTGGCAGTAAATGTGTTCTCAGATCATTCCTCTGTACTTTACCGGAGCACAGTTGAGTTTTCATGCAGTTTAACTTTTAAATGTTAAGTGGTTGTAAAGAAAGGCTTCACTTTTTCCTATTTTTTTTCTCCCCTGAACTCATTAAATCCTCCCTCAGACTTCAGGCTTCGCGATGAAGCACAAATTGCGAGCTGTAGCCTGTGAACATGGAAAACAAACAATTAAAAAAAAACATCTCCGAAACCTCGTCCTCCCCCCTCCGCGCTCTCAATCTTCTCTTCACCTTCAGCTTTCTAATAAACAGTCTTAAGTTGACATTCATTTTTTCCCGGGGCAAAACTCTTGTGCTGGGGCTGTCTGCTTCCTAATTGTAATAATAATTGTGGTTCCGCCTAATCTCAGCCGGGGCTGTGACCCCGGCCCGCTGTGAGCGGATTTGAGATAATGAAATAATTGCCCCAAATGCTTTTTTTTCCCCAAGCAGCCGCTGAAACCTGAACCCTCAGACGAAGAAGCATCAACATTCACTCGGTCTCTATCAGCGGCGTTTTCCACTTTAATTGAAATTTAGATTGTTGTTGACCCCCTGGGTGAGGTTTGGTGGGCGAGGAGCGGCAGGGTAGCATGCAACTCAATCGTTGGGGCGGAGGGGGAGGAGGGTCGGCCCGAGAATGCCATCCATCCATCATCGCATGTGTGAGAGGGTGTGTGTTCGTGCTTTTGGAAAAAGACTGCAGATCATATTTTACAAAACATCTCTGCACGCTATGTTGTGTGCCATGCTGAAACACACAGAGGACATGCGTTGTGTTTGTCTGAGCGGCGGCTGGATGACACCATGAATGCATCGTTTATCACGCAGGAGGCTGGTCCAAGATCATTTCTGAATGATATGTAAATGACATGTCTGTTTAGGACGATGCGTGTTTCTATATGTGCTTCTTCACTCTCGCTCAACACAGGACCCGGGGGGGATATCAGCCGAGCCGTACGAACGAGCACCAACAGTTATCCTGCTATTTAACGATTACCCCATTAGCCTCCATTTCAGTCCAGCCTATGTTCTGTAGATCTGCCTCACTTAATAACGGGTGGAAAAGTGGGGGAAAGCCTCGGGCAATACGTGTATAAAATGATGTACAACTCACCATATGTCTCCTTTAGCAGCCAGTTTGAGCAGCTTAAAGAATCCAAGTCAGTTTTCACAGTATGGACGCTGAAGCTTTCATTGTTGCAGCACACAGTGTTGTTCAGCAGGAACGCTTAAAAGGACTTCTGCAGTGGGACTGAAATAGACATTATAGGCTGTTTGGCACTTCAGCAAACAACATTTAAATCGTAGAAAGTGAGTCCAGGTCGTGGCTGATGAATAATAACAGCACAGTATCATGTGAAGTACTGCTTCGAGGAATCAAAGACCGTATGTTTGTTATTCGGTGGTAAATTATGCATATGGATGCAACTAAATTGAATCATTAAATCATCTGCAATGGTCCCATGCGTTCATGTATTCAGTTGATCGGCTCCCTGAAGGCTCATAACGGGCAAAGCGGGCTTGTTTGGCGCAAACAGAATAGTTCTCACATCCGCCGAAGTGTCGGGATTCATACGCATTGATCACCAGCCGCCGTGTGTGGAGGAAGACGAGGAGGTTCAGACGACTCACGCCTGACCTGTTTCCGTGCCAGGACGTCAATATTTCACTGTGCACCGAGCAAACAGTGTATAGACACCCACGCTCGCACACATCGACAGCCTTATGAAGAACAACATCACATCCATCAGTGTCACAAGTGACGCTTGCAGTTCAAGTGCACCACGTCCATGTGGAGCTTAACTGTTCGCCAAAGCGTTTTACTTCCCATTAATATAACAGGGGAAACGCCGTGTTTACATCATGGTTGGTTACATTACATGTACGGTCATGTTTCACTGAGGGGAATCAGTGAAACATGACGCCAACAGGAGAATTCCTCAGAATTTGTATAGTATGGAAATGAGTCCGATGGCTGGGGTTGGATCAATATTTCTAGAGAAACAAGTAAATGCGTTCTCCGTCACTGAAACACACACACACACACACACACACACACACACACACACACACACAGAAACACAAACAGATGCATTCAGTGCTTGGGCCAATTGTAGAATTGTATTTATTAAAGCCGTGATACAACAGCATGAATAATGGTCACTGTGAGTCCACTTCAGGGCCACAGCGACCACAACCTCAGGAATCAACTGTGAATGTGAATTATTCAAGCCAGAGAGAGACGGGACGCTGTTCAGGGATAATATGCACACAGAGAAAAACACTCTAGGAAATATATTCGATTGGATATCTTCCTTACCGGACCAAGGAGACAATCTGCCCTATTTCTTTTCATATCAGTAGTTATTCATGGCTATAGGGGAGCACATACATAAAAGTAGGAGCATGACTGCAGCATTTATAGCGGGTCAGAAGGGAGACATACAGTTCATGTTTTATTCAAAGCAGTCTCTGTTCAATCACAGCATGCAGGTGATGTATGTTTTTAATATGTTGCCTTTCATTCCTGCTTTCAGAGGAAGTCTTCATCCTAAGTGCCTGAGCAAAGCATTACCAATCAGACATTTGCATTGTTTGAATTAACGGACAAAGACAAACCGTTTTCTTCAAACTGCAGCAAACACAATCCGCCCACTGTGAGTTCTGTGCTGAACGGCATTCAGATCCTGGTTCTTACACTTTTCATCGCACTAATTAAACTGACTGGGGAACAAAAGCCAACGTAGCCCATCCAGTTTCTTTAATTGCTTTTGACGCAATGCACAGATCATCGTAGATAAGATCGACACTCAGCGTTAGAATTAGTACAATTTTTAATTAGCCTCTATTATAGAAGTCACTTTCATGAAGGCAATAAGAGAGACGGGGACTTTTTGTGACCACAGAAAGCACTCGAGTGAAGGAATGACCTGATTAAGATAAAGGCAATTACTTTATGACAATGCTCCAAAATATTGCAACAGTACAACAGGATGAGGCAAATACACTGCAGATGCTCCATTTATTTCAGTTATCAATCACGGTCACTGTGGAGGCTGAAGTACATCCAATGACCTTTTCCAAACCAGCGGCCAGTGTTCATGAACTCTCATCTAATCTAACGAATGGTTTCATTTGTAACTAAAACTTCGTTTTTATTTAAAGCAAACACATGTTCCAATTTTGAGCTTGACCAAACATCTGTGAACACCGGATGAAAAACAGCCACAGCGGGGCCTGAGAAGGGGTCAGAGGTCACCGACCAGGAGTCGACAAAGGGTCAGGTAGCACTTAAGGAGGCTATTCCCACCCTAAAGAGAGGGACCATCCGTTCCCAGGAGCCCGAATAATCACGTGAAAGTAAGAATCGTTGCGTTTCCATTACTCAAGAATGAGCCAAAGCGCTTCTGGGAGCCAGCCGCCATGTTGGTACAGTCGACCAGTTCGTACAAACTAAACACCGGCTCCAGATTGGAGCATTCACATGTTTGTGTTTCCTACACGCTTGGCACACGGAGAAGTTTCACACTGGATGTTTTTCGCCACATCCTACACACCTTTAGGAGCAAAACTCTCTGTTTTCTGAGTTGATAGACTGAACGGTTAGCCGTGCTGCCGTATCGTAGCACTATCTGCTGACGACTCTTATAGTATGTCAAGATTTACAAAGTCCAGCAAATCCTTTCAAACACTGGCTCAATTTTCAAAAATGAGGTCACGCTTAATACGATAGTTGGTTTAAAAAAAAAAACGTCGGCGTTGAAATGTTTTCATTCACCCACAATCATTGTTATTTCAATGTAAATGAAGGGCAGCCCTTAATTAACCTCCTGATGTCCAATTCATAATGAAAACCTGTTGCTTTGACAGTAATAAATGGCATCCGAACACATTCTGACGCGTGTTTGAATACAGTGTTTGTAATCCACTTCCTTGACATCACTCACGGCTTAATTCCCAAACAGACGAGAAATAGGGAAATGAGAGAGCTGGATAATCATCTCATGAATTTGGGAGGTCAAAGTGTCTGTGTGCGGTGGGATTAGAAAAGAGATTAAATCAGATCAGAATCTGAGATGCCTTCAGCCATCAAACAAGAAGTAAGGTCTGAGGCTTTCGCTCGCAGTCCAGGCTGAATTAATATAGTTGAGTGTGTCCACTGAGAAATACATCTCACATTGAGTGTAAATTTATGTTTCATATTTGGAATAAGCTTTGCCCGAGAATTTTAATCCAAACGTTTCGGCGCGCGTCCCTGAGAGGTTTGGAAATGAGATTCTGCTGTCGTGTATAATCCACTTCTATAATGACTTCCCTGTAAAAGGGATAGATAGTCTGAGCCCACAGGGGTTTGCTAAGTAACTATGTCAGAGAGCCACAACTACTCACCGCTAACACAAGCGCTCACTATAAATACACAATGTCTGCTGAGCGGTCCATCTCCACAGCGCCGGTCCGTACCGTAAATAGACATCTTTCAGTGTCCTGCGCTGTCCAGGTGACAGCGCTGAGCTGCAGCTAGCAGCCAGTGGAGCCGCTACCAAGGGTCGCTTTGTGGTAGTTTAATGTTTTCCCCGACAAAAGGGCCATCTGTGGCGCGCTGCCACCGTTTTTTTATCATGCCTGCCACTGAATCATAGATAGTTAAAATCCCATTATTAAGTCTTAAATCAATTCATAAAGCCGTGCCGAGTGGCGAACAAGTCGAGGCTTTGAAAGGGGCCAAGAGGGTTAATTTTCTTTTGAAGCCAGTATAATCGAGTTGATAACATCACATTGAGTCCCTTCTAACGAGCTTTAGCGAGCTTTATCAAGCGACGTTAACGAGTGCCATCAGAACGAAGATCGTCGTAAATGTCCCGGTCATATTACATCCGGAGCTAAATTGCACCAGGTGGTGCGTCATAGAAATTCTCCGGGCGACGGGCCCACATGTCATATCAGATGTACAAAGCAACGGACCCGCTACAATGTGACTGGATGCTACCTTCAAAAACTACTTTAGGATCCTCTCTAAATGCTACCATAGACACACACAATGTACAATCAAAGTCATGCATATTGTAAAGCAGCAGAGTTTAATCTAAAAACAAAATGTACCTTACAGGGTGAAAATGACACTAGGAAGTACATCAGCTGTCAGAGATGATTGATTACAAGGTGACGGTTCAAGTCCAGGGTGAGGAAAAGGAGGATAATGGTGTAGAAAATGTAAAAATGAAACAGTTTTGCTTGACTACAGTAAGATGATAATTCCTCATATCTAAATTTCAGATTCAAAATTCCCAGAGAAAAATATTACATGTGAGGAACTACTTCAATAAGATGAACAACTCCTCTCTGCTTCTATTTGTGTGTGTATATATATATATATATATATATATATATATATATATATATATATATATATATATATATACATACATACTGTAAATATACGGCCTAAAGGCCAGCCGTGAGCAAGCTGTGTGTGTGTGTGTGTGTGTGTGTGTGTGTGTGTGTGTGTGTGTGTGTGTGCGTGTGTGTGTGTGTGTCTGTGTGACCCAGCAACTGAAGCCAAACACAAACCCCCATGCACAGACACACCAGGACACCCATGAGTCATACTGACAGCACAGCCTTGCACATCACACAGACACACTCACACACACACAGAAACATATCTCAGGCTGTTCAGGCCACTGACCATACATCCTGTACGCACAACACCACGCGGCTGCACCCTTCATTGCATTAAGTCAGTTCCTTTGCGATCAGACAGAACAGCATACACAACGTGCTCTTTGCGTTACAAGGCCATGGCCCGCATTCCCTCTGCAAAGAGCCATTTACGTCAGGTTGACTGCTTCATGGAGCTCCCCGTCTTTCCCACAGTCATTTGTCTCATAGAGCCAGCAGCCATCTTACTTTAACCTCCACATCCTCCCCATGGTATAATCCTTGGAGACCTAATCCATGCTGGAGTCTACTTATGAGAGTACAATGTTTATGTTTGACATTAAAGATATAGATGGCTAATAAAGATATTATCTCTAATTGCCTGAGGTTGGAGTAGATTTCTGCTGAGTACAGAGAAAGAAATCGTCTTTGGAAAGAAGAAAGGGTCCATCATGGCTGTAGCACCAAAAATAAAGTCCAGAGCAAGCCCCTCGTATTATCTTCACATCGATGCTTCAGACGAAGCAAGGGGAGAGCAAATGAGATGGAGTGCCAGCGGGTAGCCATGCAGCCGGCCTCTCCGGACTGTTTAAAATGAGTAACACTTCCTGAGCCTGAGTTTCCACTCACTAAAAATAATCACCAACGAGGAAAAAAGGGGAAAATGTCTGGGGTGTGTTGATCTAGCAGATTTTGTTGCTGAGGTCCTCATAAATGGTCGTGTTCAACATGAGGAGATTGTATCCCATGTCTCCTGCTGATAAAACGTTATCACTGTCAGATGAAGCTGTGAAATCAGTGCAGGAAAAAATAAAGTGATATATTTGCTCTTCTGATGTTCTCACGCTCGCGTGTGCATTTCTGTTAAGATCAAAAAGCAGACGCTCAGCAGTCGAAGCCACGGCGCAACGTTTGTGAACCGGCACTTTTACACGTGAAGTTCGGTCTCCTCATCGTGACCGGTGCTAATGAGTCAGTGAAAACAGTTGTGTAATGTCTTTCGTGGTCCTGCGGGGAGCTTTCCAAAGTCAGGAGGGTGCTCTGGTGGCTCCATGTCAGATGTGTATGCAGATTTTGAATAAAGGCCCTCCTGGTGCTGGACTGTCCACTGGGAATGAGCAATGAAAACATGCAAAGATCGAGACAGATTCTCCACGATTTAAAAGTAAAATGTGCATCTAGAGAGGCATTTCACGCCTTTTATTTCTGAGTGAGGGTATGGTATTATATTTTAGAGAATTTCTCACGAACAATCTTTTATCCCACCTTGTTTCACACCCAGAGTTTGGCAGTGAGGGAACAAACGGCTACAACAGTTTAGCTTTGTCGCATTGCACAAGATGTAAAATGAAACAGACCGACGTGCGTACCAATGTATTTTTGCTGTAAAGAGGCAGCAATCTGTCATGGCTTTGAAAAATAGCAATAGGCTTTCTTTTACTTTTGCAGGTATTTGTTGGTTTATGCATAGCAGTGGCCTCTCTAGCCTCCATTTTGAAATCTCATACATCTCTCTGAAAGGTGGCTATCAATCAAAAAGAAAGCTCTGTGGCTCCCGCTCTGGAATCTAGACATTTTAACATTTAAAACAGTTCATATTGTCTGGGTCAAGAAGCTGGCAGAAGATCTATCGGAAACAGGCAGCAAAGAGGACAAAGGTGGCGATGCAGAAAGTGAGATTTAAAAGTTTTTCTGGCAAATAGCTGTTGAATCTCACTTCTTTGAATGAGAACGCGATGGAGGAAGTTTTCAAGCGCAATTCTTCTTAATCTACAAGGAGACGGGTATCGACTGCTCCCCCATAGACGGAAAATCACAAACAGCACAAGAAGAGCCTCTAGATAAACAAAGACGTCTCAGCAAAGATCCTTCCCCCACAATCAAAGCGCATTATTTATAGTTCACCATAGATCCGGAGCTCATAACTGCTTCGTGTGAAAGAGACAGCGAAGGGGCACTGCATTCTGCAGCTGGCCAATCAATGCTGTGATTAATGGAGCTAATTTTACCTGGACACCGCGGATCATTACTTCCCGCTCTCCGTCTCCCCCTCCCTCCTGTCTATATAGAAGTCAGCGTGGATAATGTGTTTGCTTCTCTAATGAGAGTCCCGCAGAGAGGCAGAGGACGATGGAGGGTAAAGCCACGGACGACAGGTCCTCTGGGACCGCTGCCTGGCACGCAGAGATGCTATCTGCAGCAGCCGCTAACGCAGCGCCGCGGCTCACGCAGTCCTGACCTTCTCCACGGCGTCCGTCGCTGACAACGTGTTGACTCGAGATGTTATCCTGCATACCTGTCTCATAACAATATTTCATTAGAGGATGGAGAGTTTCAGACTCTGTAAAAGTTGTCTCTGTGACTTTTCTTTTTTTTTTTTTTACCATTTCATGAATGAAACTGAAGAAAAAACGTGAAATCAAACGGAGATAATTAACTTCACTTTTTGCTAGCTAGCTACCGCTGACGCCCCATGAGTTAGGCTTCTTCTTCACATGACCTGTGACCCCACAGAACAAAGTAGTATTAATTGCTTTGTCACCTGGTTAGGGTGCTATTGTTGATGGTAAGCTAGTTAGCTGGACATGCTAATGTTTGCGAGCACATTTTATAATCTATTCATGACACTTTTTCTTGTATTTTTGGTTTAGGAAAGGCAAAAAGAAAGATCCCCATGCACACCGCTTAAATCTGACAGGTTTGCTAGTTACGTTGCTAAGCTGTAATTACAATAGCCTGTTTAGGGTTCATCGGGTGGTCCGTTCACATTAAAATATGCCTGACACTGCAAAGCACATACAGCAGCAGTCATAAACAAAAGCCTTGACAGTTTGTGTTTTTTTTGTGTTATAAATCTTCAAAACACAAGATGCATTGTGGTTAGGAAAAGGTCAACATAAGGTCAACGCTGGTCTTTTTGGGCCCTTGCAAAGTTGACATTTTAGACATTTTCATCCAACAGCAACAATAAGTATAGCATCTCTTGTTGACCTTAACCTTGAGCTCAGTTTCAGGGTCATTTGTGTGATGCTCTACCCTGGGAATTTAGGTTGCACGGCTGCAAAGGCCACCTGAGACCACAGTTTGAAATACGACTGAAAACATGGAACCTCCTGAGGCTGCTTTTCTCAGGACGACCCCTACGAAATATGAACTTGTGACCTGTGTAGGAGAAAAATAAAGCCCACAGGGGCCTATTGTACAATAGATGTGTGAGGCTGACAACATGAGTCAGCTGAGCTCTGTGAAATGCTGGAGAGTAGTACTATACTATATGTTGTACTTTGCCTTGAATCACTATTTGAACCTAAGTTCACAAAAACACACTTTTATTGCAATTTTAAAGGTTTTACGCCATCCAGATTGTATTGTTTTTATTTGGTCATGTTGTGTAATATCTATCTGAGATTCAAGCCACCACATCAAAACAGTAATGATGAAAGATGAAGATTTAAATAAAAAATGGATTGACGGATACGAGTGGGTTGTCCTCCTTTACTGAAATGTGTCATCATTGTTGTATTTATTATAGTTGTGTTGGTATAGGCGGAAGTTAAAAGTACAGGAATCCTCACAGTGGGGAAGCTTTGAAGGGAAATCAGGAAGTAATGCAGCAGATGGTCCTCGACGCTTAGCCTGAATCTATATTACCTTAATCTACATAGTAAGATAATGCCTGCAGCTCCATGCTCATCTGCTTGATTGTTGGTCTGCGCCATATTGTGCCCTCATTACCATTAAACCCAATGCTTAATGGGAGGGGTAGCAAATGGACACTACAGGGAGCAAGTGAAAGTACAGAAAAAAACGATTTCCTTCATTTACGTCTGTGCTTTGTTAAGTCCTCTTTTCCTTTGTGTATCAATCCATCAGCCCCATACCACTGAAGCTAATGATGTGAAGATAGGACACGTGGCAGCGGTGTTGGAGACAGCTGGAGAATCAGAACCTAGAAAGCTCTCAGTCAAAACAATGGGGGGAAATCGAAAAACAAAATGTCAGCAATTCCAACTGTTACAACAGTGCAGGAACACAAAAAGTACAATATGTCTCATTTCAGTGTCTGGAATGCACAGTATGCCCTGGGTATGTTTTCATATGCATGCAGGCTTTATTCCAAGCTGATTTCAGGGAGAAGGTGCACGGCAGAAAAACCATTAGGAACCAACGATGGGAATGATAGAAATTGGAAACAGATTACGAGCCCGTCTGGTCCCAGCAGCTTGTTCGAAGCCATCAGACACAGAAGTGGGTATTTCTTTGCAGATGCAGACGGGTGTATTGCAGCAGAGAGGTGTCATTGATTCTCGCATTCAATATGGTGCTGTGTTAGAAATCGTATTTCTTCATCCTCCATCCGAATTCTCGTGTCCTTATTGCTGCAGAAAAATTAAGATGGTCTATTCTGTTGTCTGAGGGGAAAGACTCGCCGCGTTTGAATGGACCTGAAGGTGATTGAAATATGGCTTTCATCTGTAACACTCCACATAGTGACAGTGACTATTCTATTTCTCGACAAAAAAAATGAAAGAAAAAATCATGGCACGGCCCAGTTCACCTCTTTGAAGCAATGATGGAGGATCTCTGAATGGATGTGGGAGGAATGACATGAAAGGCTGACATATGATCAAACTGTGAATACAAAAAAAGGAAAGTACAGTTGACAAAAAAATACATTTTAGATTCCAGGGATCTAAAAAGGGATACGGGTCTTTCAAATGCAAATAGATAAGTTTAAAAAAAGTGTATGAAAAAAAATATCATCTGATCATCTGTAACTTTTTCCATGAGTTAGCTGTATTCCTGCAGAGAATAAAAGACCATCCATGCATGAACACGGGCATGAACAAGACAAGGATGCATGGCAACATCTTTTCAACTGTATTTATTGATCGACAGAGCGGAGCTTCCAGAGACGCTCGACAACAGGAGGACACCGAGAGACATGGAACGTGATCGGAGCGCTTCTCCAGGCACGATGACATAGCTGGACGGGTCAATTGACTGTGTGCTAAACCCTGTCCTCCAGAGCTGTTGCGCCCGTCAAGCTTTTTGTTCTCGCACGGCCAATCCGCAATCTATATCTAGATAACGGTGGCAGGGTTTGGCAGTAAATGTAGTGCATTTTGTCTGCTGACAAATATAAATAATATATCGCTGGCCTGTTTGATTAGGAATCTAGCTGAGCTCAATTTAGCTCCATGGGATGGTTGAAAATGAAATTGCCCTTGTATTGCAGTGTAAACTTAGTTAGTATTATTGTAAGTATTTTGAAAAAAAAGTATTGTCAGACTAACACAACCGTGTTTAGCTGCTTCACTAGCATACTTGGACAAGACAGGATAGATGTTTGCTTTGTTACTTTGTCCCTTCTACTGTTACAAGCCTTACAGGATGGAGACCAACTGATGTGCTCTGTGAACAGAACATGTTTTTTTGTAAAACATTGGCTTGAATTGCCCCGATCCAATTAAGACTATCACCAAATTTTAGCCTAAACGTAGCATCCAGGACCGGCCGCCACAGAGAGGAGAATACTACACAGTGGATGTGATCGTTGTGGATGGTTATTTTTGTGTGACATGTAACCCCAAAAACAAATGTAACCTGGTTAATATATAAGGTGCAGTTTGGCTTTGTTACTACTGTCAGCAGTGAGCTAGTTAGCCGGACATCCTGTGGATTGTAGCTAATGTCATTTAGTTTTTTTGACAGGCAAAAAAACTAAAAACCTGCAGTGGCCGGTTCCAGTCGCTTTGACCGCACAGCCTGATAAGTGGTTTAGTGAACAGTACATTTTAACAAGAAAGTTGGTAAGGAGGTGCTGAGTTGTCAAACAGGATACAGTCGACCTACTCACAATAAATGCCGTGAAATGAAGCTAATGATCCAACAAACAGAAAGAGGCAAGAATAACAAAACAATGTTATCTTTAAATAGGTATGCTTCACTGCTGCTGCAAAAGACAGTAGTCTACAAGGAGGGAACTCTTTCTGTGTTTCCTTTATATGTTTTAACCTTTTTCATCTGGGCCAACGCAACAACTTGACCCCTCCTGACCTTCAGAAAGCTCCTTTCAGCTAGGCACTAGGATATATGGTCCTTAAGAGGGGCCATTAAGCAGTGCACCGTAAGGACCCGGGTTAAATGAAAATGTATTACTTCGGCTTGCTGCCGTAATCACTCACTTTTTCAGCCAATGACAGCAAGAGGAGGAGGAGGGCTGGCAAAAATAGCAGCGTAGAAAAACAGCCCTGTCTAGTGTAGGTCAGTTTAGCACCAATATTTTAGCCCAGCCGCGGCAAAAGAGGCAGCTGGGCTCACAAGGTTTGTGCAGGCTCCAGTTGTGAGGATGACATGCTTACACACACACACACACACACACACACACACACACACACACGGCAGCCAGCCAGCCAGAGACCGATGCATCAATACACCGAGGCTGGCAGAGCAACACGGGAACACGCAGACAAACTTGTGCTTCGCTCAGGGCACACATGTAGACAAACAGAAGTGAAAGAAAGTGCTGACTGACTTTTTCTTCTTCTTTTTTTTCTCCACCAATAAACTGTTTGTATTACTGCTGCAGAATTGGTACATACAGACTACTCTATACACACAAATAGGCACATGGACACACACTCTGTATTTACAGGGATGAAGAGAGAATAGACAATGACTAAGAGCCTCAGGAAAAAGCACCGGTCTAAACATAGCCGGGCATATAATGCCTTTGTCCGAAAGCAGAGAGGCAATTTCACCACTGAACAGCCCTGTGATGAGAACCGATGAAGTGTTATCCCTATGAGTGTAATTTTCATCACACACACACACACACACACACAAACGCACACACCGGTTTAGAAACCGCACTCAGTAAACTTGCGTGACCTCACTTTCTTTGTTAGAAGTAACTGTATGTCAAATGTGTCCCAGCAAAGCTTGAATAAACAGTAGCCGGGGCCGTAGACGGCTCCCGTTTCACATTCAATCTGCAATAAATGCCAACGCTGCACCGCTGGGATCGTATACATCTAAAAGCACTGATTTCTATCACGTCACCCCAAAAATACAGCAGCACACAAATGGACCGCTGAGCTCCCGGGCCCAGATCAACACACAGTTATCGCTAAATCAAATGCTACTTGTTTTTCTTTTTCTTTCCTGCTGCTCGCTGGCTTTATTTCTGGAGGTCAGAGTTCACCGTAGTCGGAGCCAACACCCCCGTGCGCTGGAGGTCGGCCCTCCGTCTGCAATGTTTGCACAACGCCGGTTCCAGACATTTTTTAAGTTGCTTTAGAGCCAGCTGACATTTAGTCATCCCATTTTGTAGTCACAAAAAGATTTTTGAAATATCCGTCGGATGGAGAGGGGTGTCGGTTTGATTGACAGTAGCTGGCAGACTGAGCTCCTAAGACACAAAGTAAAGCTGTCATGGGAGTATGTTGTTAGTGGTGTTGAATAGTGAGGACCACGCCGGCATCTCACGAGCCCAAGTATGGCTGTTTACCGAGAATCAGCTTAAATGCCAAATAGCGATCACGCTAGGAGTGCATTTTTTTCCGGTGTATATTTTGTTTCGTGGCTCATTCAATCAAAATGAGATGAGAAGGAGACTTTAACTGGGCAGCCAATGTGGTGCTAGTAAAAGAAACGTCATACCTGTATTGCACAATAGAGCTAGTTAGTCCAAGTGTTAAAAGTGTAATAGTAACTCATGACTGACATCAAATTGTGCACGTTGCCCTAATGACGTCCCAATGACTTTAACTGGAGAGGAATCATCAGGTAAACTTTACATTACGTTATTCAAATTATTTCGTGGTATCATGAATCTTTTTGTTGGTGTCTTCCAGCAAATCGTCAGCAGCTCAAGTGCTTGACAGGAACACCGTGTTTCTCAAGTTCCCTTTTCTCTCAAAGACTCAACCCAAACTGACACTGTGTGGTGCAGATCCTGTACGACTAATGGAACCACAAGCAAACACAGATCGGAGGTGGGGAACAGGTGTGTACAGTGAGCACGGAGCCGCACTGAACACACACACACACACACACACACACACACACACACACGCTAAAAGACGAGCAAAGAGGACGGAGGCAGCTCTTAATCATATATTGATCAATTTATTCATTCTGTCAGGACACGTTTCCCCGTTGTCCCAAAGTCTTACACAAAGAAGTCATTGTGAGATGTCCAATTTGTTTTGACCGGAAAACAGGAAAGAAAGAAAAGAAAAAACCCAGTATGTGATTAATGAAAACAGACACACATTCAAAGAGCGCCCGCTGTGACAGCACATGTTTGCTCACTGGTTTACTGAAGCCAATTTGATTCGCTCATTACCCATCACGTCTCCCAAAGATTGTACCACTTGAATCTTTTAAAGGTCTCTTTTTTTTTCTTTTTCGGATATTCAATTGTACCTGGAGGTAAGGGGAGGGAGAGGTACACTGAAAAAATGTACAAAAATGAATGCAAACAGTAATTTCAAGAGGAAACTTCCTCCTCAGCCGGCTGGATGTACAGTAAATGCTGGCATGCACGTTGACACAGGCACTGATCTTGACTTTGCGGGTCCTCAGTCAGGAGACAAGAGCATTCTGGGAACTGCGAGCTCTCTCAAACAAGGCAGTCAACAGGATTATTTGAGGAGATGGTCTGTCCATTCACAAATAACCATACAGAGTGACCATTTTGGATGCACACCTCTTCTATCTGAGGGGAATATGCAGACACAACATAATCCAGTAACAAGCTCTCAAGCTCATAATTAGCCTGATGTATGTTGTATGGAAATGATAACAGTAACAGTAACAAATATCTTAACACACAAATAGTGGCTTTACTCCAGAACCTTCCTACGTCTTTTTAAGATACAATACATTACTCTCATTACAGGCTGACCCTACTGTATATTCTGTCCAGAATGGCTCAGCAAGCCAGTGCTGAGCACTCTGGGTAACGTAATAAAAAACATGAAATACCAATTACAAACAACAAATAGAAACAAAAAGCGGTATACAAATAAAACAAAGAAAGAAAAACAACTCCAAGAACAGCAAAAACCAAGCACAAGTAGTATGATCGATAATTAAGGCGAGTTAAAATATTGCAGAATAATTTGGCCCCTGTGTCTCAAACAGACTGCCACAACAGTCAGAGCTCCCTGACTCCTAATCGCTGCCAGGATCCAGAGAGGGGAAGAAAGGATGAACTGAAATGACAAAAAAAAAAAGGAAATAAAAATGTAATCCTCTTTGGAGAGAAATTGATTTTATTTGGTTTCGTTTGGTCTCTTCCTCAGGAGCGTGTTAAAGGGAACGGTGAGGACCTCCTGACTCAAAAGATTTAAAATAAGAGAATTAAAAAAACTACAGAAAAGGGATTGAAGGTTGGTAATGTGATTAACTGGTGTTTGTTTGAGACTGTAAATCTTTTGAGCGCAGTATGACGCGAGGGAAGAGGAGGGGGAGGGGCACCGAGATCAGAAAATATAAAACTGTTGTTTCATCAACAACCTGATATGACGGATGACAATGCAGCGCCCTGTGGAGAGAGAGTGCGTCCCCCGTGTAAGTCCTCCTTCAGATTAAGAGCAGTCTGGCGAAGAAATAAAAGAGGAATGGGGATCGGAAGTCAAGTTTCTGAGATACAAAGTGATACTGACCCTCCTTGTTTCCTACTGGGACTGACTGTCTTATCAGGCAAAAAGATCCCCACGAATCTGCTCCCCTGTTTGTGAAAAAGGCTGAAGGGTTAGCGGAGTCAACGTCTAAGTCCTGGGGTCACCTTCTGTGGGAGGGGCCTGCCGACCGGCTCGCCTGGTTGGTTCTGAGTGTCTGAGCGAAGGTGTCAGATCGCCCTAAGGAGGAGGACTCGTGGCTGCGTGGTGTCTCATAGGATGTCCAAAAGTCCACCGTCCTCCTCCGCCTTGGCCCGGCCCCCGCCTCTCACGCCTCCGCCACCGCCGTTTCAGACCCATTCCTGCATGGAGCGTTTGCAGTACAGTATGTGGCGCGGCGTCCCCTTCCTCTTGAACTGCACCACGGTGTAGACCAGCACCAGCAGGCAGAGCGCCAGCACGCACGGGATGACGATGGCGATGGCCTTCACCGTGTTGGCCTCGTTGTCCAGCTCGATCACCACGTCCGAGTCGCCGTCGGCGGCGGGCGGCCGGGCGGGGTCGACGGGCGTCAGGTCGCAGCCCATGAAGTCCTTGAGGATGGAGCGCGGGTAGCCCGGCTCCACTCGCAGGAACTGGTTGTTGAACTTCCAGTACTCCTTGCCCTTGTAGAAGTAGGTGAAACCTGAGCGGGAGGAAACAGAAGACGCAACCTGTGAGCGCGTTTCTATCTGGATTTCACTGAACACCAAGGCGGAGGAGCAGCGGGTCACTTCCCTCTCCGCTTCAAATTCTGTTTCACCTCTGACCACGCCCAGCCGTGAGGTCACGGCGTACCGACGTAACCTGGCGGACGCTTCTGAATCACCGCCGCAAGTTGGACCACAGGCGGGCAGCGAGAAAAGACTTTCAGGGGGTGTTTGAAGCTGCTCTTTACAAACTCAGTGGATGTGATCGGGAGTGAAACCAGCCATCACTCGGCTATTTCAAACTAACGGGAGAAAACAAGGAAACTTTAAGCTTTAAGTGACGGGAAGGACACCAGTCGTCTTAGAGGCAGAAAACAAAAATATCAAAGTCAACGGTGAGAAAAACATCCAGTTTCTATTCTTCAGTCAAAGTACTAAAATCAAACTTAAGCAAGAGTGGACAAGTATCAGCACTACAAGTACGCATTATGCAGCAGAGCGGACCTTTTAAGACTAGAATAGAATTACTAATCCAGCTAAATCTAATCCAGCTAATCTTATCCACGGTATGTTGTGTTGGTAGTGTAATCTATGACAATACATCCTATTGTTTAAACCAATCACGTGTTTTCTGTGTGAAGCAACGAGCACCCGGAGCTGTCAAATAAAAGCAGTTAACACAACCATATTTCCTTGTGAAATGTAGGAGTGTTGGATGTTGTTCATGTGCGCTGTTGAGCAAAGTTCAGCTCTCCGTCTCTTCAGGGAGGGAGCTTTCTCTCTAATTAAGACTCAAACTCCGCCTTTTGTTGTCATCAGAAAAGCCAAACAAAAAGGGACTGATTGAACCGAAACAAAGTGGCAATAACCTGCCAGTGCGGTCAAACAAGCGCACCTCAAACAATGGAGTCTCCTGCTCTGCTGTTGAGCCGTTGTTTCCGTTTGGGCTCCATTGTTCAGCCGAGACGTCTGAGGCTGTCCCTCAGGCCTAATTATATCTGGCCATAAAAGAGTGAACACACCCGACCGGGAGCCCAACCTCGCAGCTAATATCACACAGCAGCACAACAAATGTCGGCCGCTGTGGTGACATCTTTTTTTCTTATTAACAGAGATGTGGGGGCAATTGTCCCTTTGTCACAATACATAAGTCCACTTACACAACGTTCATTCCTTGATGCCCTCCCCTGGAGGGGAAAAAACTAACTTCCACCTGTGTTTGTGTGGAGCCCGATGGTGGCAGGAGCATCAAATACATTCCAGCAAACATTTAGACAGAAAACGTTTTAACGTAACAATATAACGTTTAAAAAAAAAAAGCAGTGAAATGACATTTGAGACTTTTCCTGTGCCTTATTCTGAAGCTGCTGAACGTTTGAAAATGTCGACTCTAAGCATCTTCGCCGCCTGCAAGTCACTGAAAATATATTCTGTGTAAAACTGAGCATGACAGGCTGGATGCTCTTCCCTTAACACTTTGTTTCTCTCGGTGTATTATTCACGCGCCGGCTAGCGGGGTCATTGTGTGTCGGAGAGCTTTTTGTTTACGTCTGACGTTTCCTTTGTCCTGTCAAATATTTTCACCAAATGTTGAAGATTGCATAACGTTATTTTCGCCCCTCCAAAAACATTTCAATATCCTCAGAAATATTTTGGCTTGTCAAAAAGGCAACAAATTGCAATCTTGGTTCGTGATATTTGGCACAATTTTAGCCAGAAGTATGGAAACGTCCTTTTCTTCAGGGGCAATTTAGTTCAAAGATTTAACAGATAATATTACACTCATGAAGTTCACAAAATCTGAAATGGAAACAAAACCCTCTTTCTGAGTTGAAACAGAATGACCCTGTCGTAAAAGTCGGAGCTTTTTAAACCGCTTTGACGGCGAAGACGTGAGGAAATGAAAAGGCTGCGAAGAGATTCACCTCAGAAGAGAGAGAGAGGACACGATCCGCAAAGAAATAAATAATAAGTCAGGCAAAAAAAGCTTTTAAGTCCCAGTTCAAACTCCTATCTCTGTAATATCTGCTCTGCCCAGCAGACTGCGCTTCCACAACACACAGCTTCCAATTAATTCATGAGCGGGAGGAAATCACAGAGAAAAAACACTTACTGGCTTTGTTGCTAAGAGAATATTGAGTGTAGCTTTGCCAAACGATTAGCTTAGCATGAAGATTTGGGGAATCAAGCTAGAAAGCAGAAACATGAGATGCATACAATTGTTATAGTAGCTTCAATATGGAAGACGACGATTTATGTTCGATATCTGTCCGTGTTTTTCTGTCCTTATGTTCTTATAGTTGGTTGTTACGCTGTTATGTATTATTTTTTTTATTTTACTTGTTAGTTGTTGTCTCATGATGTGAGGTAATGTGTAACTTAAAAACTTGACTTGAAGAATAAAATGATTGCAAGAAAGAATCATGCAACATGTGGTTGTGTAGGCAACGCAACACCAGCCAGTCCACACACACACGCACACACGCACACGCACACACACACACACACACGTTGCTACCAAACTCTCGTTTAGAGTTCAGCTGGCTATTGTGATTAGCTAAAAAAAGAAAAGAAAAAAAAAAAAGTGATGGGATTTTTTCCCTTTCACAATCTGGCTGCAGCTTCTGCCGCACTTTTCTCCTGCATTGAACACAAGTGAAGTGAAAAAGAAGTCATTTAGCGACTGACGGATCCAGACGAAGCAACAGATAGATGGGGGCTCAGCGCACAAACACACCGCACCGAGGTGCATGATTAGTTGGAGAGGGGAGCGAGAGGTGAGACAGCTTGAGCTATTGTGGGCTGCAGCCAGGTCGACATCGCCCCGGGGCCGCTACTCTGAAACATGTTGCCCCAAACACGCCATCAGCAGCAGCAGACTCAATTACGCCTGGTTATATGGGTCAATGTTATGAGCGCGCCACTTGACACGCTGGCTGCAAACGCCGGGCCCGCCAAATGAATCGCAAGGCCGATACGTACGCCGGCCGTGGAGGCGGCTACATGTGATGCACGCAAACACCCATCATCCCCTTGGACATCACTCCACCCTTCATGCTCCGATTGATGCCCGCTCCACCTGGCCTCGCCGGCAGACACGCCCGGCTACGGATCTGGCAGCGGATCTTCGGAAACAGATGGCCGGAGCGTTCAGCGCCACCTGCCCCGCTTTTTCCAACCCGGGCCCTTGCCAAGACCAGGCCCAAACCCACCTGGTAGGATACACCCAATGGGAAAAGCTGTTTCTCCTTTTCACGCCACCTGACTGGCCTATGGGTGAGCTCTTTGAGAGCTAAAAATCCCCCCCCACCCCCGCCCCTCAACCGTTGGTGATGGCCAACTGGCTTAAACCGGAATGAGCACCCAGCGGTAGTCTTGTCCTTTTTCTGCTTTCCACAATCCCGCTCCAACTGGGTCTTGCGGCACACTGAGCCGGACGGACTGATTGCGCAACATTCAGCTGGTGAAACAATTCAAAACTGACCTCTTTTCATCTTTATTTGCTGCACACAAACGCTGCAGCTGTCTGTTTCCCCTGATATCGCATGTATGGAAGCGTGCCACCCACTGAGACTCGATATAATAAGTGGGGCAAATTTCAATCAATGCAACCCTGGTTTACCTCCCGCACAGTGTGTGCCAGTGACCGGCTGAAATCAATGCTGCCTGGCGCGCAAAGAGCGCTGTTATTGCCAAACCAGAATATCGAGCGGGACAAGTCGTACCGTTGGCTTTGTCGACGAAGGCCCCCTGTGGCGAATCAGGCACACCTTTCCACACTGTGACGGACTTGGGATAGCCGGGGTCCATGGTTCTCATCTCCTCATTGTAACGCCAGTACCTAAGCAGGGACAAAGGATGAGCCGCAGGAAGACAAAGCAGAAACTCACAACCGATGGTATTTTGTCGAGTATCGATCCCACACCAGTGTTTAATTACTAAGCTGTGGTGACTGGGATCATCATTTATTTAAATGCATTTAAATAAATACATAGACATACATTCATTTAATGTTTACTCAAACAAGTATGTATATAGTACAAATATAATATAATGGAATAGATCGACCCAAATGTAACCGACACCCGACAGATGTGTTTCCGTATCGCACCACGTCAGACTATTTGCTTTTTAATCTGTCCCTCCCCAACTTTATGGAATAGAAAAGTAGAAAAGTCTAAATCATATTGTGTCACCGGACATATTAGACCTTCACAACCACCATCAACACACCAAATAAGCCGATATCTCCACTGGAGTCGCAGTTTCTATGGACGTACAAGCTGCGATGTTTCTGAATTCTTGAAGATTTTTTAAAGGTCCGTTATCATCCGTGAAAACAGCGCTCTCCCTCCATTGGCACCCACCTGTCCCCTTTAAAGAAGTAGGTCTTGGCCACATCCTCCCACCACACGGCGGTCTCGATGCTCTGGGCCGGCATGCCGTGGCCGAACTGGGCGATGTCCTTGGGGTAACCAGACTGCAACACCGTGTCCTTAAACACCCAGAACTGTTTCCCTGCACATCAAGAGAGAGAGAGAGAGAGAAACAAATTAGAGGAAGAAGGACAAGCAACAGCTGGGATTACCTTCCTGGAGCAGCAGACGAGAAGGGCAGATTTACAAGGACAGACGCGAGCCTTGTAACAAATGGAAGGCAATAACCTGTTGTCTTGTATTACTGTATTTGATGTTGACGTTTCCCTAATTTAAAGTAGGACACAGACATGGTGACAAATTCTCCTTGCCCTTGCTCAGAGGTACTTTGGAAACTTTTGCAGCGCTGGCAAACTGACTTGGCTGAGATGAGAAGAAACAGCAACGACTCGTGGGAAAACTGGCACCTAAAGAGTCGTTAAACCCTGAAAGGTTTCCGAGCCCAAAGGAGCCAAACAAATACCTGACCTTTAGGATATTTTTGGAAGGACCGTAATAATGTTGTTTAATGTTTGGATCATATTACATGTTGTGAGTTTTTGTTTGGTTTTCACCCTCTTTCTCTTCAAAACCAAACTCCCACGGAGTAATTAGGCTCAAGGGCACGTTTGTGACAGCGTGTGACCCGAGGAAGAGCTCTTCTTCGTCACTGGTGGAGGGTGTGTCAGGGGGAAGTGGGCGCGAGAAAGGAAACACTAAGAATATCACACATGATGGCTTATCATTATTTACCGAAATCATGTCTCACATAGTCTTTTTAAAAAAAATTTGTATTCTTTTATCATACCTCTTTCAGATAATGTAATTGAAACGAGACCTTCGGCTGTCAACACGCAATGTTCCAGTCTGGGAAACAACATTTATCACAAATACCATGACTATTGATCTTATCTGTTTCTACATATTCTTTCAATTATCCAACAGAAACCTCTCTCTCTCTCTCTCTCCCTCTCTCTCTCTCTCCCTCTCTCTCTCTCTCTCTCTATCTCTCTCTCTGTCTCTCTCTCTGTCTCTCTCTCTCTCTCTCTCTCTCTCTCTCTCTCTCTGTCTCTCTCTCTCTCTCTCTCTCTCTCTCGGGTAGAGGCGCTTTGAGGGAGTAAAGATAGAAACCAAGCAGAGAAAACACGGTGAGGCTGAGAAGGAAAGGGTTGGTTTATGTATGCGTTAGTGTAAACATTTTTTTTCCACCGAATAACGTTTCATATGGCATTTTGCTCTACTTGAACGGCTCTTAAACCTAAAAGACTGTAAGGGACTTTTTTGCGAGGTCAGCTTGAAGATGACCTGGGCAATTTACTTTGACAAATACAGGAAATGGGTGTGAAACATAGCAGACATGATCCCTCAACCCATTCTCTTGTTTCATAAATGCTGCACATCTGACATCTGGCCTTCAAGAAGTGTTCGCACTCTACAGCTGAGGTGAAGAAGGGAGATTTATAGAGGGAGAGTTCGGACAGAGCGCCGGCAGAATGGTAAGTGGGGAGGAGAGACCTGGAGTGGCCTCTTTCATGGAAAGGAAATTCCTGTCATTTCACCTCTTTCTCTTACAGCGCTCCACTCATTCTGGGTCACACTTCCTCTGGCCCTGACAGACACACACACACACACACACAGATATACACACAGATATACACACACACACACACACACACACACATTCCCAAGCACACGCTGAGATTCCCAAAAATAATGAGTTAATCTCGATTTCCAAATCAAACCAAAAGTCCTGTCTTTGCCTATCTTACATTTAATGTGATTCTCCTTGATTTTTGGGGTGGATTTTATTCTTCAAATTGGTGGCAACTTATCTGTCCACATATTAAAAAAAAAAGTCTGGCTTCTTCTTCGGAGCTGTGAGAGCGGCTTTGATGTAGCGGCAGCTCCGGCATCTGCTTCAGTGTAGTGACTAATCCCCTGCTTGCCCTCAACACTGTGTGAAGAGTCTTATATAGGATGAAGATTTTTTTTTTTTTTAAACGGACCCCTCCTCCTTCTGCGGGCCACACACAAACACGTACTGTACAGCCAAAACGAATAACACATGTGTTAGCGTGAATTGAAATGATCAAGCGCCATGTGTACACACACACACGCCAGAATTAAACAACGGGGCAATGTTGTGTATTTCACCTAAATTGTTGTTCTTCATTGATAAATGTCCTGTTGAAACCTAGCAGCTGGGCTTCAATGCATCAAACGCGAGCCATATGTGTAGAAACGTGTCATATGCATTCTGCAAAGTCGATGTACTCCGACCTTGACCACGCAGTTCATAAATATTCACTTCTCGAGCTGCGGGGGCGGGGAAGTTCATAAAGTCAGCAGCAGACTCAAGCTTTAACGCGTTAGCATACGCTGACACTTGCTAGATACAGCTAACAAAAATTTAAAAAAAAACGCCTCGCTTCAGTCAGTCAAGAGGACTCAGGGTCATCATCGCTGCGGCTTACCTCCCGTAGTTTTGAAAATGAAAACACTTGACAGACGTACCAACAGTCACCGCCACCGCCCCCTGCAGGTCAAACGATGTGGCGGTGAAGCCGTTTTCCACGATATTTGACTATTCTGTGCTGAAAGGGCGTTGTGATGTACACAGGCGCCAATACTGATGTGTACAATGAGCGAACAGCGGCAGACAAATTACCCACGGCCGATTAATCCGTCTATCTTTAATATACAAATATGTATATTTTCAAAACCACACTCTCAGACGTGTCTGCGAAGCACGCAGCTCTGTGTGTCCTCTGTCACAAAAGCAACCAATCAAGCTCTCAGTGGATCCGGCCTCCTGGGAGCAAAATGTAGACGTTGCCGCGTGCTTTTGTGTGACCCTGCTGCTGTCAGCGTTAGATTTGATTCATTTAATTCCTTATGTATAATACAACCTCTTACCTTGTTGTCATTTAGGCCAATTGTTATATTTTGACAGGGACGGCGTTCAAGTGTAATTCTTTAAAATCCGCCTGCGCGCCGTAATCAACACAGAGACATTTAGTCCCATTAGTGACGCCGAACAACAGGCTTAACTCTACCGATTTCACATTGTGGACTTGCAGATCCAGCGTCTCAAGAAGAATGGAAAGAGGCGAACACGGACTCAAAATGAAGAACACATGCTGAATCTATTTCTAATGTATGCCAGTCGTGTCTGCTGTCTGACCGGCTCTGTGATGCGTTAACAGCGCGACGCTCATCAGTGCGTCAGCCAGGACTCGAGCGCAGACTCCACTCCGAAGCCTCCATCTGTGCATTTATCCTCGGAGAACCGAGGGCGCCGGATTTTCTGAGCGGCTGGTGAGACGAGGACGCGTTTGGTTTTCTGACCGGCTTTCTTCCTGATGTTTCATTCCAAATTGGGGACAGACAGAGTCAGGCCTGCTGGGAAATCAGCTGTGCGCGTTCAAATGAAGAATAGCAAATCTTTCTCAATCTGTGTGCAATCCTGTTGCTATGCAGTCTGGGAAAAAAAAAAGGGGGCAGGGTGCAGGATAAAGCACCCGGAATCAAAACTTCCAGCGCTTGTGGCAGTCTGCATTTCCAGGAATTGTTTGGTGTTGACAAAAGAAACAGGCTGAAGTAAAGATTTGTATTTTTTTTCTTTTTTTAAAAAATCTCAGCAGACTCTCATTGCTTACCTACGTCTCCTTTCATCAATACCCTCTCTCTGAGCGTCTGCCTCTCTGGAGTGTATGCAAATACGAGTTTACAGGACTTTTTATGCTCGTTTGCCGGCTCTCTTCAGTGGCTTTTCGGCTCTAGAGAGAATTAACTCTGAATCTGTGTTTTGGGGCTAGCTTAGTCTAAATTTGAATATGTGGACAAATCGGGGAAGGTAAAAAAAAAACAACTAAACGACAACAAAAACAACGTAGTATTCAAGTTCTTTGGCACATGCGTTGACAGTGAATTTCATCATTTAAGCTTACGTTTAGCTACAGTTACATTATGACTACCAGCACTGGTCTCAATAAAAGCCCAAACTGGTGGATTATAGCGGATTTCCACCAACCAAGTGGGCCAAACTTTGCCTGACTCTTCCACTGATTTGCATTGAACTCCAACACACAGATGCGATTAAGGTCGTTCTTTGAGGGAGCACGATAACATACGGCAGTTATTAAAGGAAAAAAAAAAACTCGGTTTGCTCCTAAATCCAGACACACAGAAAACACATGCAGAGGACTAAAAAGACATCCAGTTCATACGAAAAAAACGTGACAGCCATGCACACAGAATGAATATAGAAAATTCCTGTGGAAGAACAATACACACACAAACACACACACACACACAATATTTAAACTGGCTTTCAAAACTGCTTGATGAGGATGAGTCAAAGCTTTCCGCTGTGCCTCTAACGATAAAGAGGACAACAGCGATGATGGTGCTGAAGCCGGAGAGCTTACCTTTGAAGAAGACGAACTTGCCCTCGCTGTTCTCGTAGACGGCGTCTATCTTGGCCGGGAGGCCTCTCCAGAAGACACTGATGAGCATGGGGTATCCCGGCATGACCGAGTTATCTCTCACCCGCCAAAACCAGTGATCCTGAGAGAGAACAGAGAACACTTGTTAGGGAAACAGGAGAACCGGCCCGATGAAGGTCACACAGAAGTTTATTGCCACCGAACAACAACCTGCGCTGAACCGGGGATACATATGTAATGAACGCCGCACACTGGAACACAGTTGGCGGTAAATTAGAACATCTGATGGCGGTGAACTGAGGCCACCGCCCCGCTTTCCCGCTCTCGCGACAACGCCCGCTGGCCGAGCCGAGCCGCCCGCTGCGACAGCCCCCGGCGGCCGCGAGATGCACGTCTACTTTCTCAGGTTGCCAGGAAAAGCCCCACGAGGCCCGCCGCTACCGCTACGCACGCAGAACCTGAAGAGCGCACTGGAAAAACCATCAAGTGTCGGGGGGCAAAGTGATAGCCAGGAGCTTTATGAGAAGCCAAGAGTCTCTGATTTCCTACGGGGGAGTGTAGGGTGGGGGGAGGGAGGAGAGGGGGTGTAACGTGAGCGCGGCCAAGTGGAAGGTGTGTCTTTTTGATGTCGGATGAAACTTGATGACAGAGGGAGCCGGGGGGAGACCCAGCTGTGAAAGCTATTAGGACGCAGCGAGATGTCCCACCCTTTGGCAACGAGCGGCCGATTGCGTCCCCTGAAAGGGGCTGAGCGCTCGGGCCAAAAAAAGCCCGACCTCACAGCGAGGGACGCAGAAGAGACGGGAGAGAGGGGAGACAACACATCATCACGCCCGGCCTCATTCACAGTGAAAGCTAAATAAACAGCCCATTTATCAAACACTCTCCCCGCTGCTCTCTTCCTCCCTCTCCGCCTAATCCAATTGTTTCTGTGGGACTCTCCTCGCTCCCTGGACTCTTCCTCCTCTTTCTTTTCATTTCCCCTTGTCCCGCATCCCAATTCCTGCTCTCTTCCTCTCCCTTTGCCCATTCTCTACCTACTGCCCGCGTAGATTTCAATTGTTCAGCGTTTTCTCCCGTACGCCCGGTAATTGAAAACAGATCAAACTGTGAAATCGGACTTGTTTGAATCCTTTTGACTTTGTAAAAAGAGAAAATGTTCTTTCCCCCGCTCTGAAAATAAAGCTCAGGCGAGCACACTTTGCTTGTAGAAGATTTCAGCCGGCACTTTGCAGAGACAGGAACACAGAGGAGAATCACAGCAAGTTTGGTCTCAGCAGAAGTTGTAAATGTTCCTGTTCTCTGGTCTGAGAGGAAGGCCGGCGCTCTGTCACGCATGCCTCTCATGATAATGCACGCAGAGCAATGAGGTCGTACGAGCACATGCTCTCTATAGGAGCAGACATCCTGGTCAGCACACTGCAGAGATTGCCGTCTGGACCTCATCCTTTTACTGCATGAAGGGTTCTGGCTCGCTAAATTGAAACAGATCCGTGGAAATATCAAAATCTCTTTCATCTTGAAAGGACTTAATATCACGTCTTGTTACATAAAATCCTACCAAGCAAATTATTACTTGTTCCATTTGCAGATTTTCTTTTTACAAGTATGAACCTTGGATCTTTTGTTTGACTTTTTTCATAAGACATACCGGTACAAAGTTTTAATTGCACTTCTGATGGAGTATGGCTTGTAGGCTGCAAACGCTGAACGCCATTATTCCACTTCATGTGATGTAGAACGTATTTATCTATTGCAAACGTTTTTTATGTCAAATGCACTCTCACACATACCTTCAATTAAAATTATCAGCAGGAGGCTCTTACAAAGCCCGAACTCCTATTCATCAGCTTCGAAGAATTACTCTTAATGAGAGAAATTAAAAAGCATTTTCAATGAAAGACAAGAATAAGTGGAGGTGGCATTCAAGAGCAGCCATCAAGTGTATAGATTATGAATCACATGGATGTGCAGACAATCAGACCAGGGTTACATTGTTAGTTTCTTCATTTCAACATCTTTTCATTTCCTCGACTAAATACGTGCAACTAAAATGTGTAAAATATACGAAATACAATTAAAAGATGATAAGATTTGAAATATAATAGATGTAATTATTAAAACACACACACACACATATACATATGTAGCGTAAAAAAATTGAGTTGGAGAAAAACATTTGCTTTACAGAAAAGGAAAAACGTACAGGAAGAAGTTCTGCTTCTGGCAGATGATGAAACACAAAAAGAGGACATAATCCCACAATGACAATTAGAGGAAATGAAAATGCGTTGGAATCATCCCAAGTGTGTCCTTAATCACAGTAATCCAGGTCGACCCCCGGGTGAGCATCTTCTGCTGCCGCCTGCGCGCTCGCGCGAGTGAAGAAGTGGGAACACGACAGACAGCGGTGTTCGGGTGACAGTGTTGCTGATCCCACACTCGCTTAATGTGACGCGCACCCTTTCTTGGCTTGACTGAGAGCAGAATGCGGGTGTAAATAATTCAGAGGGTTTGAGGATTAGGGTTGAAGCCTGACAACACATCACCCATCAGGATGTCTTTTCTCAAATCCCCTCCTTCACTGAGGAAAAGAGCTGCAGGAGAGTTGCTGTTGTGTGTTTGTGCGTCTGAGAGCTACTTCTGTACAGTAGTCGACTGGAGCGCCACTGGAACAAAACGTCTCCAAACCGCATTAACTGAACTGCAACGGTTGAAATGCACGACAGCAAGAAGCACTGGTTCAACCTGCGGCTTATTATTTCCATTACCGCTCCTTCCTCTCCGCCAGCTCCACAGTTTATACCCGTGGCAAGATGCATTAAATGTCAACGAGGCGGGCAGTTAAATATTTATGCTAAACTAGGCTAACTGTCTCCTGGTTGCCGCGTTATATTTAGCGTACACGGTGTCGTTCTTGCCTTTCCTGTTTCTATTTCTGCTCGTGTGAGTGTTTGATCATTTTATTACATCCGATGGAGAAAAAACTATGGACCTGATACTGTAATAGAACTTCACAGTTTCCGAAATGCCATTTATGGCATGAAAAAAAAGCCCCTCACATCTTCCTCTGAGACCACTGAGACAGATCCTCCGTCCCCTTCCTCCCGCTCACACAGCGAGGAGGACGATGCTGAGAAGAGTGGACAGCTCGCTGCCCGCTCGGCCGCTGCGCTCTCATTAATGGACGTCGGAATCAAAAGCTTGTCTCCCGCGTCGGCGGCCAAGTGGCCAATCCTGAACCGCGAGGCACCCTCCGGCGTCCCACAATCCCCTGCTCTAAATCTGTCCACAGCGAGGAATGACGGTCTCTCGCTGACTGACAAGACCCCTGTGATTGAGCGGAGGACTAGTGGTGAGGAGGACGAGGTGGAGGTTTGGCCTTTCCTCGATCACAGCGGACTGCAGGCCGGAGGCATTAGAGGACGGAGGAAAAGGGTTCCTGAGGAAAGCCGGTGCACGTCCACATGCATGTACGTGTTGGGAGTGATTCTCCGCCTCCGACGGGACGCCACATGGTTTAAGGGGTTCACAGAAAGTTGAACCAGGAGCGCTCGGGGCCATAAAAGCGGGAGCTGCGTAATTTCACAGGGGCATTTACTGGCGACACTGGATCTACGCGGACGGCCGCGTGAACCCCAAACGACCCCGTGTCACCTCGGTGGAGAGAAAAATGATCGGCCGTAAAACTCCCACCTTAACAGGCATGGCTCCGAACCCTCGCCTTTGTAGATTAACGCGCCTCGAGTGAATCAGTCTCGGCGTTGTTGGGAACGATGCGCGTATAGATCCGTTAAGGAAATGTCGTTTGATGTTCTTGTTATTCTGAAAGACTACTACCTTTTTTTTTTTTAACCTTTTACTTCCTCTACTGGTAAATGCAACACTAGCGGGGAAGTGAAAGGGACACTAAACGGTATTAAAAGAATCCGTTGAATCCCGTCTTCTGTTGCTCTTAAAGCGGCTTTTCCAAGTTTAAAAGCTCGGCTTTTAAAGGCACTATTGGGTTGCATCATGGGAAGTGTAGGATCCAGCGTTTTTGAAGTGTGACCCATAGTGAGGACTAAAGGTCAGGATATCTCTGTCACATACGTTTTGACTTTTACAGACGCCGCGTAACTTTCTAAAAGTTACTATATTTGTAATTTGCTACACTACTTATTGTTGTACCTGACGTCGACAAAAAACAACTTCTACGGCCGTAACATTGAATACATTTGCCTTCATGACTGCATGCATTTGCATATGTTTTTCTCAGCCGTTCTTGATGAGCCGCACTACTTTGTGATTCTGAAAGTGGAACATTTCAATATTTTTTTATCAAACAATAACCTCTGTCCCTGTGGGGCAAAGTGAGATGCCCACTTTCCCCACTGTGGGTAATTATGGACTGTGGATGCAGCAGCATGTCTCAGTGCATATCATTATCATGACACGTCTCTCTAAGAAAGGGCTCTGAAAATCTGGAACAGGAAAACCTTTGTTAAAAGTTTTTAGCATCCCATATATCGCAAAAGTAGAGAAAAATGAAGATTTGCATATAAATGGTTTTGGAGTTCATCTACAAATCTGTAGACTTCAATATACTTTCAAAGCCAGAAAACAAGCAAACAGGAATAATGAGATCTGACACTTTGACAGAAGACATCTTCAGAGATGAGGCATGAATGAGGAGTTTGTCTGCAAACATCCAACGGATCATGATACGCTTTCCTTCCCTCGCCTTTGTGCTAAAATACTGACAGTGTGGCTCTAAATGTTTGGTTCTTGTGGTGTAGAAGTCTAAAACAGCTCATCACATTTGTCAGCGAGCGCAAACAAAACCCCAAACTCCCCCCGACTTCACATTGCTGGACCACCTGTGGACCTCGGGAGCTGTGAGGCTGCTGGGATCTCCGCTATAATGACTTGGCCTGGACTTGACTGTGCTCTTCCAAAACAATCAAGTGGGGACGGCGAGAATAGCCAAGCCGCTCAAGCCAAATGGACCCACACCACGAAGTAATCAATCGTGTGAATGAAAAACAAAAAGAGAGAAGATCTCACCCTTAGAAATGGCAGAAACAAGAGACGCGAAGTCAAATAAAACTGAAACCAGAAGGATGCACACGCCGTAAATCATTCCCTTTCCTGTCAGCCATCACTGTAACTCGCCTTTAGTCTCATCCATAAACCTTGGCGTGCTTCAAAGGGAGTATATCAGGCTCTGGAGTAACGCAAACACCTCCAATTAGGATTCCAGATCATCCGTTTTACAGCCGGGCAGCTTCACCAGGAGGCCAGAAGGCATTAACGTGATACTTCAGTCTTCTCGGGAGAAAACTGGCAAAGCGCTCACTGAGAACCAAGAAATATTAGGACCACCTGCTCGTCCCGCGAAGCAACACTTAACAGAGTGGATCCGAGTCAGACTCGTGGACTCTTATGGATTTCTCATTTGATTCGCTGTCCTGAAGATCCGAACACAAAGGATTTACGTCTGCACTGACATGTGTCCCGTAACAAATCATCCCCCTCTGTCCCTCCTTCCCCTCCACTCGTCTACAGCTTTGGAAAAAGTGTGAGCTGGTAGTACTTCCATCGGCCGACAGAGAGAAACATTCATCAAAGCTCTCTGCACATTAGTGGCGAGGCCCGCTTCCCGGTTTTCATTTTTATTATTAAACAATTTTACAATCCGACTTAAAACTTGGACTGCGGGACATGTCAGTTTGTACCCACTCGTTCATACCGCCCCGCCACACCTCAGTGCTTATGAGTGAAACATGTACTTTTCATTTACAGTATTAATTGGATAGCTGGCTGCAATAAGCAGCGAGTTTAAACAAAGACGAGGAGTCATGCTGTTTATGCCGAATAGCAATTTACGCGGGTGGCCCCTGTGGATCATCCTCCAAAGAGACTCATTTGCCACATAAGACTAAGGACTGTGGGAGTTTGTACTATGAACTAAGCTGCAGTCTTGTATGAAAATTCATGCATAAGAAGTCTATGAACTTTTAATTAGATGTGTTAATTGCACAAGTGTGTACGTGCATAGCAATAACAGGAACCCAACATTTTGTTGTGTCCTTCAGAAGCTAACAGCGTTGAAACATTTGATAAGTAAGGACACAATACATTAAAGGGCACTTTTAAAAATGCAATTTAAAAAATCTACAAAAAAACGTCAATTGAAAAGCCAAATAATACTTTCAAGCCGAAAGATGATCAGTGCCTGCAACACTTATTATATAAGTTTAAGATTCGTCACAAGTACACAGAAGAAGTGTGAACAGCAGGATCACTTCAGACCCTCAGATCCGCTGCGGAGAAAGGATTGTTTTCTCTGCATTGACACTGCAAAAAAAACAAACAAAGAGATGCCTGTCTGATGGATGTTTCCAGGATGTTTTCAGGAAAGCAAGAAGAATTGGGGAAATTGCCTGGATTACAAAATAAAAATCGAGACAAAAAATTGAGAGGATCAGCCGATGCGCTTTGTGTAAGCAAGTCTGGGAAAAAGTATTAGATTTTGGTCGAGAACAAGTTAGCGGTAAACAACGTCAAAACATCGGATTAGTTACGGCCCATTAAAGAAGACGGAGCGGCCGCTCGAACGACAGAAGTGATTCTTCAAATGTCAAACCCACAGACACACTGGAGGTATCTGGAGCCCAAAAGAAGAAGAAAAGTTTGGCTGATTGCTGAATGTCCTTTTTTGTCTCCGCAGCATCTCTGAGCTCTGCAGAAATCCCATGATCCTCCTCACTTCATCAGGCCTGGCTGCTGCCCTGGGAGTAATGACGGATGACAACAGCTACTGCAGGCACCATGTGAAAGAGATGGGAGCTGTATTTAGACTACTGTAACAAGCGGATAGTATTCCCACAAAAAAAAAAGGGAGACAGTCGGGGCTTTGAGTCTAATTTTTGTTAAATACCTTCACAGGTAGCAGCGCCGGTTCCAAGCGTGATTTATTTACTTTTTTTAGTTTAAAGAACACGCTCAGAGAGAGAGAGAGAGAGGGAGCACAGAGGAGAGAAAGGGTTTTCCCCCTCGCTCCACAAGCCTTCTGTTTAACCACTGAATACTACCTATTTATACACTCAGAGGAACACAGTCGCACTCACAGCGCATCGGAGGCCTTCTTTCTCCTTTCTGTGGAGAACACAGGGCATCTTTGTGTTGCCACAAGATTCCTCAGAACATGTCGCCACGGTCTAGTATTCACAAGCTCAGACCGAGGATAAAGACGCATGAAGGGACATGAGTACCTTGTGCTGTGACACAGGAATCACAAGTTTGTTTGGGAGAAAGGAAAACTGTGACGCACCGTGCTCTTTTTGTAGTGAAATCTCCATTTTGCCTAATTCCTGCTCAACTGGCTCAATGTAATATGGAAAGAGCTCATTTTAGACATAATGGCTGCTTTAAATATGCACTGAAATACACAGGCACCCGTTTTCGAGATAATTGGAGGAGAATCCACCATGTTTCCACAAGCTGTATCCACAGTGTCAACCTTTCTACTAATGTGTGGAAAACAAACAAAAAAAGCAATTTATATGAAAGTCATGTGTGCCATTTTCCACATTATGCCCACTCTGCATATATACAGAACATGAAGCAGATTAGCAGAGAGCCTCCCACCCCGCTGTATACTTAGGTAATCCTCGAAGCTGTCTCGCAAGCTGGCTCTTTCCACAGTGGGTTTTCAGACCTGCCTGCCATCTCCTTTGGTCTGAATCAAAAGGATGAGTCTTTCTTTTGTTGCGTTTATCACACTATTACGTTACAGCCAGAAACCTCATGCGGGCAAAGACTCTCTCTTCAGGCATACATCGGTGGAAACTATCCCTCAGACAAGATCTCACAAGGTCGTTTGTCCGGTAGAGACAAATCGCTGTTGTTTCACATCGCAAAGAGAACCAAGTTTGGGGTAAAATGAACCGCTCCGGGGTTCAAAATGACTCTTCAAAACAGACAGAATGTAAAAATGCCCTGGGTTTGTTTGGATATCGCTGACTCCTCACTAACCTTGAAGACGAACATCTCTCTCCTCAGAATGGCAAGGGTGTTGTAGCCCCCATCGCAGACGTTGGGTTTGGCGTTGGGGTGGGACGGCCTGTCTCCTGGAGGAAGCCTCGGAGGTCGCGTCTGCCTGTCTGGCTTGCGGGGGTCCGATGGAGGATGGGAGCGGGGAGGGGGCGCCGTCGGCAAAGGCTTGGTGGGCTGGGGAAGTTTATCAGGCGGCCCTGGAGGAGAGCAAGCGATGCACATCTCACTTGTTGTCATACAAATAACTGCAACATGCACAGAGCGGACATTTCAACATCAAGCCTTTTCTTTGATTCAGTTTCTGGGCTCAGATGGTTTAATTTGGACCACACCTTGTCTTTCTCAAGAGAACAACAGTATACTTGAAACATATTGCAAGATATGCAGATGAATGCGTGTGAAGGGTGTTAAATCTGAGTTTAAAAATTCCTTCAGAAACGGTCAACAAAATGTCACAAATCTCTCTCTCGTGTCTGTACGCTAAATATGAAGCTACAGTGTTTCCCCCTGTTCTTAGTCTTTATGCTAAGCTAAGCTAATCTAGCCAGCCAGCCGCTGCCTCGAGCTTCACAGACCAGAGAGTAATTGATTTCATATTTTTCCAACTCGTCCTTCAAATGAAGCAAGAGAATGTCGGCTAAAGCAGAAAACCACTAATATACAAGACTCCACATATATTAATGTTGTGCTCTCTAATTAGGGATGATTCAAAAGACTAAGTCGACTGGTGGGTATATGAGCTCCAGGTCGAGTGGGATTTAGTGAGCAGGAAGATGTGTTCATGCGGACAAGAGTTAGTATACATGCTAGGACGTAAACGTTCATGCAAATTGAGTGTGAACCACTTTGGTTATTGTCGTTTCCATTGACCGGCAACCGGCCACCTGAGCTGGCTGGAGAGCCAAATGTTTGAGCCAAGTGCCATTTTTTTCCACCTGTAGCTTAAACCACAACGCCAAAGAACGAGGTATGGTGTAGAGAGGAAACGTGGCCACAAGGAGGTGAAGACAAAAAGAAGAAAACACACGAGAGATAGAGGAGAAGATGGGAAAAAAACAACATGAGGTCATGCAAAAAATCCGTGGGTAGAGTTTAACGCTGCCAAGTTTCAGGGATTCAGCTCGCCGAGCCATAATATGATATGTTAAGATGAATAAAACAGAAATAAAAAGCACACGGAATTAAAATATACTGGAGAGATAAAAATAAAAGTTCCTCCCAAATGGAGGCCCAGCGTCATTTCACATTCATGATTTACGCGAGAGAAAGAGGGCGAGAGGCTTGCCGAGGGAAAACGCAGTGAGGAGAGCGGCGGGGGGAGGCCAAGCGAGTGGGTTGTGTGTATGAATAATTGAACACATGACGACGCATTAATAACACACTGTGTTACTGTGAAAACCAGGATACGAGTTGCCATGTGTTGATTGGGGCCAACAGATGCAGGAATAGATGACTGCATTAGGAAAGATGCAAATACGACAAGCAAACTCCTCCTTCCCCCCAACGATCCCTCACGGTCATGAAAAGTATTCATAAGTAATGGTGGCATGTATAAATAATGACCGTGAAAGCAACTGTAAACATTCAGGAGTTATGAATGAATGATTTAATGGCCCGACAAATGATTTAAAAGAGGACTAAAATGAACTGAGCGAGCAACTGGATCGCCTCACCGAGGGAGTCAATCGACGGAGAGCAAATTAGACAAAGAATTTAAAACCGCCCATCAAATTAGTTGACACACCAGGTGATCATGGGATTAAGAGGCAGCGCGGCCACACTACTGCATTCACCGGCTGAATTAAACCCCCTGAAAAAGATCCCAGATTAGTGGAGCCAGAGCACTCCGCTGTTATTAGGCGTTGGCCGGGAGTTTTTATTGTCATATCGTCCAACCGTGGAGACTGTGGACTGCTGATAGGCGGTCTGAGTGCTAAATATATCGTTACAATACACAAACATAAAAAAAAAAATCTTTTATGGCACTGTCTCCATTTTAAACAACAGCTGCCTTTTAAAAAAGTTTAAAAAATATCACCGCATTGCGTTCTGTTTAACATCTATTTCTTTTCTTCAACGTCACATTTCCAAATCATATCTGATCTGCGCTGTGCAGAATGGTTTGACGCTTCAGTCATCACGTTGACATTTTACGTCCAGTGATGTTCAGGCCGTTATTTATTCATAAGCAACGATTATGGGTCACAATAAAGAATATGATGAATGAACCTGCGGGCTTTCCTTTCCTACAAAGACCTTTGTGCTGAGGTAAGAAACAACAAGAGTACAGCTTGTTGTCCAAAAGTGTGGGAGTGAATCGATCCTCCACATCAAGCTCAACTTCCCCGTCAGAACTTTTCCCCGTCCACTACTCCCGGTGTGATCCCGCCTGGCTCCCGCTGACTGCCAATCAAAGTCCTGAATTCAGCGTCTCCTTCCCATTCACACTGCTACGCCACTTCACCATGTAAACCCCTTACTCTTAACCTTCTTCTCCTCACAGATAGTTCTCCTTACATCTCTCACTGTACCTATACATAAAACCATTCACACATTTGTTTTTATTCAACTTTGACGTCGCCATCTTCTAATTCCTCTAAACTGTGCAGCTCTCCCACCATTGTCCCCCGCTTGGCCTCCGCTCCACCGTTGCCACGAGGAAGAAAAGGAGGCCGACGGCTGCTGGAAAAAGAAAATGAGCCTGAGAGAGGAGCTGCCACCGCTTGTCCCGTCCTTCAACCCTCGGTACCACGGAGAGGACGAGGGAGGGGCGGCAGCGGAGAGGAGTTAAACGCGAGTAGAGGATGAGGAGAGATTTGATCGCATGCCCAGGTCTGTCACTCCCAGAGGGACGTGTCCTGACCATGTAAGCAGATGGCAGGTTCTTTGGTGTGTGTGTGTGTGTGTGTGTGTGTGTGTGTGTGTGTGTGTGTGTGTGTGTGTGTGTGTGTGTGTGTGTAGCCATTCATGTGACAGACCGGAGTCATCTCAGCAGAGTGTGACTGGTTTACAGCCCCGACAGCTGTACGGGACAATGCTGTCACTTCCCACCAAGTCCTTTTTGAACTTGGATGTCAAACTGAGGTTGAGACGCAAACGTGAATGTTTAAAATAATACATCCTGAATCTAAAAATTCTGGGTGCCTCTAAAACTAAAGATGTAAAAGCATGTCTTGATTGAGGTTTGGCCATTCTGGTGTACCACTAATTCAACTGTGAGCGTGTAAAGATGGAGGCCAAGACTCAAACAGCCGCCCCAGGACTACATCAGCTTTACGAGGAGACGAGGCACTGCAATCCACATCTGCCGACTCAAAGTGTGTGCCGTCGAGGAATGTGTAGGTGCTCACCTACGGGGAATTTAAATGTAGGTCCTAATCTCAGATCTTTGCTTCATCTGGTAGTGTATGAAAGTGAGCCAGTGTGGACCAAACAGCGAATGATACAGTGTGGAGTGATTGTCACTCGGTACGTCTACGTGAAGCTCAGGAGGCTTTACCATAAATCTTCTGGATGCCCAGCAGGTCGTCCATGGGCAGTCTGAAGTTGTCGGTGTCCATGTACTGGTAGAAAGGAGCCATGATGGCCGTGGGGTCGTTGGAGTGTTCGAGGCCAAGCGCGTGGCCGAGCTCATGGACCGCCACCAGGAACAAATCGTTACCTAGAAACACAGGAAGAGCGAGGAGGGACAGAGAGAGAGAGAGAGAGAGAGAGAGAGAGAGAGAGAGAGAGAGAGAGAGAGAGAGAGAGAGAGAGAGAGGTCTCTGGTGAGTGCTGTGCATAACAGTGGAATTGTTTGTTGTGTTTCATATCTCTCGCAGGCTGCAGCTGTTCGGGGGTTGGCTTTGGCGGCACGTTTCCTCCAAAATAAAGCCAAATGTTTTTTTTTGCACTGGCTGATTTAAACAAACAGCCTTTAGGAGAAAAGCTTAGGGTTAGGTCATGGTTAAACAAAAGCAATGCATGTACAGTCCTCCCAACAAGACGTATACACACATCTGTCAGCGTGTGTGTGTGTGTGTGTGTGTGCGTGCGTGCGTGCGTGTGTGTGTGTGTGTGTAAGCATAGATAATCCACTTCTTATGAACCTCTTGAGTGGATTATGTAGCGAGCCACAGCCACTGATGGGACATATTACACAGGCCCGTACACATGTACACATTCATATACATATCCGTATACACACACACACACACACACACACACACACAGACACACACACACACACACAGACACACACACACCCACACACACACTCCCCCTTAACATAGCGCAGAAAGCCCTGCCCTCTGTAATTAGTCTTCATCTGTGGTAAGCCGACGACTACACTGGGTTGACCTTTTGACTCAGCCAAGCCGAGCCCCGACCCAATCCCAACTGTATTAGGTTTGGATGTTTGGGACTTAAAGCCCTCCCTCTCCCCTTGTTCCATTCAAATTCTTCAATTTAAGTCACCGGCGACCAAAACAACCACAAAAACCACTCCTCCTCTCTGATGTGTCGCCCACATGTGGAATCTGACCCGTGAAGAATCTCGTGATGGTTGTGGAGAAACTCACGGCTCCACAATTAGGGTTAGACTGCTACGCCTTATGTATAATTTATAATAGTACACCGGCTGTCTGTGGGAAGCTATTAATGTGATTCCAAGCAGGCTAATGCCTCGAAATAAATGCACTTCAAAGGAGACTCTTTCATGACTTGAATGTCATGGCAGACTGCGATGTCCCGGGATTAAAACCACACATTTAAAAGACAATAAACTTTGGGGAAAAAAAAACTGTGGCTTTGTTAATAAATAGGAGGATGACCTGATCTCTGTTTCAAGGTTGTGCGTCCGATGCTCTCCCCGCTGCCATCTCTCCTCAGTTGTACCTTTCTCTCTTTCTTATCACACAGACTCGACAGGAAGGAAAAAGAGCATCACTTATTCATTGCATTTCTTACTAAAGCGAAGCACTTATCTGCTGCAAATCTGTCACATGAATAACGCATCGGCAGATACAGCCGGTGATTCAGATCACTTCTTAGCGCGTACAGTACAAAGCTTAGGGACGTACGGGCCACACTGCCACAGAGAAACGGTCATAGTGGATGCTCGCGGAGGATATTCGACTGTATAAATGTCAGCGCGTCTTAATCAGGTTGATGTAAAGGCCTCGGCTGCGCGGCTGTGAAGGGACAGACCGACTGCATTAATATCCAGGGTTTTGATGAAAAGGCTCCGCTCCTCACCCAAATTCCTCCAACGAAAATACGGCTCGTAAAAAGTTGAGAAACTGAGGCACAATCTGTGCAAGCGTGCAATATTGTGTCTGGAGATAAGAGTTTATGGCAAATAAAAAGTGGCGCAGAAGAGGAGGGAGATAAAGAGAGGAGAGAAATGGCCCAGTGAATTAGGAATCGCTTGGAGGAAACTGAGTCGCTCCTCTGCAGCCCGAGACTCGTCTCTCGGCTGTGATGGCAGCGAGAGCGAGAGTTAAAGTGCTCAGTGAAGCAGTCACAGGCATCAAAGTATCGCCGTCGAAACTCATTGTGGTGCAGAGGCTCGTGCAATTATTGGACCAAAACGTGACCGTGGTCACTGGTTGGGTTGATGTGTTGTTGGTGCAACAAATTGTCAACACATTCAACAGCAGAAGAATTCCCCGGAGGAAACGCGAGTGCACTGACTGGAATCATTTTCTAACACATTTTCTTTTAATACAAAAACTCATTGACCTTGATGTATCGGCTGTGCTGGATGTATTGCGGGTGAACGGAGGCTTTAAAACACAGCATTCTTTAAAAGCATTAGGCTTCAATACATGGTTGCACAAACGTCATAAACTATACACGTCAGTGTGCAAGAGTGAGTATGTTTTTGGATTTGAATTTAAATTAGAGACCTGTGCCGAGTTACACATGCAAACGGACTACACAGGCCTTAATAGCATCATAGTGCTTGTACTCCCTGTGTTAAACTGTGGACTTTAATGCATTAATGAACATAGTTTTGGTTTCATTAAAGCCTTAGAAGTCAAATATTCCTTCAGAAATCAGGTTGTTTTTTTAAAGCAATAACTAAAAGGTGCAATTTATCAACACATTTTGAACAAAAAAAAGTCAGAAAACTGTCAAGAACGATAATGATAACAATTATGATAACGGTTGTTAATTTACAGGCAAAACGCAGTAAAAGAACAGGAGAGTTGTGCCGGTGACGTCAGCCTCGACGAGTAAAGGGAAGACGTGTCTGTCTTTTCTCATCTCCATCTCGCTCCTCACTCTTGAGTCAGCCTTTCTTCCTCCTGGGGACATTCGAGGTCAGTGTCGTCACTTTGTTTTGGTTGCTTATGTAAGTCACGCTGTGGTAGACGGGGACATCCTGTTGCCCCGGGGGCCACAAACAAAGCCGATGAGGTTTGTACTGCCTGGCTAATTATCAGCTGGGCAGTACATACAGAGCCTGCACAGGGGGAGGGGGACAGGATAGAGGATGAGGCAAACAGCGAAGGATGAGAGAGACAAAGAGGCGGCGCGAGTGGGATAGTGAAAAGAAGCAAGAGAGAAGGTCGCGGGAGGGAGCAAGAGCCGAGTGGGAGGAAACAAGCAGATAAATATAGAGATTAAAAAGGTAAACTGAGGAGAAAGGCTGTTTGGATTGATAACCGCAGGAAGAAAAGTGGAGAGAAAAAAGAAGCAGGATGATGAATAGATGGGGGGGGGGGGAAACGGAGGTGAGGAAAACGATAACGCTCGGGACTATTTGTTATGTTACGATATGTTCGAATGTTCCTGCAATCACAAAAGATGCTGGTGATGAATTTTAGAAGCGTGACCTGCGACCTCTGCATTCGTAACATCAGCCTCCCGCCGGCAGCCGTATGTATCTCTCAGCCCCCAAAACATAACTCGACGGGGGGGAAGAGAGTGAGTGGGCTTCAACAACAGGATGCAGCTGAAGAAGACAAGACCAGGAGATGACAAATCTGTGCAGGGCTTGTGTGATAACCCACTGAGGGTGACTGTGTATTTTGGTTTGTGGGTGAAGAGGGGGAGCGAGGGGGAGAGATCCAACATTGTTGTTTTATTTATCATACTGTGATTCATCATTCCCATCTGTGCCCTTCACTTGTTTGGGCAAGAATTCAGCATAACAAAAGAATGCATCCAAAGCTAGCTTAACTATTTAAATCAGAAAAGCTACCTTCGATGTCAAATTCCGCCTTTGTGTTTTTTTCATGTTAAGTGGGCAGTGACCATAGTGGCAGCCCGCGGCAGCAGCAGCTCTCTTCAGGGTAGGTCAAGGTTGCTGCTAATGAGATAGTGTAGCCAAGAAAAAAAAAATAAAAATAAATAAAGAAGGGAAGATGAAGTGGAAGAGGTGGAGGAGGAGAGTCACTGGTGATTTACGACCGGACGAACCTCTCTCTGTCTTTCCCCCCACGGGGTTGCAGTAAAAGTAAACAGGGCTTGTGATTAGAAACCACGAAACCTCTACCTGCTCCTTCGCCATAATTTACTGGCACACGCCGCTGCTGCTCCCACTGCCGCCCATCTGCCGGCTCGTGGGGCGCGTGTGACGTGGGAATGCAGACATGAGCACTTGGAGGCAAACACGAGCGCACCGGCCCACAAATCAGATACGGGGCCCAGGACACCGCTGTTCAATTGCAATAATAGCTCAGGTTGTCGGCGCGGGCCTCTGGGGGCCGGTAACCCGCTCCTTACTGTTTAACTAAGCGCTCTGCGGTCTGATCGATACATGGGGTCTGGCGGCGGCGGCGTGACCCAAAAGGCCGTCCGCTTGCTGGATTCTCTCTTCCCTCGAACCTGTATGCAGGTCTTCCCTCAGCTTTTTCGACGTTTCTTAATTGCACTTGTCAATTGTTTTTCTTCTCTACACAGACAGGAAGTGCTTCTGAAAAACCAAAACCCAAACACTAACCCCTTCACTCTCCCGACATCCTGAACCGCCGAAAGCCCGCGAACAAAGCTAACGACCTAGCGATTGTACAGACGAGGTTGCCCAGCAGAGGATACCAGCTTCGAACTCCTCCACCCTTTCTTTGGAAAACAAAGCCGGGACTGTTATCTCGCTGCTGTTGCTTTGCCGTCCACAGCGCCCAGAGCAATAAGCACTCTCTTTGTCCCCCGAGGACCTCCAATGTTTCCCCATTGTTCAGCTCCCACAACTACTCTAGTGGCTGACGCCGCACTTTCAGTAAATGGTCTTGGAAAAAGGAAAACGGCGCCGCCCGGTAAAGTCAATGCAAAAAAAGAGGCTAATTGAAACCGTTTTTGCGCAGTGGGACGGTGGTTCCACACCTTTTCATACTGGGGTTCACCCTCAAACGGATGGACGTGCACCTTCTTCAACACCACCACCGTGTTCAGCACGCGCTCACTGGATTCAGCCGGACGGTATTCAACACTATTCATCACATAAAAGCGGACGCCATTTTAAGGACTTTTCCGTGCAATTGTTTGCCGTCTGTACTCTCACTTGGAGTGTCAGGAGCTGGATGTTTCCACCATGAATTTGTGACTTTTAGCCGACTGCCCTCTGCTCGCTTCTTCACGCTTTGTCTAGCCCCGTCAACGGCAGCGTGTGGTGTAGCGCTGCACGTCTGGCTGAGGATCACGGATGCCTCTCTGGCCTCCACGCTGCACACGTTTCATGGATCTGTAGATCATATATTTGAACGTGATGCCCATGCAGCAACATTAGATAGAAGGAGTGGATCCTGAAAAGGCTGAAATGCGACGTAAGCTGGTGACACCACCGGCTGTTATCCACCGGAAGGGTCCGAGTTCACCATCCTGTGACACTGGGTGTGGTCTCTCGTCGCTGCGCTCAGACAACAGAGCAACCTCGGCCCTGAAGGAAGCTGTTGATACGTGGAGCGGCAAAGCAGAGCGTCCAGAGAGGCAGCAACCAGAGCATCGGCCGTTCAGGAGCGCCGCGCCGTACCGACGGGCTGCCCGTGAATCCTCGGCCCAAGTGGTTGCAGTCGGTGCCTGGCTCAGAGGGCCGCCGGGCACGCGGCGCTCTGCTGGCTGTCCAAACAGAGCCGCGTGCCCGAGTCGACAGAGTTGACCATTGTGAAGAATGCAGCCAAAGCACAATGGCTGAATTCTGCCCGCTTCTCTCTGCTCCACACACACACACACACACACACACACACACACACAATCGCAGGACTAAACAGAAAACACACAGCGGGCCACTCGATCCATTTCACCAAATCAACTCACAGGACCACGAGTATACGTTTTGGAGTTGGAGTGAAAATGCCTCTTTATGGTTACATCTTCATGATGACATTTTCTGAACCAGACTGCCCTGGCTTAGTTGTATTACGTCGCTATATATCCACTTTACTGATGATTATTCATCCCAAATCTCATTGTGTAACTGTTCTGTAAAAAGCAGCAGCAGTCAACCCGAGAATATATGTCCACACCGAGGTATGAGGTTTAAACTACAGTGATGTTTGACATTCTCCTCATCTAGAGTCCAGTTTCCGCTCCAAATAAAGCGTCATTTGTGTAATTGCCTGAAATTCTACCATTATTTGACTTTTTCTCTGTTTGTAATATGTTTTGACAATTGAAAAATACCCGTGGGGACTTTGATGAACCCATTGCTGGCTAGTTAACCCCGGAGCTAATCAGCGGCCTGACCCTGGCAGTGTTCGTATCAGCTCCACGCCTTCAGTAACACTATCCTTCAGGGAATGGTCCGCCGCTCCTTCCATCCTTTCACTATTTGCCTGCCCTCTTTCTCTCTCTCTCTCTCTCTCTCTCCCCCTCTCTCTCCCTCTCTCTCTCTTTGTTCCCTCGGCTGTTGACATTGGTTGAGCAACACTTGCGCTGTTGAATCTATTACACTTAATTCTCACAAGCCTGTCAGAGAACAAAACCCCGGCTGATGGGAGCAGCATATGTAAACTGGAGTAATTATTTATTTACAGAGACCGCTAGAGACTCAAATCTGCGTGTGGAATATTGCCAGGGATCCAAATATTGGCCGTTTTGTTGTGGACGCGAGGAAAATAAAACAGCAGAAAAGAGGGATGGGAGAGGGGGGGCGATGTGGAAGGGATTGTTGCCAAGAAAAGGACATCCTTTATTCTTGTCATGTTTATCTCTGTGCAGCACCTGTGAGCGAGACGGGGATGTGTGTGTACACTTTCATTGTGATCATTAATCATTAATAATGCATTCGCAAGCGCACACTGCCGCAGCTGTGTCTGTGGACAAACGGCAAACAGCCAGTGTTAGAAACGCCGGAGAAAAACTTTCTAAACTCTTGTACGGGTAAACTCGTCGGAGTGGTGATGGTGAGAGAAGGACAAGGGGAGAGAAAAGACACGGGCAGATCTGACATACTGCTCCTCGTCTTCTAATGCGGCCGAGGTAGTTTTACTTACTCTTTGGATTCTCCTCAGTTCATTAAGAAGTGCGGCAAACAAACGATGACTCAACACCCAACAGATCTTCCACTTCTTCAAACGCGAAGGCTTGAAACATCTTTTCTCCCTTTCTTCTTGGAGGGGGAAAAAGGAAAATGTTCAGTGCTCTTCTGCTGATGCCGACGACACGTTTGAAGTGGAAGTCAAAACACAAACACTGGATGAAGTGAAGACGCGAGGTGAAAAAAGGAAGTGATGAAAGAAGTCGGAAGCTCGGGCTGATTTTAACCGCTGCATTGCAGCTCCTTTGGTCTCGTACTCTTCTCCTGACAATTCAACTACTTTCACTGACATTTTAAGTGCATTCATCTCTTCGTCTCTTTGACCGGCAACAACAATACAGATATTCACAAAAAATATTCACAGTTTCAGACCCGCGTTCCTCCGGCTGCGCTCACTGCTAACGCTTTAGCTGCAGCCATTATCTTCCCGTTTCTGCCCTTGAACTGGCAGCAATTTCCTTCACGACTTCCACTTCCAGCTGAGCCTGTCAGAGACACTCGGGATGAGATTTGAACTCCTCGCCGTGCTCGAACCCGAACAGAACGTTCGACTCCTCTCAGCACTTTTGCGTCAAGTGATACTTCACTCGGTGCTCGCACTTTAACTGAACCTTCTGTAAAGCACTTTTGTTCGAGCTGACTTTTCAGCTTCTTTCAGTATTTGTATTTCGACTGTCACTTCGACAAAAAAAACATCAACTCAACGTCATTTCAACAGTTTAGCTGTTCAAACTGCAAAGCGGCAGTGTTTCCTCAGAAAATGAAGCCTTTTCAAGTTTTAAAAGAAAATGCTCGCTGCTTTTAAACTGTTGCCAAAGCCTCTCTCTGCTTTTATGGATGGATCAAAAGGAGCATTGCCAGGTGAGACTTTCTTCCAGGATGCAGAACTACAAATCTGATATTTACAGAGAGATGTTGCCTTTATGGATCTGTCACTGAGTCTCTAGCCAGAGGTCGTATTTCACATTACGAGTGTCGTGAGTGACTGCCTTTAAAGGTAGATCGATCTTTTGGAAGCATTAGCTGCTGAGTGCCAAAGAATCCTTTTTTCTTCCTGAAATTATTCCCTTTTAGATATGAACAAAATTGATAATAACACGGCTTATTTGTATACAAAAACAGATCAAACATCCCTCCAGACTCGAGTGATATTACTTGAAGAGCGCTAAAATGAGTCCTCAGAATGAGGCCAGGCTGTTTATACGCTTTTTTTTTTGTTGTTGCTAAGGATTATGGGTACGAGGTTATGAAAGCCTCTGACTGACTGGTGGGAGGGCGAGCCTCCCCAGGTGCGCGAAATGTGTGTGTGCGAGCGCCTCCGAGAGTGTAAGTGTGTGTGTGTGCGCGCGCGCGTGCGTGTGTGTGTGTGTGTCTGCGGAGGCGGAAGAGAGTACTGCTGCCCACGTGGAAGTTGATGCTGCTGTCAGTAGGCGGCCGTCTATTTCGAGTGGCGGCCTGGTGGGCAGGAACGATATCGCTGCTTTCTTTCTCTTCACTTCATTCTCTTCGGGAAGGCGTGTATTTAAATCCCTCGTCTCTGTGAAGAGCGGCATTCACGGTAAGAAATTAAACCAACATGGAGTGTAACCTCGACGGTATTTTACGACGCAATACAGAAGGAAATCAAGGTGCTGGATGCAGAGAATGCACGAGTGTGTAGATGATGGAGACGCGTGGCAGCCATTTTCTCACATCTGTGCTTTTGTCACGGCTTTTGTTACTCTAAATTTAAAACTACATTTCCCATAAACTCTGTGGCTCTCTGCCATGGAGACGGTGTCAGCACGTCTCCCTTCACCATGACGGGCAGCTTTTGCATTTGTGAAGCTCACCGCTGGAATACTGGATCTTTCGTCAACATGCAAACGTGTTTTGTCTTAATATTGTTCATACTTTTGGTCGAACAGGATGCAGAGAAGTATGAGCACTATTGTCCAGCCCCGACAAACCTCCACCAATCACAGGTCAGGTCAGGACTACTGAGCTCTGTGTGTTTTCATATCTTACAGATGTACAATGTGCCGTATATTGTAAAACATATATCTATCCATCGCGGTAAATAACACTCACATCCTGGACTGGCTCATGGAAGGTCTTATACTGACCTTTAAAAAACTGCACTGGATCATATCAATGCCAAAGGACATCCTGGAGATAAACTACCAGCAAGGTAGTGAGTTCTTCCAGCACCCTTGGAAAGTGTGTGTGTGTGTGTGTATGTGTGTGTGTGCATGTGTGTGTGGATTGCTTTCTGTGCTGTTTTATCACCTGTGTCTTCCCACATGCTCTTCAACTTACAGTAACCCAACCATCAATACTGTTCCTAATGCCTGCCCAAATGTAGCCATGCTGAACACACACACACACACACACACACACACACACACACACACACACACACACACACACACACACACACACACACACACACACACACACACGCTTGCAGGCTTCCAGTAAAAGATAAAGATCTGCTCCTGTGGTAAGAAAAAGCTTCTGATTCCTTCCATTTATTTTCTTTGAGATAGAGCGAGGCCACGTCAGAGTGTGGCGAGATAGCGGGACAAAGAGAGAGACAGGAGGACGTCGGGGAGATTGAAGATCTTTTAAACACGCTGCGCCATGAAGGAAGCTTTTCTGAAAAGCTTCAACAACCTTGAAAGAACGGAGGAATGTTTGTTTTTGTTTTTTTCCTTGGTCACCTTTTAATTGAGATAGAGCGGGGAGACAAAAACGATAAAATGATTAAAACATTACCCTTTTTATATCTGTGTTCATATTTAGACAATGGGTTTACGACATCATGACTACAATTATGAATACCTCATCTGATTTAAAAGACAAAGATGCGGATGATACGCTTCCAAGACCTTCTCAGTTCTCTGACTTATCAGACTTGACAAAGTCAAAAAATATCTAGAAATGACAAATCATTTCATGTAGCTGGGATTCTAACAGAAAGTAATTCCCTTTTAAGTTACACTTAAAATAGTCAATGGGTTTTTATCTAATTACAACTATCAGACGAAGCTTAACTTCCTCAAACTTTGTCAGACCAACATGACGTCATTCTTTCCAACATTTGAAGAATATACACTGTAACAAGGAGATATTACTCTCCATTAGTACTGGATGTCCAGTAAGTTACTGCCTGCCACAACTAATGGACAGCAAGCAGGAACAATCTCATAAAAAAAGTAAATAAAGTGCATATTTTGGGCTTTTTAGTAGAGAAACCGTCCCCAGCATCTGAATCGGTTTTGTTCTTATTCCAGTTTTGTCACTTTCTTTAGTAGTCATTATTTCAACCCCTTGAACAGTGCTTTGGAAAATAATAAAGCCACATGGCAACTAAGCCTGCTGAACTTAAGGGAGCGTGTGAGTGCGAGTGTGACAAGGGAGGAACAAAGAAAAGGAGAAACCGGGTGGAAAAGACTCCGCTGCTTCCTCCTCATCGCCCAGTAGGAGCAGCAACCTAAAAATAAACCTGCAAGGACACCATATGCTCCTCAACGGCTCTGAATTTCTCCTCTCTCTTCATCCCTTCGTCTGTTTTTTTTTTTTTTACTTCCCTCACAATACCCGGCTCGACGTGAGGCTGCTCGACGTGACGACGGCTCCGCCGTCCGCCGCTGGGATCGTCTGCTCCGAGAGGACGGCCGCTCTGACCGTCCAATCAAGCGTCAGGATTGGACATCAATGATAAACCGTTCTGCCAATCGATGCCAGGGAGCCGAGCTTTCTCCCGTAACCAACAATCAATCAGCTGATCAATGTCGAGCCGTCTCGACAACCCCTCCCTGGGCCAATCCCCGCTCTGGTATTGAGCGCCATGCCAACTTCTCCTCGGTTATCTAACCCCAATACTGTGGCGTATTTGTCCACCTGGCGACGGTGTGTTTTTCTAACCTCTTTGGCCCGTTTTTTGGGGGCAAGGGTGAGAAAATAATAAAGCTCTGGAATCTCTCATTTCCTGTGTGTAGGTCTAGCTCGCATGCTGTGTTATGTTACATAGTTTTCACTGATACAACTGGAGGCATACCAGGCCTTATAAGTCACCCTCGGGTGAGACTGGGTGTTTGCTTACAGTCATGGTATGCAGTGGCAGTGATGAATTCTGTGTCTGGGGCCAAGCTGCTCTTTCTTTTCCATCATCCAATCAGCCTCACTGTGACTGAAAGTCAAAATGGAATCCGTCTTATCTGTACCTGCGTGCATCGCTTTGATTTTTCACAAAGAAAAACACAGCGGCCTCAGCCCACAAAGATGACCTTGTGATAAAGCACGGATGAGCGTCTGCTTGTTCTCCTTTCTTTCTTTCTTTCTTTCTTTCTTTCTTTCGGTTGCAGAAATGGAAAAATGTCAAACACAAACGTCTCCTGCAAATGCGCTCCCTTCTCGAAAGTGGTCGTGGCGCGTTGAGCTCCGATGAAAAGACAATCTAAATCATCTCAACCTCCAGTTCCAGGTTGTTTTCTCCTGCCCACCCTGCCCCATATCCTGTGTTCACACTAAATCCCTCCGCAATCCTCTCCTTTCTGCTCTCAAGCGCTCTGCTTCTTAATTTTCACCTTTGTTGAAACCTTTCGTCTCATCAAATCGTATTTCATCTTCTCGCTCTCCCCGCTTACATCTTTTCCGATCCAACCCCTCGCCCTCCCCCCTTCGCAACCTATTACGCCTTTAGTTTATTCTCTGAAGCATCTATCTATCCCTCCATCCATTGATCCATCGCGGCTATTCATCAATCAGTCTCTAAAGCCGAGCCGTCGAGGAATGCGAGGCGGCTATAGGAGCTCCCGGACCACTTCTCTCCGCCTTGCCGCTGGGGATGCTCCACTCGCAGCGGGGATATTGGCTTATCACCCACCCCCGCGCACTCCTTCCCTGTTGTCTCTCACTTTGCATCATCCTGGTTAAAATAGCCAAGCGGCAATCATTGTGCAATCCTTAACGCAATAATGTGTGAAATCTCACAGTGTGAAATTAAATGCTATAGACAGAAAGAGGACTGATGTACAAACACGCCCCCCCCTCCATCCCATCAGTCAATGTGTTTCCTGTTAGTATTTGACTTCAGTTCGTCTCTCAGAGAGAGAAAGGCAATACTGAGACAGAACGACGTTGAAGGGATCAGTGTAAGGTTCCTTCAGGTTTGACATTACATAACTGTGTTTTTTTTCTACCGCCAGCATGGAGACACAAAGCAAACACTTCACAAATCACCCGGGCCGTTGCTCAACGGTGTAAAGTCTACCAGGACGTGTACAGCGTGCGTCTATGTACACGTGTCAAGTACGTCTTCACATTGGCCAACATCCAGGATGTAGATACTCAAATGTACTTCTTCCGTCAATTGGAGCCGTGCGTTCCACATCGCTAACAAGACCGATCTGAGTTTGATTACGACGGGATGAAACCCACAAACAATTCCCTCAAGCCGAAAGTGCTTCTCTGATCCGCCGTTGGAAGCGTTTGTTCATTTTTCGACGTTGCTTAAACAAATCCCTTTCCCTCCACTGCGAGCTTTTTTTATTTTTTTTATTTTTTACAGCAGCAGCACCAAAGGCTGACGCGCACTTTTGTAGACGTACACGAGAGAGGAGGGAGGGGTGCAAATGGGTAAATCCGTCAGTTAGTCTTCATGGAAACGGATTTCTCCAAACCTCTGTGTCAAACACGCTTCACTCTGGTGCTCTGAACTCTGCTCGGGCATGACGTGCAGCACATAAAAGGTTCTGGCGTTGGGGGGGTTTGGCGTGCTTGGTGAGATCGCGGAGTCCCCCGTCAACCGGAGCACTTGTTTATCGCGAAAAGGAAGAAGTTAACGCGGCGCCTCCCTTCCCCAAAGAGCCTTCGCAGTCGCGATGCGCAGATATCGCTGCTGCCGATGCAAACAGGGAACGTTTGATGCAGTTTGCGGCATCTAGTTGTTGCAAGACAACTAATGAGTGAGTTGGTGCAGGAATCAACAAAAACCTCAGATCGGTACCGCTCTCCTGATGCCAGTGCTGCTACCTTCCTTTTTTTTTCTTCTTTTTTTAAATGCGTTTGATTTTGCTGTCACGCCACTTTCTCTCCTCCGTGATAAAAGCATCAAACTTGTAGAAAGCAGCCGCTGTATACTGTGCATCCAAGTCTTAAAATTCCATTAGCTAATCCCGGTAAGAACCTCATTCTGCCGTGTGAGCTAAAAATCCCACTGAATGTAACTTTTGAGTAATCCTCTATCCCCCCGATGCCTGAGTTGCAGCGTGAGCGAAGGTGCAGACAGAACAGTGCAGATACGCTTGTGTGTGTGTGTGTGTGTGTGTGTGTGTGTGTGTGTGTGTGTGTGTGTGTGTGTGTGTGTGTGTGTGTGCGAGAGAGAAAGAAAGTGTGTGTGTAAGCACATAAACACTGTTTGAGAGCGTTTATCGCCGTGCAGACAGGGATTAATCCTCCAGCGTGCATCGGTGACGTCATCATCCCAAAAACAACAACAACAATAGCAGCCGCGGTGCGACGCCATCAACGGTCACCGGGACGACTGATCCTTCTCGACAACAGCGCGGGGGATTAGGCGTGACCGTTTACTGGACAGGAGCTCATCTCCAGTGTGTAACTTCAAAAAAATGAAGGAAAAACACACAAATAGAAAGGAGGGAACGGAGACTGAAAGAGAGAGAGAGAGATGTGTGAAAGAGGAAATACACATCATGTGCGGCTCTGAGCTAAAATGACATCATCCCCAGCTGTTCCCTACACCGCATGGTACAGGAGAGACGACATGGCCAAGAGAGGGATTACAAACCCTTGAAGCGTGTTGCATTGGGAATATATGGAATTATCTTCCACTGCTGGTAGAGATTTTAAGACAATCTCTTAATTAACATGAACATCTACATGCTTGGTTTTATTACAATAATGTGTTTTAAAGATGGAAGCTTTTATCTGACATAGAAACACATGTAAGCAATTGTTGTGGGGAAATTAAGATGAACCGGTGGATTCCTCACGTCCCGTGATGTCATCAACTTTGATCCGTTACAAATCCGGACCGTCCAAAATTGCATTTCCTGTCTGACCGCGGTGGGAAACAAGGCGCCCAAACCAAAGCAGCCCCTCGCTTTTCTTTTTAAACACCGGTGTGTTTTCCGTCCAAATGCCCGCCGATGCTTTTCCAATCCACTCTGGCAGCAGGTAATCTTTTGGTTCGGCTGATATATGCCGTCGCATCACTTTTTATTTTTTACATTGGCCGGTCAGTGACCCCTCTGATGGATTTGCTGCAGTTGATTTGATTACAGCGATGATGACGGACTGCATGCAAAAAGAAATTGCAGAGCAGCGCACTGAAGCAATCATTTCTGATTGGCCGCCTTTTATGTATGTGTGACTTTATTAGTTTTGTTCCATGTCCTTGGTATCTACAAATATCATCCAGATGATGTCTAATGCTGAATATTCACGGTTCCATTCATCATTTAATTCATTTCAGATCCAGCATCAGATACATCTGATACATATCATACTGATATCAGTATTGCCCTCAGAAATCCAGCATTGTCTGAGCTTTGATTCCTGCTTTACAAAAGCAGGAATCAAACCAGTAATGTACTTTTTATTGCATTAAGCCAAGCTTTCAGTTTTACAGAGCGCTGAGACTAAACCTTGTGTATCAAAATGCATCTCACACACACACACCTTTTAATGCCAAAGAGCTATAAAGGGCATTTCAGAGTTTAAATGTGTTTACTAACAGAAAAGGAAAGGCTTGCTGACTCAGAAACACAGCAGCCGGATCATTGCTATCATACGACAAGCGACCGTGTTCACACACCGTCACGTGTGTTCAATTCCTCCAAGACAGAAACCGACAGCAGGACCCGTTATTCGTTGCATTCTTTGGTACAAGAATTGTGAAATTCAAAACACCAACTAGTGTCTCTTGAGGGCATCTTCATGCTGTTGAAAAACACGTTCTCAGTGCAACACGACACTGAGATGCACAACCCCTCTCGGCCCGATCCACAGAGAGCGGGCAGGATTCAGCCGGTGCATGTTCATATTTGGCAGGAAAACCAACTTTGAGTTCGTAACAGAACTGCATGCATCATGGGATGCTTTCACAGAAGTGTGGGCCACAGCAGAGCTATATTAATATTGCACTGAGGGGTTGAGGGGTAAAGAGAGAGAAGAGGAGGAGGGGGGGGTGAATCATAGCCCTCAATGACAGCTGCTTCTCCTTCCTCCGAGGCGCGACAGCAGGGCCGACAACACACACTTTCTATGAGCGGATCCTGTGGCCAATGAAACAGCGGGTGCGTCAGTGGTTCACTGGAGGTGATCGCTGTCGGGTTTGCGGGAGCGACTCTTTCCAGTTCGATCAAACTGCGCATTCCTTCAGAAGCCTGAAATATAGCCGTTCACGACATATTATCTGAGCCGACAAAAGCAGCTTCGTTTCCACTTGAAATTCAGTCTTCGACGGCAAGTTCCTCACTTCTATTTCTGACGCACGCTGCTCCACAGCCCCCACTCGTCTCCTCTGCTCCCCTCTCTCCCATCTCCTCTTCAAATGTTTTCTTTACTGCTCGCTACGTTGCCTTCTCCATCTTTCCTTCTCCGTCTGTCTCTCTAGTGAGCCCTTGAACCTCCAATATTTGTCTAGAGATACTCTGCCATTCTCTCTCATCCTCTCTTTCACCCCCTGTTATCTCTTCTGCCTTCCCGATACTCGCCTTTCTTTCTTCCCTCCACTTATTTGTGTCCTTATTTCCTGAGAGTCTCCGTGTGGCTGCCGTTGTTTTGACTCACGCCTCGGATGACGGCGGCGATTCTTTTGAGTCTCCTCCGCGGTGGACCACGGGCCCGACTCGCCCCTTGGATTTAATGAGGAACAAAAAGAAGGAAGATGAAAAACACATTTTACGATCCGAGACACAAATGTGAGACATGTTGCCCTTCTTTCCGGAAGAATACAAACCAAGAATCCATTGAACTTTCCCTCCTGCTTGTATTTTCTTGACCTCATTTGTTCCTTTTAACTTTACTTGTATTTCCTTCCTTTCTCCCATTCTCTCCTCCGTTTATATCTCCATCCACTCTCTTTCAGAGTCTCTTTCATCCCGACGCAGGGGACTATGTTGGGGTCAGAGGTTATCCTAGGAGCTTAGTTGACTGGCTGTCACACACACACACACACACACACCAGTGTAGGCCTGTAGGACCTCGCCACAACGCCAAACCGCACCACAGCTGCTCAACATGCAACCCACACAGCAGAGGGACTTACGGACCCGCTGAAGGCTTACACGCAGCCTGACAAGCTGTAAAACTCTGAGGGCAAGTGCTCAGCGAGGGCAAAGGCTCGGGGTCGCGGCGGAGTGAGAGGTGCGGTGATTGCTGAGGATCACCAGGGAACAATACCCGCCAGCAGGCTCGGATGATTTCTAAGAGAGAGGACCGGTCGAGAACCAACTGATCAGACTTAAATCTGCGGCACCGACCAGTAAAAAAACAAATATCCTCCTGGTGTACGCAAGCAGCCGGCAGCCTCCATTGCTGCATTGCCTTGCTGCCACACTGCTCACATGAAAGCTCCACGGTCACGTGGTGCTGCTGCTGCTGTGGCTCATCTAGCATTTCAAAAGCTCCACCCCGGCTTCCAGCTGTAGGCTCCCAGTCGATGTTCCTCCGGGGGGGTAAGTTATTCTCGTCACTCCCCGCCGCCGCCGTTCACACGGCGTTTCAGGAGCTCCACCTCAGCACCCACCTGTAGGCTCTGAGACTATGTTCCCTTAGACGACGGGTTATCATCGTCACCCTCCGCTCCGGGGAGAGAGACGAGGTCAGAGCCTTCGATGCAAAATATCAACTCTGTACTTATTCTACACCCACATGCACACCATCTCGTGTAAAAGTCCTAAAGTCCCCCGAGAGCTTGAATCAGCGCTTACCGTCATGGTTGGGGTTGCCCAGTGTCCACGGTTCGTCTGAGTCAAAGTGTGTGTCGCCTCCTATTCCCGGCCCCGGGAAGTAGGCGTGGGCCAGGAAGCCGCCCTCGCCGTCAAAGGGCGAGCTGTCGCCGTGAAAACCCGAAGCGAAGATGATGGTGATGTCCACGTCTTTCTTGGTCCGCTCCAGCTCGCTGTAGGGCACGGCCTCGAAGCGCAGCGGCGTCACATTTTGCCAGACGTCGAAGGCCCGCCGAATGGCGTCGTGGGTCTCCTCCGCGCCCACTTTGGGCGTCACGTTCTTTATGCTGCGGGAAACACGGGACGCGGGATGGGAAAAGTTAGACTGGGAAGACGAACAAACATTTCACACAAGCAGATCGTTCTCTCTTGTCTCCATGTTTAAAGAAGCCTCAAATTGGGAGTTCTCCTTCAGCTGTCAGGCTGAGCAGATCTATTGTAAACCGGTCTGATAAGACTCTTGGGATCTCGGAGCGTTTTAGTAAAACAAACACACGGAAGAGTGACTTATCCGGCTGGGTATCCACTCGGAGCGTGAGATAGGAAACAACACAGACAGTTTAGCGCAACTGTTACCAACACAACGGCTGGAAAGAATGTAATTAAATACCTCAGCGATGTCAATCTACCCGCTCACAGTATGCCAAAAAGAAGAAGCAAAAAATCCATCACGATCACCGTTTTTCCCCGCGTGCTGCCATTTCCCCGCTCATCGTGTTCGCCAACAGCGAGCTAAATGAAGTGATTTGAGAGGGAAAACAGCTGAGTCCTTCCTCGCCGGCTTTGAGTTGATGCAGGTGCGGAGAGGACGGGACAGTTCCCCGCCACTGGAATTTATTTTCTAATTAAGGATTATCAACACCCCGCCTGCTGAGAGCCCCGGTCTGGTTTAGGCAATCACGAAAAAACCTGACTCCACTTTATTCGCTCTGAAAATATCCCGGCCGCACGCTATTAAAACGCGGTTTGACTCGGGATAGACGGATTGGTATAGTTTACATCATATTCCACCTTAAACGTCTTTAAACACACGCACACACACACACACACACACACACACACACACACAATGTGTCATCCTAAGCGCCTGTGGCGCCGTGTCAGAGGTGAGATCAGCTGACGAGTGCAATGTGTAAATAACAATGTATTGTTCTTTTCTCTTTCACAAGTCTTCTTGTTAAGGTCTTTCAAGCACCTAGTTATCAATAATGCCCTTTTCCCTCCTCCCAGCCAGCCTGTTTCCTCAGTGTATCTCGTGTAACCTCCTCTCTCTTGTTCCCTTCTTCATCGGGGTGCTTCGCAGCGTCTGTGTTTGGCTGTCATTTCCCATTACAGGAATAAATATTATCAGAACCTCCTTTTCTCGTCTTCTTTGCGTGGTGGGGAGACTGCTGCAAGGCACATTTTTATGCTGCATATTAATATTGTATGCAAGCTAAGATTAATTATTGAATGAAACTCAGTGGAAAAGGAAAGCATAAAGGCTGGTTATGAAATATAAATAGAGTGTCACTGAATAACCAGCAATTTCATTTAAAATGTTCTAATTGCTCAAACCAAAGAATAAAATGTTTCCATTTCTCTGTTTGCTCTTTTAAGACTCGTGGACAGCCGACTGCCACGTTAGGCAAAGATGTTTACTCTCTCACTGGCTTCGGCAAAACTTTCCTTTCCAGCTGATGGTTTTCTCTTTCGACAGACAAAATGAAACGTACGTAATTTAAAGACCTTTGACAAATGATCACCTTATAAAGTTGACCTGATGAGCATGTTAGCAAACATAGACTCATTTTGTGTCCAGCTGATGACAGTCAGTCCACTGTATAGTCCTCTTTTTAGCTCTAGTTTTGGTCTCCACCAACCATCGAGGGACATATTTGCCTCTATTCGCTCACTTTGTCTGTCTGTTGTTTATACAATATGTTTCAAGAGTCCTTTCTTTTCTTAAAAACATCTGTTTGCTGGGCCGGAAAACAACACGGGTGAGTGAACCAAAGCAGGAAGGCTTTGGGCCGTCACACCCAAAAACAATACGCTGAAAAACCCTAAAAGGGCCTCGAGCCGAAGGTTCTGTTGTTGACCGTGTTTAAGATTTGCCATCGGTGACATAAACGGTGGTGAATAATAGCGTGGAAACTTGTGTGTGTCTTCAACCGTCCTCAGACAAAGGCGAGTAATAAATGCTCGGATCTCAAGATTTGCCCGGGCTCTCGAATTAGAGGAGCATCCAGGGAAGTGTCGTTAGTGCGATGGTTTTGACTGTTGAGAAAGCAAACGGTCTCTGTCTGATTGGGGCCACTTGTGGAGGCAAAACAAAACGGCCCTTTTGTCATTTGAAGTGCGGATGTAGAGCACGTAGCGGTACAAGACTGTCCTGCTTTAATATCAATATCAGCTGACCCGGAGAGTGTCTGCGAAGGCGCGAGTGTTTTCTCTGAGATGAACATGAAGAGGAACGATTTTGGCACCTGGAGTATTCTACGTGAATCCTGTCCATGTCCTTCCTCTGTCTGGGGTTACAATGAAAGGCCTGAGCAGCGTCTGTGGCCCCTTGAGGAATAAAAAAAAGATGTTTTCATCCGATTCTATTACCCACCTCACTGTGTGTGTGTGTGTGTGTGTGTGTGTGTGTGTGTGTGTGTGTGTGTGTGTGTGTGTGTGTGTGTGTCTTATTTCAAGAGCCAGAGAGGAATGGGTGCAGACCGAGGCTGCAAGATGACAAGTGAAAGAAAGCCCAACCTGCTCTGAGGCCATGTAAAATATTCAAACTCCATGTTGTGAGGTGATAATGATTTTGGATGCAACTCATCTGCTGCGATAGTACCTGCATGCAGGGAGAGCTGTCGGCATGACAAAGCTAGTTAGTGCCTCCCCACGGCAAAGTGCTGCATGTGGCGACATGCAAACTAGCACACACCTGGGGTGGCCCTGCATATGTGATGCTTCCCAAACGCCGGAGTCAGTTCTTCTTCAACAATGAGTTTTGAAGCGTTCAGCTTATCGTTTGAAGGATTTTTAGGGAGAGAAAGAGTGACTTCAGTTAAAAACCCCGAGCTGTAAAAATACTGTTTTACAGTCGCACCTCACTAAACCGAGCCATCAGGAGAAAAATGATAGGTTAAATTATGGATAATGTGACGGACTGTACATAACTGGAAGCTTTGTGTTCAACTGTATACTTCATTGTATAAGGACACTGCAAAAATACGATGACAAAAGAGAAATCAGGACTTTTAACAAAAAAAGATGCACCTTATTTGTTGTGTTGTCATCTTTTGGAGACCACAACAACAGTTAGCTGATTGTCTGCTCATGTTCTCTTGCTCCGTTTGTTGGACTTCACTTAGTAAAACATTGTCAACACCAAAACAAAACAAATCTTCTTTTGGACATTTTGATACTCATGTCTCAAACTGGTAAAGATGAATATGCGACACACAGAACCGTCACTGTTTTGGGATGTTTATAGAAGATGTAAAGATGTGTAACATCCTCACACTTTCTCCATTGCACCAATTTGAGTTCAAATGAGCAGCTGCAGGCACATCCGACTTCTGACTGGGGGCCAGGCCCACGTCCATATACAACACACACACACACACACACACACACACACACACACACACACACAGATTACATAACCCTAATCTGTCAGAGAGCACCTTCTGCTTTCCACTGGGGTTTCCTCTTCTCCTCTCAGCTCATCTCTTTCTCTATGCAGCTGCTTCTCCTACAACACCCCTCCCACCACGCCACCACCCAATTCCACCCATCTACTCCTCCACTTTTCATCAGACCGGCTCATTTTCTCCTTCTCAAATCTGTGCCGGCACCAGGGAACCATGCACTCGTGAAATGAACTCCAAAACCTGTCCCAGTGTAATGTTTTGAGGGGAGAAACACACGGGCCTGAATCTGCCGTTCTGCCGTCAGTGATGCACAAGCTCTACTTCAGCTGTACGTCGCTGATGCACTAGATTATATTTAGCATGTAATACTGCTTATACATTTATCCCTCAGGACATAGAGAGAAAAAAAACGTTAAAAAAAAAACATGCCCACTTCTTGAGGATTATCCCATGAAACATGGGGCTGGGGGCAAGCAGTGGCATGGTATGTATAAAATATTACAGAATCCTGGCTACTGACCTCACTAAATCAACACGGAAGTATTATACAACATGTTGTCCCATTCATTATTACTCATGTAGCTGCATGTCAGAATTTGGTGATGAGCTCTCTGGTGCATGCATGGCTCTTGCATGTACACTCTTTTCCCATTTGTGTTGCATGTTCAGAACATAAAGCCGGTTCTCGTACAGTCCCAGCTTTAAACAACATGTTCTTTGTAGTGTGTGATGGTTGTAGCTTGGCTTAAAGCAACGTTGGTTAAACCGTCGGGTTTGCAGCTTTCTGTCCATTATATAAATCCCTATGCTGTGCTCAGCTCCTTGGCTCCACAAGAGGAAATGGAGGAAATGTTTAAGCACAAAAGCTGACAGACAAGAGCCCTACCAAGATCTGACAGTTTTAAATGGGCTACCGTTGATTAAAGATTAAAAAGCAGGATAGGAAAAAAAAAAAAAGAGAGCAAGCGCTGCATTAAAAGAAATGACAGCAGGCTGTTTCTGTTTCTGTCTTTCTCAAAGGAATGTGCATCCTAATGAAAAGGTCAACGACGCTGGTTAAGTCATGAAGGCCCGTTTGTGTGCACGTGCCTCCGTGTGTGTCGATGTAAGTCATCTCTTCGGGGGCTGTGGGCGCACACTGGGTTAATCTCGTTAGTCGCATGTCGTCACAACTTGACGGGTCGAGTCAGTGTGTGGGACGGCCCGCGCATGTCGGGGCGGTCGCGGGGTTTTGGGGGGAAAACTCAAGTTATCGCGGCGCTGCCGCTACATTGGGCCAACGAGCTTGACGCATGTTCAAAGCACCCACCTGTACGTGATATGTTTGTGTTGCCACTTCTGTCCCGTGAGGGCGTACCGCCGTTTCCTGACACTTAATTTGGATGCGCCTCCTATCTGGTCAGGAACCCCACATCTTGGCTTCTTCATCCACCTGCAGAAAACAAAAACAAAAAAAAACAATCGTCATTCTGTGAGCGCATCTATTTCTCACGCCTTTCAAATTCTGATCCAGATGTGGACTTTGTTGAGGAGTGTGCAATGAATCATGTCATGGATGAGATGCATGCAAAACGCACACACAACGCTCTACACATAAAGGTTACTTCAAAATGTAAAACACATGAACACGAGCAATTCCTCCCAATTCCAGTCTGCACCGTACAAACGAAGCACATATTCACTCACGTGATGCACACAAGAGACGCCCTCACCTTATTGTGTTATCGCTGCTTCAACAAAGAGAAGCAGAGGAGGAGGAAGAGGAAGAGAGAGAAACACAGGCACACTGTTAGTGGATCACATTTCACTCCGCCGCAGCCCAGCGGTGGGACAGCTGTTCGTCTGCATTCACACCGTTTGGCCGCCACATCGCCACGTTACAGTTCAGCGGCCAATTTGAGCTCATTGCTATTTGTGGCACGGTTGGCATTTCGGTGTTGGTGGGGACAAATGTCAGTGAACACTGTTTGTTTTTTTTTGTCTTTTTTTGTGGTTTGCAGGTAAAATGATGACGGCCCGAGGGTTAAAACTGGGTGCAAAAACAAAAGCATATTAATGGAAGCACGTATCATCGTTTTACACAAATATACTTAGATTCTTAATGCAGTATAATTTGATTAAAACCCTCTTATACAGGCCTCAGGTGGGTTTGACCCTCCACTACATCCAGATGGGAACGTCACAGACCTCTTCTCGACTTCGTGGTGACAATAAATTGAGCTCTTCCTGCTCTAAACGCAGGTCATCCTTGTCTGCTGCGTTACGGCTCGACCGATTGCGCGACGAGCAACCAACCGCTGTCCCCGTTCTTCCCCTTTATTAATACTTTGGCATTTGGCAGCCTTTGATCTGACAACAGAGGTGCACTCTCTGTGAAAGGCCCCTTTGATCAAATTAAGACGCCTGACTTAATCCATGTTCGGGTAAGTTAGTGTCTCTGCAAAACCACTCTGGCTGCCTGACAGAATACAAAACGGGACGAAAGAGAGACTGAGCCTCCGTTTGTCCCCCACCTTGAAGACGTCTTTGTGAGTTTCAACCACCTTTAACCGCCACTTGTTTGCCGACTGCACGTTTCACCCTGCTGGCTTTTGTTCACGCCCCTTCGTAAAAGATCTACTTATGTCAGAGCGACTTTACATTTCAGCTCGTACTGTTAAATCAAATCGAGAACGTCGAGCAGGAAAAACATCCGAGGGCGGTGACTGTCTCCCGGCTCTTTTGGTATTTCAATAATTAATCCCACTTATGAAACGGAGACATTTTATTCGCCTGTCGTTTGTTTAGAAATCCATAGATTTCTAACGTAACATAAAAACAGCATACGTATTCAAGAAATGCTCTTTTACTCTACTAAATTAAACATCCCCACTTCTCTGTATTTACATTAAAATCCTACGGCGTCATCAAATAAGTGCGAGTGTCTTCCTTGCCGGTACATTGCTTGTAACCTCCGCCCACGTTCCCTTTATCTTTTGAGGGATGTCATCGTGACGAAAGCTCAGAACTCAAGGCCCGTATTCAAAGTGTGACTCACCCTATAGTGCTGCTCTCCAGAGAGCCCGTGACATTGAGGCCGTAGCGGCGCTGCATGGCAGCGATAGCGGACTGCATGACTCGAGCAGAACGCAGCACCGACATTCTGGGGTCCGCGGGAGGAAGGTAGCCGTACCTCTGGAGCCATGACTGGAGACAAAGGAGAGAGGGAAGGGGTGAGGATTTACAGTGAAAGGTTTCCAGGGGTCTGTGCAACAACAACAAATCATGATTGTAGACCGACGGTTATAGGGAATTGCCTTATTTCCTGTTCTATATGACCCAGAACACCATTTATATACATACATTTAACATGAGAGCTAAAGAAACATGAGTTAAAAAAAAGATCTGATGGATCTAAAAGGCACTTTTCTCAGGAGAGACCCAGAAAGGCAAAGGGCAGCAGAAAGAGAGAAACCTCTACACAAGGTTGGAGAGCAGAATGTAATTTGTTATCGTGTCATTTGGCTTGTCAGGGACAGGCTTTTGGTGTAATAGAGCTTTCAGTGTCTATATAAAATCCCGCTGGAGGGAATCACAGCTCAGATCTTTGGACCAGGGAGAAGATGAGGGATCGGCTTGGCTCCCCACAGAAGGAGCTTTAGGGATTTGGATCGTCCCAGTCTCTCTGTATTCTCTCAGTTCTCATCATAAAGCTGGGAAACAAAACTGCTGCACTTAGCGACACAAAGCCAACCGACCAATAAAACGAGAAGATTCAACCAATGAAAAATAAGTACAAATCGCATCGTGGCGAGAGAAGACACAGAAACAGAATCTCAAAGACGCAACACGCCGCTGTGAAACGCGAGCGCCACTCGAGCCGCTCCAGGAGCGATGCGAAGGCGAACCGCGACTCAACAATGGTGCCGACGAATACGCAGCTTCTGTCGCAGAGAGCGAGCCTCGTGTCGGGCTCCGAGCAGCAACAATGAGCTCTCCAGAAACTCATCGGAAGAGTCGTTTGTGTCCATTCATCGAGCTGCTACAAACTGGGACCACAACAAACCAAGAAGAAAACAGACGCCTGCTCCAGTAAAAGATGGAAGTCTTTGTGATGTCTTTTGTTGTGGTCGCCTCAAAGTTAAATAGCGCTTTAGGGTGTCGCTCGGCTAACTGGCAGTGTCTGCACGCAGCAGAGGAATGACCGCTGCGTTGATGTCTACGACTACTGGTAGCACAAAGCAGACCAGAGCTGTAGATTAAACTGTGAATGTGAAAGGAGCCACGCTGAGAAACACTACGCGAGTAGTTATTTCATATATACTGGAGATAACTCCAATATTTAAATGTTTAAAAAAACAAATACCTGAATATTAATTATTGTCGGGATTACTGGTGGCCGTTAGGAAAGGAATACTTCAGCTTTTTTCGGGGGAGGAGACACATTCTTGCACGGAGTAAGATGAAAAGCCGAAGCGTAAAGACAACAGGTTTTGTTTGTTGTGTGATGGACTTTTACTTGGTCGGGTTTCGCTGTTTATTTGGTCGCGCTAGAACACTTAGTCTCAGGAATTCCTGTGACTTCACTGCAACACCTCTTGAAAGACGTGGAAAAGACTAAACGTGACACGCCTCGTTTTGAAGATGCCACGGTGTCCTATAATAACGCTGGAAAGGGACTCACATGTAACTGTGAATTCATGAAGAATAGCTTCTTGGAAAGGACGGCATGATGGTACTAATTATGGAGGGAGCGTAGACGGAGCGGGTCAGCCAAACACATACGAAAACGTCAAATTTGTTTAATAAGAAGTAATCGACAAATCACAAGAGAAATACCTTCAATTGTATAACATACTACATTTGTGCCCAGAAAACTTGTACAGTGAATTACAAACTCCGACAGGGACATCTTGAACTACACCGTCTTTAATCTCGTACGACAACCGACAGAAGAGAAAGAACTCAGGATGCACTCGAACACAAACGTCTCTCGTGCTCGCATTATAAAGGGGGCGCGCCGACGGGAAGCTCCGGCACCTACAGCAGACTGCGTCTCTGCAGTTTGTGCGCGCTGTGACACACTGACAGACCCCCGATGCTCCGCCTCCCTACTTCCTGTCCCCTGAGGCCTGTGGGGAGGAAGCAGGCACGTGCACAGATTTACACTTCTGCAGCGGTGAACACCCGACGAGCACCCGACGAACGCCAGATGTCAAAATGCCAACGCCCCGGTTCAGGTGTCTTTGCACCTCCCTGCACACCCAGAGCTCCTGTCACACGTCCGTCAGGCTTTGTTCCGCCTCTTCCACTGCTTTACTTTCTTGAATTGTTTCCCTCTTTGTCTGCTGGGTGCTCTGGTCTTATTCACGGTTTTCCCGCTGCCTCTCTTTTTCCATCCCCCCTCCTCCTCCTCCTTCACCCCTTTCCCTCCCCCTCCCTTCGCACTCAGTGAGCGGGTGATAACATTATGATGTGTGTCAGGCTCTTACGCTCTGAATACACCTCTGGGGGGAGAGAGAGGTGCATGGGCGAGATTTCCATTAGGCTGCTCAGGTGCTCGGACTGCAGCTTTGTAATCTGCCACACACACACGTACGCACACACACACACACACACACACACACACACACACACACACGCTCGCGTTAAGACGAAGACACGGATACTCTTGAAATCTGAAACACCTGCATGAGGTAAAAGTTCAGAGAACTGAAGGGTTTTTGAAACCGTTAAACTACGATTCGGTTCGGGAGAGAAAAAAGATGGTTTGTTTTTGAGCTCCCTTTTTTTCTCGCAGCGTTTCAGTCGCAGGTTAAAATAGTACCGCAGATGCAAAAGCTGAAGGGGCATGTTTTAATCTCGGAGGAAGAAGCGAGTTGGATGGCGGGGGAAAGGCAGCGCAAACCTTACAAGTCACAGACAGAGAGAGAAAGAGAGAGAGAGAGAGAGAGGGAGAAGGAGAGAGAGAGAGAGAGAGTTATTATCGTACTTTTTTAATCCTTCCGTATATTATTTTTAACTCAAAATCAGAGTGGAAAACTTTCAGAACTTTGTGTTTATCCTCACACATCTTCTGATTCTGCCTCAAGGAACATTTACATTACGTAATCTTCACAGGCCTCTAATGAAGCTTCATTCATTCAAACGTCTTCAGCCAGCTGGTATCACACACACACACACACACACACACACACACACACACACACACACACACACAAACCATCGTGACTTTTCCCGTCTCGGTCTCTGCGGAGCGTCTACTCTCCGTCATGTTCCCTTCCTTCCTAATGTCTACGTTCCCTTCTCTCGTCCTGTAATCATCCCCGGCCCGCTCTCACATCTCCTGCCTGACATTTGAGGGTTTGTCATTGCAGCCACGTTTTTTGGCTTTGTCCGACAACCACAGCCTCCCCAGTGAAATCCCCGCTGCTTTGCTGAAAGTGAGGGGTAAAAAAAAAAAAAAGAAAAAAGAAGATATTGATGAAAACGTATGCAGCTTAGACGTGGCACTGCATGTTCAGCTGAACAAAATCAAAACGCTGCGTGGTTGTTTTCCCCCCCCTGGAGGCTCAGAACGCTGTACATCTGGTCGATCGTGCCGGTGGAGAAGCACCGGGATCGGCGCCAGCTTCGGGACATCAGACGGGTTTTGAAAGACTCTGACCGCTTTTTCTGTGCGTGGGGGAGAAAAGGTCTCGGAGCGGTCTATTTATTCAGAATTCATTTGCGTTCACATCCTAAACGTTGCTGCGGAGACCTCGATGTTTACGGATACGTTTCTTGTTTTGTTTTTTATGTTTCGAAAGCCTGCTCAGAACAGTCAAAAACAAAGTGCGTAAATGTACTTGCGTAATGCGCGACGCGGCTATCCTGTAAATGTGTTTGTTTTTCCCAGGCGGTTTGGCCCGTATGTGATAAGTGAGGCGGCGTTTGTGTTTTCAGACCATGCAGCCGCCATCAGATACAGAGGTGCATTAACAAAAATAAAGGGGCGGCAGAGATAGAGCGAGCTGAGATATGTCTGTCACTCAGGCATCGACAGGATATTGGATGGTGTGTGTGTGTGTGTGTGTGTGTGTGTGTGTGTGTGCAGGAGCTGAGCGTAGTTTGTGAGCGTGTTTAGAGAATATGATGGTGAGACATGAAGGGTGTGGCGTCTCTTTCCTTTTAATACAGCACAATAAATTAATATTTGTTACATTTGAATGTCTTTTTGTGCTGAGGCTTCTTGAATGTACAACGTTATGTGCTTGAAAGGAGTATTCCAACATATTTTAAAACTGCCTTTTTGGCCCGGCTTTTCGTCGAGCTGAGCTCCAAAAAACTTCTCCTGCCTGGTAAGCTCTCGCATCTTTTCACAAACTCTTTCCTCAGCTTGTCCGTCACATAGGAATCCTTCAACTTCCATGGTCAAACCGACGCAAAAGTTGCCACACACACTCACACACACACACACACACACACTCAGGATTCAGAGAGAGAGAGAGACAGGCATGAGCTCAAGGCTCAGAAATATGAATACTGCATGAACTTTCAAAGATTGCATCCAAGCCTTTGATTCCCATCATCATGCCGAAGGTTGTGGATTAGGTCTCCACTCGCACGTCGTTAGCATTTCGTCACTTCTTTTGGGGAGAAGTGGAAAGAAATCGAAGGAGCGTGTGTTATTACATGACGGTGGAAGTAGCGGGGGAATAGCTGAAAGAACGACACAGCAGGTGTTCACTCCTGTCTCACTTCTACCAGGATAGTCCTCCATCTTCTTCCTCCAACTCTACAAGCGATCGGAGCAGATCCTGAAAATGTGTTTTGCTGAATCACGACAGAGCTCTCTACTTTTTCTCCACCTTTCACTCTCCCATCTGTCCTCGTCTCTGTCCGTTTTCTCCCCCCTCTCTGTGCTGCCCTCTTCTCTCTTTCCCATCGATCTACTCGTTGCCGTCATGATCTATGGTACCCGGCGTTCTGCCGATGTACAGATTCCTGAGAGCGGGAGGCTCGGGCTCGGCAGCCCTCCTCGTTCAATCAGACGGGACGTCCTCCCCCGTCGCCTCTCTCCCCAAAACCGACGAGGGAGCGCGTGAGCACAGACGTCGGTGTGCAAGAGAGCAGCGCCTTTGACTACTTGTCCTGCAGCATTAAAAATAATGCCACGGGACGGTAACCGTAGGGCCACCGGCGCTGCCCACGCTCTTGTCTGTTACGAGTTGACGCGCTCAACTCAACTGTCAACCATCGAGATCTCTTTTCCTGCACCCGAGCTGAGGAAGCTAAGCTACAGGAGCAAGAAAGGAATATGATGATTGACAGTGAGGCGTCAGACATGAGGATACGCAGGAGAACGCAGAAAGGGCGCTGCTACAAACAACAACTAGAGATGACGTGGTGCACATGTAGCTTTCCTTACAGCTGGGGAAAATGTTTGAGGTTTAAGACAAAATATATAAATAAAACGAACACATGTCATTTTCGGTGTGTTTGTTTGATCCACTCGCCCCGACTCTCGCCCACATCATGATGCAACTCTCCGCCAACCTCGCCGAGTGGGAACACGTCATCAAACAAAAATAAACCTCTCGTGTGCAATGTCATAATTATGCTGTTAGAAACGTAGCCGGCCTTCCGGAAAAGAGTGCGGTGGCATAACGAGGTTAGAAACTTCTCCGGAAAACCGAGGCACTCTTGGAGCGGAGAGGGAGATAAGGAGTCTGGCAGCGTGCCCCGACGAAGGCTAAAATGTCTGAAATGCATCGGCGCCTATTTTTGGGGTTCACCACACTTGATTTGCCTCCACTTTGAAGTAGATTCCTCTCGCGCTTCTGATGGCGGAGGAGCCCGGCCTCACCCCACGTCTTCACACGCCGCATTTCATCTTCACCTTCGTCACACAGCTTGTGGTTCATAATCCCGGCTCTCGTAGCGTCCCTGAAAAAAGGACACTGCAGTGCCGTTACACAACCATATCTGGAAAATGCGATATGCCGGGGTTCTCTGAGGATCTTATCAAGCCGCGTGTGACCTTTCAGGTACAGAAAAGTCTCCAACAGAGAGAATAAAAACCACAATCAGGACTTAGCACAGTCGTCTCAGGTGAACTCCCCACGCCGCCGACACACAGACTGCCGCGCGTCATGAAAGAGACGGCAGAGCAGCGGAGTGACTCAGAGGCCTTGTCCTCACCCAGATGCCTCACGCGAGCACTGAACCGAGGCGAGCGCGCAGCGTTCGTGTCCCGCGAGCACCTCGTCACCGGCGGGCGCGGCCCCGCTACCTGAGCGGCAGAACCGCAGGGCCAATTAACCCACGGCCTCCGTCGAAAGGCCAAGCGACGCGGGGGCGACGAAATCCCTCTATTATAGATGAGACGCGCCTCCGGGAAGCCCCCCGGTCGGCACGGCAACGCGCCGGTGGCGTGCGGTGTTTTGGCGCTGATCGCTTGACGGCAGCTCAGGCCCCGCCACTTTGTGCACATGTGCATGAATTGTTTATGACCAGTTGCGGCCGCTCAGCGTTTTTGACATTCAAAGTGACTTCAGAAAAAGAAATGAAGCCGTGTGCAGAATGAAGAAGTGAGGAACAAGGAAAATAGCAGGTGATTAAACGGCTTTAATTGTTTGGCATCTGGCTTTTCATAAACTCTGGGAACTGGCACCTCTCCACATCCTGTAATTCACTCAGATTGAAGTCTCTGCGTCAATTTCTGTGACAGTCGCGCGCTATTTCCTGAGTTTTCCCAGAGTCCCGAGATACACCCTGCAATATCGGGGCTAATTAGGTTCAGGCTGTTCTATGAAATCACAGAATTATGCTCGGCATCAGAGCAGGTTTGTCACGGACCCTCAATGAACCGCTCAGAGAGCAGAGTGTGTTTACAAGCCCGCGCCGCTCGGAGGAGGTTTATAGGCAGAATGGGACAGAGGAGACGAACTGCACCTCGTATATTCAAACAGCATCACTCACCCCGAGTACACACCCTGCTCCGCTTTCCCAGAGTTTATACCCACACTTTATCTGCACGCATACACTATGCATCGGCAACATTTAGTAATCCCATCATGCATCTGGCTTAGAGCTCGGCAGCCAATTTTGCCTCTGACTCTGTCGAACACAAAGGCAACACGGCGCTTGTAAAACTGTAAATTGTCTTCAAATGCTCGATGTGGCACAATCGGTGAACCAATGAGCGCGCGCTATTTTGGAATCTCGTTCTCTTTTTCACCTTCGTTCATCGTCCTCAAGATCGGTGACTCCACGCTCCGGGGGTGACGTTTCCCGTGAGTTCAGCAGACATGGCGCTCAAATTACAAGCCGTATGTCACTTGGTACAATTTGGCGAGCGTCGCGTCACCTGATGCGACAGGTAGAACAGCTCGAAGGGGTGAGCGGCACGGCAGCGGTGCCTTCTCGCGTCAATCGGTCCCTCTGCTGTGGCCGAGCGGCTGTCAGTTACTCGCCTCAGAGCCCTCCTGGCTTTCGGGCTACTCATCCAATCAGTGAATGATTTACACCCGGAGACGCTGCGCGAACACAATTAGCTCCCTGCCGGGCCGGAGAGGACCTTGCCCCGAGTTCTGTGTCGTTCCAGTATGGGGCCGACCGAATACCAGCAGAAAGCTGAAGGAGAAATCACATTTTGGAACCAGCCAGTGAGTGCGCCAAGCAGTGGATCTTTCTGATTGTATGTCAAATGTATGTCCGGGGACAGAGGAGGAGGCGGGCAGAGCCGAGCCGGCCGCCTCTGACCACCCTGAATTATTCATCGGTTACACGCAGAACCACTGGCGAGTGTGCCAGGGTCGTCAAGACAACCGCAGCCCTGCTGCCCACACCGGTAACCACAAACCCACACGTACACACACATACACACACACTTCGCTTCACCGCCGTACTTGAATTCATACTGTAAAAATGTGCATTTGCAGACTGAACATGACTTTTCACGACACCCTCATCTGCTCCTCGTGACCCCAAAGCCGTGGGACAGTTGCAGGCGTTGAACGGGGCATTGCCTCACAGCTCCTGCACACGTGCACACGCTCTACAAATTCCTAATGCGCGCCGCGTTCGCCATCTCCGTGGCCCCCATTAGGACAAAATGTCACAAAAATGTCACCCTGAAATGTCACAGTCTGATCATACATACTGATCAGGACCGTGCCTCTTTCTCGTGGATCGTCTTTAGGGGATTTTCAGAAAGCATGTTGATGACTTAAGATGTTCGAGAATTATGTAAAGAAAAATGTTTTTTTTCCAAAAGCCCATGAGTTTGATATCTGACACCAGCTGATGTCTTCAATCTGCAGAGACGTCACGAGTCAACCCTCCACACGGCTGATTTATATTCAAGTCATGTTAATTTTGGGACAAACTGGAACCACATACTCAAACATGCTGTTTTTCCAGATTATGTCACCGCGCACAGAAGCGGATCGCAACAGTTGCCACAACTCACAGGATTGTGAGGAAAACACTCACCCCCCCCCCCCCCCCTCCGAGCGCTTCTGTCGACAGCTTAATTGACAGCCGACATGCGATGCCCCATTGGCATCATCTCACGTTGCCGTTGTCAGTCACATTAAAGATTTAACAGCTCAGTAAACTGTGACCAAAGATACATCTCAGCCAGAGAAAGACTGTGTTGACATGCAGGGAGAAAGATTGGGAACAACACACAACAATAACAAGTGGCTGCCGAGTGGAATCGGGCGAGTGTGTTGGTGTGTGTGTGTGTGTGTGTGTGTGTGTGTGAGTGTGAGTGTCATTATGAATCATTTAGGTCAGTGCAGGTGTTGTGTATTCTCTAGAATTGGGTGAACAGACTGACACAGACACCCCAGTGGCTCTGAAATCTGCTACCCTTGCCGAAGCCAAATGACGTCAAGGATGCACGGTGTGTGTGTGTGTGTGTGTGTGTGTGTGTGCGTGCGTACTCGCGATCCATATGATTGCTCAGTGAGAAACAAGGGCAAAGCACACAAGTATAAATACACTAAAAAAATACCCTTGCATGCAGTCAGACACAGAAGGTAAGCCCATTCGTACACAGTGGACCGTATGTAGGAGGGAAATATGGCTGCAAAGAATAACAGTCACAGTTTGACATCTAGTTTGTTGAAGATGAGGAAGTGTTTACCACCAGGATCAGCAAATAAGAGAGTTCAGATTGTTTTGACACTGACTTGAGTTGTATCAAGTCATATATAAGTCACTGTTTAGAAACAGAAAATATTAATCTATCGGTTATTTTCTTTGGTCTGGTCATCAACAGTAACTGTGAGAGCAATGAAGCCACCGTCCAATGCAAATATGGCACACACACAAACACACACACACACACACACACACAAATGAACATGTGCGCAAAACAATGAGGATTGAGAGCAGAAATCCACAGAAGCCCCAACACACACACACACACACACACACACAGACCCACAGACACGCACGAGTTGTTTTCCATTATTCAGATGCCACTCAAGAGGCTCGAGCACGGCGACCGGTAACGTGAGCTGCGACAGGAATGAAGCTCTGCCATTCCCCGCATAGTGACAGCAGCACTAAGCGGTTTGGTTGGACCCCGACTGTGCCGGGCATTACCGGAAACAGCTGCAACAGCTGCAGCGGTTGCAGAAGCAGCGGTTGCAGCAATTGCAGCAATTGCAGCAGTTGCAGCAGCAACAACGCGTGACTCATCTTTTATTTTTTTGGAGTAGCGCACAGCGATGTGGCTGATTATTATTAATTGTTATTATTACGTGGACAGACAGGACATTGCAATATGATAGTGTAACGAGCTGTAATAATAATAATAATAGTAATTAAATTGATGTGAGGTCTGTGCCTCTGTTAAACATATCAGATAAAACCAGTTTGTTTTTAACTGAATCGTGTTGTAATCGATGCATCACTCCACATGTGGAAAATATACACTGATATTGGATTACATCCAAAAACTCTTATATTTAACGTTACATAGACTTATTAACACGTCTCTGTTTATATATTTCTCATAGCCACGGCTACAAGTAAATAACTGACTCATCTCGGCTCACAACCAAAATTGAAAAGGTTGTTGTTGTTTTTGTTGACTAAGTTATGTCCACCACATTTTATGAAAATCTGATCACAGATAAACTGACATCCAGCAGCGTCCTGCCAAACCCACGTTTATTAATGCATTCATCCATCTTGAGACGGGACGACAACACCGGAGCAGCTTTGCGGCGTCTCTCTCTCTCAGATCATCCCCGAGTAAGAAACTTTGCTTGTTCTCAAACACTTCACGTGACTGAGAGCGCCGCACCTGATGCCCCTCTGTGTCGCCGGGTTTAACCGAGGTAACGCGATGCCATCAATCCCAACGGGATGAAAGGGGAGGGTAGACTGTAGGGCACCGAAATAGCTGTGACTGATACAATGAGTGTTTTATGTAACCGGACAAATTTATTTGACAAAGAAAACAAAGGCATTTCAAATGAACATTATCCAGTGTCACAATTCTTCTCGTGGCGCCGGCATCCAACGCTTTGTGGGTATCATCAACCCGACGTAAAGGCAGCGCAGGCGGGAGAGTTTCAGCAGCGCGCTTGGCCTTTAAACCTGCTAAATGTTGTGTTGTATTGTAACGTGGAGCGCCTTAAAGGCACCAGAAAGAGTTCAAAACCATCGCTCTGGGACAAACGCGGAGGACAGTTAAAAAAAGATCGTGGCCGTGTGTTTGTGGCACTCTTATGCAACAGTCAATGAAATTCCATCGCAGTTGTGTCGGTGTCAAACACAGACACAGAGAAAGAGATTAAAAATCCATTATCTCCCTTTTAATTACTCAGTTATGTAAAAAGCTAATGATATAAATAACCCAAGAAAGCTCGCCCACCTACTGTATGTGGCCTTGCAGAGAAAGCATATTAAAAAATGACTTTGCTGCCGTTAATGTTCCATATAAGATCAATATGGAGCGAAACGGAAAATAAGAGATGAAGGAACTTAACTCGCGGCTGTGCCAGTGTTAATGACGTTGTCTTGTTTGCAGGCGGAATTACTTCTTGAGGGAAGACAGTCGGATAAACTAAAGATGAGGAGCTTTCGGAAGAATTTCAGCAACAAGCACAAGTCCGGCAGATCCGTAGAGTTCGAGATGTCACAAGTCACTATTAATTCCAGTTTTATCACCCACCGACAGGCTGCTAAGTGTAATCCAGAGCAAAGGAAATTTGGAAGAGGAGAGACAAATTGGCAATTCAGTAAACTCAGCCAAGAAGTCGAATCCAAGATGTCGGCAATAACGCTGCCCCCCCCGAAAAGTTTTCTGAAAGGCCGCAGTCTGACCAGCAATTACGGGAAAAAGTTTCGGTGACCTTCCACCTCACACCCACCTGGCATTTAGAGGAAAAACTTTCTCCTCACCCTCCTCACCCTGTATAACCCGAGGTGTGAGCGTGCACACCAAGCCCTGAGAAGGAGCACCGGGGCTCCTACAAGTTGTAAAAATGCAGTAATGGCCGAATCCAAAGTTTGGTTTCCCTTCCTGCGTTAATGCGAGCGAGCGCGAGAACGAGCTATCGGGTGGCGGGGTGAAGGGAAACGCTGGTCGAAGCTCCGCCCCCAACGCTGCGTCCCGTTCACTTTGTACATGATGGTACACACAACCGGTCCCGTTAATGACTCCAAAGAAACCTGTTACGCACCGTCCTCAGTCTTTCCAGAGAGGGAAACTGTTTACAATGACACACAGGGCGGCATTGGTCACCCCGATACTGACCGTGTAATGCCGTCTACCTGCAGCAGAAGACTGCTGGATCGGGCTTTTCGAAGCCAGACACGGCAACGCCATTTACAAAGCACTTAAAGTGAGACGTATTTTCGGCTCCAGCTTGGCCCCGATTCAACTGCCTCTCAGGGACGCTCTTTTTGCATTCTGTTGCACGCAACTTACTGCCCAGCACAGTCTGATGCTCAAAGCCGCAAGTTTGCTCTAGGGCATCTCAAAAGTTGTGGGTGAAATGTTTGTTACGCTCCAGCAGGCTTCAGAGTTCTCTCACCTCTGGGATACCCCGGGCAACAATACAGGTTAAATAAAGGGGCCAATTAGGGGCCATAAAGGCTATTAAACTACTGCGTTAGGGATAACAGGACGCCGCATGGACAGACAGAAGTCATTTAAGACTGTTTTTGCTTTTACACATGCAGATATGTATTGACTGTTACCATCAAAACTTATTAAGGCAAAGCATTCATGTTTTCCTTTGTTCCCACAGGGCTGCGCACACATTCAGTTAGCACACAAGAAACCAATACGGAGTAGGAAAGATCAGAGTTCCTCGGTTACAGCACATTTACATGCAAGTGTGACGAAGAAAGGGCAAGATGTCAGGGCCGGAGGAGGATAATGACATGCAAGTCAAGGCGGAGGACGTGGGAGACGGGAATGTGAGGCCAAGTTAGGAATTTGAAATACTTTACAAAATATGACGATGAAAACGACACCGTCATCTGCCGCTGTGTCCTGCAGCGAAGAGTGGAGCTGGATGTTATTGAAAAGGGTTTCGACATCCGATCGGGCCCAGAGAGATGGTTATTTTGGTTGTGTTCAGGGACGACGGTCAACAAATTTAGCCCAGAACACAATTTACCAATCGAGTACGAAGAAGAAGCCCGTTTACATCTCTCCTACTACCTCTTCCTCTGTCTGTCACGGGAGCCCAGCCTATTAACTAAATAACCTGTAGCATCTGGACTAAATCGGCTCCCTGCCTCTCCAACAAGGGGGAACGGTGTGGCATGCCAAGCTCGCAAATCATGCGGACGTGTGGATGTAGGACTTGAGTGACATGTCAGCGGACATGCCAGGATGTTCCTGTGTGGCGTCGCTGCGTTTGTGCGAGAGGGTCGACGCGTTCACGCCTCATGATAGCCGGACGCATCCGACTTTGGCTAAACGGAGGCGATTTGCTCTGGAAGCACAAGAGGCTGTCATAAATAAACAGATGTGCCCTTTCATGAAGCCCAAATGTCTCCCCTCACCCACGGGAAAAGCAGCTTGCGTTTGTGCTGCAGAGACTCGGAAGAAAAGAAAGACAAAAGATACATTGACTCATCTCAAGGCTGGTTGAGCGTTAAAGTTTATTGGTGTGACACTTGGGGCCTGAGGGCTCTTAACAATCCATTAGGTCGGGATGTGAGATCAGAATGAGAGCGCCCCTTTGAAAAGACACCGTTCTCTCTCTCTCTCTCTCTCTCTCTGTGTCAGCTGAACATCTCCTCTAGGTGCACACGTCGATGCCTGTGAACTCATATGATCCCTTTCTACAGAACCGAGCCTCGGAGCATGTGCTGCTTTTGTAAAGAGTGGCAGTGATGCCGTCTGGATGCTATCTGAAGTGGAGATTCCCATGTGCCGTCTGAAAATGTTCCAAATCACAGAACCCTAAAAACACAAAGATTGTGCTATGAACCCACTTTATTTACCCCGAGGATGGTTGTAAGTCATTGACTTACAGATTGCATTACATGGGTATGTAACCTTTATAACACTATTGGTTGACTGTTAAACTCATCTTGTTGACTATACTTTCTACTGGGGGCATTTTTTTTCTTTTCTCTTTTTTTAAAATTGTATTACCATGTAATTAAACTACTTATTGTTGCTTTGTGACACTGCTGAGAGCCCACTTTAAAGAAAATGAACAAGCCCAGTTAAGAACACACAAATGATGTCAATCTCCTGAGACATATTAAAACCGACTTGTAAAAAAAAAAAAAATAAAAAAAAAGAAAGAAAGTGGGGAACAGGACGGGATGGAGCTGCGGACCCAGCTGGACTCCTCACAAAGACCCTGTTGTTGGGACATCTACAGACTGAACATGGGCAACAATGTGCCCGGAATGCGTTATTGTGTATGGGGGGGGGGGGGGAAGAGCCGAGACAACGCAGGCTTCTCGGAGGAAAAGCGCAAAGATGGTCAACAGATAACGGTCCCGGTGCTTCTTACCTCGACGCTGAACGGCTGCTCCTCGCCGTTCACGGCGCATAAAATCCACAGCAGCAACTGCAAGCATAGCGTCCCCATACAGCAGCCGTTGAGACATCTCCTATTGCGCGCCGCCAATAGAACCATAGTGAACCCGCGGCGGTCGCTTACTGTCTCTGCTCGGTCCTATTTACAGGCGATACAAATAATTTTTTAAAAAAAAGCGACGGCGGGGATAAATCCTACACGTTCAGCAGCGACATTGCCGCCGTCTCGCGGTGTCTCTTGCGGAGGAGAGTGGAGGAGAGGAGAGGAGAGGAAAGGGGAGAAGCGGCGGGTTCGTCGACCGCTCGCTTCGCTGCTTTTTCGCCGCGGTTTCTGGGCAGGAGCGTTGTCCCCGGGGAGAGTCTCGCTGTGAACGCCTGTCAGCCGCCTTCCCGGTCTTGCAGTCCCCGGGTCAGTCCTCCGGTGCACCGGCCGTTGTTCCAAGCGGACGCGTCCAGCCCGTTTTCCGCACCGCGCGGCATAGCTGCCCGTTTTCAATCGTGTTTCCCACCGAGTGCGCACGCGCGTACTGCCACGAGCGCCCCCCTCCCTCCCGCCCTTCAGCCCAATTCTCTTATAAACAGTCCACGCTCCCGACGGCTTTTGTTTGAAATGTCTTTCACGGGCGTAAGTGTCACTGCTTCCTCGGCCAGTACGTTGAAACTTCACTTGTTCATGCGACGCCTCGTCGCAACTTTCCCAAATGAAAGCAGAAAGCCTTACTTTGGGTATGTTTATGAACGTCATATTGTGGAAACTACAGTCACAAAAGTCAGCCATACCCTAATAAGCCATGACCTATATCTATCAGTACAGAGGTGGTTGAAGCATTGGTTTAATAAAGCCGTAAGTTACCAACAAAAAACAATGATAATATATAAACCTCTATTGGATGTTTAATGTTTATAGTTATTTAATATTGGTGTTTTTGCCTCCTTGTTAAATAGTGTATATATTTATTTCATAGTCTTTTAAACATCCTTTTTCCTACCAATATAAAACTGCTTGTTGTATCACTGTATTTCTGTGTGTGTGTGTGTGTGTGTGTGTGTGTGTGTGTGTGTGTGTGTGTGTGTGTGTGTGTGTGTGTGAGGGGGTTCACTTTATTAATTTAGAAAATCTGTCGAGGCCACTAGAGGGCAATAATGGGCTAAATGCTTATTTTAATCACCACAGCCCTCAGAGTATTAATCTGCTATGATACCCAGAAGTCCCGTCTGTGTCTCAGCTTTGTTTCCAGTATGTGATGATGAGGATGATGAGGATGAGGGTGGTGGTTGTCTTACGTTTCCATCGGCTGTCATTGTAGTTACTGGAGATGTAAGTGATGCGATCAATGTCCTGCTTTTACAAGCTAACCTTCCATCAAGGCTTTACCACCTTCACAATTATAAAGCTTAACATAATGATTTTGTATTTCCATAGCAGACACATGTTGTGCAGACCTGTGGTCTGGCTAAAGAACTAGACTTTGACTTGCGGCTCTCCAACAATCCTCACGCAAAACTGGATGTAATGAAAAAGCCTTTTCTTCTAATCTCCTCGGAAAATAGAGAAGGGTCAGATCTAATGAGCCGAATCGATGGTTTTCCACTTAGACTGACACCTGGGGATGAGGGACAAGTCAGTGTGTGTGAGTGTGTGTGTGTACCTGCAACAGAAAAGTTAGGTGAGCCGCACTTATTGGCCCATTGATGGGGATTCAATTTGCACACACACACACAAAAACACACACACAAACTCCTCTGAGAAATGCTCAATGATCACACTAAATGGAAAATTCTATTTAAAGAATGGAAAGAAGTCAGCAACATCTCAGTCAGGAACAGTTTGACCCCTGTGTGACCCGCTAGTCTTGAGTTTCTAAAAGGCACTCGGTCATAATGGCAAAAAACCTCTCACTGTAAGTCTTAGCAAGACTACAAATAACACAGCTTACACACGCACATTACATGTATACTGTATCTAGATATACAATAAGTGAGAAACTATGTCTGACTCTGTGACAGCTGATCAGCGGGTGGATGAAGGGTAGAGGATGCGCTGTGAGCTCTACTCACTCTCACAGCCACACCACCATTAGTTCACACCGTGCGGAACAAAGCGAGGTTCGTGGAAGACGCAGAGACGGATGATTTACCTCTCAGGTGACGGGCACACAGACTCTGACGTCACCCTCAGAATCCTCGAGTAGATCAATGATTCAACTTAACGTGACAAGTTCCCATTTCTTCCCTCTGGTGAGATCAGGCTGACGCCCTCCTCTCACTCAAAGTAGTTGACAATTTCTGTCAAGAAAGTCAAAACCAAACCATCGTACACAGAGATGACATGAAAAATGACATTTAGATCACATCTCCGGTGATATTGTGCACCTCTTTAATGAATAATTGTTGAAAAAAAAACATATTTTGATAAGGTCCTCTCAGACCTACGTAGAAGTAGAAGTTGTAGAAATATTTGTCTGCAGGAAGGTGGCTTTTACCCGGAGGAGGGAACTCCAACTGTGTCCTACAAAGAGATCTCCAACAGGTTTGAATAGGTTTGTTTGCAAATACTACGTCCTGTAAATATGCTGTGGGGTTAGCGTTCTATAAATCTACACATTAATGAGTCTTTACTAAAATCTGTCGCATCTTTTAGCGTCTTTCGGAAGACGTCAATGCGAAATACAATCTACGAGTCACCAGTAGGAAATGAATCTCGAGTTGATGGCCAGCGAACAAAGACTACAGACGATCACCACAAAACCTTTCCACACCACCGACAGGACGCACATTATAATTACAACCGACAGAAGAAAGACACATTTGAACTACTGTCAAGACACGGCGTGTCCTAACTACTGACTGGACACAAAGTGACACTGACAGGAGAAGAGTTGTTGACCCACAGAAAGGCAAAGTATCAACACTCTGGACAATATATTTAGAGGTTTCCTCCGAAAATACTTTGAATTTCAGCAGAGTCCTCCTGGCCCGACGATGTCGGAGCTCGGGCTCGAATAAAGAAAAAAATCCTGAAACAGACTTGTGCATGAATTTTTTAAAAGAACTGGCCATTTAAAGTAAATATTCATTGAGTTGTCATGTACAGTAATATTGAAAAACCCAAGTCTCCATATTTGTTAAATTATATACTTTCTGGTCAAAAGGCTTTTTCCAAATGAGTTAATTTGTAGGAAATGACTCAGAATTATGGGGTGATAACACAAGTGATAAAACCTTAATGATAATATCTCAAAAATCAATCAATTCATACATCAATTTATGTCAAATGGGAGGAGAGTAACAAGAGCAATGAGAGAAGAAGAAGAAGAAGAAGAAGAAGAAGAAGAAGAAGAAGAAGAAGAAGAAGAAGAAGAAGAAGAAGAAGAAGAAGGAGGAGAAGAAGAAGGAGAAGAAGAAGAAGAAGAAGAAGAAGAAGAAGAAGAAGAAGAAGAGTGTCACAGGGATGATGTGTAAGCTTCACACTGGGTCACTTGACAAAAAGCCAATTGGATTTTCTCACATGAATCTGGATTATTGCATAACCTTCACTGATGAACACTAGTTTAATGATCTGCAAAGCCTGAGCAGACTACACCACGGTCACACAACTTCATACCACCACCACTGAGATAATATCCATAAACAACCAGAATATACATGAACTTCAACGTGACGACGTGTTGTGGTCTGCTATTTATTCATTTCTTCACAGCGTAGAACACATCTTGAGTATTTTCCCACGTTTTTTCCTCCCAAAGCATCTGTCTGCCACCTCTGTCAGCGATTGAGTCACAGCTAGAAAGCTCGTCAAACTGGCCACCGCAGCTTCATCACAGAGCCGGACATTTAACGCGTGGCAACAGCGTGAGGCGCTTTACTCCAAAGAAACAGGTGTTTCCTCCTCACACGTTCTGAGCAAAACTATCCATCACCTGGACTAAAAAAAGCCGGGGTCAGGCCAGATTGCTCCGTGCTACTCCTGCACTCCGTTAAAAGTTACGAGTTTGTGTTCCTCGGAAATTCCACACATTTCTGTTTCCATTTGTGCAGTTTATGGCACACAAAAAAAAACAACTTGTGATGTTGATCTCCCCTTAAACTCTGAGTCTTTTCTTATTTGTTGTCTACGCCCACACGCACAGGCTTCTTCAGACGCTGCCGCAGGGAAACCGGTCTATTAGCGCGGAGCTGCAGAGCAAGCAGTTTCTATCAAGTTGATACATTTCCTCTCTGACTGAAAGCGTCTGTGTGCTCCTGTAGCATTAGTAGAGATGATGGGTAATTTGCATTGCATTTGCTTGAATGAGGAAAGCAGGAAGTTCTGTAGTGACACAAGCGTTTTGTCCCTTCTCTTCATCCCTCGGATTTAATGAATTTCACCGCACTTGGCTGTGATGAAAGTTTACAATCCTTGTGCCTCTTGTGGAAGTTTGACTTCCTTGCTTTGTTCTCATTTGTGCTCATTTAGAAGTCTGTTGGCTGGTTGAATCGTTTTCTCATGTCTGACTTCCTCTCTCACGTCTCTCTCTTCCTCTCCTCGTCTTAATGATTTCCTCGCTCTCTTTCTCTCTCTCTCTCTCTCTCTCTCTCTCTCTTGATAATCCTGAATACCCTTTCTGAAAGGTCCTGGCCCTTTCCAACTGTCCCTCCCACCAGCGCAGAGCTTTGCCAGGATCCTCAAAGCCTCGCTTTCCAAACACGACTCCGTCTCATAACTGCTGCATCTGCTCCCAGTCAGACCTCCTGGATCTCCTGGCAGCGTGAATCCAAAGCCTCCCGTCTGTCTCCCTCTTCTCTCGGAGCGGAGGAATTAAATAAAGAGTATGATGAAGCGAAGATGAAGAGACGCGAGCGGTCTGCAACGAAAGCGCTGCGTTTCCCCAAAGCGATTGTATTATTCAAGGTATTGTAAAAACCAATAGCACATCTCTTCTGGGAGGGAGAAATCCCTGTGGGAATTGGCAGAAGACATTTCCCTCATTTATTTAGGAGTGAAACTTGTCTTCAACCCAGATTTCACAGCATGTTCGGCTCCTAATGTGCTTCCTGAGTGTGGGTGGGATCCAGATCAGATCACGTTCTCTCTCCAGATGAGGCTTCGGGTCGGCTGGGAAGCCCAGCGAGAAGCCGCCCCTCTCAACAAGGGTTCGGATTGATTGCTGTGTTGTTATCGTACGGCCGGCTGAAGCCAAACTAAAAGGAAAAACTACTCCAGTAAGAAAAAGCTGCTCTCGTACAACAAGAGCCTTTTTCACCGTTGGACAATTTTACTTGAACCCAAAATCATTTCTGGGTGCTTTTCAGCTAACAGACGTGCTTTCTTTCACATGGAAATTCTTCCCTACCTCGACTTCTCTGCGGTTGTCAGCATGAGTTTTTGTTTATTTGGTGACATTATTTCCATCTGTGAAAAAAAAATCTCAAGTATTCACAGTATTGTACATGAAGAAATTGAATTAAAGACATTTCTTGGTTCTAATGTTTTCTTGGAATACACTGAAAAGCTAATTTGATCTTCTGAAGTCATGTCAAGTTATACTTTCTGCTTTTATTCACATATTTTATTCGTTTTCAAGTCTGCCAATGTACATTTAGTCAGTTCAATAAAAGATGGAAGGTTTTGGATCAAATCCTTTCACCTGCCAAAGAGATGCTTTGTTCAGGTTCAGCTTAAAAACTGAAATTAACAATGTTCAGTTGTAAAACAACATGTCATCACTTCATCAATCGTTTCCTGTTGGACATAAGTCATGATTATTTACGCACAAAAATGGGTTTGTTGAGGTCACAGTGACTTTTAACCACCGACATCTAATCAGTTCATCCGTGAGTCTCAGGGGACGTTTGTGGCAAATTTTAAGAAAAAAAGCTCAGAGGGATCTCGAGATATCACAAGAATGGAATAGAGGGCGAGGTCACAATAACCTTGACCTTTGACCTTTGTCCTCCAAAATCAAATAAGCTCCTTCTGGAGTCCAAGTGAACATTTGTGCCGGGTTTGAAGAAATTAGCTCAAGGCTTTTCCTTTTTTTACGGGACGAACTTGACCTCACAGCGACCTTGACCTTTGACCCCCCCGAGTCAGATCAGTCCAGTCCGGCCAAATTTGTCGTTCCTGAGATATCACAATCATAAAGATGGGCCGCACGCATGGCCAACATGGGAACACAATGCCTCCAGCCTCAGCTGTCGCCAGCACAGAGACGGCAATAAGTTCTTACATATAAAGTCAACAAACCACCCGGAGGTGCAAAACAGTAGTTTTGGCGTTTTCAATCAGAGCGAGGGCTCATCTCTCAGAGTCAGGTGACACAGGAAATCAACACACCTGGGTCCCTGACTCTCACGTCAGCGATGCGATTGCAAGTTTTACCATAAGGCCGAGCTGATCTCCATTAAACCAGCTATGATGTCCGGGCCTCCGCCATGTGGCTCCAGCTGAGCCGGGCACTGCCTTGTTTCAACTTTGGACACACAGACAGACAGGCAAACAGCAGAAATGGGTCGGCTCGGTGTAAAAATAACCTGATCGCAGCCCTGCACGTTGCCGTCCCTGAGAACAGATTGGATATTTACATAATAAGCTTAGTCATGCAGTGAGTTTCACACAAGGAAGAAACCAGATTTTACTTTGCAGAAGCATGGGGGTGCCTGTTATCTGTACTGTTACAGTTAAATGTGGATAGCAAGTGTGCGTGGCGTGTTTCACACACTTGTGTGGACAGAAGAACCACAACTTGACGTAGCTGGTTTGAAGAGATCAGAAAGAATCTGTATGAATGAGACGAGGCCGTGCAGATACGAGGGTTGTCCGCTGATGTGTCGATTAGTTGAAGACTGAAGGTTTTTATGCGTTCAGAGTCCTGCCGGTCTCTTTGCTGATGGAAGCAAAATCCCTAACAAGAGGAACCGGAGTTGAAAGACGGGAGACGAGGGAGACGGAGAGGAGTGGAGTTGTGTGAGGAGTTCGCTTGCTGTATTTCTTCCCCTGAACTTCAGCTGTTATCATGTGGCATTATCATATGGTGAAGGTGCGGTACCAAAGAAATCAGGTTAGCTCAAGGTTCAATTATGTAATTTTCCAATCTCACGTTACACACACCAATGTAAAACGGAAAGTGTCTCGAGCGTTCCCAACCTTTCCATGCAAACGTCAATTTTAAACGAATAAACACTTCTGAGTTTGGCCGCAAGTAAAACACATGGACGGGGAACTTTGGGGGTAGCCGCTGGAGCTAAATGAATAGAGCTCTGTCTATCAAGACTCTGCGTTTCTAAAATGAGCATTATCCATGGTCACAATGGCCACAAATAAACACAAGTTGAAAAAATAACTGTAGCTTGGTTTGGGAAAGAACAGTTACGACAGTTAAAACGACGAGATACAAACTTCACGTTGCTCTGATAGGCCTCATATCATTTACAATAGGAAACGTTACTTCCTGCTCTGGCACTGAGCGTCAACATTGGATGTAAAATTATCATTGTGGTACTTTATGAAGTCCTACGGGGCTGATACGTAAAATAAAGGTGCAATAAACCAAACGGTTCATTCAGATGTTTGAACGCAAAAAGACTCTTACTTCACACGTTGTTTTATGTAAAGAGTATACGTTGATTAGCCTAACCAATCAAAACAATTTATATTTATATGGACAATTTGTATCTATGCCTATCCATCAAATTACTATTAACATACAGCATATTGACAGTATCAACTCCACATCCCTCATTATACCGACTTCACCTCCCAGACGGCCACTGCAAAGTCAAAAATACTCGAGCAGTACCTCCCTGTAGATCTGATAAGACTGGAAACTGTAATCTTCAAAGTCAGAGCATGGAAACTAATTCTCTCTCTCACACACACACACACACACACACACACACACACACACACACACACACACACACACACAAACAGAAATGGCTCTGGGCATATTTTCCCCAGTGATTGGTTGTGGTTACAGCGGCTCTCAAACCCAGAGTCTCTGCTCGGCACCGAAAAATGTTTCCACCCTTCCTGTACGGGGTAAACATTCGTACCATGAAGCCGCCCATTGGCCAAAAACCTGAAACTGATCCGCACCGCAAAATCGGAAGTAGGTCGATTGGCGCTCCTGGCAAACTCTGTCTCTCTCCGACTCTCCCTCTCTCGCTCGCTCACTCTGGCTCAGTGTGGCCGATGGTTTCTTTTTCAAACTTGTGCTTGTGGGAATAAGGCAGACTGATGCCATAACAGAGCTGTTAATAACTTCAGTGGGAGAAACTTGGAGGGGAAGGAAGCACAACACTAAAGAAGGCAATGGCACTTCCCATCTCCTGCACTGCATGACTAGAGATAAAGAATATATATATATATATATATATATATATATATATATATATATATATATATATATATATATATATATATATATATATATATATATATTTATGTGCAGCCATGGAGTCTATCTTTTGTGAGAGTGTTTTTAGATAGGCTTACTGAAAGCTTCAAGCAATAGTTTGACATTTTTGGAAAATATTTGCATTTCCAGCCAAGACATAGTAACTGGCACATTTCTCTTTCAAAACATTTCAAATTAACCTTCAGTGCAGTGATGACTCAGGGGAGAGATGGCAAGAAAAAGAAGTTATAGATATGTGCAAAATATGGCTTTTCGTCTCCTTTCCCATCCTCACAGTTAGAATGACTGTTTCCAAGAGTCTAAATGATCCAGTAATATTAGCACCAGTGCACGTGCTCTGTATGGCGGCAGAAAAAAGGAAGAAAAAAACACAAAAAGAGTATGAATTACTGCCACTAATACATTATTCATAGTTAGTGTAATGTTTGATCAAAATGTTGTGGTGAAGAGGCACAAAATGCTCCAGCACAGTGAGAGAGTGTGCTGTGTTGGCCAACTGATCTATAATTTACCAGTCAGGGTCTAATGATATCTGCGCCATCTTCTTCAAATGTCTGTGTGTGTTTGCGTGTGTGTGCGTGAGAGAGAGAGAGAGAGAGAGAGAGAGAGAGAGAGAGAGAGAGAGAGAGAGAGAGAGAGAAATACAGACTCAGAGGAGACACACAGGCTGTGTGTGACTAATACGACACAGGACTTTGGCCTATATGCTTTAATACAGCCGACGTTAAAGGTGGGAATGCTCTCAGTGATGGATCAAGCCCCTCTAGCATCGGAGGCTGCCTCTCGCCGCCTGTATCCACCTCGGCATACTGAACAACAGCCGAATGGTGCAAGTTCAGCAGTGAGGGGGGAATGCCACAGCAGAAAGATGAGCCATGCACTTACCACCCTCACTTTGAGAAATTATGATTGATTATAGCTCCCTGAAGCGTTTCTCTCGACGCTTCTCTCTGTGCATTGAATGTCGGCTCTGGGGCAAAGCACCATTTCACACAGGGACATTTTAAAAAGTAACCTGCAGAAGTGGTTAGCCTAGACCTGTCACAGTTAGCATATGGATAAATGCAACGTCACGCCAGATGAGTTGTATTCTTATTCCGAGTGCGACCGCAGGAGCCCAGCTGTCTGCACAGATTAGCCAGTAGTCTGAATTGGGAGTAGAATGAGTACCCAGACTCTCCTGACTGCAGCCATGATTTTTTTTTTTTTTTTTCAATGTGTCTGGATTGTTGGCCCAGACAGGTCAGGTTCATGTGAAGCAGTGCAAGAACTTAGCTGACAGAAAGTTTTTGTTACAGTTCAGCTCAAGGGAGGGAGAAGAAAATATACAGGAACTGCAGGCTTACTCAACAACAATGCCCTCTTTCCCTGACAGTTTGCATCAGGTCATATCCAGCTGCTCCAGCTGCTCCGCTCGACGCGCTGCATTGGACGACTGTTAAAATGCTTCAAATGAATTAAAGAACATTATTATTTCAAATCACGTCGTACTGTGCTCTCATGAAATCAAGTGCATCCATGTTCACATCCAGCAAAAAACCTGGATGAGTGCTGTAATTACTAAGATCAAATCAGGCAACATGACATCCTGACCCCCTGTTTTCCCGCTTTTGTCTGAGGCTCAACAAATGTATTTGTTTTCCTCGAGCTGCATTCATTTGAGAGATATAAGCCCAATACACCCTCTTCTTTTAGCTCTTGTTTAGTCTCCACCAACTCCGGGCGTTGGGGGTGAAGGCAAAGGCCACTGGGTAACAATATGAGTTGTACATCTCTGTAACAATCTACTCGTGTTCATATACAAATATGAAATAAAGCAGCTTTAACTCTGATATCTGTAATTTGAATCTGTTCTGTGTTGTTCAGTGCTGGACTGCGGCAGCAAAGTTCATGAATAACGTGGGTTAAATCCCACCTCTTATCAGAAGTGCCTCCTACGCCATTTTCACACTATTTTCAAACAATTCTCTTGGTGATCTTGAAATTGAAGCTTCCTCCAGTTACTCGGTGTAAGCAGCAGCAGATACAAGTGTGAGCTCCACGTCTAAAATGCAAATGCAAAAAGAAATAAAAAAATGTAATGGGCTAAATTTGCTCTGGGCCAAGAATAATCGTGAGCTAAAAATATGCCATGGGAAAACCATTATCCTGCAGATGCTTCCCAGATGAATGATCACATTAAAGCAAAGGTATTATGACATGCGAGGCCTTTAAAAATGTTAATTGTAAGCAAAGTGCCCTGGGCTTTCAAAGACAAAATTGCTTCAACAGTTAGGAAAACACTTTATGAGGAGACAGCGGTACAGATGTGCTGGTGATCACTAAGAGAAATGTGCCTTGCTAATGAGCAGGGTGAATCGGGAACACTGGTGAGGAGTCAGAGGGAGTACAAAGGCTTTAGCATTGTGTCTCACTGTGACACAGATAAAAGAGTTTCCTCCTGACTGAAATCACAGCCAACTTTCAGACGGATGAAAGTGGAAGCATGACAGCACTACTGGGAGCAGTAAGAGGAGAGGAGCGTGGGCTCGCTGCGCTTGTTAACAGCAAATAATGCAATGCTGAAGATATTTATTTTAAAGAGCGCTCCTGCAGCTCAGACATTAAACCAACAGAAGACAGACAAAAGATTAATTGATGTCAGACAATACACTACAGCTCGACAACACACAGTGTATTACTCTTTAAATATGTTTTTGGTCACGCTAGTTGGTGGCTGCTTTGGTCCTTTCTGAGATATCTGAGCTACTAGATGGATTGGCATAAAGTGGTGTACAGATATTCATGGTAGATGCTTAACCCTTATGGTTTTGGTGATTCCCCAAAAGCACCACATAAATGGTCAGAATCTAAATGTATCCAGTGATTTGGTTGATGTCCTGCGCAACAAATGGCGTTCCCATCAGCCTCAGCTGTCCTTTTTCCTTTGCAAACGTTTTATAATGTGCTAAACTGAGCTGGCAAACATGCTAATTACACTTCCTAAAAAAATTGCATGTTCACATTGTCATTGCAAGCATTTTGGCACGCTGACGTTAGCATTTAGCTCAAGACGCAGCTGCGCCTCATACAGCCAGAGCTGCTAGTGTGGCTGCACAATTAGCCTTTGATTGTCGCTCATTAGGTCATGAATATTTAACGGCAGGGTTGGTAAGCCGCCATATTGCTGCACTTATTCTGCCCGTGCAATCATTGCTCGTAACCGGGATCTTCCGCCATCTGCTGGCTTGACAGCTGTGAGTACTAACGATGCCCATGTTCCTTGTTTACGCTCATTAGTATGATATGTTTACGTTCGTAATGATCATTTTGGGGGAGTGGCTTTGGAGGGAAGCCTGAAGAGACTGCGTCAATGTTGACGACTCGGCGACTTTCTCACTCGATTTATCGACTTTTGGAACAAGTGCTGCGAGCTAACGTTACTTTCATTGGAAAAGAGTTGTCAACGATGGGATGATTTTTTTTTGTCAATGTAGCATATAGCTAGTAACTCAAGATTACCATCACTGCCTTTAATGCGACGGCAAGATTTTGAAATGGTTAAATCTATATCCCTCCACCATGTTGTCTATTTCCACAACTTGACCAGTTGCTAAACCCCAGACACACTTTTAAGGATGCTTGCAGCTCCATTAACATCCACAACATTGCCTTGTACCATTAGCAGCCCCCTGAGGTCATGTGGTCCATAAGGAGAGGACACGAATGAAAATGACATCGAGCATCATGTCCTTCGGGAAAGAGATTGTATTAAGAAACATATGGGAGCCTCACAGACAGACACGCAGACAAGTGGACAAAGTGTGCGTGCTTGTTGTCAGAGAGTAACCTGGCAGCATCTCCTCCTAGACAACTTGTAATTTCCTGGCAGCCCCCCTGCATGCACATGTGACGGCATCACAGGATGCTCCCTGCTGGGTTTGACCCTGACTCATAAACTAAACTGCCAACTGGGGTGAGAATGATGTGCAATGCGTTTATGTGTGTGTTGCATCCGCGTTGGATCCCTGCACAGAGGAACAGGTCACATCCTCTGATATTTACTGTAGGTTGGCCTTTTAGTATACGTCAGATCCAGTTAGTGTGATCTTCCTCCGGTACTTAAAAGTACCACGCGGTCTGAATCATGATGTACTGCAGAATTAGAACATGGACTTTCCTACAGAATAGATCCACGAGCGCATTTATTTGAAACTCTCATGGTGAACTGTGGCAACCCATGCGGCCATAGTAAATTAGTTCTGTGAGAGTTGGAATCGTCTAAGTTAAATTTGAAGACACTTTACACAAAGTAGCAAAAAACACTGTCTAATTTATGATCAAATCGATTGTTTAATGCATAAGCATACATTTCAAGAAGACGTGGCATATGAACTAATGGCAGTTTGGGGACGGTTACATCTCTCTTTTATAGCTGGGATGTTGGGTATGTGGAGAAAGTGAGCACCATGGCAGCAGCTGATGGTGTCAAACTGAGCAACGCGACGGACACAGTGACCGGCAGTATAGCTCACGCTGTACATTTTCCATTACTCAAGACGGGTTTGTGGATTAGGAGAGGATTGCTGACCCTAGGTGGCGACGAGCGGATTTCCATCCTCCGTTTGGGCCACCTCGAGTGCGCGGTGCGGGTCAGCGATCTCTTCTCCCGGAGAGGACGCGGGGCACACCAAAATGCCACCGCAAATGAATGCGGCCCAGGGGAGTGCCGCTGTTTGTCTGCAGCGCGGCAGTGGCACAGGTAGAAAAAAAAAATCTATCAAAAGTATATTCATGATAAGATGATATATTCATTCAAAAGGTCAGGCTTGTCTGAATCAGACATCTGAAGATGTTTGCAAATACTACTTTACCTATGTATTGAATATTTTTAGGGTTCAGGAGACGAGCAAACACACAAAGGTTCAACCGATGAACAAATAAGCAGGCGTCTAGATGCAGATGGAGGCTAAAGTTGACTTTGTTCCTCTTCTTCATTTCCTCACAGGAAGCGTGAGAGAGATGAGAGAATATACGCTGCGTGTAGCGACCTAAAAAAATCCTAAAAAAACTGACTTTCTTCAATGTGAAGCACTTCATGGACTTGCAAAGCCGGCCGACTTCCTCGTCCTCATTAATCCCCATTATAAAAGCTAACAGTGAGATTTGACAGTAATAATTCTCAATTGCTCCCATTCTGTTGTGTAATGGATCCAGTGTATGTTGTCCTCCGCCGCCGGTGGCCTGATGCTGAGCCCGACAGCTGCAGCGGCTGTCGCGCCGTCATTGCTTTCTGCATTATTATCCATTTAACCCACGTGGGTGCGCAGCACATGGGTGCTTGAGGCTTTATCTAAAGCTATGATAGACAATCTGTGAGTGCTGTAATCAATGGCTAATAACCATCCAGGCGGCTCAGCCGGTCGTTTGGACAGCCAGGTGGAACTGGATTATCTGATTGGGTCGTTTACGATGCGACTGGGCGGGTATTGACTGTTGCGACCAGCTGCAGGGTAGATGTTCCAAATGGGAACAGAATAATAACTCTGCTGGCATATGGTGCCAGTGTGGTGGGTTACTGGGAGGTTAGAGAGGCTCGAAAATTGCAAACCCAGTTTAGCATTCGATCCGGAGACAGTTGCTTGGATTTTGGATTGAAGCCGCTAACGAATCGTGTATCTCGGGCATTCAATTGCATTTTTATCTTCTCACACACAATGTTACGAGCTATCGAGCAGAATAGTTTGTTTGCAAAGAGTTGTCAAGTAAATGAAAGCCCGACAAATAGTTTCAGATTTGGTTTGACCAAGTTAAAAAAAAAAACACACACACACAGCAAGTCTTTGTTTTGTGTGTCCACAAGGTTACATGAAACTCTTTGGCTCTGTGTCTCTCTCGGTCCATCCCTCCATCCCCGACAGCCTCTTTCATTGAGATCATGCTGTCATCTGCTTTCGGTGTTACTCACACACTCATAAATGGAACACGTCCCTCCCACCGCAATCTGTCTCTGTTACAGAGCTGACATTGGGGAGGGACTCCGGTCGCTTTGCACACTTCTTTATCCCTCTCGCTCTCTTTATCTCTTTTTCTCTCTCTCTCTCTCTCTCTCTCTCTCTCTCTCTCTCTCTCTCTCTCTCTCTCTCTCTCTCTCTCTCTCTCTCTCTCTCTCCACCCACTCGTCATTTGGTACCCAGATGGAGCCGTTGCAGGCTAAGGAAGCTTTAGCTGTGCACCCTACTTTTTGCAGGAAAAAAAATTATCTGCAGGGCAAAGAGAGAAAAAAAATATCAATGAACACCTTTGGCTGTCATCTGTGTCCAGCAGAGTAACCAGATGGGCGCAGAACCATAAAGAGTTCAGCACAAAGTTAAACCAAAGATTCCTGCAGCAATAGGTACTGAAAAAAGAACTACACATGTTTACTAAATATGCAACACCATCAGGTCAAATCCAAAATCCAAATAATCCAGATCCAATGTTTTTGTTGTACAACCAAATACTTCAAAAAACAAACAATACCGTCTGCCTAAGCTGTACTTTGTGTTTAGTGCTAATCAGCAATGGTTAGCATGCTAACACGCAAAACTCAGATGATGATAAAGGTTTGTACTAATATTCACAATCCATATTAAACTCTGCCAGAATACAATATGAACACTGAAGTACTTTCAGGTAAGGATTTGCAACTCATGAACCGCTTTATTCATAAAGCAAGGAAGTACTTCAGTATCGATCTCGGACCGTTTCAATATGAAAGAACTGCATTTATCTTTGTTTGATATTCTATAACTCTGAGCTGTTGCATGAAGCCTGCAGCAGAGTCAGAGTGCCCAGCTCTGAACGCTCTGGTCCAGCGCAGCTCAGTAGGTAAAGCTTGTTATTGTAAAAGCATGCGGTTTGCTCACTGCAGGAGACAGCCCTGCTGAAAACGCACGTTCTGCCTTGAACGAGGGCACCTGGCTCAGCAACACCAGCGCTACATGCTTCAGGATGATCCTGGAGAGGAGCGCGCTGACTGCAGAGATGAAATGTGCTTCAGCGCGTCGTCAAAAATGAAAACAACAGAGGCTGCCGAGGGAGTCCCATCAGGGAGGAACTGTGGAGTTTGGGTTGGATTACAGGTCATTTCCAAAACACATCCTCCCTCAAATTCTGTACATGCATCAACTGCCCTTCCCAGTTTCTCAGAAAACTAGTGTTGTACAGCTTCTTCTCGTTCGACAACATGCAAGCCTAAACAGAGGCCAAACATGTGGTCAGGGAGGAATAGTGGTCTCTAAACTCTTGGGTGGACTTCCTGTATATTTATCATGTATTTTTGAGAAAATGACATACTGGTCGTACTTAAGTTGAAGAGTTACTTCTGAACAAGAAAGAATATACATGCACAATAAGACTGCAGTTTAGAGCAGAGCAGGTTTTTTATTTTTTTTATTTTAAAAGGACCTCAGTGCACAGAATGTGCCAAGAATACAGCTGTAAATAAACAAAAATGCTACTAATTTGGAAGCAGGCCCAGTCGACTACAAATCACCCGGAAACAGAACAGAATAAAATGTCTGAGAACTATTACTTAGACAATGCTCCCCTGGTCATTAATAGCACATTTAATGATTTTTATAAATCCCTTTTCACCTCCAAGCGAAGTAAAGGCTCAAGATTAGATTTAATGACATACTTAGCTCTCGGCCTGCTGTGTCAGAATATGAACAGCGGCACCCCCACATGTTCATTTTACCAAGGAGAAATTTGGGAGGCCATTCAGTTAATGCCCTTTGGCAAAGCACCTGGTTTAAACAGGTTCCCATTAAAATGTTATAAAAGTCTTGGCTTGAATTATTTCCTGTTTTAATTCCTGTAATCAACAGCAATGCACCCCCATACAACAATACCCAACATGGCAGATCTCACTGACCATTAAGTATGCGTAACTTATCCAGACAGGTTTTTTTTTGCCGCAAATTATACTCTGAAGTATAAAAGTGACGGCAGAGTGATCGTGTTTGAAAATCATTTTTTTGTCGTAGGCCGATTGTCAAACAATATATTGAATGTAGTAAAAGAAATCCTGCAGTACCCCACTCGTCTGCACATCAACTCTATGGAAGATTCACAAGCTGTTCATTCTGAGAGGTTACGAAGCAATTACCGTCGTCTGCTCAGCACAGCAATACTGTATCTGAGCGCGACATTATGGTGACTTTTGAAAAGGCAGAAGGATTCGAGGGATTTTTTTTCATGTTCTTTAAAAAAAAAACTATTTTTTTGTGACATTGCCAAACTTGTTAAAAGTACATTTTCAAGCGTCTAATTGTAAATTAGCTTTATCTTTTCAAGAAGTCAGAGGAGCTCTTCCAACAAAATCAGGAGTCAGACGTTAGATCCAATGAGCCAGCAAACGGCTTGCCAGTAGCCATATAACAATAATAGTAGTTGTTGTGTTCATTGGAAGAATGGAAAGGTGCATTAATAAGAGCCGAATGTCTCGCTGAAAGTTTATTTTTCTGACAAATATGAAAAGGATCATAAAACAACAGGTTGCTCTTCCATTATTTTTTATCTCTCCTTGAGGCCAAAAGCAACTTGCTGAAACCCTGCATAATGGCAATCACTGCTGCCTGTGCATCATTGAATTGGGAGAACTTTTACGATGACAGTGCACCTATGAGAGCAATAGTAATAAACCTAATATTAATATGCAGAAAGGAGTTATGAAGGCACCACTAAAAAAGACATTAACCCCCTGTTGTTTGTGTCGCATGCTGCAGGCAGGAGCCATGAAAGTGGCTGGAGGGGGAGGGAAACACCTAATCATGATCAATAAAAACCTAATACTCTGCTGCTTGTTTAGCAATGCCAGTGCTGAGAGGCATGGTTATATAGAGTCAGAGTAAACTGTGGCATAAACATCAAGCCGGTATGATTGCCTTGGGGGAGTGTTTTTATGTCCGAACCCTGTGAAACCCGCATGGGCGGTATCAACCCCTGACACTGAAGACGGTCAGACTCAGTCCCCTCCACGGCTGCGAGTCCTCCAGTACTGTATACTTTCACGGGGGTCATGGTGCACTTATAGGAGAAAGTAATTGACGAGAATTTAGTTCAACTTCAAGGCACTCACCGGTGCAGGAAATGCTACTTTGTGTCTCGGAGGGAGGTCAACAGAGGCAGTTTGCAATTGAGCTCAATATGTGCGGTTAACTGCGGCTCGGCTGAGCGCTGAAGTCCCCGAATTTTGCTCTTTTTTGCCGCGTCGACGTTCCGCTGCAAGCACAACCTCCGCTCCTGACAATGCCGCGTGCCTCCTGGCTGGTTTGTCAAGGGCAAGGAGGCCGTAAATCCAAAAGTGGGAGGGCCGGACGCCGGTGTTTATGGCACTCAGTCCTGTCATCGGCCGTGGCCTGCCTTTGACTTACGGCTGACATACCCGTGATGAGGTTTCCATTGACCTGTCGTCACCGTCTCATCTCACTCTGTCGGAGCCCTCACATTTTCTCTTCTGCTGCCTGCCTCCCTCTCACATTTACTTGGGGCGAAAGCAGCGTTTTCAGATGTCCAGCCCACCACATATCATCGCACTTCATCATAAACACAGCACTTCCGTGTATGTATCCTTGCTTATAACTGCAGACTCGGTAGGTTAATTGTGCCCCTCAAGGGTAACAACGCTGCCTTCCCACAGATTATTCATCACGTGAGCGATTGGCTCAATGAGACACTGAAGAATGGCGTCTCTTCAGAGGCCCCGTGGGGTGAACAGGAGGACACGTGAGGATATTGGGCTATAGATCCATTTAAAAGTCCCACCAGAGAGCTGTTTTTTTTTTTTTTTTTGCTGCACCGTGTCGACACAACCTTGGAAAAAGATGGGGAGCTGCATGTTAGCCAGGTGCACCGTGGTTATACGATGGTGCTTTCAGTTGAAGCAATTCTGGCACCTTTGTTGTAGATTTAGCAATTCTTTTTTTATTTAATCGTTGTTGGTTTATTAGTTAATCATGAAAATATAAGTCGAACACAGATCGATTTACATCCTTATTATTTTACTAATTTTCTAAGAACATGAATATATTATTATCACTGAGGCTGGTTGTATAAAAAGTGAAAAGTAGTTGGACGTGTCAAAAACATCCTGCCTCTTATCTCACCAGTTAGAAAATGTTCTTTTCCCTTCGCAGTCTTAAAGGTTCGTGTTTTATCCATCTGGCGCTGCAGTCTGGGCCCAAATGGCCGATGACGAGATACTGCCTGCTCTCTATGGAGAGGAATACGGAGATTAGGAGCCAAAGAATCATACATAAGACGAGGTGGGTGGGTGAACTGTGTCCTCCATTGAGTGATCAACGTGAGGCATCACAACCTTTCCTCTGATCAAGAGGCGTGAAAAAAGAGGAACACTTTAAAGTTATACTTCTAGACTCGAGCTCTGCACAGCATGTGTGTTTGATTATATCAGCAACAAGCCTCTTTTCAGGAAATGTGTTTTTTCTTCTTCTTCATCTTGGCATGTGCAATATGGAGCTCCTTAATGGGATTTGCCTTTCAGCTGTTTTTCTATATGCTTCACCACAAAAATGCATTTGTACTTTGGATCAGTGGGCACATTCTGATAAATGAGCTTCCACGGATCCTTTCAATCAGCATCTGCTGAATACATGAATACAATGTGTTCAGGTTTGTACATTCCTCACACACAGAGAACATGCAGCTTTTTCTGTTCTTTGTTTGTTATGATTTACTCCAGTTGATCCTCCCCAGACACATTTCTTGAAGTCAATCTTTGTTATTTTTTCTAATATCTGCCACCTGTGAGCGTTTACCTTCACCCACGTCGAAAACAACCCAAAAGCTTTTTTATTATTATTACATCATAAACATTACAGGAAATACTATACTAGACCTGAGGCCTAAACTTTCTGAACAAACATTGATGTAGTCGCTACACATTTTCAACTGAATTGAATTAAAGTAACAGGCAGCAAACACATCCACCAACACGCTTCGGACATGAACTGCGCAGCCCGAAGCGTCTCTCTTGCGCAATCTATTGAATCCACTTAATGAGTCCAGTTTGATTTTAAAGGCTTTTCTTTTCTGCCACGGTATGTGCCCACCTCTCTACATGGAGTTGTAAAAACAGAACAGAGGAGTAGCCCTGAAAAATCAGTTTCATGTGCACGATCCGCAGCACATGCTCGATACAAGCAGATCCTTGTGATTTTCTCCTGAAGCCGCCAGTGTGCTTTAGTCTGTGGAACATTTCTGCCTTCCTGAGCCGAACTAAATGCTAATGGCCCCGGCAGGTTAACCGAGGCCATTATATGACAACTCTCTCCAGTCCAAATCTTTTTCTATGGAAGACAAAGTTCAATAACGAACACAGAAAAACTGGCTTTTCAGCTTGACAGGGCCTCTTTGAGCAGGTGTTTCAGCTTAAACTCTGCAGACTTGAACAATGCCAATGATGTTTAACACAGACGTAGAGGATCTCTCTCCCAGAATGGCATTTCCTCTTTTATTTTAAAGCTGGAAGCAATTTCAGCCCAGTGGGTTTGCCAACTCTCTCTTTTTCTCCCCACACTCTGGTCATATCCTATATCAACCTTTGTCCTGTGCAAACACGAAACACGCAAACTTCTTCTCTTTTCTTTTCATGCACACACACACACACACACACACACACACACACGCACACAAAATGGACACAAACATGCACTTTGTCAGGGATTCTGGTGAAAGATTGTTGATATTTAAACTCAACACTAAAAACAAATACCCCCCAAATTTGCCATCCACGGCCTTTCACCCTGTTGCTGATTGGCTGGAATAGTGTCGCTAGTGACACTTTGTTTATCTCCCATCTACAGACCAGGCTGTGTTTGAACATCAGACTTTCTTTTCTGGGCTTCACAGAGCGGACCGCTAGCGGACCGTGAGGAGACATTAGAGGATCTGAGTCACAGACACCACCTTTAATATGCAATTAGAAAAACACACACAAGTTGTCTACATTTACATGCACAAACAATGTTCTACAATTTTTCCTGATGATGACAATATTACAAATTTCATACAGGTTTTGCATCTTCGTTGGAGTATTACGAATGCAGCGTTTTTGTCCTGCCATCTGCAATCACAGACATGCACAGATTGTAATCTGTGCGTGTGTATATGTGTTGTAGTGTATTCTCGTGAAAGAAGAAAAAGGATTTGCATAACTTGCAACATGGTGACAGAAAAAAAAAGGTCGGAAAAGAAGCAAAAGTGAAGTTATTTAAAGAGCGTACGACAAGGTGACATTTTTTTTAAGTGTGCCAGGCTGCATGTAAACAGGAATATTAATTGAAATTGAATTTATCATTCGTGGTGTAAAACAGCTAAGTGGGAATATGTTGTGCCTGTAAATGCAACCGCGGCACCTGCTTTTCATTCTCCCCGCTTCTGGCGTATTCCTGGAATCTCACCTTCCACACACACACACACACACACACACACACACACACACACACACGGTGTCTACTCTCAGCCCGTTTATGGTCTCCGTATTGAGGGGCCCCTGTTTGATCTGCCTGACGTGTTTCTTTTTCACAAACTCTTCTGGGGCTTTTTGAGAGCGAGCGGCAGGATAGAGGAGGATCAAGGATGAAAGGGAGTAAACTCAGAGGTTTAGCGATCAGTTCGAGGATCTGACATGATCTCCTGTCAGCTCGAAGATGATCCATTTGTACCGTTTTCATTTAGATTATGTAAAGTCAAACGATACCACCCCTACTTTGAAATGGCTGGCGCTTTGAATGGTGTACACACAGCTTGTTTTAACAGTGTCACATCTGATCTAAGTCGCTCTATCAGCGTGTCAGTCAGAGAATACGCAACATATCTCAACATGGACATGCATGGTTCCCACAGGATGAAGATAGTTGATCATTAGGTGTTTGGCCACGCTGTCAACCTCCCCCTCGGTGTGGCCATGTTGATGTGTCGGTCCACCACTTTGGTCCAGACTGAAATATCTCAACAACTATTGAATGAATTGCCATGAAATTAGGGGCAGACATTCCTGATCCACAGTGGGTGAATCTTTTCTGAACCACGGTGAAGCCCTGACTTCTCCTTTAGCATCTCACTACTGCATTTTATTTCTTAAACTGCACTGCAACTTTTATTAATTTTATTTGTATTTTTCTTAACTGTTTTAATGTTTTCTAAATTGTTTTTAATCTGCTTTTCATTTTATTTCAAATTGTTCTTGACTGTTTTAATATTTTCTTGACTGTTTTTAAATCTGTTCTTAATGGTTTTATGTGAAGCACTTTGAATCGCCTTGCTGCTGAAATGTGCTATACAAATAAACTTGCCTTGCCTTGCCTAGCACGACCACAAGTTTAACATTCGTGGTTGTGATTAAAATGTCCCCACAATTGGATGTAGTAGGCTACCATCAAATTTGGCACACACTTTACATCTTTTAGCGCCAGGTAAAAATGTTACTTCATCCAATACTTTAGTTTATGCTTGATACCTGTAAAACTAATAACATCAGCCTCAGTTGCACTTTATATTCAGAGCTGGTTAGCTAACGTTAGCATGCTAACACGTTACATTAGGATTCTGAACGTGGTAAACATTATAGGCTACCTACTAAATACACACGTTAGCCTTGTTGTCATGGCTATTAACCATGACATGGTTATTAGCATTTAGCTCAAAGCAACGCTATACATCTTCTTTCTGACCTTTTCTCTAATCCCACCATCAGAGGTTTAAAACACGCGTAATCCTCTGAGGATGAACCCGTTTCATTTTGGACGTAAGCCTTACTCTTGTGTCTCAGACAGACAGTCTTCCTATCTTGTGAATTAGCACTTATATCTGCTAAGTCTGCACTGACATAAACACACAGCCCGCCAAACACACTATCATATATTATCTACAGAATAAGCATTCAACATGCTTTAGTTGCCACGGGACCAGTCTGCTTCCTTTATCAGTCATCAGGCTGCTGTGAGTCAGCGCTGGGACTGAAGCTGAATATTTCATAACTACATGTTGTTTCATTGATTTCTGGCGAAATGCTGTTAACCGAGGTACTGCGGGAGCTTGGGCCTCCACTAAATGCACAGAGGAGGATTGTGTGCGGGAACGTGTCCGTCGGTTACACTAAATATTAAGATGGAGCAAGCATTACATTCGCTTGGACTTCAGATAGAATTTTTAAAAAAGTGCAGACAAACACAAGAGCGGTTTCATTCTTCTAATTTAACTCCATGAGGACGCTTTGCTGAAAAGGGACCACTGACAGAAGCATGAAACATTAGCCTTTATGAAAGTAGCTCAAGATCCCACTGAATGACACATGTTTGCACATGTATATTTGCTAATGTTAGCAAATATGCTCGCCCCCCACATGCCTGCACTTGCACATACTTGTCAGTTTGAGCGTAGCCATGTGTCAGTCCATCCTTAAAAACCTCCTCACAGGGCTGGGTGGCAGTTAAGGGGGAAACTGGAGGGGCCACAGGGGTCCCCATGTTTATTTAAGGTGAAACCGTCACCCAGTTTACATTCCTGCCTTCGGTGGGACTGAATGGACAAGCAGGACTGATTTATTTGTAAAACCAAAGCTGAGTTAGGCTGTCGGCTCTTTATGGATGTAGAGACTGAATCCTCATCGTATAGTATACTTTATGTGGTTTCAGTTGGATAAAATAACATTAGAATAGCTCTCAGTAGACCGATTCTCACTGGAGGTGGATGTGTGCTAGTTCCTTACAAGCAGAGTTGGTTATTTGCCTCCTACGGTTGCTGCAACTTAGACAATCTTTGGAACGGTGATTTAGGTCTGGTCGAAGGAAACTGTTGGGGGCAGTTTCAAGGACAAGAAATATAGGTGCAGTTCTGGAAGAAGTTTATTCTAAAGAAGAAAAAAAAGTTCTCAGTAAGAGCTAAGCTTTATCTAGTTTTTCAGTCCAGTGTGGACTCTGAAGCATACTCAACAGAGCACTACCACTGTGCTGCTGATTGAATGGTTGTATTGATAACGAAAGTGACTGTGTGTGAGTGTTAGTGTGTGTGTGTGAGCGCGGCCACGTGTGCGCGTGTGTGTGTGTGTGTTAAAGTCGATCACACTCAGACTTGTGGGAATGCGTGGAGCCTGACCAGAAAATGGATTGCATTGAGAGCTAGAACTGGTAGTTTGGACCCTCAGGGAATCTCCTGCTGCCCGACTGTCCCTTGATCAGACTTTAAATATTTATATGACATTTTGACACAGAGCCTGTGTCGACAGAGAGCGAGAGTGTGTGTGTGTGTGTGTGTGTGTGTGTGTGTGTGTGTGTGTGTGTGTGTGTGTGTGACAGAGACTTTGCCCTGAGCTGTATGGGACACTTTAAGACAGAACTGGACTGCTCCCCATGCTTTGCTTTGAATCAGGACCCCGGGGTGTTTGCCATCTGCGGCCTGGCATCAGGAGGCCTTGCAGATTATGTCATGATATGCCATCAGGAACATGGTCAGTGTTCCACTGAGGGCATTTCCAACCATCGTATGTTAAGTTTCACTGTTCTGGTGTTGACGGCAAATACCCGTAATGTCTCTCACTCAACCTGCACTCGTACGGTGCAGGTTGAGGCTGGTAATGGCTTCTACTGAAGCCACTACCAGCTGTGGGTACCTGGGTCCTCCTGGAGATGTCAGGAGTGTGGAAAGATTAAACTAAAGAAAGATCCAACTATGCTAATGGACAAATGTTTGAATAGTTAGCTAAACTTAATGGGTAAACTAATCAAATAGTCTTTAGCTAGCTTGATGACAAGAAGTCATTTGATAAATGGTTGAAAACGATACAAAAAGTATAAAATAAAAGGTCAAATAAAGTGGAAGCAGTATGAATATAAACTTGACCAAACAGACCATTGTCCATTCATTTGTTGTCGGTGTGTTCAGTGTTTGGTTTCTTATTATGGGAGGGGGGGGGGGGGTGTACTTCAGATAATACAAGTTGAGAACATCTGCTTTACAGGACACACTGTGTCTGTCTTCGCCTGGCTTCCTGTTCTTCTGAATATTAGGACTTTCAACACCTTCGCTTGTTTTCGCTTCAGCGATTTCGGGCGGTCCATTTCCTTTAACACATCCTCGTCTAATTTAGCTTTTACCTTTTTACATTTGGCTCTTGGGCATTGGCAGGCGATTTCCCTTGCTCAGGATGTTGATCAGTGGTGTATAATGTGCATTATCCTCTGTAAGACGTATTAAGGGCTTATTTCGGTAAGACACTCAAGCTCTATAAATCCGAATCCGGCCCTCTTGTGAGCTTTCTCCACCATCTTTATTCTATAAACTGCACACCAAAGCCAAGAAGGTTTTGGCCGAGGCTGCAAGGTTTTTTGCTACATTATTCTAATTGCCTTCAACCTGTAATCAATATTTACGGCACAGACAACCCAAAGGCTAGGAGGACTAAGCATTTCTCTCTCTTTTCGCTTGCCTGTGATTTGATTAAGGAAGACTGCAGCCCGACTGACAGTGTGCTTCCTGGTTATAGCTCAGGACAACTGGCGGATGAGGGTTTTTCTTCTTCTCCAGCATCACTATGTAATAACTCTTGACCTTTCACAAAACATTTCGAGTCAAACCGTGTTTCCAGAAAATGTTTGCCTCATTGTGAATTGAACGATCTGCTGAACACAATCGACCTCTGTCATGCATTGTTTGCAAACTGGGATGGCAACCGGAGAACAGATAAAAAGGTCAGATAGAAAGAAAAGAAAAAGGGAAAATGGAGTCGAGGACGCGTTGACAAAGAGGAGAGAGTGCAGAGGAACTGGGGTAAGTGGGATGAGGAAGGAGAGGAAAAAAAGAGCCGGCGAAGGAGAAGAAACAGTGAGAAATCAAGTCTCCAGAGTGTGAAAGGCCAACAGCCCACGCTGTGATTCCATCTGGCCTCCTCGCTCAGCGTGTGAGTGTGTGTGTGTGTGTGTGTGTGTGTGTGTGTGTATGTGTTTGTGCATGTGTGTTTCAGCATGTGGAAGTGCGCCAGAGCGAGAAATGACCTCGTATATGTGTTTGTGTATGTAAGCGTCGGGCTGCATATGTGTGCTTTTGTGCGAGTACATGTCTGCACGTCTGTGTTTGCTCACAAGCTCATGTGTCTGCAGTCTGTGCGTGCGCGAGTGCAAAGTGACGCTCATGTACAGCAGCGTGGCGTGAAGATGGAAGGGTCTTGAGCCCCTCGGCGTTGCGGTGTCATTGCCTGACCTGTATACAGGGACTGAAATAAGTCAACAGGGACACATCTGTGATACCGGCCGTACACCAGGCTGCCAAAGACGCCCACTGAGAGAGTGGGTGAAAAACTTGAAATATTGAAGCTTTGCCGTTTCTTTTGAACTTGTATTTTTTACAGTAGTCGTGTGTTTGTGTGTTTTTCAAGCCCTACACCAAAGCCCTGCACTGATTTCTCGTACTATGCAGCTGTCATTGTGAAAGCACAGGCAAGATAACACTCCTTTCTTTTCGAATGGAAATAATTAATTTAGTAACAATCCAAAGTTAAGGACAGTCTGTGTTCTTCCCTTCTGTTGAATTTCCTATCCTGACACAATTTTTCAGTAACATTTTATTCCACATTCAGGAAAATGTGAAACGATTGCAAACTCCATATGTCAGTCTTACTTTTAATATTTTAATATATTTCCAACCAGATATAATTTGTCGAAGTGTACTGTTTGCATTTTATGCGGCTGAATAACACTTTCTTTGTCAAGATAACCCTGTTTTCCAATCGTGTTGTTTTGCTCTCATGAGAAACCCACGTCCCGTCCTGTAAGAAGCTTGTGATCCGTGTAGTTATTTATTTTGAAACTTTTTATTTTCGTCTGTATGGCGAATTCTCAGCATGTGTGCAATGTATTGCTCTCCGCTATTTAGTGCCAATAATGTGCACAGACAAAGGGGATCTCTTAACTCTTCCGTACTTTGGGATTCCTCTGAAAATACGGAAGAGTTAAGAGGCCGTCGAGTATGGATTTGTAACGTATACACATGCGTACATTATATTAATGCCAACACAGATTAAGCCACATGTAGAGTGCAGCCTTAGACCCCCTCACCAAGTCTGGGAAAACCAACTATCCACAGAGTTCATCATGTCAACCAACAGCTTGCAGTAAATTGGCGACCTCAAAACAATCTCTAGCATTTTACAGTGCTTTGCCCCTTTGGCCTTATTTAACTTGCTAAACAACAACAACAAAAAGCAAGTCCCGCAACATAATCTGCTCCGCTTTAATAAGAAATGGTGATGAAACAAATAGCTTTTCAAATCCCTCAGAATCCTCCTCTCTTCTCTCCCCGAACACTGTCTTGTCCCTAAATACCCCCTGACCCATTTCAGGCTTCATTTGGAGACGGTTTACCCTGTCTTGCATAAAAGGCATGTCCAATGTGATTTTTGACAGAATTAAGGCTGTAAATGTGTTTTTTTAGGCGCAAAGGAATGATTCACCACCAGTCAGTCTTGCAATATGGATGCTGCATGTTTACTGTAAAAGTTGGGTTACAAGCCGCTGCTATCATCGGTGGCTGTCCCTGCTGTAAGCTAGCGCTGCTGCTAGCTCCCCGCTGCTGCTGCTGCTGCTGCTGCTGCTGCTGCTGCTGCTAGCTCCCCGCTGCTGCTGCTAGCTCCCCGCTGCTGCTGCTGCTACTACTGTCTGAGTCGGGCGTCGAGCCGGAGCTGGTCCCGCCGCCTTCGGTGGAGAACTAGCGACGAACTAGCTGAACTAGCTGGCTACAGATAGGCGCTAGCGGGGACACCCACCGAAGGCATTAGCTCCTTGTAACCCGACTTTCATGATATGAAGACTTTTTTTACGCAATCTTAGTAGTAGTAGTTTATGAATACAACTAAAAAACAGATTGTGAGAGTTTCAAGTCTTCAAGAACATATTTCCAAAAATGATAAAGATGCCAAAAATCAAAGGTTTCACACATTTTTTTTTTACCAACCAGCACACAGCAATGTATTTCTTGAGACTCAAAAAAGAGGAATTAAAAGTGCCAATACCCACAGTTTGGCTCATTTGAGATGAATTCATTAGAAAACGCTGAAATAGGTTACAAAGATGCTGCCAACAACATCTTGGCAGATGAATACGATGACAATTAAAAGCCAACGGTTTCATCACCCCCTTTTAAAGGTCCTCCAAATCCCCCAGCTTGTCTCGTGTTGACCTTTACCTATTTCAGTTACTGGCAATGAACAGATATAGCTGACCTTCCTGTGGGGAGTCATGGACAGTCATGGGAAGCAGACTGCGCAAAGAGGTAAAGGAAGTGAATAAAGACATTTGATCTCTTCTCAGGTGGCCTTTTCAAATCTGTCACAGTGGCATAAGTGATGACACGGGAGCATTTATAACACAACCATCGGAATTCATTAAAATCCAAAAGAGATTCAGCGTGCTGATTGGCGCAGTCCGACCACATGCTGCCGGAAAGTTTTTTTTCTTTTTTTTAAATGTTACTTCGCCTGGTGGATCCAGACAGGGTGGCCTTTTACTGGGCTGCAGTAAAGAACGGCGGCCTCCTCCGGCTATTCATTATCTTAAGTGTGTCTGCAGCAGACAGTGAGTGTTCAGCTGCACGGTGGGAAAGACTGCTGAAACACGCTTTTTAAAAAAGGGAAGATCTCACAGAACACCGTTAATTAATGAGAGGATGTGATGGGTCTGATTAGGGCGGCTGACGAGCCCGTCCCGTTCGCTTGCTGCAGTGACAATATCTGTCACTCTAAAAAAAAACGAAATAAAGTCTGAAATACACACAACGCTTTACTACTTTCCTCCTTTTGCGCTAAATAATTCAGTGTTGGGAATTAGTAGGAGACCAAATTGAGCTGATGTGTGGTGAGGTTTCTGAGGTTGATCAGCCTCACCTGTTGATGTGCACCCTGATCACTGTAATGAGCCAGGAAGAGGAGCAGAGGAAGAGGCTGATTAAACTAATCTTGTAAACGTCTTCCTGCATCTTCTCCTGATTAAACACCGTAAATGTTAAACGGTTGCTGCCGCCTAAGTGAGACAGGAAGAGAAGCTTTGCCCCGCCTCTGTGTATGTGTGTGGCGAGGTATACCTATTTTTTCAGATCCTTCACTTTGAAGCTTCTGTAAGGAACTTTGTATTACATTTTTTAAAAGCGGTAGCGTTTCTGAGAACCAGAGTCCTCGTAGAAAACCTTTCATTTTACAGCGGCAGGGTCTGACAATCCTGGTTCTCCAGTGCCTCCCTTCCCTCTAGCTGGAGTCTAAGCTGAAGGACTTCCTGATAAATCTGCACCTATACTCAGTGCAGAAATAGACATTTTTCTCGCTGACGGTCTTGTTTACTTATGTAGGTCACACAGAGGTATCTGTATTAAAATGAGAACATTTCATAACCACCAGTGAAAATTCTGGACTACAAGTAAACGCATTACATTTAAAACCTTGCTGAAGTAAAATGATGTGCCATCACATGCGCTGTGTTTCAGAACAATAGTCCTTAGACAAATCCATTTTTGCATTGTAGAGTTTTTGATTCATACATCCATCATCAAAATGAACTGTTATTCAGGCACATAAAAGGAAAGCTGATCAATTGTGTTTGCACAACACATAGGATGCTCCTTCAGCCAAGGTCGTCTTATTCTTTCTTAGCGCAAGTATGATATGAAACAGACACCAACTCTGTTTGGTCTCCAGCAGTCTAGACACAGTCTAGACTGAGTTGATACTCCTCCTTAAACTCACTGAAGTATCAATGCACAGACTGATCTTCTTTTTTTTATGTGGAGGCTTTCGGTATGTATAATGGTACAGCATAACCTTTTTTTTAAATTGTTTTTTAAACAGTGTTGGCAGTGGGCAAATGCAATTAAGTTAAGTTGCCTGTTAATCACCCCAGTGAAAACATGATTTGAGCGGGACATCTTGCACAAAAGGTGCAATAAAAGCAGCTATTGTTGAGTTTATATCAATCAGTGAATAATTCCCTTCCAATCAAACCGCACAAGAGGCGTTTTGAGAACACAGGAGAAAGACGTAGATAAAAGAGTTGCGTTTTGGGCTGAAATGAAATTAGTATTTCCTCTGGAATGCCTGGATTTTAATTTCCATAATGGTCCAAAGAGGTTAGGGAAATGAAATTACAATCGGAAATTAGAAAAAGCAATGTCTGCTTCATGTCGTATCTTTTTTTTCCTTCCCCACGTTTAAAGAGTCGCTCGCGCTTTAAGCAGCGCAAAGCCGAGAAAATCTGCTCAGACAAAAAGAGCCCCTTATCTTTTCTCTCTCCATAAGAATGGAAATCCAATACATTTTATTACTCATAGAAATTCTAATTAATGCCGGGTTTATAAAATGAGGCCAATCAGTCAATAGTATCTACTGTCGGCGCTGGATGTCGTCTTCGCTGTGGAGCGACACGAGGACTCCGACATGACACAATGTGATATCTCAGTCCGAGCAGCATGGCCGGCGCTGCAGGCGTGCCAGATTTCTGTATTGAGAACCGCCTGACGATGCATCTCGGGCCGTCTCTTTCTGCTTCACTTCACTCACTTTGCAGATGAGGTTGGCAGCGGTCGCCCGCTCCGTATTTCAGACTAATTTATGACCTCTGCAGAGGAGGGTGCATTAGGAAGATCAGCCACGTCAACCTCTGCCATGCTGCAACAACTGTCCATGAGAAGGCAGAAGAACACACCGCTACTGTGTGTGTGTCTGTGTGTGTGTGTGTGTAAGAGAGAGAGAGAGAGAGAGAGAGAGAGAGAGAGAGAGAGAGAGAGAGAGAGAGAGAGAGAGAGAGAGAGCAATGTGCATTGGATTAAAGTATATCACATTTGCTCCATGTCTACTCCGTACAACTGTGTGTGTTCATGTTTTTGTGCTCCATCAAAGTATTTCCTTCTGGTTGTGTTTTTGCTCAGAAACAATGACATGTGTGGCCGTTAGAGCAGTTCATACACTGTTATTTCACCTGCTGGTGCAGTCACGGTTGCTTTTTTTTCTCCAATTAAAGGTTTATTCCAAGAATTTGGTGTCGCAAAGCTGGGGAAGTCAGCAGAACTAAAGTATATGCGTGCGACATGGGAGTGCCCTTTAAAGACAGTAATACAGTCACTTTAACTTGTATTCATACTTATTCGGCAGCTCAGGTGTCTCATTTTCTTTTCTCAGTTCTTACAGTACATTCCTCCCTCCCCCCTTCATCCCGTCCAGGGAGGGGAGGGCAGACGTATAACCAACGGGACGCAGCCACAGTGTTGCCTCCAGCACTGACCTCCTCCGATGACAACCATATGCTCCTATATGAAATATGTATGGCGGTGGTCCAACATCCTAAAGGAGTGACTGGTGAAGACGCCCATCGGGTTTAATGTAAAGCTGACGTCGACATCTTTACACATTTATATATTATATCAGTGATCTTGTATGTATGAATAAAACGAGGCCTTTTTACCGCTGTTTTTACTCTATTTTCTGCTCTACAAAAATGTCCTTATAGCTGATTTTCCTCTTTCAGAGTCGATTCAATCCACTAACTATGATGTCTCTATGAATACATTCAAGGTCAAATTGACACATGTTCTGTTGTTATTCATGTTTCACAAACGCTACGTTTGTGAGGATATGAACACACACAACGGCATGAACACTTAATGAACTTACTCCTGGTGGAAAAGTTGCTAAGCTAGCGACACAGTCAGTGGCTGTATAAACCATAAACTCTATATAAAGATATGTTTGATCTTTCTATAAAGATTGTATATGATAATCTTTGGGTGCTTTAGTGCTCCGCGACTTTTGGGAGTCTGTCATGTCGTTCATCTCGTCTACAGCATCATTAACTTTTCCTCTAGCGCAGTCAACCAGAAAGGTTTTCATTTGTCCTTTGTTGGTTAAGTCAGATGACGTACCGGCGCTGAAATAACGACGGTACTTTGGTGCAGTTTTGTAGTTTGCCAACTGAAAAGGCGGCAGACAACAGATCTACCCATTTTCATGTTGCTCACGTGTTCCACTGTGGTGAGATAAAAGGGTTAGAAACGCTCTCCTCTCCCAGTGACTCATGGTCTGTGATGTAATGCGGCTGGGATGCACCATAAGGTTCTCAGGTTACAATCATTTTTAGATCCGGTATCAGCTCATTAACTCCAGGGCCAAACAGGCACATCAGCGGTGGAATCATCCAATAGAAAGTCACAGGATGACATCACTCACCAACCCTCTGAGTGTAGCATGAAGCCATAAAGCACCTACTCACAATAACATCATATCACAGCCAGGAGAGCGGTTACAGTCACATACAGTGATGAGATACTTGAAATGTCAAGTGAGTCACACCTTTTACACGCCCTCTGTTGTTGCCATGTTATTCTAGTTTTTCCCTGGAGTCCATTGGAGCAACAATGGACAACAGGCAAGATATCCTTATTGTGACGAATTATAAATTAAATCAGCCGATTTCCTGAACTTGTGTGATTAAGTTGCAATTAAACTGCGTTGTGTTAGCTTTCTGTGTGAAAAAATTAAAAACGATGCCTGCTGTTCAAACCCATGTAAACATTTGAGAAAAAAAGAAAAAACAAGAAGAGACAGAACAGCAGGAAGAAGAGAATGTTTAACTAAATAATGACGATGGTAAAGATGTAACTAATTGTCTCATGTGTGGCATTTCATGTCCCTGAAGGACTTCTCGCTGGGGGGAAAAAACCCACACTGATGTCAGTAGACAAGTGTGAAATCAGTGGCAAGTGAGAATAGCAGAACACATGGAAACAGAAACTGTAGGGGGAGAGCATCTATGTTCCAGGAAGAGCTGCGACAAACACGGCCTGAGAAGTGTAAGCGTGGACAAAAATGCGCCAAGACGGAGAAAAACACAATCGGAAGATTCTAGCAGATACAAGTTGAAAGAAGTAAGCGAATGGCCTTGGAATATTTCCATCAGCACAATCAATAAAAGCCTTTTTTCTATTGTACGCAAGCCTGTAAATCCCCAGATAGTCGTTCAGAAACTCCAAAAATTGATTCTTTACTCTAGAGACGGACAGGAATTACACCCGCCTACAAACATGTCTATTTGTGAAGTGAAGGTCAACTTTCTGCCACATATTAAAGCAGCGCTACAATGAGTTTGACCTTTTCGGCACATCTACCTCCGCCCAAATACCAAAACACTTATGTTAACCACGGTGACACCTGGACCCGCGCTGCCTTTCATTTCCCTTCATAAAATGCATTAAAATGCATCCATGCATCTCACACATCAGTGCACACACTGCACATGTAGACGACACGCGCATACAAATAAGCCTAACTATATACGACCCATATAGTGATCCTTTGAAGCTAGATAAAGCATTGCATTCTTCTGGTACAGTTCAACTCATATGATCTCATATTATTGAATATACATATATCAGCACAGTGAGGAATTTTGCTTTCCAAGAATTGTAAACTACACAATGATGTTTTGACCTTCATTCATTCATTTTTGGGAACTCCATGTTAATTGTTTGGTACTGCATTCGTGAGTGTCAAGCAAGCATATCTGTGTTTGACCGTCACCACCAGAAGTGACACAAGACAGTGGAGACAAGTCCAACCCAATGTTGACTCAAGGCATAAACAGGCTACCAAAGTGTCACAATTAACTTTAGTGAGCTGAAAACACCCTGTAAGGGGAGACGTTCTATGCTCGAGGTCAAAGGTGGGCGTGGTCCGAGCAAGCCTGCAGGAATCAGAAGAGTAGGAAGGAGGCATTGGCCTCTATATGACAAATACCATGGCAAAGAAAATCCACTGAAAAACATGAGCAGCAGTAAAATATGAATCATTCTACACACTTCCTCTTCAGTAATTCAAATAGTGCTCAATGATAAATGACTGTTTCCCCTTGTTGACCAATCAGAGCATAGTCATCTTTGTTTTTAGCTAGCTCGCTCCATCCATTAAATAGTGATAGGAACACTGTGTCATGCATGGATGACATCAGTGCAGAAGACTGTTATGAATGAATTTACAACAATAACAGCTCTTGAATATACATATTTTAATAATTGTTACCAACCTTGGCTGCAATGCTAGTGCTGTTGTGTGTGTGTCTGCGGATTGATATTTGTGACTGCGTTAGCGTCGTAATCACTCAGGATGCGGTCACAAACCTTTACTGGTGTCCAGGTGTCAAGATGGAAGTCAAGTTTGAAGACTGGTGTGATCCCGTCATGAATTCAACCTGATTATAAATCGTATGAGATCCCACGTTCCTTTACAGCTGCTCCATTCATCTATTGTATTGACATTTATTGTATTAACAATAGATAAGTGGATGTGAAAGTGGGCGCTTGTAGTGCTGAACCCATGAGAGAATGTCATCTGTTACATCACATCTGCTGGATGAACAGATAAGCAACTCCTTGCTGATGTCAAATCAACGTTACATGTGTTGATGTTGTGTTCACAGCTTTTCCCATAACAGATTAGTCACTCCATCTGAATTTAGAGCACACTCTACCTGCTCGTTCTTCACCTGTTTGTTCATGCAAGACTGCAGGGGAGATGACCCAGCAACCAGGGTTCACAGCGCCTTCTTGAATTGCCAAAATGTTGGATCACAATTTGATAATGGAAAACAGCTAAAAGAGCATTTAAATGCAGCCGAAAACGGTGGGACGTTAATTGACGAGTGCAGTGCCCGTTGAAAAAATGCCCGTTGAGAACGGGCTGCATCTTCGGTCTGTGGTGTTGCTGCTGGCATCTTTCTTTAGAAAAAAGTTCATACAAACAACATGTTTGTACCTGCCATCGTAGTTGTGTCACAAACCCAAGTTGCAGCTCCTTACGGCCGGAAACAACAGTGAACTTTACAAAAAAAGACGAGTGGCAAACTTTCCCGTGAGACAAGGTAAGCCTATGGTAGGCGCATGGCCCAACTAAAAGAGCCACAAACAGATGTGGAAAACATTGTAGTCCTACATGGAGCTGATTTTAAATAGCAAATTCCGATTTGACGAACAAAATATAATTCCTAATATGTGAAGCGATATTATTCAGCATCCCATTAGAATGAAAAACTCCATTAATGTTAAGTGACGGACGTTGAGTCAATTCAAGTACTGATGATGCTCTCTTTCACCGTATTTATAGGTTTACTATTAATAGTAGAATAGTTTTACTACACAGAGTGCTGTGTGTTTGTTTGCTTGTTCAAGGTGTATTCATATTGAACCATTTCCAAACTGCACTCCCCGAGGTCCACAGAAAAACACCCGCCAAGTGGGAAGTAGATCCGGTGAGCGGTTCTCGCGGCCTGAGCAGGACAGGCCGACCATCAGAGATGCCGTGCTTCATAAGTAGATTCACACTAAAAACACAGCATACAGGACCGCAAGCTCACAGCTAAGAAAAACAACCTTCCTCTGTTATTAAAGCCGATTTTCCCCTCATCTTCCCCCGAATCTGAGCGAAGCGTCTGTTGTTGTGACAGGATGTGATATTTGGAGCGATCAGCGGTGATCGTCCGCTGACTCACCGCAACAGGAGCTCGCAGAGAGGCCCATGAGTCATCGGCAGAAAAAGGTCAGCTCAACTGGACATTTAGTTTCAAGATGGCATTCAACAGAGAAGAAGGAAAGAGAAGTCAATTTCGCACTGCAGGATCCTCATTTTAAAACCTCATCTGGCCCTCTTTAAAAAAAAAAATGCCTCAGAGCTCCAGCATGATGATTCACTCTAATGATGAAATGACTGTGCGGCTTTAAAAAAGATATGAAGCCACACGCTGGGAATGATGGATGATAAGCAGCATTTGCAATCGTTAATTCTGCTCTAATTAATATTGATTAGATTAGCTGGCAATAATCCATGCTTATCTGCGGAGGATAATGTGTGTTGGAGTGCGCATAAACAACGTCGGGGCCAAAATAAAATAGCAAGATTTTAATAATGAATAGAAGAGAGTAACAGACTGAGTCATACAACTTCCTGTCGAGCAGAATCGGGACTATAAAAAACACAAATGTATCCCAGAGATTAGGTTATTTATCTGCACTGCAACTTTAATTCTAATTTTTGCTTTTTGTCTGTATTTTTTATGTGTTAAAACGAATATTCCTAATTGGTTTGAAATCTTGTTTTCTTCTGCATTATGTTTTAATGCTTTTAATGGTTTCATGTGAATCACTTTGAATCGCCTTGTTGTTGAAATGCGCTATAGAAATAAACTTGCTCATTTGTTTTATGACATTGTTTGTTTTGTGGATGTTTGTTTTATGACGCTGCTTCGTTCGGTTAAGTGGACGTCCAACAGCTCACAACAAGCACCACTTCACTTCGGATGGGAAAACCCTTTCCTTTCTCTCGCACTTCTTTTCTTTTTTTTTTTAGTTGGTGAAAAAATAAATCCCCCGGCCACTCAAAGCTGCTTTGCTTCCCCGCGGTCTGCCCGTTATGTTTATCTGCAGCAGCACATCTCTTTGGTTTTTACAGTCTTTGTTTCTCCTCAGGATTCTGTTTATGCCTGACTGGCCCCCGCACTTTTAAGATGATGAAGGGGAGCTGCAAAGTGTTTGGAAAGGAGATCTTTTATTTGGATGATGTATTTATGGTTATTGTTTCCATTTGTTATCAGCTCGCAGCAGCCGGACAGAGAAATGTGAGGAGAGTGACAAGTTAACGCGAGTCCAACTGATCTGTTTTCCCCACGCAGCGACGAGCCTTGAGTGATTGACAGCGAGCATCTGTCGTATGGAGCCCTGACGTCTTCAATGTGAAATAGATAAATAGAAACCCTATGTGAAACCAGAAGTAAGAAAAGCGTCATTCAAAATCACATTTGTGCACAAACATAATCCAGTTCGACAGCACAGCACTGCCGTATTTCATGTGTTTTGTTTCAAAGGAAATACCATTGTTTGTTCCGTATTTCTGTTTTTTAACGAACCTAAATGCCCGATATGTGAAGCTGTGAAGGAGCAAACGTAAAAGAAGATGATGCAAGATGGATGCCGGGAGCACGGAGCCCCTGATCCAAAATGAGCATCGAAACGTTGATCTCCAAGTGAGCGCCATCGCTCACCACAAGTGCCCGATAATAACACACAGTCTGCAGCAAGTCTTCAAAACGTCTTCCAACTACCAAGTAGACGAAGCTGGAATTACCCAAATGAGTGAGAGCCACGCTACATCCAAGCAACCCAAACTAAACAAAGCATCCTCTGGAGCGCGTACTCCCGAGCTGACCGCCTGCAACACAACATTTAACTTCCTTACAAACCATTATTCTAGTTCCTCACCCACCAAACTCAAGAGTAAACCTGGGCATATTAAGACATACCACATTAAAAGCAAGTTAACACATTACACCAGGCAAATATTTTACAATCCCAGCCCCGGAGCTGTTTGAAGTTACAAGCCCACAAAGTGTACCAGAGCATGTGCAATGGTGGGATTAAATGACCCTCCAGATTACACCAGGACTCAAAGGCTTCATATGAAGGCATGTGGGCATTCTGGCCAAGCTGAACACAAACGAGAGGTTAGCTAGTTACTGTGTTACCTCTCTGATCTTCAGAAGCTAACCGGCTAAATTGGCTTGCAGCCGTTGCGCTAGCTTGCTCAAGAGAGGAAACTGTGTAACTTTAAGGGCATCATCAGCTTTCTGGAGGATTCGCTCCATAATCAGCTCTGGCTCACTCTCCATCACACGCAGGATTATTGGTTCGTCAAGAGGTCAAGCATGTTCTGTTGTCTCTGAGATCTCAGATCGACCCTCCAGCGGGCTGGCGTGATGTCGAGCTCACGCGTAACAACAACATGGTCGGCTTTCGCTAAGCTAGTTACTGTCTCCACGTTTTGTAGCAGTTGTTCAGCTTGTTTGATGAAGGGAGGCAGAGAGCGCGCCATTGGCTGAAAGTTGAGGGGCGACTGGTGAAGACGCCACTGACATAAAGAGTGAACAAATATATAAAATAGGACAATAAAAATGAAAATATGAATGTAAAAAAATAAGGTTTTATACAAATTAGATGATCTTTAATAATTCATGAACTCATTTCACAGTTTCTTGGCTCATATATTTATTTTACACATATTACTCATGATTTTATCATCTTTTTCTACGTATTTAAAATTGAACAGGTTCTGATCAGTGTCGGCAATTCAGGCCTCAGAGAACACGTCTAACTTTAAGAGCGTGATTTAGCATTCATGGTATTCTGAACATCAGCTGCATATTCAGGGCAAAGAATATCTCGCAGTTGAATGATGAATTCTTTATAAGCGATGGCCAGTCATATCTTAACAAAATAAAGCTTCTGCGGCCCTCTGTGCACTGACCTGAGCTCGGCCGGAGTGAGGGGAATTTAATCAAATGATTCTCGGTAAATGAAACCCCTCATTAGGCTCGGAGAAATGTGGAGGAGCAGTCAGCTGCTACCCTGAAGTGCTGTTATAATTAAATTCACCTTTACTCCTTTTACATCAGTTGTTGACATGGTGTCCACGCTCTCCACAGCCTTCCCTCAAGACACATCCACTAATAGTCACATCTCGGCAGCTGTGTGTAGTATTACTGGAAAGAGATAACCAATCAGATTTGACTCTTGAATGATGTAACGAGAGCCAAGAGATCCACTGATGTCCAAGAGAGCAACTGAACCTCAACGTCAGAAGCATGTTCACAAAACCGTGTGAAGTAACTATTTTGCTGCTGTCCATGTGTTTATGAACTGACATAAATGTAGAAATGATACACCTGGAGGCATAAAACTCTGCTATCATGGAAAGATTTGACTTTGTGTGTTGTTTTTATGACTTTCCTGTTCATTCTTTCTACTTCAGGACATTGCGTAATGAGTTATTGTGGTCCTGTTGTGTGCGTGGGCTTTCTGCTGATTGAGCTAGCTAACACCTCTATACAGCAAATCAACACTGAAGCACAATGACTCAGAAGGGGAGGGGTGATTAGTGGTGGGACCTTCATTTATAATATTTGATTCTGAAGGTCTAAATACCGGAAATGGCCCAACAGCGACCCAGTGAGCGGAATTAAATGTTGGCATTGTACCTTTATGCAAACCACAGAGAAGTTCAGCATTTCATTTAGGCGACAAAACTACTTAGTGTAAGAATTCAATAATCTTTGAGTAGTCGTGCGAAGGAAAGATGAAAATCAGCAATACAATACTCGATCCATGGTCATTAGCATCATCAATTCACAGACTGAATTCAGCTAGCTGACACCTCACCACACAGACAACTCCACACAAAGATTGTCACCTGGTTAAATACTGGTTGAAGTAGTACTGGTTCCAGTGTTCGACAGTCTCCTCTCGACAAGTACTTGATATTTGTAATATGAGAAATCCAAACGTGCTTTGGGAGAAGAAGAAAATTAAATCCCTCCAAACTGTATAGACAAAGTGTTTTTTGTATGGGAGTGTACTTTTGAGAACACTGTCTACAGAAGAAAACAGTTCAATGCCTAGTTTTCTATAGAAAATGCTTCTGTACATCTCACCGTACAGAAAAAGTAATTTAGTGCAAACATTTTGATTAATAAGGTTTCCACTGAAGGAACAACACAGCTCACCATATCTCATTATTCACAAGAAAAAGTTTTTTTCTTCTTGATTATACATGAAGAAGCGGTTGTAAATATGCTGATAAAAACGAATAGGCAGTCTACTGTATCTAAGCTTTCAAAAAAACAGCCAAGTGTCCTGAAAAAGCCCTCCCTCTGTAACAAACATCGAGGCAGAGCTTTAGCGGATGGCTGCGACCACAAATGAACGCCGCAAACAAGAGAAATGAAGAAGACGACAATTCTGCCGCCGATGGATTATGCTCTGGTGTCCAAAGTCAGGCAACGGTTTCCAACTTTAATCCCTGTCTCATTTGGGATATATTTATTAGGAGATACTTTTCAAAATTCTTTCCAAACTTCTCCAGAATCAGAGCTGCTCTTGATGGTGTTTTGAAGAGTGTAGGACTTAAATCTCATCAAGACTCGTGGGGAAGATTAACAGTGACACTTTGGGGGTTGGCGGCTGATCCCTGAATAGCCTGCGGTGCAGCCGCTAGAGCGTCTGCAATCTGTGTCATCAGGGCCAACGCAATCAAACGCCTGACCTGAGTTCACCTCGGCATCTGATGCAAAAGACGAAAACACGACACGTTCAGCCTTCTGACGCCCTCAGTCTGACAAAACCTTGGATTTACTTCACCTTGTTTGGCATCGCGTTATAATGGGTTTTAAAAGGGAGGAATAAAACATATATTTAAATCACTTCCACGTGTCAAGAGGGATTTTTTTCTGTGACTTTCGCGGTGTCATCAGCTTGATTGCTGATACTCTGGTGAACCCACAATCAGAAGGTTTTTCTGTGGAGTGAGAAAAGCTGCGGCTCACTCTCCATCACACACGGGGGATTCAAATCCTGGATCTGGTTTGCAGATCGGCCACAGGATAAGCATGTTATTGTTGTTTTTTATTTCCCACATGTGAAGCATCTCTGAGATCTCACATTTTCCCCTCCAGTCGGCTGGCGTGATGGTGAGTTCACACGTCATATTAACACGGCCGGCAAACAAAAACAAACACACCACCAACAGCAGGCGACGATTTGCGGCAGCGGTTAGCAGATGAAAACAAAGAACTTTCAACACGCAGATGACTCCGACACACACGGAGAAAAACCTTTTGTTCTACTTTTCCCCCTCTCGACGTACACCATCACAGCCCGGGGAGCTCCGAGCAGGACTCTAAACGTGTCATGCGTGAGGGAAAGACTCACTTCAATCTTCTCAAAGAGGCTAACCTGCAGCTTTTTCCCATATTTATTATTGAAAGTAAAGCTTAAAAATGGCAACTACAAAAAAAAAAGCCCAAAATAGAGCTCTGCTTCTGCTGCTCGGAAAAAAGACTGACATCCATTTGCAACATGGAGACAACTGATGTGTCTTGTAATTGAATTCCTGTCAGATTTGCTTGATGTGCTGGCTGTCAGCTTGTCATCCGCACATCTTACTAAACTTTCATTATGCCAGTTAGTGTGCCCACACAATTGTGCCCACATGGTGACAGACACAGTTACGCACACATGCACATATGCACACCCACAAACCATTCAAAATCCTGCCTTTTCCTTTCAGCTACGGTTCCAGCCCAACCCATCTGTCTTCTGCTACGGTGGTCTTTATTCAAAGCCGTGTTTGACGTCTGCTAGTTATAGTGTCACCCAACTTCCCGCTGATTCACTCTCGGGCCGCAGACGGAAGCAGCCTTGCTTGGCCTTGCTTGGCCTCTCTTTTATTTGATGCCTTCACAATTTGCAAACTCCACACCATCAGGACGTTGAGGCAAACTCTCGCCTCATGAAAAAACTAAAGAAAGGCGAAAGAAAGGCTCCTCAGACGTGTTGAGGCAGCAAAAGACAACACGTTTTTATTTTGTTTGCAGCCAATATGCCGATAGTGCCCGTGCCTACAGTTTGCATCCATAGGTGCTTGCACGTGACCCAAGCAAATAAATAAATAATCCTCACGCCACACATAGATATTTCAGAGATGAAGGAGTGATTTTTGCATTGAAGTGCATTATATTATTTGGTTTATTTGGTTTTGTCTTTCTTCCAAAAGCCGGCTTTACCCATGCCAGGGGTATCGGCATGAGAATTGATAGCATGTATAAATCAACAATGCTGGACGCCACTTCAGGTGTCAGGTCAAAAAAACTTAATGAAAGCTCTTTTGTTCCGACGAACAACAGTTTCCAACATGCACGCACACACGTTGTTAGCAAGCCGAGCGCGGATAGCAAGCAGACAGAATAATGAGAAGCCTGATGCAGCATTGCAGTCTCTCTGGCCGGAGACTGATGGGCCAGGGAACTCATTGCATTAGGGAGAGAGGGATGGAGGAGGAGAGCACCACACAGTGAAATAGTCAGCACACACACACACATACACACAAACTACCTGCCAGCATCAATTCCAGCTCCTGTGTGTCACATTTATGTGAAAGGTTAAACAGAAACAAATGGTTGATTTGGCCCGGCGCTGAAGCTTGGCGGGGGACAGACTATTACGCCAGGGGGAGCGCAGGACAGAGGTGACCACAGTGAAAAAGGGGGTGCCGCTGTGTGGGCTTTAGTGCTGATGTAAGAGCCATGTAAAAAAAAAAATGAAAAAAAAAGAAAAGTTGTGGTTCAGATGCAGACAGATGGAGTAAAAAAAAGTTAGTTTTTCGACATGAAGTTTGACATCTCGTCTCTCGGAGTTTGGGAGCACCTTAGTTAACCTTGACTGCTGCTGACAACTTCGATTCGGCGACTTTTCACGGCACTAACATTTTCTCTAAAATAAGAAACAATGTGCCTGAGTATGAGCTGGCAAACTGATAAATGGATGCAATATGTGTGTCCTTATGTGTGGTCTTATGTGTCCTTAAATGGGAGCTCCCTGGTCATCTCAATTCTGATCTTTTCGACTCCTGCCGCCATGCAGCTCCTTTCATTAAGAGTAAGGGCAAAAGCCAATAAATTCATGTATGATAAAGGTCTGTTAATAATGTACAACTGGTTGTTAGACAGACGTTAGAAGACAGATCTTGTTTCTGCCCAGTTACAATGAAGCTTTAGCCAGGAGAGACAGTTAGCTTAGCCTAGCATAAACACTGCGGTCAAGCAAACACATTTTTGTTCTTTCCATAGCTCAAATAAAACAAGATCAAACATGTTAATTCGTGAGCTTTAAACGTGCTTTACGGCAGATATAATTACTTTCAGACAGAGACAGCTTTTCTACAAGCTTCCAGTTCTTTTGCTAAGCTAAGCTATCCGTTGTTGTCTGCAGCTTCACACTCAGCGTGCGGTCTATGGAAATGAGAGTGTTACTTATCGCCTCTTTGTGCTCGTCAACACAAGAAGTAGATTTACCAAAATGTGAAATTACTCATTTAAACAAACACAAGGGAATAAATACATGAATTTGGAAAGTCATCACAATGAATGTTCGGCATTTTTGTCACCAACTTTGCCGTGGATTAGCTGTAATGTGCAACACTAGGTAATTTCCTTTTTAAAAAAAAAATAAATGCCATAATTTCAGGAAGCGTGCAAACGCCCAGAGTGACTCAATTTGTGAGTGATAATTCATGTGAAAAGTGACACCGTTTGTGTAAAAGCAGTGTGTTAAATTATGCCCCTGGCCTCAAGGGTTACATAATTACCTAAGATGAATCATTTCTAGGGGAAGTATTCCTCTCAAGCGTTATTGGTGTTAAATGTAAATTAAAAAGAATCACGGTGACATGAGCTTCGCTCACAATGCTTGAGTTACAAGTCTCCTGCCTGCCCGTAGAAAGGTGACCTCCACGGCTTTATATACCACCGATCCTTGAGGCGTTTAACTGAATGCATTAATCCGATCAGAAAACCGAGGCGCTCATATTCTCATAACCTTGTTAATAAAATTAATTGCTTGACTGAGTTTTTCACTGCAAAGCAACACGTTTTCAGCACAAGAGGGTCGATATTTTCCTACAAAAGACGAGAATTGTTTTCCACGTAAAATCCCTTACCTCCCCCTGTATATGAAACTAGGGATAGACTTAGCTTTTCAAAATAAAAGTACTCAAAGTACAACTCTTGTCACAACGTCGGCCTTAGTGGATGTTATATTCTTATTACAACCTCAACAGCAAAAAAGGAAACCGTAACTCACATTCATCAGGCTCTAAAACTCACATTTGAACTTCTTTCATTGCTTACTATTTATTTTGCATCTTTTTCCCTTTTCATTCATACATCATTAAATCCTTCAAATATTTCACGTTGTTCATACATTATTTATATTATTCAACTGTTAAGCCAGTAAAGCCTCACTTCCATTAATATATTGCACACGTTTCATACATTTTTGGTTTTAGTCAACTTTTCAGGGACATCCAATCATAATGAAACCTAATCTTCCAACTCCTTTCACCATTTCACCTTCTCACACATTTAAGCTGGTTTCAGTGTTCATTGCAGTTCAGACTGCAATTTCTTCAGCAATTGCCTTCTCTAGCTCCTATAATTAGTATTACTTCTAATAATAATGATAATTATTACATCAATACTGCAGATGCTACTACTTCTACCACTGCTTCTGCTCCTGTGGCCATTTGAATTGTAAATTATTTCATGAATGAATGAAAGTGGGATTATCAGCTAGAGCTGTAACCATGGTTTTGGATATACTCGTACAATACTCCTTCGTTGTACTTCCCTGACTGTGCGCAGGGCTATTGATTTCTGAGTAAAACTCGTGCTCAAGGAATTGCAATAATCAAATCAGCCCTGTAGTTAAACCTTTTGCCTCTGCAGGGACAGGAACATGCTGGCATTTCCCACATGCTGGCTCATACCTTCCCTCTTTTCATTCAGGCTTCCTCTTCTCCAGCCCAGCAAGTACTGATACACTGAATCAAAATGTTGTTACTGACGTCTTTGATGTCTTAATTATACATTTGAATAAAAGGTCAGGGCAACAGCAGACGTGAATCACTCAAATGTACAGTAGGGGGTCTATTTCTCTACACACACCCCGCCTCTTCAGTCTGCATGCTGGAGTTTATTTTCACATGTCACGTCATCAGAAATGGCAGATCGTTCCCTTTAATAGATGCTGAGTGCATCCAATGTGGCAGGTCGTTAGAGGTGTCGCACACAGGGATGAGTGACACGCCCGAGAAAAGGCTCACGGGGACGAGCAAACCAGCGATGTCAAACCAGTATTGGTAACGTTACTTAATAATACATATACATCGGTATGCAGTCCGTAAAAAAAGGTTCAAATACTTGATCCAGCTGAGCTGCTTTGCGGTGTGGGTCGGTGTGAAATTGGGTTAGGACGCTCTCCAAGGCCTGGAGAGATGGTGAGCTTTTTGGGGGACTTCAGAGCGAGAATGTGATAAGAATAACCGCTCACCACCCACAGCTAGCCAAAGGGAGACCAACACAGAAACCATATCTGTGAGGAGGAAAGAAAGATCCCTGCATGTTGGAGACACATGGGGCAATGCCACTGGATTGAAGTGACATATCATTGAACCTCATAGCTGTGCGTTTGCATTGCGAGAAATACGATCATCAATTCAGAGGAAGTTCATTAATTCTCGCCAGAGCTGAGGGACCGGGCCGGGGGGGCAGTCGATGTCAACAAGTCTGTCCATAGACACGAAGCTTGCCTCAACTGAAGTTTTCGAGGCAACTGACTGTCAGGGATTGAACAACGAGTCGGCCCGGATACTTCCTGAGGTTTTGGTACGATGAGATCTCACCAATTTATTTAAGAAGAAAAAAAAGTGTCTCTTCCCGCTTATTAAAATCTCTCTTAAGTATATGACTATTGATTAAATCAAATTAAAAGACAAATTCATTCATCCGTTTATTACAAATCAAAACCATTGAAATTTTTCTTGGGTACTTGAAAATGTATTTAGGCCATGCTCATTTTTCGAAATTATGTTTTTCAACATGAAATGCTCAGGTTGGTTGCACCATGATGCCCACATTTGATGAAATGGTATGTATACAGTGGTGAATTACATGAGCCATTACATTTCTCTTTGCATTCTCCATGTGAATTTGACCACTGCATGGTTTTGACATGTGCGTTAAATAAACGGCGTCATTCTGCCTCCAGGTGAGTGCAGTTCCCACAGCGAAACAGATCCACTGATGACATTTACATAACAAATATTCATTGAAAGATATTAACAAGAATCATTTTGTGTCCCTGTGACTTTTATTTGCTTGTGACGAGGAACATTTGAGATGTTCAAGAGCGGAGCAAAGTGAATTAGATGCTCTTACCAATATAAATGAGTTACGGCATGAGAGCAGGAATCATTTAAGTTAAAGGTGACTCATGTTATGAGTATACTGCAATCTTCTGGTAATCACAAGCTGATGAATCATCACTTGAGTTCACAGTGTGCAGTTCATACTAATTAGTATGTAGAGTGGCTTTGTACCATGAGTAGCCACAGGGAAAGGACACAAGGAACAAATAGTGGAAGAAAAGACTGTTCAATCTGCTGGCCACAGGGAATATCTAATACAGTTATGTACAAGTGGCTGAGAGGAAGTGTTGTTCATGATGGTGGACAAGTCAAGCGAGACAAAAGTGTGGAAGTGAAGGTAACAACAACCCCCTAGAGAGCAAGTGTCCTTGCAGACCTGTTTTAATGTGCAAGACTAATGTGACTGCAGCAGTGTGTTGGCAGCCGTCCAGAGCTGTGCGTTGGTGTCTGTTATATTACATTTGTCAAATGAGGACAATAACAGGTTGCAATGTAATGTTTTATCTATGACAGCATCTTGGGGCAATAATGGCTGAAACATAGTTCTGAGCGTGAAATCACATTGTCTTACATCTGAAAACTTCATCATGAGATTATGAAGTCATAACTCTGAGTATTTTGTTAGTTTCAGCAACCTTCAGCACCTTCAGCAACAGGTTCGGTCCAGCAACAAGCAGTCCATCTCTGGAAACAAGATGCCAGTTTAATAGTTATTTTCTAGAACATTCATTTTGGGTTTGTAGGTTTTTAAATATAGCAATCTAGTCAGGAAGTATATTTGTCTCCATGTCCCTCTCAGGGTGCTCTGCAGGGAGGGAAAAAACATTGTTTGGAGTTTTTTTTACATTGTTATATTAAATGAGTTTTTTGAGAATGTACTACAAGAAAGCAAAAGGCTTTCTCTTCTGGAAGCACATATGAAGACAGTTTTATACAGTGTATCTCTGGTTTTATATAATAACAAAATAACTTTAAGCTCAAACCTGCTACATCTTCTAAGACCTAAAATGTGCCTTTAAATCCAAGCTGGAAGCTTGAACTACAGCACTGAATCTGCGTTTTACATTTTTACACAGTGGAGACAATTGTGTAAAATTTAAGCACCTAATTACTCAGAAATCAGTTCAGGACAGTTGACTGGGAAGAGAGCCATTCAATTGTTTATATTGGTCTCAGGCTTCTTATATGGTATATTTTCATACTTGTGTTATTCTGAGGCTAAAATAACTCTAAAGTTTTTGGGACCACTGCCTGTGATAAAAGTTATTCCCTGCAAACAGACTTCATGGGGACGGCTGTCCTTTCTGTCCTTCAGACTCTGTCAGAGGGACCGAAAGCAGAGGGGAGCATCTCCTGCTGCGATCAGAAAAGTCTCACAGGAATCCACAATTACAGGAACATAGTTCAATGTTCAAGGTAACCCTGTGGGAAACAATATGCAATGCGCCACCCGTTGCTTTAGCCTGATACGTATTTATGGTACAATCTGCGTATGTTATTGAAATACATTTAACAAAAAAAACTCTTAGGAAACCAAGCAGCCGAGGCTGTGACACCCATAGCATCCTATTTGTGTCACAAATCTAACTCCTCCTCAGAGTCATGACTGAATCAAATCCAAATTACCGACTCGTCATAGATTCAATAACACCAATTTCCCAAAATGAGGGTGTTTGTGGGGGCGCAGTTGCCAGACTTTGAAAACCTCTGATTTATCTTGCATAACACGATAAGATGAAGGTTGTTTATTGTAGGATGTACTGTTTACAAGTACGTTTTTAATAAGAAATATATGTTAAGGCGAAAAAAAAAAGGCTTTGGTATTGAAATGGAAAGTTCAAAGACTTTATCTGGCTTTGAAAATCCTTACGGATCAGTATAAAGTTGCCTTGAATTTTTTAAAATTAGCAACATTAGAATCTACAAAGGCTCCCGAGTGAACCGCCGTCACCCTTTCTCAGAATTGAACACACCCCCGACAAAAAACACAATATATCAAAGAGTGTTTTTTTTTGTGTACGCAACTGCACGCGTCTCTGTGTTTGACTTATCGTGGTCCATCGGGACTTGTCACGTATTTATGTGAGGAGGGTGGTGAAGAGAACCATGTTCAAGAAAGTAGTTCCTCCAAACAACTGTTGTGTCTTCGGGGAATTGTGTCCTTGAGAGGCCTCATGGAGTGTGACTTGAAGACTTTTTAGTCCTCCTCCGCTCCCTCCTCCTCCCCTCAATGCTATTCGTCTCTCTCTCTCTCTCTTTCTCTCTCTCTCTCTCTCTCTCGCTGTCTCCCACCCTCTCTCTGCCGCCCGGAGGGGGGTCTCTCCACGCTCCGATTGGTTTTATTGGCGGTGGTTCAGTCGTGGAGAATGCCGGCGTGGCTCTGGATGTTGCGCTTGATGAAGATGGATCAGCACATAACATTAGGCAAAGCAGTTCTCTTTTCTATCCCATTAAAAATACAACGTTCGCTGAGAGTAGGAACACCGTCCAGTTGTCAGAGAGATTCATGTTGGGTTATTCATCTGTTTTATATGAAGGCTTGTAGTCAGGCGGCAGGCTTTTAAAAACGCACAGTGGCAGCAGTACTGCGTCCCCAAATTAATTTCTGTATATATATTTTATTAAAAAGGACACTTTTGCATGGAACACATTCACGTGTCTCCTTTTCTAGTGTCAGCATGCGAAGCAGAGCAATATCTGTCACGATGAATAATTGAGTGCTGCAGGTATGACGTAGTTTTGGGGGCTGACCCCGGATGTTAGCCTCGCACTGGTTCCCTCGGCAAAGAGACAATTAGGTTTGCCCACTGGATTTTTGATTATTGCAGAAAATATGCCCTGTGGCAAAGAGAGCTAATAAAATACTTATACGATTTGTTCAGTAAGATAATCCTCACGTGATCACATGAATGCAATTGGCAGAATTGTAAAAATTTTGTCTAGTACGTTCATTTAAATATGCCATGTAAAAGGTCATCACACCTCACCCAAGAACATGAATTCAAGTAAAGCCTGAGATTGCATTTAATGCTCCTCGACTCAGCTATCTACATCTAGCAGACTTGCAATATTTTATTTTTTCATCATGCTCGTTTGATTCAGCTACCGCCTCATTTAGTTATGTCTATTAACTGAAATACCAATATGTTATCTCATAATTAAAGGATAGTTGTCATTTACAATAGCAGGAAAAATTACACTCAGCTTTAGCTGAGGCAGCTAACGTTAGCTTGCACTTGTTGCAGCTCTCTTGCTTTAGCTGTGTAGCATCAGTGAGCTGCCTTGTTGTGACGGCAGTTCATTTGTGGTTTAACGTTTCCGATGTGGTCAAACAGACTCCCAACCGTCAGCTGACTCTCCTGACCATATGTGGTCACTTTGTTGCAACAGGAAGCTCGTCGTTCTGTTGGCCTGGCCCGCTTTTGACCTGGTTTGCACCTGTCTGACTTGAACTGGCATTTGATCAGGTAAAGAAAGGAAAAGAAAAGAGAAGAAGGGGCTTAAAGAGAGATAGCATGACATTTTGTTCATCTGTGAGATGTGGCCTAAGCGGCAGACGGAAGCAGCGTGGAAGCCAAAGCAAGGCTGCGAGGGTGTCTGGCATTTGATGAGAGGGTGGGGGAGGGGCTGTCCTTTACAAGGTGTGGGATGCAGGTTGAAATTGGGTTACAGCACTTGCAATTGATGGAGAACTGTCCAACACCCACTGAGAGGGAGATATGAAGAGAGAGCGAAGGGAGAGTTTAAACCACCCACAACAAATTGTTGTTACGCCGCGCACCTTCAGTCAAAATCCCGTGAAAGGAAGACAGGAAGTTGTCGATGTTGATTGCACACTCACGTTCGATATGCCTTGAAACGTTCTCATTACCAAGCATTTTCACCGTGACCTATGTTTTTCTGCTTATTAACACTTCAATTTTGAAGAGCTTCAAAATAGTCAACTCAGGCTCAAGCTTTTATTTCATCAAATTGCCTAAAAGAGTTTTCCCTGCAGGTGGGCGGTGCTGAGGCGCAGGTCGTCAATAACGAGGCTGAGAGAACGTGGAGAATAGCATCCACCACCCACTGAGGCTCTGCAGGAACGCTGCTATTCTAGTGCAACAATCAACAGCTATTTAAAGACTCGCGTTCAGTGTGGGTTCAAGTCCTTGTGTAACCAGACGGTTGAACTACACAGGGCAAAAGTTGCATGTCATGGTTAAAAAAATAATAAACATCGTCTGATTATTGGTCACAGATGTAAATGAAAATGCTTTTTAAGTTGTTTTTCTGCCTTAAAACTACATCTGTGTGAAAAGTCTGCGTATGCATTTTGTGTGGCTGCATCGAGCAAGTCCACGCATGTTGGCAGATCATTAGCATTAATTGAGACTAATCTCATTCCCAGCAAGTTGAAGTGCATCTGTGTCCATGGCAACCCACTCCCAAATGGTGATTGTCGGTGAGGCCCGCTGTCTCTCCACTTCCTCCTCCGGCAGTCATTGTGATTTGTGGAGCAATTACCGCACAGCTAGAGGAGAAGGAGCACTTCAGCGAGACAGGTCGGTGTCCCGCCTAATGCGTGACATCCTCGCGGTGTCTGCCAGCGCGCGCACTCACTCATGATGGCGAGGTCCCGAGTCCGGGGTGGAAATCAAACTAGGGAGGAGGCCGAAGAGTTTGCTTTGGGTGAGGAGGTGTGGTTTCACGACGTGTCGCCAGAAGAAGGGCAAGAGGAGATATGAGATGGAAGTCAAGCTGGTTCACCAACTGGGATTTTAAAATAGCGCCGTAGCGCAGAGAACAGTGCCCCCGAACGATAGCTAAATCAGAGTGGCAGTGTGTGGGAAACCTCTCTCAGCAAAAGACATCCTCCCAACACAGAAACAAGGTTTCAATCACAATCACTCCTCATAAATGTAGCAACACCAGAACAATGTCTCAACAGCCCTTCTTTATTTTCATGATGTATCACAGCGGGGGTGTTATGTAATGGGCTGAGGTGGACCAGTGCCGCTCATTGAAATGATCAGTGTCCACCCTGAGACCGACAAGTTAGAGGGTGAATATCTAAAAGGTTTGAGGTTATGCTACAGTCAGAGTCAGACATCTTTTACGCTATTGATGTGTGGTTTCGGTCTGATTTATTATTTTCTTCGTTCTAAAATTTGTATTAGTGTTATACAAACACAGTTATGACGAAGAGGGATGTCATTAATTGTGCAGATATTCAATACAAATTTCAACCTGGGGTATAATTCTTCATCAGGAGGTCTTTCTCACTCTCCAAGTCCTCGTCCTCTCATGAATCGATAGCAAAGCCACTGATGTGACATAGCATTTTACATGTTTATAACACAATGCAACCATACATATTTACATAAACCATGAATATGACTCGAATGACTCAAAAGTGACTCAAGAGAACTCCCCAAATCATTAAAATATATATTTTTTTTATATCTCCAGCTTGATGACACACCGGATCTGAATGGCGCACCTTTCTGGAAAGCTTACGAATCCGCCACTTGAGGCAAAACCACTGTCAGAAAATATCAACCATATTGTATTTTTTTCGAGCCAAAAAAACTGAAATATGACTTACTTATGGGATAAATGATACTTGCTTGGTTTGTACTCGTGCATCGGCTTGAGCAGAGACCCTCTCTTGTGGAACCAGAAGTGTTCAAGGTCCAAGAAGAAAGTTAGGGTATTTTGACTTCCAGGAGACTTAAAACTACGGTTCACGAAATGTGTACTAAATTAATTACAAAAGATATTTAACTTCACTTCATCAAAAAAAAATTGCAGAGATACTGTGTTAACACCTATCGATTATATGCATAAATAAAAAGAGGAAATACATCTTAGACGTGTTTTTTTGGAAGTTTTTTTTCTTCTTTCTTGTGTTCTATTGTCAATTAATAAACCAGTAACACACAAACTGCGATATGAACCCACTTAACTGGTATCACACGTGTTTTCAGTACTTTATACCTTTTGAAATTTTTCAAGTAGCTTTTGTCGTTGAGGAGATATCCAGTATTTAGGATGGGTATGCAAACCATTCTGGATTTTGGAGAAGAATTGGCCTAAGTGGGGCTAAACCAGCTTAAGGTATCAACACAATTACTACAATTCACCCTGAATAGTAAAGTATGACATTTCCAAGAAAACCCCGAATCATGAAACAAAAAAATGTCACCCGTCGATGGATAAGACTTAACCATCTGGGACAAGACAACCGGCCGGACAACATGGCCGCCACTAGAGCCACGCAGGGATGCAGTACAAACCAGTGCCCAATATTCTACGTAAAGTCTAAGTCAAAGAAAAGAAACTTTTTTTGTGTCAAGCTCAACTTGAAGGTGCAACAATGCCACAGCTTCAGTGTTACATCCCAGCAGTGAATAATGACGGGGTCTCTTGGGCACTCTCCAAAGGGAGGAACGTTTGTACTCTGCTGACTGCATTGGCACACTACGAGGGCACTCTGCACTATACTTTTGTTTATGACATAAGGATTTGATGTATTAATTCTTCCACTCGCAGTCGGGAGCAGATGTGCTGGGAGGTGGGGTTTAGGTTTACGTGCACTCATACAGATTTCACCATCTCAGCAAATTCAGGGTGGGATTGAAAGCTTTTTTGATGAATAAATATAGGTTATAGTCACGATTTACATATTACTCACATCATTGAACGTAAAATGTCTCCCTGTGAAGGTCCTCACTGTGCCTATGTGCCCGATTTACATACATATGTGGAGAAAAATAAATGGGTAGTGAAGATCTTTGCATAAAAAGCTGTGTCGGGATCACAATTAATCAAATAGACGCCTCTTATTTTAATGTCTTCACACGCTTGGTAAGAAGCAATAACATGAGGAATCACCTCGATTGACTTCTCACTTTTCAAACCTCGCCCACGAGCTCGCAACTATTTCTCATTACTCGAGAGGTCTGGAAACTGTAGTCATTAACATAAAGCATTTTCAGTTTATAAAAAATATACTAATGTTAATTACTTCTCAGCTTAAGGACTTCTATTTTTAAATGTTCCTTAAGTATACAATGTATGTTTTTTTTTGCATGCTGTGTATTGTTCAGGCAAAGCATTGCAGTAACATGCCGTGTAATCTGGATTTCTCCGTGACAGCACATGCAATGTTGGTGGACAAGTCACTGGGGATTAGACATGCAAACAGATCTAGTGCATTACAGTATGTATCATGGCTCCCAGCTGCCCCGAGCCCACCAACGGGGAGGGTTATTTGTTGTTAAAAGGCAGCATCATGAGCCTTTAACAGCCTTGGGCTAAGAAGCTTTCCCGCCATGTATGAAGAGTGACAACAGGCTGTCAGCTGAGACCCCTTAGGCACAAAGACAAAGTGCCCATGGCGGAGCCTTTACCAACACAGGATCTGTTTAACTAGCGCGCTGGATCACAAAGTGGGTTAGCAGCGAACCGGAGGCCAATGTGAGCGGCTCATGTGGATTCATCCTGCCATCTTGAGGTTGAAGAGGGAAGGGGAATAAAGGACAATGAAAACCATTTATACATTGTTTTAGTCTGAATAATGAATAGGTGTGTTGAGTTTTTTTTTGGGGTCTTTTTACTTGACTCTTGAAAGAAAGAAACATGATCCCAGGAACACGTTACACTTTACACCAGCCACATGAACCACAGTGTTTGTCCTGCTGCGCATCTCCTGGCTGCCTGCATGATCAAAGCTGCAGGTGTTTATGTTGGCCAAAACGCATTCAGCGTTTCCCAAGGGAGAGTATTGTATCAATGTTTAATGGGAAAGTTTCACGTGTATTCCCCTAAACAAGTCATGTGGAATTAAAGCTCCTTTATAGATATTCCATTTCCTCAGAGTTGCGATAGGATCAGTTTGGCCTGAATGGATCTGTTACTGGTTCATCATTAAAACCAATAAAGCAAGACTATATTCCATCTGTGTTCTGTGTAAACGTTCGAGTCGTTTCAGTGCATACCACCAGGGCGTGATGTCAAATTAGAAATGCAAGCTTACTGTGTAATGGGTACATATACTGTAACTAACTGTTCTCTATTACTTTATCATATTGTAATTGATTTACATTATCTTCATTTAGTATGTGTAATGATGTTTAAATGTTAATTATGTGATCCTAAATACAATTATTGTGGACCATAATTAACTCATAAAGAATTCAATGCTTCAAAACCAGCATTATGTTGCTTTACTTTCCGCTTATTGGTAAATATGACTATATATAAGCAGAACTCCTCCATCTGCATAAAACTGATTACAACTTCTACACTAAAACCTCACTAGAAACTTCCAGAATAAAGAACAAAACTCAGACAACAAATCAATAAATTAAAAGGTTAGCCAACTATTATAGTTTAGAGACAGTTCAGTTTGTCCAGCTTACTCTCACATCCTCAATGTATCATTAAAATAAAGTGCAGAGCTATTTTCCCGAAAAGATTTTTCCAAGTCATTAAAAACTGTGCACTGTGACATGAAGGCGACGCTGCCTCCACGCCATTAATTAACACATTTAGGACAAACATTGCCCGTTAGATTGTCTAATAAATGAATTACTCAGACTGAGGTGTGGTTGATTTTGCTGAGCGGCTGCTTACATGTGTTGGACAGACATATCTGGTGGCTGACACAAAGAGTGACAGGAGATCCAGACGACGTGAGAGTGTGGCTGCAGACAGGGGGAGCTGTGTGAAGGCTAATTAGACGACTCGGGAGGAGAAGGGGGGGTCAGGGCCTGAGGTGTGCCGAGAAGGTGTTGCTATGCAATGTGAAGGTCTTGGAGGAAGACATGTCATCTCTAATTATATGTGAAACATACATATATATATATATATATATATATATATATATATATATATATATATATATATATATATATATATATATATATATATATATATATATATATATATATATATATGCTGTGAAGTAAAACACCTGTTTGTGTTCTGGAGGCTACAGATGTTAGTTTTCATTCTCAAATATAGAAGTAAGAATGTGCCTTATAGTTTACAAAGACTAGGCTAACTTGTAACAAGTATTTTAGATGGGAGGGGATGTGACAAGGTCTCAGGTCAGCTGGAGGATGGCAGGTCGGAGGATTTAGAGGAGAATATATGGCCTGGAGGAAGTGAGCAGGGGCCGGAGACATGACAGCGAGTCAGGCAAAACCTACTACAGAGGTCCTAATGAGGTGGAAGAAACTGTCCTATTAAAAAAAAAACTGGTCTATTTAAAAAAAACTTGAATAATGAAAACAAATTTAAGGAAGGCAAGGAGCTCATTGTCTGTCTTTAGAAATCAATTTGCTGACGAATGCAGCCGGTGAGATGGACATGTTCAGCAGTGTGGTCACATCCACCTGTGACGTAGACGTAGCTGTTAGACCACAAGAGGGAGACAGACAACTACACAGAGCACAATACCAAGCAATGATCCAACTAGCCATCAAACATTTACCGTCTTATTTCTTACCTCAACTCTTTATCGGTAAAAAACCTAGTGTGTGCGTGCGTGTGTGCATGTGAGAGAGAGAGAGAACGTTATAATCATAAACTTGTTAACCCCTCACTCACAGAGGAGGAGCTGGATAACTTCTCTGAGGTCGAAATTGTTGATAAACAGAGCACATTTCCATTTAGCTGCTTCTAGCTTTCATCTCTCCAGTCATACCAAAATCCCAAGGTTGACCATATTTACAGGACAGTTAACTGTTCAAACGTATCCCATAATGGTTGGCGACAGATCAAGCACCGTATGGGCTCATGTAGATGTTGATTATTACAAACAAAAAGCATCAGGGACAGGAAACCCTCTCACTGTAGCTTTCAAACAGCTCCCAAACCTGTGAAGAACAGCAGGTGTATGAAGCTCCGATACGACGTCTACTCCACCTGATCAACACTTTCAGCTCTACCAAACAATGCAGATCATTTGATGACCTCTGTATAGTGCAAGTGAAATAATCTGTAACACGGAGCAGCGGAAGGTTATGAAGTTTATTAGAAATACCAACTGGACAGGAATCATACAGAAACAGCACTGAATGGCTGTTTAAACACTCCAGATCTATGCACCCCCCCCTTCCCAAAACAAACAGTAAACCTAAATCTACGCGTGTAGCTGTGTCGTCTGCATGTCCATCTTCTTTCACAACAGTCCCAGTTTGTATTCCATCATCATGTGTGGCTCTCCCATCATTTCACTCTGGGCTGGATCTGCAGAGTAAGATCAGGTGGTTACATATCATTCTGGTACAGTTGTGTGAATTGTTGTGTTACAGTGAAGGAGGGGAAGGAGGGATTCTCACCGTTGAGGATGTCCTCAAAGCCGATGGACTCGTCGTTGCCTCGCAGCGTGTCCAGAGCCAGGTTGGAACTCTGTAAGAACGGCAGACGCTGGATCTGGAAGGAGAGAGAAGAGTGACTTACAAACTGTAACCAGCGACTGATGCCAGAGGAAGAACTGAGGAGGATTACTGGGACATGCTTGATTATGTCTGCCTTACCTGTCTAGCTGCCCTGTACTCCATTTGCAGTTTGAGCGGCGCATGTAGACCCTGGATGTTTCTGAGTGTAGAGAAATTCATCTTATCCTGGTTTGGCTGGAACTGCACAACACAGAGACAAAAACACACACATAATGAGTATCCCAGGAACCACAACTAGAATGTCCACCATCAGATGTTCCCTTGTTCTTACTGCTCCTACTAACAATAACAGTCACAGTTTACATGTAAAGATGAATTTGATGTCAAGAGTAGTTTTGTTGTTTATTTAGTCTTCCTCCTGTGTCCTTGTTAGTTTAAAATGTTTTTAGTTGATCTCATCCTGTTTACGTACTTTTTTTAAATCAAGTTCAAGTTGACTTAAAGTCAAACAATACAAACTATTTGAATGTCGTTTGTCAAAATTAACTTACTCAGTCAATCAAGTCAAGCTAAATCATCATCTCATTTCTTTCTCCCATGCCCGTTACTGGCACTGTAAACTTTCATTTAAATAAGTAACTCCAGGTCCTCCTGACTTTGCTTGTTGTTTTGCTGCTGCGGGCACCGATATGGAACTGTGCATATTTTTTCTGCTGTCTTTTGGCAACAATAAACCTATATTTTGGTTTAGTTTCTTACGTAGTAGGATCTGTTGATAAACAAAACATTCAAAGTCCTCTCAGCTGTTTTTTCCAGCTGTGCTTTCCCTTGAATGTGTTGGTTGTAAAAGTCACAGTCAGTGATGATTGATGTTGGTGTCATCTTGTCAGCGTCCAGTGTTAGGTGGGGAAAACAGGTCCCTGACGAACATATAAAATAACACTGCTACTAAATTAGATCAGGTTGGCCAAGCTGGCACGCTGACAGGGACTCCTGAAGGTAAGTGGGATGAGTTCCCCCGTGCTCACTCTCACTACAACCAGTCAAAATGTCTGCTGTCAAAATGGACCAAAATGAATTGTGGACGGACGCTTATTTTCCTCGTACAATTCAGAGATTACTCACATTTTTCTCTGACAGCTCCAGAGGGTGGCTTGGAAGAAGCTCATTCTTTACGCTGGAGAAGCTGTGCAGCAGAAGAAAAACAAATAAATAGAAGAAGCAGGTGAGAATCTGTTGCATGTAAAGAAGTAGTGAACACACAGCAGCAGAGAAAGCTGTCGCAGAAAATACATCACTGAGTTAATATGATAATCAGTTGTAATTTGCAGCCATACATTCTACACATTGTCACCCTCTTTTACGCAGAGGTCCCTCTCTAGTCACATATCTAGTAGTTTCTTATTGCCTGCCATTAGGAATATGCAAAGTAGCCCAGCAACATAGGCATATCTATCTATCTATCTATCTATCTATCTATCTATCTATCTAGAGAGAGAGAGAGAGAGAGAGAGAGAGAGAGAGAGAGATTATAGCCTGACCAACAATGAATTTCGGAAACTTATAACTATATAGACACATATATTATTATCAAGAAAAGCTATGAGGTAGATTCTCGACATAGAGACTGGCACTAAATGCGATGGATAACCAGGTACACACTGGACGGGTAAACCGAATAGTTACTAGACAGGCAAATTAAATCATGGTTTATCCAGTAAGTAGCCATTTCATGATGCCACATCTATAACTCAAGCCAGTGTCATAGCCGTGTGTGTGTGTGTGTGTGTGTGTGTGTGTGTGTGTGTGTGTGTGTGTGTGTGTGTGTGTGTGTGTTTCTTTTAGATGTGCATGTCGCATCGGCGGCTCACCCGCTCCGCATAGAGTCCTGGACTCCATAAGCGCCCTGCGGACACAAGCCGGCCACAGGGACGCTGTCTTTCAGCTGAGAGCGGAGTCCTCGAGTGTTCTGCGTCAAACAGAAAATACACACATTCAGCGTGAACAGCTGCTAACATTTAGGTTTCCATACCTCAGGTACAAATGTCAAGAGCGGAACTCTTCTTCAGCGGAAGCCTCATAGCTCCGCGCTAACTAGCATTAGCTTGAGTGACTAATCAAATTCGCAACTAACAGCAGTGTATTTCAGAGGATCCAGTGACTCAGGGCAAAGATTAGAGCTGTAGGAAATCACATGTCTATAGCGATAAAACAAGATTGTGGTAATCGATATGTTACGATAGCATACATTATATTAAACGAGATGAGACTGCAAACGTACCATTATAATTCCGTGTGTTGCACTTTCCTTTCGAAACACTACAGTATCCGGTTGGGTCGCGTTTTCATTACGTGACATCCGGTAGAAACCGGTGTCGTGCACAGTTTGCCTTTCAATCGCTCGTTGTACTAAGTATCTGTGCACTGTATGCATAGACTATTTGTTGTTATTTATTTAAATGCAGTGCACCATACTCTCACAGAATAGTATATACAGAGAGAAAGAGAGAGAAAGAGATGTTGTCACGGTAGATGAAATCCCGTTTTTACCTCCTGTAGCACATCAAGGGGGTATAGCTCAGTGGTAGAGCATTTGACTGCAGATCAAGAGGTCCCCGGTTCAAATCCGGGTGCCCCCTCTTTTCTAGTTATACCTACCTAGTTTAATAATTAAGGATTTTTTAAAGTCTTCCCGACTGACGTTGCAAAATTCTACATATAACATGTTTTGCTCTTATTTGATGTTTTTTGATGGACAAAGGCTCAAAACATTAAAATGACACCCATGGGTCTTGGATAAATTCATTCTGTGGGCGCCAGATGTCTCCAGTTGTAATCAGTTTGATCTTGTTAGATGTCACAGAAATTCAATAATAGATTTGTGGATTCTGGGTCACAGAAGTTCATCTCACATTTTTATTTGAATAAAGTCTAATTACCTATTGCAACAACATACAGGTAAGATAATGCCATTAATCATACTTAATTATTAAAAAAATATTGCTGCATGATATTAGGTTGTGGAAATTATAACTCCTCTTGTTTGTGTCCCATCTTCCAGCCACAGTAGTGTTCTTCCTGTTATGGAGATGAAGTGTGACTTTAGAAAGCTAAAAAAAAGTAAAAGTCTTTACGTGCACAATAAGAACATTAGCACAGGGATGGTTTTGACAGATTATTTTATTCTGTTTTAATCAGCCACAGCAGCAAACTAACGTGGATCAAACCCGGGTGGATATGAATGCACATCTGTAAGAGACAGGGTAGGGAAACAGAAGGGTAGAAGGGAGAGAAAGAAAAAAGCAGAATAAAATTAGAGCAGTGGCAAACCTATACAACACCATAGTCTAAAATAGGTTTTGCTTAACAGTGAGGGACATCTACGCAGATGAAAATGCAGGCTCTTTAGTCCTACATGTAAACAGCAGATGGCATTAGAGTGTATGCCATAAGTAGCAAGTTCTGTTGTTCACCATGGATTCGCTCAGAGGGGTGACTGCAGGCCAGACACATCCATTCCTGCATATAGCTGCACGGGCAAAAGAGCAAAATATGTTTTAAAAATAAGCAAGATTCAATCATTTTTTACCCTGTTTGAATTCAAACCCAGTCTATTCAACAGAGGGCATCCAAATGTCACAAAGGTCTGCTGTCTAGAGCTGACAGTGAGGAGTGGATCTTACCGCTCAAAGTCGAGAGTGTTGGTCCAGGCCAACAGCTCGTCCACCTCCCTGTTCAGCATCTCATCATGACCCTTCTCTTCAATGGCGTCCATCACCTGCATTGTCACCACATTGTGTTGATCCAGCTCCTGCTGGCGGCCCTGGTTGTACCTGCATGCAACAGAGAGAGGACAGATACCTTTTGTAATGAAGCACAAGCACAGACTATAGCATTGACTGCAGTCACCACTTGAGGCCACAGTGGTCGTTGCACAGTGAAATACTTGCTTTAAAACTCACATATTCTTCAGCCATTTAATTTTCCTTTTCCGGTGCCATACGCTTACGTCTCGCTGCCGCTGCAACTTGGAGAAATGAAACTCCATTTTTTTGTTCGCACCGATCTCTTTGGGCTCATTCATGGGAAGCACCTATAAGAGAAGAAGGAGAAGAAGAAGAAGAAGAAGAAGAAGAAGAAGAAGATAAAACGTCACTTTAAAACATCTGCTTTTAGTGGCTGGCAAGATCATTTAGATCTGGCATTGCTTTTTCGTTAAATAAATAAATAAACAATTATGTTTAATAAAGTTTAATGTCGATCAAATATGATGAAGACTGCCATAAAATGCCTGTTTGAGCTGTTAATATATTCATATGAAGTGCGTCAGACTCTTGCCACAAAGGGCAAAATTACACCTGGTATTGGTGGTGCATATTTCTTTTTGCACCAATATTTGCACAAATAATAGGCAGAAGAGACTGTTTCTCTGACATGCTTTCCCACCTTGCGACAGAAGAGCCTCCAGCTGTTGTTCTCCTTGCGCTGGTACCAGCCTGATCGGTCCTGCTGGGCCACAGGCTCCTTCAGGCCTGGCTGGGTATAGTCCCTCGGGCTGCTGGCACACAGGTCTGTGATGGGTCTGTAGGTGAAGATCTTGTAATAGATGCTGGGAGGAAAGGTAATCTGAAGGAAAGTCATAAGCAAGATGTCTGGATTATCATAACCACAAAGCTGTTAAGTGATTCACCACTGTTTCCTTATTTAGCTCCTACCCCTCCGAGTCGAAATCTTATGAACACGCCAGCAGCAGCATCCAGCAACTTTGCCTGCCACAGGAAAATCAAATCTTAGCATTTATTTTGTTTGTTGTTTTCATTTATTAGAGAGAATTTCCAGTACCTCTCGGGGATTGACAGCTCTTAGCATGGCTTGAGGATCCCCCTGGTTGCAACGGCTGATCAGCTCTTTGAAATACTTGAAGACCTCTCTGTTCTGAAGTTTGGGAAGAAAAAATAGTGTTTGAATGTCTTTAATTCATGCATGTGTGTACACAGCAGCACCCACCATATATTCTCTCCAGTTCTTCTGAATAATTCTGGCTGCTGTCTGCTGCAGTGTGTCCTGTTGCCTCTGGGCACTCTCTTCCTCTGAGCTGGAGGCAAATTGAATAATTAGACTGGAGAAAAGGATGAGGAGGTGAGAAGGCAGACATGTAACTTGTGTTACTAAAACTTTAATAAGAAATTCTTAGGAGGATTTCCTGTTTTTCTGCCATTGAAATGTAACCACATTTATTCAAGTACTATATTCAAGTACAATCAGTAGACTCATACTTTTTAAGTATTTTTATCTTCTGCTGCTTCATACTTCAAGTCGACTACATTTCAGAGGGAAATAAAATCCGGTTTACGCTGCATTTATTACAAATTATAGTTGGTAGATATCTCACCGATTTAAATAGATTAATCTACCCAACAGTATATGAAGTAAATATTATTAGCTCCACCTCACCCGCTCCAACATAAAAATGCTAATGACCAGCATATCTGTTATAGTTGTTATAGACAGCAGGGCGTTTATTTGTAATACAGTATTACCAAGCTCTGGTATTAGTATGTCTACTTAAGTACACTATCTGAATCATGACGTAGAGAAAAGTAGAGCATGGTGCGCTAGTCGGACAGGGCTGGATGACTTTCGGGTGAGGACCCGGAAGTCCGGCATCCGGTCTCATGCGCAGGTGTGTCTGTGCTGCGCTAGCGACGTAAGACACGTGACCCAAATGAAACGCCGGCCACACAACGCATTTCATCACCTGCGGTTCGATAGAGTTGGATTTAACAGCGACTAATATGATAAATTCATAGTAAAACACAAAGTAAAACAATAGTATTAACTGTTAGTTACCTCATTGTCCCTCCGTTATTTAATGCCAAAACGAGTTACCTAGCAACCGAGCGTGTCTGTCTATTACCACAAGAACTACAACTAGGACGTTCACAAGAACTACAACTAGGACGTTTCACAAGACATCTCGATGGTGTGGCTGCTGCTGCATCTGCTGCTGCAAGACGTTGTAACATTATAACATATACACGCCAATATTAATGTTAATAACACATTTGATTTGTATAGCGTTAAGGTACTCAAAGCACTTTACTTTACATGGTAAAGACAAACAATAGAAACAACAAAACAAGAAAGATGTTCCCAAAAAAAAAAATATAGATAAACATACATGTATGTATACATCTGTATTTATGCATAGGAAAAACTAAAGAGACTCTTTATTTATACATATAAAATCATTTTAATTTTATAAATCATTTAATACAATTTGTGAATTACTGACAGGAGCCCAAATTAGATGCTGTTGTAAATAATATGCAGTAAAAAGTGTAATATATATATATATATATATATATATATATATATATATATATATATATATATATATATATATATATATATATATATATATATATATATATATATATATATATATATATGCAACACAATTCATTTAAATTTTTGTTATTTTATTTTATTTTTTAAATTCCACTTGAGGCCTTCAGATACAGTATATCTCATTAAATGTAAGTCTGAAACCAGACATAGCTGATACACTATCATTTGGACACACCATACATATAAAGCATGTGCTGCTACAATTACGAAAACATGTAACAGGCACAGTCACCCCTGAGTGCCTGTACTATGTACATCATCTGCCTTGTATAAATGCTTCTTCTTCAACCTCTGTCCATTACCACAAAAATGTGTGCCCTTATTTTGAATCCATAATAATCTAACATCAGGTAGTAACACATTACTTAGTAAACTCTTTAGGAACAAACCAGGGCCAAACAACCAAATTAATTGCAAATGTTTATTTATTATTGCATTATTTATTTTTTAAAAAAGAAAAAGAAAAAAAGAACAATGGATGGCAACAGTTTTATTGGCATCTGAGAGGAAAACAGATGGTTAGTGCCAGTTACCCGATGGCCCGTAGATGGCGCTCTTTCATAAGCAACGCTGTAGCTTGCGTATGGCTTTCCACCACTCACACTTACACATTACTATTGAGCTTATGAATGTGTGCACAAAACACACACTCAATCACGGAGGATCTTTGAAAACCTGGAATGTGCAGCCAGGCCCTCTGCCCCCAATCCAGTCTCTCGAAGTGTCATGCAGTGTCAGCCCCAGGCTGTGTGCTTCCACTGACTTCATCATGCGTATGTAAAGAACCACTCAAAAGCATACATGTTGACATGCTCGCACCTACACACGTACGCGCACACACACGCACACACACACACACACGCACACACACACACACACACACACACACACACACACACACACAATGATCATGGTTTTGCAGTCTTTAATTCTCATTTACAAACATTGTGTATTCTTTTTTTTGCCAGTGAAATTGATTTAACAATAATTCCAAAGGGCTTGTCGTTGGAAATAAAATAACACATGAGGTCCTTTCTAATGGCACGAGCTCACAGTGCAATGCATTTTGCAGTGTTTCTTGGCTAAATAACGCCTGGTGCTTCATGTCGTCAATTGATTAAACGTTATCAAGTCCATTCGCTAACTTGTCACTGACCAAGCATGTGAGCCAAACTGAATCAGCCCAGTTACAGCTGAATCCAGTCAGATATACTAAAAATATATCAGCTGTGACAGTTTCAGACCAAACATTTCCATCAAAGCGAAGCTGACTCGACAGTGGGAAACTCTCTCTGTGTATTTGTGAGCTGCTGGATTTTCCAATGTAACAGTTTTGTGGCGCACAGAAAACTTCGAAGGTATACCATTTACCCTCCAAACAAATTGTGTTTAAAATTCTGAACCTAAACTAGACAGACGACGTCCAGGATGCAAATAACCTGAGTTCCCTCACAGCCTGCAGGCGTGTCACAAAACTCAATCCATGTTTCTTCAAAGCAAAGGTCCTCCTCTTCTTGCGGTCTGTTTATTTTCTCCAAGGGGAATGCGCTGTCATCTTGACTCCTAACAAGGACCGACACTTGTATCAGTCTGGTTCTCAGACTTCCAGCACATATATGGGGAAATATTCTATTGGTTAACACACCTGAAATCTAACTTTTGAACTTTTGAATTTCGATTTCTGAAAACTTTGTAGACCTGTGGCTCAACTGTCTGGGTTTGACTGAGTTTGTGTCCTGTTGGCAGACGAGGGGAAAAGAGCTTTTATCAGAGAGCACAACACACGTCTGAGTGTGTATGACAGATCAATTGTATTAAAGTGAAATGAGTGTGAAATTAAATTGGCTTTGCATATTAGGCTTGCTGTTGATACAGCTGACATATCTGCCCTGCCTGATTATGAGAAAACACAGCTCAACTAATTTGTTTTGGGGTTTGGCTGCCAAGAGCAACAGCCAGTCACATCACAAACACCTACTGAAAGAGTGGCGGTCATAGATACCCGGTGAAAACATGCAATCATTTTTTCTTTTCCTCAGATAGAAAATGAGCAGATGGAAGGAGAAGAGAGAAGAAGGTTGTGTTCTGCACAAACTGAATCCAATATCAGCACCTCAATATTGTCCAGCGAGTGCTTATTGGCAGAATAAAAATGATCTCTGTGTGTGGGGAATATGAAATAGAGATTCTGATTGATTTACAGATGCCATTGTGTGAGTCCAATTATGCTGCCCTTGTCCTGTCCCTGGTGCACTCCTTGATGAGAACAGGAAGCCACATGTGCTGTGTCCTTAGGACACAAGGACAAACTATTCATACCATTACAATAGGGGCCATCATTCAACTCTGCATGTCAACTAGGTGTGCCATATTTAGACAGACCAAATGATTTCTCTGCTACTCGCTCCTCATCAGCCACATACTGTCGCTGTTTCAATTCCTCCTTTGATTGCTGATTGTCAGGAATATTTCTGTAAATGGCTTTTACCTCAGGGCCCCGGAGGAGGCACGTCAGCCATGTTGATGATTTCCCTCAAATGGAGACGTTTTTTTTTGCCTTTCCAGACACTCAACAATCGGAGACCAAAACAAACAGGCCATCAATCTCTTTATGGAGGGCGCACAGTCAAAGGAGAATGGAATTCTTTCACAGATATTGCAACATTTACATCACAACCTCCATCACAAGATTAGCTTCAACAGTCCAACCCCCGGAGCATTCCTCAGGGCAGTTTGTTCCTACTGCAGGGCAACTCGTCATTCACAGAAATACTGATCATGCTTCAAATAGCAGGGGTTAGTATGCAACTAATGTCAATACATCTGCAAGCCTTTGAATTATATACAATGCAAAAATACTGTTTTGTATTTGTACAATGCGTTTTGACAATAAAACCCATGATGCCTTCATTTACTCTGGCAGTAATGCAGCATCACTGCATTAAATCTATGGAGTGAACATGATAGTCTAAATAAATGAAGGACTTCAGTGCATGTAAAATAAATATAATTTTACATAGAATAGACCTGTGATCTTCAAACAGGGATATGTGAAGATCCACACAATCATGGAGCGATTGTATTATATATATATTTTAAAAAAATCATGATTATGCAAATCATGATTTTGGGAATTGATGCCTCCTTGACTTTATGTATCAAAACATACATATATCTACATTTTTATGTCGGAGGAAAATAACCATGCAAATAGGATAAAAACGTTGTGTGAGGCCGATTTTTTTGCATGTATACATATCATCAAAGTCATTTGCATAATTGTGGGTTTAAGGATGGAAGATGTTGCAGTCTGTACAGCTTGTACAGCTGCTTGTGGAAGATGTCATATTTGTGATCATGGGCTATTTAAGGGCTGTCATGGACTTTATAGACACTGCAATAGGCTGACTGCACAGGACACGCCTCCCACCAGCCTGAGTCAGCTGTAACAACAAATGAAACTTATCAAATCAGCAGAGAGGTCAAATTCCTCACTAATAAGTAAATAAATGTTGGAAACATCCAACTGCTTCCCTATTAAATTCCAATGAACACATGTTTAACATGAATGGTAGTGCTTGAGCTCTACTTGAACCGTGATGTCAGAAATACATTTTAAAAAGAGAGAAAATAAATACACCACATATCATCCTTTAATTCACTAAATTGAGCACGACTGAACAACCATAATGATCTTTTCCCTCAATGCACTTTTGCAGACGATTAAATAGATTTTGAAAATATGCAAATGATGCTGAGACAGAGCAGCCAGGTGGCCTCTAGGTTAAGATGAGCGTCTCGAGTTTTACAATTGCCGTCTAAAATCAATCATGAGTGACACATGCGGATACAAGATCCATGTAAACACGGTGGAAGACCATGACTCAGTGCTCTGTGCAGCGTGATGACGGAGCTAAGGCCTAGACAAAGTAGCTCTAGTGCTGCTTCATCAGCTCCAGAGTGTGATAGAGATTCAACAGCAATCCTTTGGTATTGAATCATGACCCTTTACAGAGCTCATACATGGAAATATAGCCTTAAGTACACATGATGCCCCACACACAGGCATACATGTACAGTTCACACAGGCATGATATATCTTCAGCTCATGGCCACCAATTACAAGTCCATTGCAAGATCATGCAGGCTGGTTGGTTTATTTATTATTAAAGTGTCCCAGAGGAGCAGTTACTCTCCTGCTCTACAGATGATTTATAGCTTTTTACATTCAATGCTCACTCACATCGGACCTCATGCAAGAACCAGGTTTCATGTGGCACGTACGATTGATTCAAGCTCATTTCAAATTGAATTCACAAGTGCTCCAGACATATATTTTCGCCACAGGGAAAAACACGTTTTTTTTTAAAATTTAGTTTGAATGAAGTTGTAGTTACACTGGAATTAAGTACAATTAAATCTAGAAGTAAATCAGGCTTCATGCTAAATCAATAATCTGTTCACCAAACTACATGTCAAACCTGGCAGAAATCAGCCTCCCTATATCTGCCTGGTTTGACCTTGGAACACTTGTACGTACAAAAGTAAGGGAGAGTATAAAATAAATGTAAATATAAATAAATGTGCCATAGTCTCCCGTACCTGATAATGTCCCATTGACTAAGTGAACAGTACGAGGGCTCTGTGGCATTCATGCCTGCATGACACATCCATGGATGCACAGTTGTTATTATTTATGTACAGTTGTATAGAGTATGCATGCTCTACTGTACATGAGTATTGCACAGCCAAGTCCCAGCGCTCTTGCTGTGTTTAAACGGGATTATTAAACTGGCCGAAGCTCTCTGGATCACAGCCAGCATCACCATGACAACATACATCATCACTTCATCACTCAGTAGCTCTTTTCACTCGCTAAGACCTTTTACTCTTGTTGATTTATTCTGTCTCGTGGATCCTTTGTTCTCGTCCTGTTCTCACACACATATGTAAACATGTGCGTATATCTTAACATGCCAACTCTGAAAGAAACAGTTTGCTTAACGTAAGCGTTATTTTTTCATGTTTGTGTCCACCTGAACAAAACAACAAGTCGTAAACGACACAATCAGTTGTCTGTAAAAATTAAACCAGCATTCCATCATTAGCGGGAAAATTAATAGACCAAAACTTTTTTTTGTACCAGGCTGTAAACGTCTACGCTGGTTTCATTTTGCCGTTGAAAAAGGTATATTTGTTATGGAAAATAAGTTTAGTATGACTTAAGTTAAGTAAGCTACATGTTTTGGTCTCTCCCAGGATACAAACAGGAATTTACTGGGTTAAAGTCCTGTGCTTACACACTCACCTCGACCATCTGCCTACGCAGACTTTGCTCTTTTTACAACGTCAACGGAAATGATTTGTGTTGATTCAGTGACCCATCGAGACTTGGCTGCAATCTTTACCTACTGTATCTCCACTTCCTTCATCTGTCTGTTTGCTCTCTGTCTCGCTGTTATCTTCCTCCTGTCAATCAGTTGCTGCTTGTATGCTTGCTTCCTCTCTCTCTCTCTCTCTCTCTCTCTCTCTCTCTCTCTCTCTCTCTCTCTCTCTCTCTCTCTCTCTCTCTCTCAGGGTGGTCAGATTGAATGCAGAGTACATTTTTTCCCGCATGGTATTTGCGCTAGTAATGTGACCTCTGCAAGTTTTTTTACAGTCTGTGTTTTTATTTACCCCAAACAGCTAGCGTTCATGTAGCCTCTTGACAGTCCCTTTCATTTCAACTAAATGCAGGAAGTTATTCCTTTCTTTGGCTTGATTTTATTCAGTTGCCCAATGGTGCGTTGGTCTCCAGCTAGCTAGCAATTTTAGCGTTAAATAGCGAGCGAGGCATGTGTGCACAGTTGTGTGCATGCGTGTGTGCCTGGGCCTGTGTGTTCATGTGACAGCTTGGACTCACAATTGATATCAAAACTCACATTTGTGTCTCTTTATTCTTTCAGAATTCACTCTCTCGTCGTCAACTGCACATTCAAGCGTTTTCATTGAGACATGTCGTGTTTCTTGCCCTGCCACATGTTTTTAGCAATGTCACCGCAATCTGATCTCAATAAGCCCAATAAAGACAATGTTATTCAAGGTCGTCTTTTGTGGTAATACGGATTCATTGGAGTTGTAGTTTTTGAATACAAAGACAAATATATTGTTTTACCTTGATTACAGTGTACAGTAGTCCTAGCTGAAACAACACCGCCACAGCAGAAATAAGCTACACAGACTATGGACAGGGACGTGTTACGTCTCAGCTTATTGGGAAGACTGGTTAAAGATGCTATCTGCTGCATGATTTCCTCCACTGAGAGCCAGAAGCTATAGGAGCAGAGGCTAATCTGACTTTAATTGCTGTCCCCTTTAAATCAAAATGAAATGTATGTACACGTGTAATCACAGCTTGCACAACTGTTTCAAGAAGCTTGTAATCATGCTGGAAGGTGCTTAAGTGTGTGTGTGTGTGTGTGTGTGTGTGTGTGTGTGTGTGTGTGTGTGTGTGTGTGTGTGTGTGCGTGTGCGTGCGTGTGTGCCTTCATCAGGTGGAGGTGGATGAAAATCAAGAGCTTTTTTTTTGTTCATATCGATGCCGACAAGACAAGAGGGCGCTTGCACGGGCACACAGCCAAACACGCGCACGCAAACATCATCCCAAACCACAAGAAGCATGTCTGAGACTGCTGCCTCTATGTCTCGTTGTTATAATTAATTTAAGCAGAAGCCCAACAGGAATCAAGCCTTCATTAGGCAAAGCTTTCCTGTTTTCCACCATGAATGTAATAGAACGTAAACAAATATCCGCCAGTAAACAAAGCGGCCTCAGAGGGTCTCCATTTCCACTTCCTGCAACTACTGAGGAGTCTTTATAGTTTTTTAGGATGATTCTGTGTGATGTCTGGAATGGTAAACTTGTATATATATATTATTATTATTATTAAAATAGTGCTGAAAGTGCAGCGGTGAATACATTGATTTGAGTTCATCTCAAATGTTTATATCACTTTATTCAGCGTGGAATTTGGTTTCAACACGTGAACGTTCTGCATTTTTGACAACTATCAGATGTTATTTCTTGTGTCTGTTTAATAGGCTTGTCTCTACTTTATTTGCTTGATGTGTTCAGTGCAGTTTGCACCAGACAAGTTATTTTTGATAGTGGAAACTGTTTCCTTCAGGGCCAGCACGATGGAAACTAATGTGAGCTTGAGAAATAGGAATGAAAGCAGTGTTCTTCTGACAGTGCCTTTATTTCCCTGCATCACCCCAGTGCCACTGAAAAGCTAACAGCAGGAGTTTATCACTCATTAACACATTCCTCCCACAAAAGGGAAAACTTCCTGAAGAGCACGTGTGGCAGCAACAAATGGAACAGAAAAACTGGACTTATTTTTCAAATGTTGGCGAAATAACTGTAAGATGCAATTTGTCATTTGCGGTAAGTGAATAAAATTGAGTGAATTTCAGCGATAGCTCAATATGACTGCACCCCCGTTGAGTGTTTGCTTTTCATCCGTGGCACCGTGCTGTGGTGAGTATATTCGAACACGTACAAATGTGTCTGTAATGAAGAGTGCAATGGATTCTCTGCAGCGTTTCATGAAACTAAAGACGTGGCAGGCCGTAGTAAAGTGTCAAGAAACAAGCTATGGAGGCCAAACAGGAACCGCTCAAGCTAACACTGAACTCAAAGCACAGCCTCACAGATCCGCTACAATGGCTTTAGACTCTTATTCCTGTTTTAACTAAAGAATATGCTGCACTGTGTGTGTGTGTGTGTGTGTGTGTGTGTGTGTGTATGTGTGTGTGTGTGTGTGTGTGTGTGTGTGTGTGTGTTGAGTGAGAAAGAACAGGTGCTTCCTCCTTTTGCAGCTTTTATCCAGTGACCTATCCCCTTAAGAAAATGACCTCACATGTACTTAAACACACACACACACACACACACACACACACACACACACACACACAGATTGTGTCCAGCAGATATATATTTTTAATTATTATTTTTAGCTGCTTGAGTCATGGCTAACCCATTGTTCAAGATTAACGCACTGGTTCAAAGCTGTTCATGCAGAGTTTGATAAAGCCTGAAAAGACATAAATAGCCTCAGTCTCTGTTGTTATGGGATGCATTTTTTGTGCTATTTTAACATGGCCTTAACTACGCCAAAAAACAATGTTTTCTTCCCCTCTGACCATTGTAGAGGTTTGAATAGAGACACTGATTGTATCACAGATTCCCACTGTGCTAATTGTCTAATAAGTGCAAACAGCAACATGCAGACGAGACAGTGTGTTCAGGACAAACAGAAATGATCTTTTAGTGAATGCAATCAGCAAAACAAAAGACACTTGTAACCCTTCATTTTAGTTGATACGCCTTAGTAAATAGGGTCTTGTCTATGACCTTGTTAATTATTGCTGTTTGTTTTGGACTAATCAAGCATGAGAGTTGTTGTATCGGTGTATAGTCAGGAATATGTCTGTATCGCCCCTTTTTAAATATAAATAGTCAAAAGGGACAGATTATTACTTTAAAACGTAAAGAAGCTAAAGCTCAATCTGATATCTTGCCACAGCGAGAGACAATATTTAGCTCTTTTCTTCCAGCCGTCACTCCTGACACAGATACAGGAGCAGTTTCCACAGGATGCGCCGGCACGTGCAAGACATCCAATGGCTTTCCATTCTGTCCAGAACTTCCCGAAGAGCTTCTGCAGCCAGCACCGAGATGGAGGCAGGAAGACGGGTCTGACCTGCAACAGGCTTCTACTGAAGGAAACAGGAACACATCTGTGTACCGATTCAGGTGCTGCTGGCATCTTATTGGCTTCACAGTCTGCAGTCTAACTACTCCTGACAAAGTTCACAGACTGAGCCACATCCTCTATATGAAGGAAGAGGAAACTTTTTAAGTCGTTGTAAGTAATTTATCACCTCTAAGGGACCAGTAGGAAATACTTAAATGGCTTGATAATAAATGCAAATACACGATATGGAAAAATACTAACATTTATTGTTAAAGAGAATTACACAAGATCGGTATCCACGTTTTAAGGGACTTTAAAGAATAAATAAATATTCACAAGCATGCCAACATGTTGACCTTTGTTATTTTTTTCATTAGTCCTGTTTATACTTTGCATCAATACAACATAACTCCTATATATTCTTTAACAGTTTGATTTAATTTCTAAGCTGCACAAATTATTAGTCTTTAAATGGAGGTCTGGAATTGTTGATTTAATTTAAGAATGAAGCTTGAAGCGGTGTGTACAATCAGGATGGGATAGGGCTTAGTGCATTGATAGTATTCTCAGGAAGTAATTTTGTTTTTACTCAGGGAATCCATTAGCCGTGTCTTCTTTCCCTGCAGCTTCGTTTTATTTACTGGGTGTGTTGCACTAGTTGCATTTATTCTGCTCATATGTGCATGGATTTTAAAATGAATGAATTTACTCCGTTTTGCACTTCATTCATGTGTAATTTACTTCAGTGAATACAGTGAGCTCAAATAATCAAAGTTATTGCATCATATTTGAGTCAAAATCTGTAAACAATCACATGCTGTGTTACTGAGCATACTATATCCTGTATATATAATGTATGCCTCATTGTTAATTGTATAATATTTATGCAATGTTAGGGTCCCTGTTCGGTTCTGCTTCGGCCCATGGCAGCTTTGAGCTAACGCTAACTTCCGCAATCTAATAGTTTAGGTTTAGCAGGTATACTGTTTGCCATGTTGATCATCTTAATGTAGTGCTTTAGCCTGCTGAAGGGAAAGCTAACGCGGTGCACCGGTCGAAACACTGTCTAGTTTTTACTGTTGATAGACCTCGGGCCTTCACACAGTCGTGTCGTCCTGTTTCCCCGGACCGAGCCCCGGTGAGAGCTTGTTTGAGTTTCCCTCCAGACTCTGGAGGAGAAAGGGAGAGACTTTGACCCGCTGGACCGTTTTTGCCATTGGCTTGTTAGTTTACCTCCTGCATGACCGATGAAATGAAGCCTTTGGTTGGATTAAAACCTGCTGTGTGAGCGTGCGTTTGGGTCCACTACATTACCCCGTAACAAGCAGATAGCAGAAAGGAAGTTATGACCAGTTGACCAATCAACCTTCTTGCTGGAGCAGCACAGAGGCTAATGTGGTGTCTTCATATGCATTACGTATAAACCCTGACTGTGGCCATTCAGATAAAAAACAGGGATCCCCAAATTAATAAGGACTGAGCCTCTGATAACAGCGATTATCTGTAGTAAAAATAATTACAATCCAGCCGAGAGTTATTAAGACAAGGACAATGCCATCCCCATAGCCACGACGCTAAAAGTCATGAAGAAATAACAGAAGTTAAACAGTTAATGCTATTTACCTCGATAGATCTTCGTTTATCCTTTGATAGAAAATCAATCTGCTGTTTTCTTCATTTTGGCCAATGTGTTGAAATTTGGTGGAGGAGAAACAGAATCAATGAGTGGGATGTCTGCTTTGTTTTTACTAAATAGTGTCCAATCTTAATAGAAACCCACAGCAAATATATCTGAGCTTTACTTCAAAGCTTTCAATAGTGTGGCAGCAGAAGTGCTGCAGAGATGGTAATAAATGTTGGGATAACAATAACAATTACAACTTTCTCCCAAGTTCTGATTTTGGATCGGAAACGCTGAACTTAATCTAATGAACCATTAGTGCATATAACCTCTAGTTGTTCATTACCTGACAGAATACAGTCTGTCACCAATAATAACATTTCAGAAATTGAACAGAATGAATACATTTCTTGGCTTTTGAGTCGTCTTCGACCTTTTTGACCTGCAATAAATAACAGCTGTATATGACATAATGGAAATAACTTGTTTTGTGTTCAAAGTTAGCTTTTTAACTCTCACTTTAGTTACAATTATGAATTCATCTTTTCTGCTCACTCGCCACAGTCACGCAACTTTACAGGTGTGAAGCTTAAAAAAAAGGCAGAGTTGAAAAGTGAGAGTGGTTCAATGACTGATGTGGTGCCGCAGCTTGTGGGATCCCATCACAAGACATCTTTAATGTTTAATGTGATGCTTACCAAAGCGGCTCCTGCTGACCTCAGTTTAGCAGAAAAAGCTGCAGGCAGTAGTGTTGCTTTTATTAGACCATAGATTCCCTGTGGAGCCTTGTTGACTGAACACAGAAATAATAAATGACACTATCAGTAACAGCATATACTGGATATACAGACTATTATATATAAAAAGAATATGACTAACAATAGTTCATAAGTCAGCTTCAGACATGGAAACAAAGTCACAAATACCCATTTACACTCAATATGATATCTTTTCTGGATCATTTGGTCAATATGACCACATGCCTGAGAAGAAATCTGCCTAATATGTTCCTACCTGGTAAAAGTAAAAGCATATCAATCATGAGAGACAAGTCAGATGAAGAAAAGATTATGAGATGATAAAGTCTTCACAGAGTCTTTGGTGTTTGGACTCTTCAACTAGATTTGTAATCGAGGGGCGTCCATCCTGAACAGCAGCAAGATAAAACCCCAAATGGAGTCCAGACACTGGTGGTGTGTGATGAGGCTGATAGACGATGAGTTGATGAAGCTGAAGAATCGGCTAGGGACTGGGCAGAGATGCGGAGGTGGAGGGACGTTTAACAGCAGGAATACACTAAAGGTAGAGAGACAGTCGTAGTTAAAAGAGACAGCAGCAGGACTATAGACTAATGATGTCATAACTTAAAAAAAGTTATTATTGTGTCGCTGTGCAATGGAATAGACGAGACCTGCTGATCAGAACAGGTGATAACATGGTTGACGCCCCTAACTATGGCAGCAAGGAAATTATGAGTGAGCATGCGTGAGGGGTGACTGGCAGATGTATGATAGATAAACTATAAGCCTATGCAAAAGTATAGTTTCCCTGACAGAACTTCCGCTAGAGCTTCATTTGCTTGCAAGTCACCGCTCGCAAAATCATGATATAAAAAGGATGTCTGACAGCGTTTTGCCCCTTGACCTGGGATGTGACCCGTTTGTTGAGACATTTGCATATTAACATCTGAGCTCAATGCAGCAAGAGTTGAGATAATGAGGAGTCTTATAATACAGATGCAGATGTAATTATCCAGATACCAATCACGTGTTAAACCAAGTCGAAATGGGGCCAGAATGACTGACGCAACCCTGCAAGATCATTGGCAGCTTGGTGTTTCTCTCCAGTATACGGTGTCATTGAGGAGGCCACTTTAATTATCACAAGGAAGACTGCCCACTTTAATAAGCTTTTCCATGTTCGTGTGATTTGTTTGATGTTTCAGATATCCCCCTAGGACAGCCAGTACCACGGCACTACAAGTAGTATTATGTTACGTAATGTACATGTAACAGTATTATTCAGTTTAAATCATGACTTAAGTTACCATCACAAATCGAGTTACAGGGCTGTTAGGTCAATACAGGCTAATGACGTTCCAGGAAGTTGTTTCAAACTAAATTAACTGCACAGATATCATACGATCAGTCTTACTAAGTCTAGCCAATTTATTGCTGCCCTCCAGTCTCAATGTATTTTTTAACATTTGGTGAAATAATGCTTACTTGGTGGAGGCAAATGAGAGAACCGGGGATTTACACGTCGAGCAGCTCTCATCGACTTCCTAATCAAACACAGCTCGGCCGTCTTCCTCCTTTGTGTTGACTTCAAGGTTGCATTGTCTTCTGCTTTGATGGAACACGTTCTCTGATGTACAGAGTTGGATGCGCCTCAAACTTTTTCACCAGCTGCTTTCTGAATCCTCTGTTCTTTCTTCACAAAAGAAATATCTTGCGTTTTAGAAACTTTCTCAAGTCTGCATGTATCCACATACCTGCCAATGGTTTCTGCCAGAGATCCTTAGCCCAGAGTTGTAGCACAGTCCACCATAAATATGACTCACATCCTAGTAAATGTCAGCTCTTCCAGACAGTATTCAGGTTATTATTGCAGCGCTACCAACTCTCAGGGTTTCGCCGTGTGAGACACGCTTTTTCATGTTTTCACACACTCACACGCCACACAACCAATATCTCAAGGGGCTCTCAAGTGTCACACATTGAACGTGACTGTCACTCATTTTGGTCTTAAGTCCTCCCGCCACACAGCTGTTCGACGGCACGTATTTGTCGACCCCCACCCCTCTGTTATTGACTGCCTGACATGACTTTTTTAGTCCATTATGGAATTTTTAAAAAAAAGGCTCACACTAATGTAGTCAAAACTGAGTTTCAATGCACAAATCTTTTGCGTTGGGTTAAACTTGAGTGGACTAAAGGCCAGCCATCTTGACAGTGCTGACATGAAGGCAGTGGGGAGCTTAGAGAGTCCCACATAGAAGAAGCTATCGTAGCTTGTACTGAGCTAGCTTCAATCACTTTTTTTCACCTCTTCAATGTCTCTTTATTGATTAGGAATTGTGAACAAAATGCCAAAAAATGGCAGCCTATTGAGAAAACAGAAAGACGTTTGGAGAGCTGTTGTGGCTGACGAGCCTATTTCCTTGCTAGCTAGCTACGAGAATTATCTCAGCGATTATTTCCTACATCACAGATGTTCAAGCACATCCTGTTTCGCTAAAGTATTTGCACACTTCCGTTGCGACCGAGCCCTTTCTCTCATGACTGCTCATCAGAAACCTCTCTTATCATTTCAGAAGCTGCCATTCCCTCCTCTTCCATCAGATAGCCGTAGCTCCGTTGGGTTCGCACATACTGTCTGTTTCTGAACCCTGTTTCAGCTGTCGACCATGTAAAGTTTATTCTGATATGTTCTGCGGCAATTTGTCAGAAGCATTTCAGTAAATGAGTTGCAAATTAACTTGCAGCTCAATCAACTCCCATCTCTTCAAAGTATGCCAAATCTTGGAAAGCAAAAAAAAATAAGTCAAGTGGATAAATAGCATATTTATCTCCAGGGTTGTGTAAGCATTAATGAGCAGAGGATTATTGCCAAATAATTAAAATAAGCAAGATTAAGAAATGAGCATTAGTGTCTTTTGAAGCTATGTTGTTCTAATTTGTTCTTTGATTTGGGTTTATGTATGTGAGGTGCATACAAAACCACTAGAAAACAGTCAATGTATCCAACTCAGAGCCTCTGAAATTAATGGGCTGAAAACACAGCCTACATCAGGACTGCCAAATGTTTCTCAAAAACAAAAGATATGCCGTCAGAATAACTTAAAAGACACTCTAATCATATGACTATTGAGGACATTTGGTTTGAGATGGAGACATATCATTGTTCTTGTCTATGCATACATTTGGGCTATAAAACAAAATTGTCAAACTGTGTACAGTCTCTGCAGCGTGTCAGCTCTGTAAACATTTAAATTAAAGACAATTTGTCACAGAGGCTGAAGAAATCGTCTTATCTGGGGAGCTGATCAATAATCACTGTTGCACCATCCTGGGGGAAGAACGTTGAAACATTTTGTTATCAGTTTATGGAGCTTTAATAATGATTTTACGTATTAATACTATTCATAATAAAGACCTTGTTGTGAGCAGATGTGTGTTGGTCCGTCGCCTGCTTCTATTTCACATCTTGTCCTGAGTGAACACGCTGGATCTGGATTGATTGATATTCAACCAGCTTTATTTTGTTTATCTAATATCCTTGAAAATGGGAAATGACAAGGGAGCACTCTTGTATGACTGCAGTCCAGACAGCAGGGAAATGTCTGTCATCATTCATAACCTGTAGCAGAGGAAGCTATGCTGGCACACCGAGTCAATAGAGAATACGCTGGAAAGATGGAAGGAAAAACAAGTATTGACAAGACTTTCGTCCTCCCAACAAGACAAACATCTTATATTTCACTTACCTTCAGTACATACAATAAGACAGTGGCAAGCCGTGCATTTAACCTGGGCCTTCAGTACCGCGACCCTAATGAGGACAAGCCGTTTGGATAATTGCTGGATGGAAAATTTGGCGCCTTCTTTTTCCTCAACTTTAACTTGTGTAGCTGATATTTGGATTTTTCAGATTCTAAATTTAGCAGCAGTTGCAGAGACATACGGTGCAAAATTCACGTGAACTATTTCTAAATCCCCTTCACAAGTGAGCAGCAGCTGCAACAAACTCCCTGCTGTCCTCTCGCCCAGTCACACAGCTTGATGGGGTTGGGCAGCGAGCGCTCTCCCGCTAGCCTACCTCGCGGCGTGGAGGTAGTAGCAGAGCCAACAACTCGCACGGTTTCGCCGTGTGACACGCGTTTTTTTTTATGTTTTCACAAGCTCACACGCCACACAGGCAATATCTCACGGCAAAAAAAAAAGTCTGAGGCGCGTTCGTTCCTTTTTAAACTCCTGCTGAGGAGCGCATCTGCAAACCTATTCGCTGCATAGACATCTTGTTTACCCCAAACAGACACAGTTGCGGGAGAAACTCGCGCGACTGGGCGACCGCCGGCAGAGCAGAGAGCCTGACGTATCGGTCACGCATTGAACGTGACTGCCACTCATTCCGGTCTTAAGTCACGCCGTCCCGGCACACAGCTGTGCCACTGGCAACAAGGTAGCTTTCGGTTGTGTAGACAGAAGTCACGTTGGCACACTGACCAATCACAGCGCACGTTAATGGTCACGCCGGGCCCCGCGACGCATCACAAGTCCAGAAGGCCAGCGGGCCGTAGCCATGCAGTTTAACCCGCAACGCTACCAGAGAGAAACAGAGGTGAAATGTGATTGGACGAGAGCTCTCGTTAACCAGCTGCCAAGCCGTGCCACGCCGCAGGCCTGAAGCTCAGCAGAGGCAGGCAGGGCTATGCAATGAAAAAAAATAAGCTAATGGGGAAAATTAATTATAATACATGTAGTGCATTTCTGAAAAACTATTAAATTATAAAGTATCTATAACTTTTAATTATTAAAAAAAAAACAGGCATCCACTGCAATAAGCGAAGCATGCGTGAGTAGACAGAATGATCTGCTTCCCTCTCTAGACGCCACCCTGCCAACATCATGTCTTGCACTTGTCTAGACAGCATCTCTAAGAATGAGGAGTTGTAATTCACTCTGTCAACCACGCAACGCTGAGCCTGGCAGCTGCTGTTTATTGTGTGTCACATGGTGGCTTCTACGAGTTGACAGTGTGCACTCATCCATATTGTACAAGCAACCCGTGCGCTGTAAACATGGGAATTGTAGAAAAACTGCAGCCGACTGTGTTTGGAAAGAAGATTTCATTATATTATGCAATCCACCATTTAAAAAAAAAAGCAATTTAACAAAGCAGGATTATTTTGTCAATAATGTATGGCTGCTTTTGGACAGTGTAATGTGATTTTATGCATTCTTGTTATGACTTAGCACTATGATTTAAATGTGTATCTATACGTCAACAACATTCATGCATTTCAGATTTGTTTGTATTGGAACATGGTTAATAAAAGAGATAAACAGGCAGCTGAGCTTTGACACTTACATACATTGTTCCAATACTGCTGATCCAGCTCTGAGAGACACATGCAGGATGATGCATGCTCTGAACTGCTCTGTAAAAATGGGCAAAGCAAAGATAAATGATGCTTAAAAAAAACCATGTGCTGCTAGAGAAATCAGCAACACATGAAAAAACACACAAAAATAGTGTACTTAATATGTTTTGGTCTGGGTAAACCATGGAATATTAAAGCCTTCAGACGAAGCCGTAGACCAAATAGCTGGTCTGAAAATAATGATAATGCGTCAGAGACGAACAGATATTACAGTACAGGTTGTAGTCATCACGTTCTAATCACGAGGAGTGCCACTCAGCCTCGGTAAACAGTTGTTGGCTCTGTTGGAGCGTTATCAAATCTGAGAAAATCACTCGAGTGAAATCACTTCAGTGTCTCAGTTTAGGTTTGGAGACTGCAATGTCTGAGAGAAAGATGTTTGAAAGACGTGCATTTACTAGGATGGAAAGGCTTGCAAAAGATGCTCTCAACGTTACACATTGGAAGTGAAAAATCCAAAGGGTTTTGAGTTTTATCCATACTTAAAACTTATTTAGAAAACCCCACTTTATCATTTCAGCTTGATTTTCATCCTAACATTCTTCTCCTACTGACCAGCCACTACAGTCCAAACGAGAGGAGGTGTGAGTTAATAAAGACTCTGATACACCTCAACGTGCTCAAAGCAATGCAAATGCAATGTCCAAAGGAGTTTTGATCTCGTTCTCTATGTATATTTGAAATAATTCTTCCCCTCCTCAGGTCTGAAAGCAAACCGACCTGCCTCTTCAAACACATTTTGACTGACACACAGTTAAACCAAGATGAGCGTTTTTCCTTTTTACATATTTTCTCAGCATTTACCCTATTTGGTTTGATGTCAACGCTGGGGAATTTGGTTCTACTGGAATGCACTTTTCAGGCGCACTTCTCAAATCAGTCCACGAGATTTTCATACCGGAGGAACTCCAAGTAAATGCCAAAGCAGTAAACTGTTAAATATTATAAATTCTTAAGTGGATGACAAACCTACCACACTAAGATCTACATGTCTTTGCATCTCTCCGTGTTCACTTGAAGGAAGCATTTGTGTGAGGAGTGTATCCTCTTCCTCCACCAACTGTATACCCTCTCTCTCTTTTCACTCCCTCCTCATAGTCGCCTTCATTCCTATTATAACCTTTAACACCCTCTTTTTTTCTCTCTGTCTTTTATGAATGTATGGCACATATCCTGCGCTCTCCCCTGCTGCTTCTTCCTCCTACACCTCATCTTCTCCGGTCTCTTCTCTGTCTCCTTCTAACCTCGCGTGTGAACCATGCTCTCCTGCAACGCTTCTTGTTTTCTGCAGCGGTCTCAATGGCTCCATCAAGGGTCCCTTTGTCGGTGGCTTGATGTGTGAGAAGGAATAGTGTGCACACAGTAGTTTCCCTGAGGACAAATGGTGCTGTAGTTACAGAGGGACGTGTTATCATTGTTATGCATTAGCATAAATGCATGTGTGCATTATAACACATGATGTTTGCTTTGAGGTTTCTGTGCGGAGGCAGCCCGAGGCGAGGCCCCCGCGCCATTTGAAAAGCTTAGGAAGGATTTTGTCTTTTTAAATTGGCGGCCATTTTTCATAATTAGGTCGAGCTCCAGTAGATGTTGCCCTGCTGCGGGTGATTGTTCTCTAGAGGCTGAAATGTTAATATCGTAAACCATTACTTTATCGCCACCATCAGCGGTTAAGAGGTGGCTCTCTATCTCACCAGAAACCAACGACACACACTACGATACACACAAAGCATGTTCTTCATGTTTAAGAACTCAGCTTTTCATGTTCTCCAGTCATACATGTGTCATGTGTTTTTCCATGTGTGTGTGCTGTTGTGTTTGCTGCTGCAATGACCCAGTTTCACAGAGCCTCATTATCATGTAAACATGATAATGGAGATGCCGGTGTGAGGGCAGCAGCACCCACATGGTTAGACATGTTGCAGGTGCTGCTAATGAAGGGTTTAGAAAAATAGCCACAGCTCCATACCTCTCCTTGCACGCTTGTTACCATGACTAGTTGAACATGTAGATGCGAGTGCATCCACAGCAGTAAACAGGCTGACGGGACACATGCAGCTTTGTCTGACTTCAGCTGGCAATGCACCTGAACAGTGTGAAGGGAATGGATGGCAAGCTTTTTACCAGACTGCTCATGTATTGTGCAATTTGAAGTTTGGACCTTTTAACTCCTGCAGCGTTATTGTTTTGAGGTTGAAACAGCAAACACAGGTCCCCATGGGAGGTTTAAAATCTCCTTTGATAGTCACGCTAATGAAGATAATTAAAGCGGTTGAACAGCTCCTTAAGGCTAAGTGAGGCAGCGCAGGTTTCACATCTTCCCACACCACACTGGATTCTCTGGGCCAACTATGACTTACACTGAATTACCAGGTTCTTCTTGATGATATACGCGTTCATTATTGAAAGCTTTATTATGTTCAGCTTTTGTTTACCACCATTTACAAACGGTATGACTGGGACATAATAGTACTTTCATTAGCACTTCAGGTAAATAACAATATAACATATTGATTTAACCGTAAGTGCTTTTTATGAGATTCAATGTTCTCTGTGAACTCTGTTTCCCGTGGTAAACACATCTTCATTTTTAAATCAGTTTCACTCCATGTTGTTCCTTTCTACTAGTAGGCTGTTTGATTGTGTCTTATTAATACATTTATTTGTGTAATTGTTGAAAGCCAGTGACATAACACAATGTGCACAGCAGGCCACTGCTTTCTCTGAGAACTATTATACAAAAACACAATTGTTCTCACACAGAACACAGGGCTCAATCAGACGATTGGATAATAAATATAAATTGTAAACGTGTGTTTCTTCCCGTTGCGTGGTCTCAGCTGCTACCTTGTGTAGACTTTTACGATTGACTTCCTCAGGCAGTTTCCATCAACCCAATTTGATTGTTTATTTTAAATGTATCACCCTCACAAAGCCAATGAGCACTGAAAGACGCTCGGAAAAGATCTCAAAGCAGGAAGCTGATGCTCAGCCGTGTATTTGGTAGAATTTGTATCTTGTAGGACTCTCACAAAAGCTCTGAGTTTGACCCAAGACAGATCCATCCTAACCTGCAGTCTTCAAATTGTGTTTATCCATTTATTCATTTCATGATGAAATTATATTGATCTGACAATTCCATGAGCTGTCCACCTCAGTCACGTAGTAGGATTGTACAGTGTTTGAGTGTATCCAATTGTTTTCACTCAAACAAGAAGAGCGATGGGTGAGTGTTCCTCCTGTCATCTCTTTTACAGCAAATCACACAGAACAGACAGTGGAAATTAAACCCAGAACAGCCTAAATAGGTTTGAAAGTATTATTAAACAGACTGATGCAAGGCTGTGTAAAGAAATTACATTCAGGTGATTTGATCAATTGTAATATGTACTGCCTCCAACTAAGTTTTAGTGGTCTTTCTAATGAGGATAACATATCATGAAGGCACTGTGACAACGCAGCTCCACCGTTTCCTCTGCATCTTAACAATGGGACTAAAATAGAAATAGAGAGGAGTAAATGTTGGAGCAGAACAAAGACCTGTAATCTCCGTGCCGAGCTAACTTGTGCAGAATTTGAATTTCCTAATCCTCGTTGAGCCTTAAATATACCTCATATATACCTTATCAGTACTGAGACTCCAAAAATAGCATGTGACCCTAATATAGGAACAAATCAAATGAATAGATTGCCCATCGTATCGAAGCCCCTCTGCAGTGAATAGCGGGTTTCTCGACATGCTTCGGCTTTAATAAGAACAATACTCTGTTCCTCAAAGGTTTGGTTTAAATCGTGTTCAACAAATGGAGCTAATGGAGCGATGAAATTGGATTATGAAATCTGCGAGCTGACTAAATTTGGGTGGCCTTATTTTCACACCCACACACGCGTTCATGAAGGCGCCACACACACCATCGACGTTTATCAAGATGACACACCTGCCGAGCGCACCTTAACATCCTGGACAACAACGGAAAACTGTATAATACCACTGCTGAACACAAGCACAAAGATAGAATTGATATAATCTAACATATTTATTAATTATGACATGTCTTTGAATACAAAACACGAGGTATTTGTCAGTGTGCTGCCGGCAAAACGGCTGTAACACATTCTCTCTTGCAGTTATTGAGGACACGCTCTAAAGTTTGTCGGTTTTCATTCCCTCATCAGTTTTAGACAAACTTGGAAAGTCACCATCAGATAGAGAGCGGGTTTAGTAAATTTATAGAAACCCCCAAAGAGTCAGAGAGAAGAGGAATCAGGGATGACAGAGGGCCCCTGCACAGCCAGCAGCATTGTTGGCTTGTCATAACTCTACACATCACAGCCTTGTGTGGATAACAGACACACTCTACTGCACTTACCCCATGAAGTCGTGATATTCATCTTCACTAATGGATGAAGCGATTTGTGATAAGACCTTTTACACCTTATCAAATAAAAGCTGGAGACTATTACAATTCAAAAAAGAGAACAAACTGACACAAAGATTAAAAAAAAAAAAAATAGACTGATATGCTATTTCGAAACCATTGTATGATCCATCTGTGTGTACATCTTGGATCATTCGTCACAACGGTGTCCAGCTCTGCTGGGGAATAATGCACGCTGTGTGAAGACAAATGTTTGCCGGTAATAGTGAACGTTATTGAGACTGACTGGTTGGATGGAAAGCCTTTGTGTAAGCACACCGTCGCTTCTCCTGCTGCTTCTTTATTTCTGGCTTTTATTTTTCTCCAACTATGTTGAAACACATTTAGTTAGAACTTAAATTAATTCCCTTTTCGTTCCACGTTGCTTCCCCGTCTGTCGTGATTCTCTTTTCCTCCATGGGATGCACATTTTCTATTAGAGTGTTTGGAGTCAGCAAAGAAGAAGTTTCTGTGCTTGTTCAATTCTCTACTATCCATCTTCTTTTACCAAATCAAGCACTGTATCCAGCGCGCACAAACGGCGAGCTGTGCAGCAGAAGCCTCTTGTTCCTGTGTGGATTACAGCACAGACAATGGAAGAACACAGCGATGTGAAATCACACCAAGCTCTGTCGAAATATGATGGATGATCAGCAAGCTTGCAGATGTGAAACAAATGCAAAACAGATGTATGTCTATCCATCACCCATAAGATGTCCTCAAGCGGCGAAATCTATATGAATGTAGGGTGAAAAATATACAATATAAATATTTATGAAATGTTTTTTATATTACTACTTTAATCTCATAATTGTATGATTCATTTTTCATAAACGTATGATTTTATTCTCATGATTATATTCACATAATATTGTGACTTTATTCTCAGAATGTTTAATACAAAAATATATATATATATATTACTTAAAATGCAGGATTATGACTGACATAATAAAAAAGCCAACCTATCGTGAGGCCTCTGCTCGAAAAATGCATCTCCAAACTAAAAGAGGTGAACCTCTGCCACCACTAGAGCTATTTGAATAATATTGGTGTTAATAAAAAGGCAACACATGTGAGATTTTGTTCACATGTGGAAATATCAGTCTATATTTTACTGGTTAAGAGTAAATTAAGATGACACACAGCAAAAATGAAAAGGTTTCAGGTCTACCGAGAAAAAAAACACTGCACTGTCTGCAAAGGTTGACTTTGATCAAGTGAAGAAGAACACAGTTGGAAGGTTTTCGCTCTGGCGAGGTCTCATTGGGGCCCATTTGGGCAATTTGAATTACATTTGAATTTTCTCATGTCCCAAACGATATATTTCACGTGTAGATTACATATGGTGTTCAATACATCCAAATACAGCAGGTTTGGCCTTTCATTTCAAAACATAATAATCATAAAACAACCTATGATTTACTGTTTTTAAAAGGATAACATAATATTGGACGGCGTTATACTTTTTCTTGTAAGAGCAGAACTTCTTCCTGGCCAAATGTATCACATGAGAAACGCCACAGAGTTCCTATCTGTCACAATGCCGACACATTCATGATCTCCTCTGATGTTGGCCGACAGCTATGCCCCCTAAACACAAAGAGAAAATATATGTTAGGAGAGTTATGAGTAAAAAAAAATGCTGGTGGGGTCGTTAAATGAAGCAACGTAACCAGGAGTGTATAAAGTCACAAACGTAATGAATGAATTTCAGCTCTCACGCTCGTCTCCCCGCTCCGTGTGTTAACATACACCAACACATTCAGCCAGGCGTATCACTTCCTGACCTGTGTGTGTGTGTGTGTGTGTGTGTGTGTGTGTGTGTGTGTGTGTGTGTGTGTGTGTGTGTGTGTGTGTGTGTGTGTGTGTACCATCACACACATTGCAGGGTTATAGCAACCCAGCAGGTGCACAAGTAAAGGTAAACTTTGACTCATTATTTTACTTCCCTTTCAAGCACACACACACACACACACACACACACACACACACACACACACACACACACACACACACACACACACACACACACACACACACAATGCCTTAACAGTGGGAGGTAAGGGTCGCGGTCGCTGCCAGTAGAAACCAAGACTCATTACTGTACCTTCCCATCAGCACACATCTGACCGGAGATGAATAATAAAGGGCGACCATTGCGAGGAAACCGTTCACCGTTAGAGACAGGTCAGCGGACCGTGACCTCGTCCATCTGCACCAGCACATGGGAACCGTGACAGGACAAGACGCTGTGGTAAGGAAGCTATAGAGCAGGTGGGGACTTCGCTGTCCCCTGTGTTTATGCTTATGTGCAACGCTCACGCAGAAAAAAAGGTTTAAACCTCATCAGGACAATGGAGAGTAACAAAGCAAGCACAAACGAGTGAGAGAAACTAGTGATGATGAGAACAAGTGGAGGTAAGAGAGAGCAGCGGGGCGAGAACACCTGTGACATGATACAGTTGCTCCTGCGACACTGCTGCTAGTTAGCTGGCTAGCGGCCAGAGGAAAGATGCCATTTTGCCACATATAGCCTAGCAAAAAAGAATATCCTCATGCCTATGCGAGTAACAAATATGTGTGGACGTCATAGACATTTATTTGTAATATGTTGAAGATTTTAAGGAGGCTAGATAGTTTTACTCATGAAGTGAAACCAGCATTAAAAAGCCAAATACAGGAAATGTTTCTCGGCCCACAGTCTGAATAGACTGACATCTTATAAATGATGATTATCTTTTATAGTTTACAACTACAACATCAACAGACTTTCAGCTGATAAAACAGTGTAAAGTTTATATTGAACTCAAGTCAAGGATTCTGCTCCTATTCTTTTTGACAACAAGGAAACGATGGATTTTAACGATGACATTTTAATTTGAAATTTAATTACAGTTTGGTGGTAACAGCTTGTAGATTTCTCAGCTCTCACGCTCGTCTCCCTGCTCCGTGTTTTAATAAACATCAACACAAATGAGAATAAAGAACGAGATGGAAAACGGCCTAGACTCAAGTGAACTAAAAATACGACTTCACAGCTAGTAAATACAATATGCTCTTCACCTTATAAAAGTTACTTTAGAAGCATTGAGTCAAGTCTGAGATTGTGTGGCATAACAAAAACTTAGTTCCTCTCCTATAAGGACAAGAATTAGCAGAGCTCAGATTCAAACCTCTGACCCTCTGCTTGTAAGACGGACGTGCAAATCATTGATCCACAGTCACAATTGATGTGAGCACTGATATTATTGTGTTAGAAGTCGTTAAACATGGATCACGTCATGAAAGTGGCGTCACAAACATGTCACAAAGCGAGGGAATCTGCAGAGGAGAGCGCAGGAAGATAAACAGAGGGCTGATGTCTGAATTTTTGGTCTTTATGTTTCTAGTTAATTGTTGAAAGACCATAAAATAGAGTTTATCATCTAAAAACCTTCACTTAAACAGAGAAATATTGTTATTTATGCGCTATTATGCTGTAATTTTACTGGTCCGGCCCACTTGAGATCAAAATGGGCAGCATGTGGCCCCTTCACTAAAATGAGTTTGACACCCCTGCATTCATGTCACTGACCTGATCTGTGGGCAGACTGAGCTCTGATGACATTTAACACACACACACACACACACACACACACACACACACGCTTCGTGTAGGCCGAGGCCGCAGGTGTTCAGCTGCTCATAAAAAATAAAAATAAAACTTAGAGAGCCAAGTGTCAAATATCATTGAGCTGGTGGATGTGTAAATAAATAAAGAAAGACCCACACAGACGTGGCTGCCACGCGAGGTAAGGCGTTGAGACGGAGATAAGATGAGTCAGACAGACGGCGTATTCACAGGAGGTTTGAAAAGTCTTATCAGTACAACACCTCACTGCTATCTAAAGTCTTCAGATTTCTGTTGCTCTTTGTGTGCGTGTGTGTTTTACCTGAATGCCCAAAAAGAGCCTCGTATCAACCAGGCATCGGGAAGCCCGGAAAGACATCCACAGTCAGATCGACTGTGTTATGATGGAATACAGCAATATGAGTCCCTGCGTGAATGTGAGAATTTGCATTTGTAACTTAAAGGCTTTTCTGTTTCCTCGAGGCGTTCATCATTCTCCGCGCAACGCAATAAACAGACCACAGATGCACACAGTTGGGATTGATGTCTTTCATAAGAGCAGGTACAATCATGACAAAATGACAAATGTTACAGCCAGCAATCCACATACATCTGCAAACACATCCATTACACAACATCTGTAATCTGTCACCTCCATTAGGTGAACGGGGGACATTTCATACATTCAGGTAAGTAGCCTGGCATCACATCACCCGACACAAAAAAAATGTTTTCAAGCACGCAAACGGAGACACACGCCGGCTGACTTCGGCGAGAAGCGGCGAGCAGTAAATTGCTGTGATTTGTTTTGTTTTCCCCCTCAGAGAGCCGAGAGCTGCGAGCCAGTCCGCAGGGAGGAAATTAATTTGGGAAAAAAATAAATAATTGCACATCAGAGTGAAGAAATATGCATGAGTCTGATTGTTTTGAAGTTACTTTTTAAAATCAAGGGAGTTCGTCACTTGCCTTTTTTTTAATGTACAATTAGCTGCTAAGAATTTAGATTATAGCCTATAAATTAAAAAGTAATGTACATAGGAGGTACCATAAAATACATGAGTAAGGACTGATGAATTACTCTGTACGGTTGTTGTTTTACTGCCTTGTACACGAGTCTAAGACACTCATATTATACTTATACATTTTCCAGATATCCACACATAAGTTATCATTCTTCATGGGAACCACAGCCAGTAGCTTCCAGTCAACTTATTGTTTCCCAAAAGATGGAGCAGACTAACAAAGGGTAAAACAATGCACGTATGTTGCACAAATGTGTGTGTTTAGTTATGTTCCCGTGTTTGGCCAACATTCGGTCCAGAAAAAACTATTTTGCAAGAAACATTTTAAGGCCAAAAGTGGGGAGGACAGACAGGACGACTGCGATGATGTGAAGAGAGGACTCACTTTCCACGAAGCGCAGAATGATTTAACATGAAAAGAAGAACCGGCACTTTCAATACAATGTTAGTGCTTTGGACAATTTTTTAAAATACAGCTGTGTAATAGTCAGACACCAGGATGTGGGGTTGCAGGAGAAGAAGCTGTAAATCTTCTGTGTCGGCCAATTAAAATGCTGGCACTGCCACAAAAAACAAATGCAGGAACTATAGAACTGAAACTTAGGAGGGAAATGTACGACTTTGAAAGCATTCCTTCCACAGACAGTCACAGTCAATCATTTCTGTTTAACAGTGTATATAGATATACTTGACAGTCGGTGTAACATTGGCACCACTTCTGTAATCAACCATTACAATGAATAGTCCTGCAGCTCCAAAAGCCCATCGGGCAGCACCTGCTTGACACCAGAGGACACACACACACACACACACACACACGGTTATCGACCAGCTGGGGAACAAAGTGGTGCAGCGAAAGAGACTGATCTTTTCCTCATGGGTTGGTGGAGATCAAACCAGAGATAAAAAAGGCAGTAAATATCAACTTCCATGTAAAGTGATAGTATGTCAGGATTAAAGCTAGTTTCTGTTGAACCAAAAAGGCCTGAAAAATAAATAAACGCAAGAAGTATTAACTAAAGTACCAACTAATTGTAGCTGTTGAATAAATACAGGGAACATTTACCATATTTTCCTCTATAAGTTGACTATTTCCAAAGTATGAGTGAAAGTGCTTTAATAAATGTACTTTCCACCGCTGTTCTTTTCTTTTAAGAAATGTTGATTTCCAGGTGTTGTGATAACCTCTCTGGGTTTGCTGTTACGTATGACATTTGGTTATGGTTCTTTTATTGACGTACAGTTACAGTGAAAAGCCTTCTAACTTCTTTAAAAACAATTATTCAAATGTGCTAAAAATCAGAAAATAGTACCTCAAACAGCTTGTGTCACAGTGCAGTGAAAACTCTAACAGGATTTGGACCCAAAGAGTTGAGGAGGCTGCATGATTACTTAAGAGATGTCATAAAGTCTCTGCAAGTGAAATGTTTGACGGACTGGTTGCAAGCAAACAAATGACATGACTTATAACTACATTGACAAACTGACCAAAAAAAACAAAAACAATAGGGACTGGGCTGGTATATGGAGAGCGACTGATTGGGGAATTGAGTGCAGGTGAGCAGGAGATCTGATGAGGGCGGGGCTAACGAGCAGGGCTAACGAGCATGGCTAACGAGCAGGGCTAACGAGCAGGGCTAACAGGTGAAACTAATTGGGGCGGAGCAGACATCCAAAACAGGCGGGAAAACACAAAAAAGCAAGAAGGTACGTGATATGAAATGAGAAGAAAGAATGAATGAATTCTTCTGTTCTTCTATTTTGTTGTTTGAAAATATAACTAATGCAAGCAATAATAATTAGAAAACATGGAGCAGGGAAGCTGTCGCACATTCACATGAGTCCCGAACAAAGCAGACTCTTCTGATTGGATAAGTTGGTGCCTAACTACCTAACTATCTACTGTCAGCAATGTGTGTGTTATATAATTCCACAGGCAGTCTATTAAACCTCTAGCAGCAACTTTTAAACCAACTTTTCATGCCATCTGCAGAATTTAAATTGTGGTGTGTTGGTGGCTCAGCGGCGATGGAGCATACTAATGCCGACCTCAAATCAGATCTGCTTTTACCACAACTCATCCCCCTTCACTCCAAACGTTCTCCACTGAGTGGTGTCTCAGTACAGTAAACAAAGATGCTTTGAATAATCTGAGCTGGAGATTTGTTTAACATTAAACACTTTGGACATTCACTCTTATCAAAACACATGAGTCCCCCGAACCAGGAGTCTGTTAATCTGGAGTAACAACACACAGTACATTAGGTCTGCAGAGTTCAGTGATCTGGAGGAATTCAATGACAGACCGTGTGTGTGTGTGTGTGTGTGTGTGTGTGTGTGTGTGTGTGTGTGTGTGTGTGTGTGTGTGTGTGTCTGTACTTGTTCAGCTATCTTTTGCAGGGACCAATTTGAGTGTCAGACCTTCAGAGTCGGGACATTTTCTGGAACAGATCTTCGCAGGTCTGTTTGAGGGTTCAAACTTGGTCTTAAGGTTCTGGTTAGGCTCGGTGTCTGTATCTGTCTTTTCACTCTTACAAGCTAATTTCAAGAAAGTTACTTGTGAATTGGTGATGCAAAGTGTAACGTTGAAAATCTACAGACCTCAGTTCATTTCAAAGCAGCAACTGCATGTTTAAAATGCACCACTTCAACAGTAAGCATTGTCAAAGTTCTGCATGTCTGACATTTTTTTTAGACATATATGACTCTGTGGAAGAAAGTATATTAGACTCCAATAATTGAGCAATGGGACTCAATCTGGAGGCTCAAACCACCTCTCAATGTTCAAACAGCTGTGCACAAATCTGAGCTTTCCACTGAAATCCTCCATATAAATGTGCAAGAGCAAGGGTATAGTGGCTTTGCACTTTTAATGCCATTTCTTCAGGTGGATCAGGTATAATAGCTTTCTCAAAAAAAACATTTGTACTTCATTCTCCAGGTTTTATGCTTCACTCCTTCCAGGCAGAGAAGATTTATTCCCAGTAACCTTACATCACAAAAATACAATAATACAATAATAATTATTCTGGAAAATTTCCACTCCACTGCTAAGATCTATGGATGCAGCAGCAGCACTAACTGGTACTAAACAGTACCAAGCAATGAAGTACATTGGAGCTATCATTTAGAAAAATTGTTAAAATGTAATCCTCTGATGCACACTAATGCCAGATAAATCATTGGTGCAGTTGAGCTTCAGTTAAGATCAGGTCTTAAATTTTAGAACTGACTGTGTTATCTTTCATTTGTGGTTTACATTTCAACATATTGTTGACCTTTTATGCGTCTTTGCTTCCCAGACCAGCTATAAGTCATCAAGAAAGCAGTACAGAGGAAGCTGACACTAAATGGATCGTAAATGTCAAAAGCTAATAGTAAGCTTTGATAAATGCTCTATTGCTGCTCCTAAATCCTCGTCACTGTCAAGCGAGCTTGTGAAGTTTCCTTTACCAGATTGATTTAAGTAGAATTGGACAAACGAGCTAAAAATATCCTGAAGAGAGAGAGAGCCAAAGCAAGAAGGCTATTAAATTGAAAAACATCGGCACTAATTGTGTTTACATTCTCTGTGACTCACACAAAAGAGCTGAAGTGATAAACGACAAACTACTCAGTGACGTGTATGAGCCATTGAGGACCAATATTTTTTTTACTGGTGTAAAAACATCATTGTAATATTTCCTGTGAGTCCACATGGACTCTATTTGACATTTTGGGTAATTACATCCAAAATGGCCGCAACTCTTTTAAGATACCCGTTCATTGATAGCCACACGTCCGAAGGTCAACAGGATTAACATATGAAGTTTACAAGAAAGCAGCTTGACGATGAATGGCTGCGTCTTTCTCATCCCACAGAGGTCCAGTGTGGTCTCCCACTAGCTGGAACAAAGGAGTTTTTTGTGTGGGATGCTGTAATTAAGCATGTTTGTCTGAGGGTCATGAGTGCTGATCCTCACTCCTTTTGTCTTCTCGGGGGTTACACTGCGGTCAGTGCAGTTAATAGCTTTGCAGCTTTAATGTAGTAGCTCTCTTCAAGCGCTAAGTTGCTACTGTGGAGATTTCCCAAAACACTGTTCAACATGACAACAAGTACTGTGTGGTATTTTGCACAATAGAGTTGGATGAGCAGAATAGACCATTATCATACTGGTGCAAACTGCACCAAAGGTCAGATACAGTATCAACCAGGCAGTTGTCCAATTTCAATAGCTATTTTTTCAATAGAACAAATCATGTTTATGTTTCTTTTACACACATCCTGGTTATGATCAGATCTTTTGGGTTGTTTTTTGCGTATAGGCCTAAACATTTTAGAAGCTATGACATTCTGAACAATGTGGGAGGCAGAGGTTTCCTACATTGTTTGACCATCCAACAAGCATGACTGTTGAATACACAAATAATTACTTTTTGTAATCAGGTCTCAGTGCACTCAATACCTACATAAAAAAACTGCTCTGGAGTGGAAGTCAGAGTGGAAATTGTACTCACATTCACAAGCAAATACAATTAAACGCTAATGTTTTCTGTTTTTCCATGTGGGCTAGAGACCCAGCTGTGTCGCTCTGGAGCAGGAACATCTGTTACTCTGTCTATCTAGCAGACTATATAATCAGAGGGAAGAGAGTTATTTGTATTAGTTCAAATGTTAAACATGTTCAAAGTTCTTTCTCTTAGATTTATTCAGCTGTCAACAACGTCATCCACACAACCCTCATGCACGTAGAGGGCAAGTACACCTATGCAAGACTGCTCTTCATAGACTTCACCTTAGTACTCAATACAGTCATTCCACACAAACTCCCTGAAAACCTCCTCACTCTTGGTCTGACTCCTGCTCTCTGCAACTGGGTGCTGAACTTTCTTTCAGGCGGATCCTGATCAGTCAGACTTGGCAACAGCACATCTGACACAAGAGCTGTGAGCACAGGGACCCCCCAGGGCTGTGTACTGGGTCCCTTGCTGTACACCCTCTTCACATACGACTGTGTGGCCTCCCAGGAAAACACCAGCATCATCAACTTGGCGGATGATACTGCGGTGAATGAAATGATGAGGGGCTGAGACGACGTACAGAAGAGAGGTGGAGGAACTTAAGGCCTGGTGTCGGATAATAACCTCTCCTTGAACGCAGACGGGAAGAAAACCTCTGTTTGGCTTAGATTTTCAGTTCAAAGATAAAGGTTTTGCTTTTGTTCTCTTAATTCAACGCAGCGTCTGCAGTGGCTATCAATACTTCCCAGTTATTTCCTTCTGAATGTGAGTAAAATCCTGACAATGACCCAAACCCAGTGGGACTCCAGGTCCTTTCAACAATGCATCTGGCTCAAATCCCAACGTTAGGAACCAGAGGCTATACCCTCGCAATGAAAAGTCAGGGCATTATTTATATAGTAAGGTGGAAATCAAAATTAAACGGCAACATCTTGAGAAATTATTTTGTTTTCCACTCTGCAGGCCAGACCAGAGCACAATGTGCTAATCAGTAACAAAGAATTAGTGTAGCCTGAGGGACGGATTTGAATGTATCCCAGAACAAAAGTATAATGAGGCAGACTGGGTGAGCCCCTCAATATAACATAACTACGATTGTTTGGTTATTGTTTTTCTTTTATGTGACAGCAGAAAAAAATCAAAAGAGTACTTTCTGAAAGTAAATAGATATAATTAGCTCTCCATCTCTCTGGCCCAATTAAATTGACCTGAGCTTACTCACACGCACACATTCAAACACACACTATGGTTATTCATTAATATTGGCAAAACATATGGGAATCTGTGCTGTCTGCTTATTATTTCTCACACACCCCAGTGGCTGTGTTGGTCTGACAGCAGTTCAGTAAGTAAACAAGAACAATTCATACTTTCTGTGTATTGGCTTATGGCATGCAGCCCAAACTGTGACTTTAATTTGAATTGGACTGTACGTTTAGCAAGTACCATCCACGCATGGTCCAGATTTCTCCCACACTGGCCAGAGGTGCACATGACACCAACTGGACTATCTTTAAAAAAAAAAGTGCAGCTTGGTTAGTGCTCTTTGGCGTCTGCCACCGGTGCACAGGCACTCTTGAGCACTAGAAACCAGCCTTGCAACTAACTCCAATGTAAACACACCCATGCCCTATTACGCGCTCAAAGCCACTGACCGTAGCATAAAGTGCAAGATAGCGTGAGACACTAAAAACAAATGTTGACGTTTTGTCTTGTCAGACATTTGTCGCTGGCCTCGTGGCTTGTTTGTCCCTCAATAGTGACCACGCTCTTTTTATAATGAGCCTTAACTAAGATGCCTTTGTGTAGTTTGAGCAAAAACATAGCAAAACATGCTCGCAATCCAGGATGAGCATCCAATTCCAATACTGTCAACAAAATGATGTGCGGCGCTGTGGTGACCGCAGAGGACGTCTGCTGTCCAGCAGCATTAGACAGAGACAGCGTCTCCCCAGCCATCTAATCTAAATGCCACACAACTGATGGCATGAGTGTGTTACAAGAGTTATCGAGTGGTCTCCCCCCATCACTATGCTGACTTGACACGTCAATCACACTTGACAGCGATATCTCGTTGAACCGAAGAGCAACTGCTCTCTGTGCCAAATATGGCCAGAGTTACTTCCACAACCCGGACCCTGGACCTTTCCCCTAGTTTGTCACATGCTCAGTGACTCTCATAACAGATACAAGCTGACCAGACGCTGTTTACAACACAGCAGCTCATTATTCACATTGACCCTCGACCAGTAAGCCCCATGCCTCTAAATTACTGTAAAACCTGTTGTTAGAAGGTACACAGTTTAAAATGATAACATTGGATAACGGATTACAACTCTAGATTTTTGGTCATTTTGTAAACAGCTCACGTCAAGTCCTTGAATGACCATTCGCGCAATCAGATTTGACCACTTCATGGCCACACACACAATACTACGCCAAAATATGAGATTAAAGAAAACGGATGCTCTACAATTCAATGTTGAGCTGTCTCATTGATTTAGTGAGGCGTCAACGATTAAAATTACAATGTTTTGTTTCACATTGATACATTCCTTCTTGCAAATGTTTCCAGTGCTATTTAACAGCATAACTATCTCAACAAGAACTTGGCCAACACTTCAACAGCAACTCATCCACTATGCTTGACCATTTGATTTTATTTGTCACTTTGTCGCCTCAACATATCCTAACATAACCTTGAACTAAGTCCAAACTCTAAAATGTGATGGTTTACATTATGGAGGTATGCATATTGCACCCAAAGGAAGGAGAGTAATAAACACAATCTTCAAGAGACACCTATGATAAACTGGTGACCTGTCCAGTCTGTAAATCCCCCTCACCCATTGCATGCTGGGATTGATTCAAGAGTCCCCTGACCCTGAGCAGGATAAGCAGCAAAAGAAAATGGATGGCGAGATGAAAATAACTGTCATATATAGCACATCCCACTCACAGTGTATATACACACACACACATGTACACACACATACACACACACACACACACACACGTACAGACACACTATCAAACAATAAAGAAGGCCCGGGGCATTTCTTCACAGAAATGAAATCAGGTTAAGTGGTGCTTGGGCTTACATAAAAACTAAGAGACTATCCAGAATGTTGGGTTTTGTTGTGCGTGTTTTCGACTGTGTCGAAACTGCAGACAAACACACATTTGTTCAGTTTGTTTATTTCCCATTCCTACTAAGATGAAGATCCAAAAAACATTTGATCTCTTCTCTGCTTAAGTCATGAGCCTGCTGGTTGTTACAGACGCTCATTCTCGCCCTCACCAGAAAGAAAAGCCATTTGACATTTGATGTTGTTTTTTTAAGGGTTATTATTAAAAAGATAATATCGTGCTCTTCATAGAATATTACATTGTATTGTTCCCTAACATTACAAGTTATTGAAATTGTCTCGACACTAAAACTTGTACTTGTGTTTTATCAATGCAAAAAACTTTGACATAGTAGTTATTTTACTACTTGGGGGTAGAGCCAGTCATACTTTAGTCTCATGGTTGGCGGCTTAATCATGTCCAATATTGATTTTGTATCAATATTCTTAACATCAATAAACTCTGCTATGGTTATTTTGTGCAGGAATGTTGTTAGTAATAGCAGGTTGTGATAGTTAGTGCTTGGATGCAACCCTTCACCCTGATCCCAGAGTGGTGCCCCGTTGTTATTAATCTAAGTTAATCATCCTGTTGATATTCATAATAATTAGTTTTACTTATGACAATAACCAAACATGCTCCTGCAAGATCCCAACATAAATGCAATCAATTAATCCTTCGCCCAGCTGTAGTCTTTGCCATAAGTGAGTTATATTTGTGCCCAAAGCACGGTCACATCTCAAGGCGGTTTTATTTTATAAACAGATGTCGTCCTGTTGATAATGCGTCACATACTAAAGTGCTTATATGCTACTCTGGGAGACATGCAGCAAGGACATATTTTATTGTGTGATTTTGAGGAGTTGTTGCAGGAAGACTAAGCACTGCAAATACATCTGAATGCATCTGAACGACTTACTTTCCTCCTGAAACTAAAGCAATACAACCCAGTGCCCGGAGGGTAAGGAGGCTGTTCAACCACACGTTCCCAAGTATACAATCTGTTGTTCCCAGCATGATCTTCCACATTGAAGTGACTTTCATTGCGGCTTATTGCTCTGTGAAGTTCCAATAAAACCAATCTCCACCTCGTAATCGCCTCTGGGGTTTGTATAGGTGCTGCAGGCGCCTGCACACGCTGGTCCCATTAATCACAAACCTTTGAGCTCTCGGTGAGGTCTCATTGATCAGAGATTCTTAAATGCTAGAGAGGAATAGAAAGCATGCAGCCACTACAGCAAAAATACATCAAAATACTATAGAGACAAGAGAAGATAGTTGAGAAGAGGGGAAAAAGAAACAAATCAGATGATGTATCATCATCAACTGCAATTGGCAGTTATACATCACCAGTGTGTTTATCATGCAGAGATCAGACATTGTAGATAAAACATGAGACAAGCAAGTCCTGGTTGAAATAAATATTTACAAGTAAAGGTATTTATATGGATGAAACGATGGGTTTAAGTTGGTGGTCATACATCTGTGTTGTAGTTTGCAGTTGGTCAGGTGAAATTAAAACCTCATGAAAGCTCTTCCCACCACAACGATCCTACACTGGTATCCATGCTAGCTAAACATACATGCTAACATGCCTGCAATGACAGGACTAGCATGTTTAGCAGGTATAATGTTTACCGTACATTATTAGAAGTTTTCTTGCTCTAAAGGGAGTCTAATGTTCGTCTCAAATCAATCGATCACTTTGTTTGATTTATTATAAACACCAAACTGTGGCCACCTTGTTTTTTCTCCGTCATCTTAGCTTTCGAGCAATAATTTCAGAATAACACATTTTAGGCTACCAAAAAGATTACTATTAGCTTACATGAACCAAAACCACATCGTGAAAAGGTTAAAATGATCCCAGACCAGATCACACGGTGGTAGCAACCTGTCAATCACAATGTAGCCCCGCCCTAAAGCATACCCTGCTTTATCATCAATTTTACTCAAAATGGGAGCATAAGTTACGACATGAACATCATGCTGTATTGAAGAACACTTGAAACTCGCATTTGAGACATAAACTCAACGTGCTGGCCATTAGAAATAATCCAGGTGTAAGACACGCATTGGCTTCTCTTTTCAGACCTGCAAGTCGTGACAATTAGTCAGTAGCAGCATGAGAAATCCATGTTGGGAAAGGACCAGACAGACGGTTTGGGACCCCTGAGGACTTTCATTGGAGTCCATTGTATTTCTCTAGTTCAGTCAGCGACAGGCAGGATGCAGGCAAGTGGTCAAACCAAACTGCATTATCTGTGTGTATACACAACACAACTCCACAGGACCCTTAGCCCAAACACAAGATAAAGCCAAACATCCTTCCCAAGAACTGCAATACAGTAAAGAGGGAGAGGGGGGCATAGATGTGAGCACTTAAATAAGGATCTATTTCAGGATCAATTCAGGACAGTGTAAGTCCTGTAAACAAAGAGTTGCGTTTTTTGTAAATTGTTTTGTATTTGATTCGATCAGTTCTTGTTTCACAGGACAATGATGTGAGCGCACTAAAGATCTCTCCATGACATACTGTCGTTCCGTCGTCTCCCTAAACTTGACATTGATTGGTTTGCTCTGCTGCTCTCTCGTGTCCTCTCTCTCTCTCTCTCATCCTTCAGGAAAACATATTTTGCTTTCTGCAATTGAGTCTTTATGATGTCGTCGGGCCATATTTCAATTAGACATTTGGTCTCGTCTCCTCGCCAAATGCAATTGCTGCTCCTTTTGTTTGAATGCATCGTTTTCCTTCTTTCCGGTTCATGGCCGTGCTGCAGGACACCCTTTGTTTAGCCTCCAGGTTTGACATCGAGGCTCACGTTGGACCACCTTCACTTTACAAAGGAGCTTTACTTGAGGAGCTGCAGTGTTTAGCCTGTGTAAGTCAAAGACAAACATGTAACCCACACAGTACCTGCTTGACAATTTTACTGTTACGATCTCAGCGATCGACAACAGCTGTTTGCTCTCGGTGCAGCCGCGTCCCTCTTTCTCGTCAACACACTCGCGCTGCACACACTGCGTACTGAGTAATTCCCTGTAAGAGCCACAAAGCTTGGACTAAGCTCCCTCTCAACCTCCTCTGGCTACTTTCTGGCTTATTTCAATTCCTGCATGTGGATGGGTTTATGACGGGGTTTTTTATCCCAACAAATGAGCCAATATAGTCTAATATTTATTTTTAGGCATTTATTAGTTTCTGTCTCTGGTAATGTGGCCTCTCTGCCAGCCTTCTTAACAAAGCTGACCTTTGAGAGATGGAGTCTTGGGTCATGTGAAATTCATAACAAGTTTCCGGCATCTAAAAACAAATACAACAAAGGTGCATTAATAATTCCTCCTCGTGTTGACTACAGAGGAACTTAAATTTTAGATTAAATTATTCATTGAAATCTAACTTTTTGTCCTAAATGGGCCCCGGAATAAGCGACTGCTGAATCTAAGTTTCTTTGACACGTTAGCATGAAAATGAGGAATAATAAAGCATACAAGTGAAATAAAAGCGTCTCTTCAGTCTGTTCGATATGTTTTACCTGGAGGAGGACTATACCTTTTATGAACTCCACAACAAACCAGGTCACCAAAATATGTTTTTTTCTGTAAACGATGGACAAGTTGAATGTGTTCACAGCTTTAATGTTTTCAGGACAAGTGTTGAGACACGTTTCCATGAAGCTGTGGTGGAAATAAAAAGAAAACCCCAGCAGTGTGAACCCAAAGTGTTTACAATTCACTCCCAGCTTGTGCAGTTATAAAACATAAACAGACATTGAAACGAGGATCAAAGATAAACATGACGGTGTCGCCAACACGAGGTCAGCGGCGGTTTTGACCCCCGGACCAAAGAATCTGCGTCAAGTCTTCAGACATCATTACTCACTCGGCTGAAGAAAGCCAATCGACTCGCTGGTAAACAGAAGCTTTGTTTATTTGTTTACGACAGTATATCGTTGGCACTTAGCTGTAATTTTCCGCTCTTATTTCCTGTTCCCAACAACAAGATGAAGAGGATTTTATGCTAAAGCATGTCCAAAAAAACAGTCCGCAGTGGCTGAGCTCTCATGATGTGAAAGGCAATGCGAGGTCGAGGAATGTTTCTTGTGTCATTGTTGAAAACACTTCGGGGCCGCTGTCGCCGCGTTCGGCTGGTGCTGTGACAGCAAATTATAGTGCAGAGGTTTCTCAGAAATAAACATTTCAGCCCAGTGCAGCTGGCTTTGCGGCATCAAATGAAGCCCTCTTGGAAAAGAGCATCGGCCTGTAATGTTATAATGGCAGCTGCTGTGGGGTTGAGGGTGCTGGCGAATCTTCAGGCCGCATGTCACAGCTCATCGTTTATGCACATCTTTGAATAAATGTTTTAAAAGGGGCTAAAACCTGCTGCGCAGCAGGAAACTAACTGACATTAAAGGAGCGTCTGAAGGCTTGAATGACATAAAGTGATTTTCATTGCACGTCCTGAAGGTCAGGGCAGACAAAATGGCAGCTGGGGCTGCTTAGAGCAGTGGTTCTCAACTGGACCCACCGTCGCCCTTAATGACGAGCCGAGACCCAAACCAAGGAACCTTCTCAACTTCTCAAATGTATTTAATGAAAAGGTGGTGCAGTTTGAACCTGAGATAGTACAGGATATGTATGCCAACACACAAACAAGTTTAATGATAAACCAAAACGAGCAGCTGGAGGCGGCGCTCGAGGGGGAACTTTTCCCCTTTACACTCAATCAGTTGCATTTTAATTAAAAACTAAAACGTGTATCTCCAGGACACGAGGTGTTACAACATACATAACAAATCAGAATCTTCAGCCATTTTTAAACAGACTCTACAGCTTTAATGCAAAAAAACAAAAGTCCAACAACTAAGAAGTAGTTTAAAAAAGACTCAAATGACTTGAACTGAGAATACACACTCACTGAATAAATGACAAACACTTTACTGAACAAAGCTCTGTCCTGAGGAGCAACTTTTCTACAAATTCAAAATAAATTAAACGAAAAGTGCAATTCAATGGGATTCATATACAAATTAAGTTACCTGATCAGGTAAATACTAAGAAACATTGTGCTTTACAGAAAATTAAGCAGCACTCAATTCTCCTCACCAGATGTGAATCACTGGTTTAGATGCACTAAGAGTCACGACAACGTTTGTGTTCACAGAATCACAACCAACGTTTAAAAACAGCAAAATGTGACTCATTATCGAACAAAAGGACCGTTTTAAAAATGACTCTCTGATGTATCCATGCTACAGTAAATTATAGTATCATAGCCACACAAAGACACAAAATACACACAGATTAGATAACAGACATTACAGAAGCGTTAAGATACAAGACTCATATTCATGTCATCTGAACCAAAAATACTGTAAATGTTTGAGATGTCTTTTTTAAATTCCTCATTTCTTGTATTTCTTACTGTTCTAAGGAACAGAAAGGTTAACAAAATGCCTGGTTTCTGAAAAGCAAATCATGGAGATGGGTTGTGCTAACAATTACAAAGTTTAACCATTAACTTGACAGTGGTAGTAGTTATGAATGTCACAATTATCCTTTTAAACCTTTATTTTCCCTGTCGGTAGTGTTTCTCCACTCTGTGTTTGCTCAATAATTCAGCTGCTGGACGGCCTTCATGCTGTCAGAGGGAAAATACATGTTCTGTCATGAACAATGAACACTTTTAAGCCATTCAGCTTTCAGTTCGTGTTCAGTGCTACAATACATGGCACAGAGCCACCTGAAAGATGAAATAACTATCGGGTCTCTTTTTCCTGTCTTTCTCTCAGAGACAAGTGGCCTCTCTTGAAGCCCAGACAGTGGAGACAAGGGAGGGAGAGTCCGGATGGAATAAGAAACAAGGAAGTGGCACACTGACAGCAACGTTCATCCACGAGGATCTATAACATCATCCATGAAGAAAGCATCCATCTTTGGCTCCTCTCTAATGCACTGTATTGATGCATCCCATGAAGCCAGTAATCCACATCATCATGAAACTGTGAGCTTAAGAGGTCTCAGGACAGGGATGTCAAAGTCTGAGGCAAATTTGTGATTTTGGGCTATACAAATTGAACTGAATTGAATTGAAGCAACAAACTCTGCGTAGGGAGGAAGGAAGGGTCGATCAAGCGTCGAGGAAGACTGAAGCAAATTTGAGAAGTGTAACTTTGACTTTTGTGGTTTGTCCTGTTTGCCAATGGGCCATATAGACGTTTTCCAGTAGTTCTTACACCCCTTTAAATCAGCAGGTGCTTTTTTTCTTTTTGTCAAGTCAACTTCCAACGAGGTGAAGCGGTCAGGAGGCGAGCTAAAAGGAAACGAGCCGGGAGTTTCAGTTCTCTGTATGGCTGCGTCCAAAACCTCTGCACTTTCACCCAGGAGACGCCGTTCACGTCATGACCTTCGTACTTAAGTAGCCACACTTTTGTAGTTAATTCATCACAAACCACAATCTGAAACATGTCCAAGTGGGTTTGTTGACTGAACCGAACCAAGTTGGTTCCCGTAAAGACCGAAGTTTATCTCGAAAAACTGTATAAATGCAGAATGCTGGAAAGGAAAAGTTTGCTGGACATTCGGAAGAGAACGCTGGAAAAATAAGGATTATACAAAATCGTTTAGGCGTTTCTCTCTAAGATATATACGAGCCGTTGAATGAGTATTGGTGAAATGATGACAATGGTCACAGGAGAGAGCCCCAGAGGTGTCGTGGATCACTTTGCATGCGTGTGTCAGCAAATACCGTCTGATACCTGCAGCACACGAATGTCTCCCCTCCTGCGGATTCGCAGTAATCTCAGCCTCGGGGACGCGTTCTCACAGTATCGGCTGTATCTTTATATGCACAACTTCCCGGCCCGCTATCAGCTGTCACTCAGCCCAGGATCTGGTGGGTTTCTGGCCGGTCGCCATGGCAGCGTAATGGGACTCAATGAGTGCTGCCTGGCTGTCAATCCCACAGCTGAAAAATACTTTGTCATGTGTTATTTATATCTTTTAACCATCTGAACCCCGAGTAGCTTTAGGGCGTTTTTTTTTTTTCGTGTGTGTGTGTTGCTCCTGTCACATTTGAGTCGCTGTGGCCTCGACAGAATATTATGATTTTGACGGTTTTTACAAACAAATGAAAAGTCCTAATTTTTGCAACCTTTCATATAGACGCATGAGGCTTGTGCACACAAATAGAAAACTGACATGAAATGCTCCTTCACCTGCTGTAAAAACATTTCATTTTAAAAAATCAGCGAGGCCAAACACCCCATTTGTCTTCCCATGCACAAAAACAACAACATGTATTGCAACAAAAGCTGCAGGAATGTGTTGAATTTCAATGTTTGCGTTGGTATTTGTGATACCCTGGAGGGACGGATTCACCTTCGGCTGCGTCGGCCTCTGTGGCACTCGACCGTTCCTCCTCTCCCTGTGTTGACGCCTGAATGCAAAGACTTGGCGGCGGCAGATTCCCTGAGGAGGTCTGCAGGACGCGAGGCCACACCCCCAGCTGATGCCTCACCTGCTCGCATGTGATTCACACCACATTGTTTAGATACGCACAGAGCAGCCCTCACAGCCTTTACAAGGATACTAGATGAAAAACACACAGCATGCTGCTGATGTGGAGTATAACTCATGAGGACACACACGCAAACACACACACACGGACACCCCCCCTATATGTGTTGCCAAAGGTAATTTAAGACCCACTCTTACCATCAAAAAGTAAAATAAAGGTACCGTTTTTTGATTTAAGCAGTCAGAAGGTTTTTTTTAATTCAAGACGCCTGTTTTCTTTCGATATGTGTGAACATCTTAAAGTGACCATCTCACTTGAACACAGCTCGAGTTGCATGAGGCGTTTATAGGAGGGAAATGACACAGGCAGCGTCTGAAGGGTTGGTTGGATGTGGAGCTCCTCTCCATCCTTTGGACTCCTCTAACGTAGCTTTCAGAGACTCGTTCACTTTGTGGTTCGTGTGAATCTCCGGGAGAACAGCATCACGTTCATGAGGTACACAAACACTCACTCAGACAGCTCTGAATAAGTGTTTCTTGTGAATCCAGTCTAAGTGTAACACAGCTGAGCTTTTGTATATAAATGAATGAAATACAAGAATAAATCAATTTGCAGCCACTTCATAAAAGCTTTTATAGTTGATATGGTGTCGGGTTCAGTCTTTGGAGTGAAGGACGATGCCGGAAAAAAAGAGATGTGTTTTACATTTTTAGCAGCAGAAGCTGTTTGTTGGGGCAACTGGAAGATGAACAGTGTGATTACTGAACAGACAGCAGACATCGTCAATAACATAAGGACAAAGAAAGAAAGACATTTTCTTGACTTCGAGCCATGAATTCAGAGCTCAATATACAGATGTTTGGTTCAGATTGAAATATCTGTGATATGTTGTTCATGCAAAATCGTTGGTGAAAACCTTTTAACGTTAGAAGTAAGAGAAGTACAGATCACAATGTTCCCCTTTTCTCTTTCTTTTTGTCTTGCAATGCCCTTCTTCCTCTGCCTTTCCTCTTCTGGCAATGCAGTCTGAATAAATGCTCCTTTGTACTGTCAAAAGAAAGCGTGCATTGATAAATATGTACTAAAACAATCTCCAGGGTTTTCATGCTCAGTTTCTATCGACTTTATTTTGTTTAAAGCCCATCAATCTTCTTCCAGGTGAGTTTTCTCCTTCAATAAGAAAAGAATAAGTCTGTATATGTGGTGTGTGTGTTGGGATTATTGTCTTGTGTCCCTTGTCCTCCCTCAGACACTATTTCTTTCTCCTGCTAGAGATCCGTCTCTCCTGGAGCCGGCGAGCCTCTGGAAGCGTCTGGAAGTGTGCGATGTGAGTCAATGACTCATGTCGTGGCACGCTAATAAATCAAAGCGCTCCTGCAGACCACAGTGGGTTTCATTCTTTGCCTGGATGCAGATGAAGAAAAGCATGAGCTGCAGAGACCGATGATGTCACAGGAAATCCTGTTTAGATACAGTTTAGCTGGTTTACTGGTGCATTGTGGGAAGTCACACAGTAGGCCAGCAAGTATAGGTTTCAAACTGAAAAATAGAAACATGTGTATGTCCGCGTGTGTGTGCACGTGTGTATAAGTGTAAGAATAGGTGTAAACAGGAAGGCGGAGGTTTTTTTTATTTTTAAAAGAGCTCTTTGAATCCACTTTTGTACTCGCAGCAGCAGGATGCAACACCCAGAATACAACAAGGCACAAACACGTCACCGGAAAAGTGAAACTGACTTCTGAGGTTACAAATAACTCCGAGATATACTTTAAACATAGAACATTTCCTACGGATAAATTGTGCGTCATCCATCAACGCATTCACGTATTTGTCATAAGAGAATATTTGCCTGCGTGCGAATGATTTTCCTCAAAACTGTTCATACCGACAGCGATGCAAATTGCTCATTTGTGACAGTTTCAATAAAGGATTTGAACAGATTGACGCAGGGAGAAGACCAACTATCAGGATCCTGCTGGCCCGTGGCAGCGTCCGGCCGTGACTTGAAGGAGAGCCTCGGCTCCTGTGAACGTTTCCTTATTAGTGAAACGGTCAGGATGACTTTGAGTCCTCTCTGGTAAACACTTACGCACATGTTTAGGGATTTTATTGTGAAAGGAAAGTGCTCAACACTGGATTGTTGGCTGTTAGTCTCAGTCAAGGTTTTTTTTTTTAAATGTATATATTGTGTGGTTGATAATAATAAAGCTTATTGAAGCAAAGTGATTTACAATACATACAATACAAACACACTCACATTTCTACAGAAATAAATATTTACAAACACGCGTGAATAAATCTGAGGTCTGGAAACTACAAGTAGCTTAAAGATCTAACAGGAAATAGTTTCTTCGACTTCCTGTATTTTCTTTAAAGGCGGCTGAAAACTGTCCGACTTGGTTGCAGTTTTTTGTCGACGCCCCCTGCTGCCGCCGCCGCCTCTCTCGTCCACTTTCTAGTTTCTAGTCCCACCCATTGATTTCATTGGGTTAATGAAATTTAGCCGGGTTACACTTCCATTTCATTGACTTGGGTTTGTAGACAACCACAGAGCAAATGCTACTGTTAATTGACAAAGACACTCTACACAATAGAGTGGTATTAATCTGCTCATCATTTAGCAGAATAATATAATACTGAAACCAGTAAGCTTTGCTTATTTTACATTTCAGTAAGATGATCTTCTTGCATTAAGATTTGAGGGAGATTAGCAAATGTTAGCGATGCATTCTGGTCTATCTGCTCTATAAAGTAATGTGATGCAATATGCATCACATTACTACCATAGTTTCCCATCAATCCCATGCAGCAGAGGGTTTTTCCTACTGAAGTCAGACCCAGCAGCTTCTAGAAAAGCCTCTGCTAACAGAATATATTTCCAGCTGAATGACTACTGTGTCACATTAACATAGTGAAGAAGTAACAAGATGTGGAAACTGCAAACATCTGGCAGCCTTTAAATTTGTCAGAAAGATAACTTAATAAGATTTCGCTCTTCCCGACAGGAAGTCCACATAAGCCTGTATCTTTATCTTCAGCGTCTTCTCTCCTCAGTATAAACATTGGATTCACACTGCGGCAATGACCCAGTTTTTTTAATGGGAATCATTAAAATTTCATCTCATCTTTCATCTCACTCTATGTAGTGAGTTTTTACAAAAAAAGATATAGTAATTTAGCGTGTGCTATACATGCACGCAGGCCTAGGCCCCAGTTATATTGAACTTTGAAGAAAACAAACTTCTAAACTCAAAAAAAAAAAAAAAAATGACGCAGAGATATTTTTGGGGGGTTGTTGCAGAGGGCATGAGTTAAAGTGTCACACCGATTTCTCCTTCGGCATCTTGTCAGTGACGCTAAAGAGAAAATATCCTGGAAACAGAAGAGCTTTTCACACTAAAACCGGTCAAACACATAATCACTGAACACTAAAAAATGTTAAGCAACATATTTAAAGGAGAGATGTTGCAAAACATCTATAATATCTGAAACGGAGCCACTTTTCACACGACCATATTGATCCTGTTATTGGAAAGATTATGTGAGATTATGCAAAGTTTGTGTAGAAGTGGCCTCAGCTCGAGGGTTTGAACACTCAAACACTCCTCAAACATGTTTGTGCTTCACACATTAACTTAGTAATGCCCTCTTGGCTTGAGCTGTTTGGTTTCAGCCAAGTGTGTGTGTGTGTGTGTGTGTGTGTGTGTGTGTGTGTGTGTGTGTGTGTGTGTGTGTGTGTGTAAGAGAGAGAGACTGTTTTAGTGTGTGTGAGAGAGTCCAGCTGTGTGGTGATCTGGCCAGCAACAGGGAGAGTCAATCAAAAAAAGGGCAGAGGGATCACTGGGGAAAATCAGAGAGGAGGAGGAAGAGGAGGAAAAGGAGGAGGAGGAGGAGGAGGAGGAGGAGGAGGAGGAGGAGGAGGAAGAGGAAGAGGAGGAGGAAGAGGAGGAGGAGGAGGAGGAGGAGAAGGAGGAGGACGGGGGAGGACGGGGGAGGAATATATGAGAAAGGTGAAAGCAGGAAAAAGAGGATTAGAGCGTGATAATGAAAATGTCATCGGGTGATGAGGAACAAGCACAGGATGGTGAGATAATGATGGAGGATCTAGGAAGGCGGCTTCAGGGGCCTGAAACGCGACGTAATACCACCTGGATCATGTTTTTCATCAATATAAAGAAACTGTTATTGTGAACGTGTAGTTTTTTCCTCCAAGTGGCGAAAAATCCACGAATGAAGGTTTAGCCGAGCTTTTCAGAAACCTCGGACACGTTGCCATGTCCACGAGACGTGGATATAGTTCAAAAGTCAGGCTGACAGAGTTGTTCAAAGAAATGACTCATCTGACGCTGGCATTTCCCTCAGGAGACATTTTCAGGCCTAAACATCGTGTCTTTTGTAGGAATTCAATGCATTTAAGATATAAATAATCAATAGGTTTTTTCACAGTGACTCATTACATCAAACAGTTTCCTTGTTCTCGGTTGTCCAAATGTGACTGATAAGAAAGCTCATGTGGGCGCGTTCAATATGTCAAAGAAATATTAAAGAACTGGGAAAGGCTGGTTTATGGGGGGGGGGTGGAGGACCAGAGTGGGAACTGAAGAGGGTGAAAGATTGGGAGGATGTCCTGTTTGGGTCATGTGCTTCAGAGATTTCTACTGTGGGAAAGTGTGTGTGTGGTGGGGGTGGGTATGAGTAAATGTGTGTGTGTGGTCTGGTTTAGCTCCTTGTGAGAACTAAAGGACGTTTTGGAAGGTCTTCATGGGGATCTTTGGTCACGTACAGAGGCTCCGGGTGGAGCAGGGCATGCCATGTTTGGCCCCTATCAAATTAATTCAAGTCAATACATCGTCCTCGTGTATTGACTTGAGTTAATGTCGACCAGCATTTGTGTGTATCTATTTGTGTCTTGTGTGTGAAGAGCGTTCCCCTCCCATACTTTTGGGCCTCTACACACGCAAACACAAGACATGTATCGTGAATTATAAAAGCAAAACATACCACTTGACCCCTGAAGTGATGTGTCACACTGTGTACATTGCATCTAAAATAGAACCATTTGAAAATGTGTGTGCGTGTGTGCGTGTGTGTGTGTGTGCGTGTGTGTGTGTGTGTGCGTGTGCGTGTGTACATGCTGGGATCAAGACAACAGAACGTGGAGGGAACTGGGAAAACAGAAGTACCCATTTTAAACGTGTATTCTCCGTACACGCTGTGTGTTACTGTCACAGAACGTGTGTTAAAGTTTCTCTTGAATCACTAACAATAAGTGGCAGGTTTCATTCATCTTTCCAAAAATAAACACTGGTAAAGTAGGGTTCACAATATAAATAAAGAAGCGGTCACTTTCTTAGAAAGGATTCTGTCCTTAAATGCTTCTTGTTATTAAATATTGAGCTTTTTTACTTGTGTTAGCTGGAAAAACACAGGTGGCCCTAATAACATATATGAGCCCTCCATTTTTTTTCAAGTTTCCCAGTTAAACTGCAGTCAGATGTGATTTTGTCAGGTGAAATTGACAAAACACACACACACATACCAGCAGCCCCCTCATTCAGCGTCTTATCACTGAACACTTTAACCTCTGAACCCTTTACCGTCATTATGTCAGTAATGTGAGCCAAACCCTGATGCTTCTACTCAACCTAACCAAGAGGACTGTTTTTCTTTTCTATTCATTGACAATGTTAACCACGTGTTTAAAGATGTTTAAAGATGTCTAAAACGGTGACCCTAATCCGGCAGGAAATACTTTTCTTTCGACCCGTAGTTGAGAATGCAGTCTAATAGTATGGGAACGCCATTTTGTTGAACAGTGTATTCAAGCAATCTAAACTTTTTCATGCAGAGCCTCCATGAGCAGGGCTAATCCTTCATATCAGAGGTCACAATTAGGTGCTGCCATGGGTCAGTTAGTCAAACACATTGTGTCTCTGTATTGTTAATGTGGGGACAACACCATAGAAACACATAACATGTGTATTGCTGCTTTCTTTCAATTCATTTAGGAGCAAAATCTAAAGGCAGATGTCAATGTAAAGTTGTGAAAGTCTGGGCGTGCGTGGACACACACTGGTGTGTGCAGTGCAGGGCTATCGCTGATATTTCACGTTTAATAAGAGTCTTATTATGATCCATGTTTAATGAAGAAAGCAGCTCCCTGCCTACATCCAGTACCCTCATTCTAAGCATATTAATCAGATTTCATATCACAGAAACAGGGAGCCATCTGCCCTGGAGGTCCAGCTGTGTTTTATTCCGACAAAATACTTCACCAGCTGATTTGTCTGATTCCTCCCAGTTGAAGGGGGTGAACTCATCAGCAGGAGTCACCTGCTGATGCGATTGGGGAGTGAAAACCTGCAGATTGTGTGCCCTGCATGGCACATGGTTTCACATTCCCGCTGTGTAAGCATGTGTTTGCAAAATAAATACAAGGCAGGAATGCAGCAGTTTCAATTTGACAATACTAGCCGAAAATAACTTGAATAAAAATGCCATGAATTGACGTAAACCTTGACAAAAGGCGCAGTTGGGCCGCAGCGCTTTGTCACCCGTCACAACAGTGTAGCCCTGCGGGGAAGCATGGCACTCTCGCACTTCCTGCACCGCTTTTGGTCAAAACCGCCGGGTCAACCCACTTCCCTGAATTCTTCTGTCAACTCTGGGAAAAAGCTTTAATATCCTTCCTGCCTCCGAGACGCTGGCCGTGGAGGCATTGTAAAAAAAAAAAAAAAAGCCATCCTTGAGGGCGACTGCACTGCGATGTGTCCCCTCAACACACTCAACTATTGTCCGCTCTGTTTGTGTCTCCAACCCTGTTGTTTCGCCCCTCAGAAGAAACAAGAAAAAACCTCTTGTTTCGCTTCCTGGAACATTTCAGATGGAATAAATATTGCCCGATATTGTGCCGTTTGTTTGTTTAGGAGGAGCCCGTAATGATACTGTGATTGTTTTGTGGTCAATGAGTTTGTCTTTTCCGGCTTTGTGCCTCACAGTCCGGACTCAGCAGCAACGTCAACATCATTGACCATCACCCACTGACAGATTTGACTGCATTGTTTGACTCTGAGTTTATTTACATGATGCGAAGATAAGATTTGAAACCGCACGACTGGGATTTCAGTGTATTGTTTCGAGATGTACAGGCGCACAGCAAGTCCTTCGTGGATTCAGCTGTCCTGTCTGTTTGTGCACGTCAAGATAATATTGTTGTCTTAATGAAAGAATGATGTCTGAGTCTGAACGCACGCACACGCCGGCTCGACTGAGAAACTCTCACCGCGTTGTGAGCTGTTGGGACTGAACAAAGTCGTTGGTTCTTCTTTCCAGCTCATCTAAGGCCGGAGGAAAGGCAAGAGATTGCAATGAAATGAAACAGAGTTGAGAGTGATGAATTCTGCTCAGGTTGCAGACACCAAACCGCACTTTTTTGTGCTCCAAACGTATTTCAAACCTACACAGGAGTTTCCACTTCTTGTGTTGTTTATTATGCATTGCTTATGTCTTCCTGTATATAGATTGTAAGTTAAAGGCTTCGTGAGGCTCGCAGTGAAGCTGACACCCAATCTAAAACACGATAGTTCTCCTCTATGAGTTTCTTATTATTTTCTTTTCTCTTTTCTCCCCCTGGCATTTTGTTCATTGGCGTTCGCTCAGCCGCTTGATGACTGTTAAGTTAAAACATTCATCAAACAGACATCTGTACCATCGTCTCATGTTTGTTTAAAATCCACTCTTTGTGGAACACTTCTTTCATAAGTAGGTAATCTAAATAAAAGTAGAAAGGTCAATAAGTCGGCTTCGTAAATTAAACTAAATTTTAAAAAGCTATAGCGCTACGGTGTCTTCCTCCATTTCGGACTCACAGATTTTCAGTTTGCATAAAAGTCTGCACCGTCAATGCGGTTAATTAGTCAACCGCAAGTTTATTATGACACAATATATTCTCACTAGATAATCCACTGATGACCCACTTCAGATGCTCCTGTGAGCTGGTGTTTGGTGCGGCACAAATTTGGCCGGAGACATGCTTTAACCACGCGAACACATACTCGTTCTTATTGGTTCACGTAGTCTGATGACGTCCTGTACTTCTCATCAGACAGAAGAGCTGGACACAGCTGTCACCAACAGGGCCTTTAAATGTCTGTAAAGATGACTCTTCTTCCCCAAACTGTCATTTCAAATGTGCATTTGTCATAGAAATTGTTCGGCTGGTATCAGTGCTGAACATGGAGCTAAATGAATGGCTAAACAAAGAAGAGAAAATCTTAATTTCACACTCCTGCGGTACATTGCACATCGGATGGCTCAGAGATTCGATGCGTCTGCAGCTTCACGCATTTGTGTGAGTTCTAATGTCACATGCTGTGTTTTCCCGATCGCTAAGGAAAAGTAAACATGTCAGCCAGCAGATCCTCAAATGACAAAATGAACATGCCGATGCGAGCCTGTGATGATTGCACTGATACGCACATTATCATACCGCTCAGATGACACGTGAAATGACTTACGAGTGGACTTATATTTGTGAGCAGGGTTCACTCAGCGGGGCGGAGCAGCTTCAGGACGACTTCAGAGGCTCCAGATTCTAGGCGGGTTGGTTTCATGTAGGAAACACCTGTAGGCCGTGTGATGAATCACGCCACTCACTGAACGTGCAGCATGTGAGTGTTTGTTTAAGACGACTGCTCCTTCTGACCTGGGCTGGGCGCTCGGCTGGAGCTCTTACAAAAGGAGGTTACACAAAAGCAATCCTGCTCAAAAAAAACCCACCAGAAGAGTGAAGTCTAAAGAAGTTGCTTGTGGAAATGTCGGACTCCCCGCCGCTAACAGTGAAAAGATTGTATAGAGAGGTGGTCACAGAATGTAAATACATTACTATTGCAGGAAAAAATGGCGACCATATAGTATTAAAAAGGGGGTTACATTTTGTGAAATCAGAATATTTACCTTGAGTACTAAGTGGTTTATAACTTAGACAATTTTTTTTTAAAATCAAAAGATCAATTTGCTTAGCTGATTTAAAGGATTAGAAATGACTCTGGTTTTGCAAAACACTCCTAAACAATAGATTTCATGCAAGAACATTCTCGTATTCTTATGTTAACTTTCTCTCACTTCAAAAAATCAAAAAGGAATCAGTACAAGTGCCTCGTCAGACTCAAACGCTCCTGACTTCTTATAAATGTGTAAATGGCGAGCAAACAGCACGGTGAATGAAGTGCGTGAGCATGATACATGGAAATGATCATAACGGTGGTCATTTGTGGACTAATTTGCGCATGACTTCTACGACATGTGTTGACCACTCACAAATTGTGTCTGTACCTAAGAGGAAATCGGAAAAATACAAGAAAATTGGTGAATACAAACTCAATTGTACGAGTGCTCAGTGTGTGAGACCCGGTGAGTTGAAACCCAGATATAAACTAAGATAAATTGCATCGCAAAGTTCGAGTTATAAAGTGCTTGTTTTCTGTGCACTTTGCTTTGTTTATGTAATGAAGGAGAGCAGACGCTTCTTTTAAGAGAGATTTAATCAGTTTCCATAGACAAAAAATGTGCAGGTGAGGGCTGTCACACAGAGATCGATGCCTTACGCTTTGGAATAAAAATAAAATAGCAGTGCTTGGTTTAGTTTGCCTTGCGGCTGTGGAGGACTGCAGTTCAAAGAACCAATGAAGTGCGCGCATGAAATCAAGCCGCTCCCCAAAGAAATTCACTTCAAAGCACCGGTGTGGTCTGAGAAACACCGGAGAGTCAACGTACATACAGTAGACGGCACGGACAGAGAGCAAAGCTGTACAGGAGGAGGTTTCAATGTCAGTTCATAGTTCTTCGTTCCCATTGAGAACCCTGTCTTTGTGAGTATTAACAGTAGGTCACTCGACAGTATCTGATGAGTTACACTGTTACAAAACTGTCCCATGAGGCTCAGGTCGTCACACAAGGAATATTAGTCCCCAAATATAGGGATCATCGTGTTGCTTTGTCCTTGGGTTGCGCAACCAGTGTATCCTTTCCAGTGGCGACAGTCATTTCAGTAACGCAACAGTTAAGATAAAACTTGCAGAATCAGTACTAAGTCCAAATTTGGCTCCTTCCTGTTTTTCTTTTTTTATCCAAGCCATCATACGGTATCTTGTTACAATGGTGTCCTCTGGGAGTCATCTCCCACCAGCTTAGACTTCAGTCGCGGCCTCGGAGGCTTAGTGGATACTTTGGCCTTCAGCAAAGGTTCAGAGCTCAGATATAAATCTCAGAGGTCAGCGGTCCGGATCCACGAGCTTCAACAAATTTGGTCGATTGTCCCGCTGGTCAATTTACCCGATAAGTGATGTCAACGTCAAACTCCTGTGTCTCCAAGGAAGAACTCGGCCATATGGGAAAATAGAGCAGTTTGCTTTATTGTAGAGAGTTAAGAAAATTGATACCACTTTGACGTCTGTACACTAAAAAAGAAGCCACAGCTAGTTAGCTTAGCTTAGTTATAAAGGAATACTTCACCTAGAAAAGGACCATATGTACTTAAATTACTCAGCTTGAATTCTTGATTAAAACAGAGTAAATTGGGTTTGTGTCAAACAACAACAAAACTATATCAATATCCGTTTCTAAACTCTAATACAGCATGTGAAATAATCTCTTGTTCATTGAGTCGCATGCTCAATAATTCACAAAAACATGCATTTTCACCAAAATCAGACTGTTTAAAACACTTCAAATCCGAGAGGATTGACTCAATTCACCACTTTTTTCGGATTCTCCGTTTACCACAGCGGCATGCAAGAGTGATCAAATACACAAATGGTCATTTTGTGTGCGAAGTCTTCCTTTAAGGCTTTAAAAAAAAAAAAAGGAAACAGCTAATATGGCCAATCGAAATGTGACAAAATCCACCTAAAAGCATCTCTGAAGCGCTGCAATTAACATGTTTTATCTTGTTTTACAAAGTGTAAAAGGTGACTAGTTGTAGTTTTATGGGAGATTCGTAACCATTTTCTTGTTCAGGTGCTGCTGTGTTGGTACGGCATAAGCTCTTGTAATCGAGTGTGTTAATAAGTCTGAAGGGTATGATTTAAATTGTGTTGAACAATTGAACATCTTGAGTGATTGTATGTCATAACTGTGAAAAATCACACTTCATACATACAAATATTAAATAAAATACAACGTTGTACTCCCGGGCTCTAGTTTCTTGATGATTTGTGGCATCACTTATTGGTTCATTCAACCAGCTGAAGCAACCTCCTAAAACCTTTGTGCACTCCTCTGTACAGAATAGTTTTAATGGAAACGTCCGAACTCCGCCCGTCTCCATCTTCTCCCATCGTCCTCTCCTCTTACGCCAGAATATCACTCCTCTTGCTGCACCAGACCACCAGCCCGATCATGGCCAATGTGAGGAAAACGGGGACGAGGATGAGGATGATTAGCGTCTCGTCCGGCGGGTCCATGGGGTCCACCTGTTTCATGGGGCAATGGGAGAAAAAGTGCTTGTGTATACCGATGATGTAGCTCTCCACCAGTGGATTGGGCCAGTAGCAACTGACGATTAGGGCCTTTTTCTCTGTGCAGTCGGTAAAGATGTGGTACTCACTGGGAAGAGAAATGGGCGGAAAAGAGGGGAGGGATTAGAAGAAAATCACAACTGACTTCTCTTTGGCCAACAATCAGTTAAAACCCTGTTACTGTTTAGCTGGTGTTGCTCAAAGCATTGGAGGTTTGGTATCTAATCCATCATTGTAACCAGGGATATTCTCCCATTTATTTTTTGGCCCACTACCCTCCTCTATTTAAACGGGCGTTCAGTGATGTTCAGAGCCTCCGTGACGCCTTCAAGGCTCAGAGCTCTGCTTTGATGAATCCATTCAGCCAACCCTAATCCTTCCTCTTTCTCAATTTTCAACCCACCAGATCCAAGTTTCTTTCTCAAGATATTCTGGAGCCGTCAGTATTCTCAGCAGCGGTATCACAGTGGTATCAACCCCGTCTCACTGCCGAATACTGCGGCCTCGATGCAAGGACAGAAGAGAGAAGTGAGCACAACGAGGCCACAGCTTCTAACCAAAAATGGACAAACATTTATACCTTCATTCTTTCTACGGGCACTTTAATTAAAACCAGTGTGTCTCATATGTTCAGAAACCGTGAGGATTATTAATAAAAGTGGCAATGTGAAGCGCCCCGATGAGACAAAGCACAAATCTGATGAGCAAACAAACTCTCGCGCATCCAAAATGAAGGCACAGAAAATGAATGCTCTCACAGCCCAATATGATCAGAATCACTGCCCCACAATGGTGCTAACGGTGAGTGTGATTGAGCAGAAACAAGAGGTTTCAGTAACAACGCATGAAGGCTGCACACAAATGGATCTTTTTTGGAGATAAGACTCTAATCACTTCACACCTGAATGAACTGATTTCAAACTGCACGGCAAAGACAATTCAGTTAAATGTGTTTTTATTCAATTCAGTACCTTATTTGAAGATGCACATTTTACAAAAGTTGTCTGTTGTGTTTTACATGTTTGTATCCAGCCCTTAATTTACTAGAAATAAGAGAAGAACATGTTTTTATGAATAGAGTATATATTAATCATCCAGTTTGATATGAAACCTGACGATAAGTATTGTTGAGATATTATTCACTTGAACTTTCTATATTTGATGTGACGGTCAGTTGTTGACTGCATACAGACTGCTGGCTACTTTAATACACACTGAACTAAATCACAGCGCTAATCAAACATCCTTTTGATGCAATTCAATTACTTTGCATACAGAAATTCTGTGTCGCTGAATTTTAATTAAAGACTCTTTCTTTAGCATCTGTATGAGATGCACGGCTCTTAAAAACTAATGTAAAAACACAGCAGCTTCCTTATTAGACTGTTGACAATAAAGCTTTGACACAATAACATCTAACATCATGTAAAGCTTGTATTTGCCACTCCACTGTTATGATCTTCATTGTTATAATACAGTGCTTCAAAGGCAAAGAGGCACCAATAGTCTATTATTGAACCAGCAGAAGCTCCTTTTTGTGGAAACAGAAACAAGTTGAGCTATTTAACTTGTTAATGTTGTAAGATAAAAGACATCTTGATGTAGGCTACCAGCGCCTTTCTTACAGTGTGGTTTGTACCTCTGCAGAAGACTTAAAAGGTTTCAGCTGGAGCAGTGTTTGGAGAATTAAATAAAAGGATGAGGAGAGAAATTTAAAAAAGGAAGTATCAGAGCATTCAGGCAGAAGTGCTCGACTGCAGGGATAACAAGACTTTTGAAGTTTTTTCCCCCGATGTAACACACAATAGCTAACAACCGTCACCCACACACAATAAACAGAGTAAAAAATAGCTTGACCAGGTTCACAATTGATTTACTGGGAGGAATAACTTGGTATTGGATACATTATACAATTAAGAATATAATCTGAAGGACATGCATATGATGATTTGGCACATTATATCTGTGCATACCAGTTTCCAATGACATACATGTACCGATAGTTTATACCATGCTACTGAGAGCTCAGGTTTAGTTTCTAATATGATGTATTTAATGCCCAAAAAATGATGTTTCCCCTTAGACATTATAGCTCCGAGTTAAACCCACGCTAATCAAGATAACCCACTGACTGGCTGATATTGGATTGCTGCTGACACACACTGAATGCATCGAGCGCACCTTGGTGCATTCACACAACAGACACACACACCCACACACACTAGCATAAGAAATGCTTCTCCTCAATGGCAGTTACCGTTTTTCAGTCGTTTGTTTATCCTCTGAGAGCGATGGCTCAGCTTACTGCTGAATCAGATTAAACAAATGAACACTTAAACTGTGCGCAAGGGAAATTCTCCAGAATTAGGCAAAGCAAACTTCTTCTTTTTTCGGACTTTGCATCTTATGTTTTGTTACAGACACAGATGGACAAAGCGGAGCATCGCTCTATGATTTCTCTTTCCAGTGGCTGGCCGGCTGGTTCAGTTGTTGGTAACAGTCCTCTGCCAGTTGTGTGGACCACATAACCTACTTAAAATGAGGCTTGCTCATCTAAATGGTTCATCAGTTATCATTAGTGGCAGTAACCAGCATCTGGTCCGTACAGAGACCAAGCATAATTACTAATAGTGAATATCCAGCATTTATTAAAAGGTCCAGAAAGACCGACACCACCATCCCCTGTTCCCCGGTGCTCAACATTAAGGCCGGCTTCTCTCTGAGCTGGAAGAAAATGGATCGTTATTAGAGGTACGTGATTGTGTGTAAATGCTTGTACGAACACACACACTCACAGGCTGTGTCTTCGTGGTGTCGGCTTATTTCCAACACCAACAATCACTTTGGCTGAGTGTCCGGCCAGCAGCTAGCACCGCAGAGGGTCACGGCACATTTGTCAAAGAGAGGAAGCTTTGCAGGGGTCGCTTTTGCTTAAACATGAGGCCCCTTGCTCTTCCAAGCCCGATTCCTTCTCACCGCTCTCTTGTTCCTCTCGTGCCTGCGCTCGGCCTCCTTCTCTCCCGCCTCTCATCACCTTACGCCAGGCTCCGAAGTAAGCAACCAACGAGAAAGTCCGGGCATCCTCCACTTGTGTGAATTAAGCATCGTACACAAATACACCCAAATTCAACATTTATTTCATAACAAGACACTTTGTGAAATTGTCATAATTACCGTTTTATTGAGTTATAGCCAAAAACGTGTTTTGTGAGGTGACATTTGACCAAAATCTAATCAGTCCAACCCAAATCTTAGATTTAAGCAACAGAGCTACTTGGTTTGGATGCACATGAACTCTTTCTGGCAGAGAGACAATGACAGAAACGTCTCCCGCGTGCAGTCAAACTCCACATTTGAGTCAAGTCGTGTGTTATGCCGTTTCTTTTGAAACCAACAGAGGCCATCTGTACTTCTCAAAGTGAAAGTTCATCATGACAAATGTCAGAGAGGACCTGCCTGTACTTTGCCTTTAACACCACTCGAGACACCATTTGGACTCGAGCTCTGTAATGTAACAGACTTGATGCTCTTCAATACGCCCACTTGAAGAATCGTGGTTGGACCAGCTTCATGTTCGGAGCCAGAGCAGAAATTCAGAGCAGTGTTCAGCACCACTTGCTTTGATGTACTTTTAAATGGATCATTTTTTGGGGCAATCTCTGAACTGCATCAAGAGAGAGGAGCGCTGAGACCAAAAGAGAAGAAGGGGTTGCACTTGGATGAGAACTGCCGTTGACACTATTTTCAGTAAACTTGCATTAAACAGATGTTTGGGAGCAGTGGGGATGATCTCTGAACACGACGAACAATCAATACCTTTTAATCTAATGGCACAAACATGTATACAAATATGTGTGTCCTTATAAGGATGAACATTGGCATTCATTTGGTTTCAGTTGGTTTCTGTGAATATAAGTCCAATATTCACTCTTGTTTAGCTCTGTGTGGTCTCCACTAACTGTCCCTCCAGCACTTTAGCTCAATATTTCTCTCTGTTCACCCGCTAGTCGCAGCTGCTGTTTGGTGTTGTGCTGGTACTGTACAGTGGACGAGCTTTTTCTCCGAAAACATCTGCCTGCTGTGTCTGGAATGACGCTACGAGTGAACCGAAACAGTACATTTTCCGGCCAGACGACGAAAACAATCTGGAAAGCAATAAACACTCCATGAAGCTGAGGGGAGCTGCAGAGATGGATGGTTGGGTTGGGTGACACACAAGCAGTACTGTGATCCATCAGAAGAGTACTGACCGTGGTAGCTTTGGCAGTGGCTTTGCTTTGACAACTGTCTGGATCTAATTTCATATTTCATCACACTACAGTTTTGCTATTTTCTATCCAATTGTTGTTTCTGCCAACGCATTCCTTCTATACGTTTCCAAATGGCATTCATGAGTGCAGAGCCAGCACAGACCGGGTCCAGCCGCTGACAGCCAGGTCAATATCTGGTTGTTGAAATGTCTAAACGCAAGTGTCGGTTGCTAACTGACCTCCTAAATGTTTACCCTGACCATGATGTCTAACGTCAGTCATCTGGCTTCATGAGTCATACGTAGTTGACACAGTCACTCTTGATGTGGTTGATCTCACATTTCAAACTTCCTTTATTTTATTTTTAATAAATCAGTGAATAAATGGAAAAAGAGAGAGAGAATGACTGATGAATGAAGCTCGCGGCTCCTCTTCCCAGAATATTTTACTTTATTTTTCCTGGAAATCGCTGAATCAGATGGGTTTTTTTTTACATTGATTTTTAGCTCCTACGTGTGTGGATGTGCAAAAAAAACCTCAAAACGCACTGCTCGCTCCCTCACGATCTGGCTCCGCTGATAAAGAGGAAAAAAAGCTAAACGCAAAAGGTCAAAGGTGAGCGGGAGGAATGAGGTGAAAAGCTGGATAAAGATACAGATGTGTGGTCACGGCTCAGATGCTCTTTAAAAACAGCTCTGGTTTGGGGAAGCAAACGTCTCGCTCTCTTCCAACCCACAGACATCCAACCAGCTGCATGAGGCTGAGACGATCACAGTCTTTCTGTCAATTAAGTGTTTGAAACTGTGTAGAACTGACAACCTGCTCACTGAGACCACAAACATAGAGCAAACAGACAGGAAGACAACTGTACGTGAGAAAAGAGGACTGACAGAGATAAGAGGGGCACTTTGTATCAGGGGGAAGTTTCTTTTACTCTTAAACTTTCTCACAAGAGATTCCCTACTGTTTTCAACGTCAGCGCTTCATTTTGGGCCAACGGGGGGAACGTATAGGCTCGCTCTGAAGGGGAAGCGATGCTTTTCTCTGCTGCAGGCCAATTTAATATAAAGTACACCAAAACCTATTCTAAGAATTAAGCAAACAGGTTCAGTTATTAAAATCTTCTGGAGAACATAGAGAAGGAGTGAGCGTGTGGCTGCTCATGATCCCTTTTAGGAGTGTAATAAAATCAAGTTAGGCAGTGAGAAATGCCTGAAAATGCAATTATAACTGTGATGGAGACAAATACAGTGTGGAGGATGCAGCGGAGATGTGTGCAAATATATGAAGGCATTATTAGATACACTGATTTTTCATCTATTGACACAACAACTTTCACACCACTTCCTCTCGATGTAATAAGACGCAGAAATCCTCCACATACTGCTAACTCTTTACAGTCTGGGAGGCTCTCTGAGGATACATATTTTTAGAAATCTGTAAAAGGGTGATGTATTATTTCATCAGTTTCAGACATTATTCTTTACCAACCATAAACCGTGTAGTTGCTGCATGTTACTGTTAAGAACTACAGCAGCATGACTTTCTCTGTCAATAAAGACAGTTGATTGTAAACCGTTTTAATTTCAATATTCAGGATGGTTATCTGCATAACTTACTATCAGTTTTTCAACAGACTTGTTCAAGCTTGACAGATGTTGCACAGCTGTGAAAATCCAAGAGTGAAGCCTGCACAGAAGACTACGACAAACGACTAACTACTACTACTGAAGACAAGAGTTTTAAGTTATTGTAACTCTGTGTGGAAGGAGGACCCAGCAAAATAAGCTTTTCATTGCACGGAGTACCTCTGTAAACTGTGCATGTGACTAAAACAATATGTATCCATCTATCTATGAATTAGTGCCTCCTCCAATTACAAACACAGCTTCTGGTTGATGACAGTCCTGCAATATGACCCGATCCAATTATGACTTGTATTTACTAACTGTTGAACACAAATACATCTCAACGTTTTTTGCGAAAAGCGTTGCACGCGCCTACTATCCGGTTTCTGTTAAAACCGTTATAAACATGATGTAGTACCTGATGAAGTGTGTGAGGTTACACCAGTACTGTGGATCTATGTGATCCATGTCTCGCTTGAAGCCCTCTCCACAGACCTCCACCTCCCACTGCAGACGGGACTCATTGCAGGGTTTCTTTGGCCGGGGGGTCGTGGGATCTATGTTGAAACTGTCTGTGGCTGAGAGGGCAGAAAGAAGAAGAGCATGGATGGGTCACATATCCTGATAAATGGTCATGTCAGTAAAGCAGCAATACAGTTCATTTTCCCCCAGAGAATGTCGTCTTATTGTACAATATGATGGATGCTCGTTCTTACCTGACAACCCCCGCATCATCCAGGCATTGACTGTAAAGAAATAAAAGGAAATCAAGTGTCAAATAGAGAGAACTGATGACTAAGGTTCCCACATGTTACATATATCCAATAAAAAATGTTACATTTTCTGATACATGAAGGTCATTTGGGCCTCTCTATGTGACTTTTGACCCGCTGGTTGAAATCAACTCGTCGATATTTGTCGGGTTCAGAAAGGAAAGAGAACCAGCATCCTCTCCTGGCTGCATTCAAACTAGTACTCAAACTTCCCATTGCTCTTGTTTCACATCAAAACTGTATAATAAATCATCCCCTGCCAGATCCTCTGTCATTTGAATCATCAACATCAATAACCCCAGCACCGCTGAGGACACTTCTATTGTGAAGCAGCCGCAGCTGTTGCATTGTGTTTTTTAAATGAAGGTGGTACCGACTTCTATTATTCACTATATGGACTCAACAAGTGCTTTATCCAGCACAATGCAGGGAGTAACTGCACAAGAGATAAGAGGCACAATAAGCTGTCAGATGAGAATGTGCAGACAACACGATGTTACTGCAGGGAATCAGTCACAAGTATGTCGTCCAGGTTTCCCAACACGGGTCTTTTATTGACCTGTTGGCTGAGCTCCACTGCATTTTCAGCCAAGCTAGCAGCAAAACTTCCCATAATCCTCAGCTGTACTTTGTATTTAGCGCCAACTAATGTTCACATAAGACATAGTGACCGTGGTAAACAACAATACCGTCAGCAGATTATTTGTGGCATATAAGAACCAGATCATCTCTACGTTTTATCCATTTTCAGGAATGGATGAAACAAACAAACAATCTAACAATCTCCAAAATGCATTATTTGTAACCAAGACGAATGGCAGTGAACGGAAAGTGTCCCAATGATACCGCTGAATCAGAAAGTGGATCCATCATACACACTATTAATACCTTTTCTCCCCCCGTCCTGGTCTCTGATTCAAACTCCCAGCAGCCCATTTGTTCCACCGCAGAGCGTTGCGTCTGACCAAAGCTAAACGTGCGGCCGCACAGGAAGGTGATGCTCCCTTTGAAGCGCCACGCGTACACAGCGAAGACTCGGTTGGAGAGATGACCCTCAGGACAAAGACTGCTACCAAGTTAGCGGGCTAAATATAGAGACTTCCCTGTTTGAGGATGATTTCAGGTGCAGTGTTTGTGATGGGATGAGATTATTCTATTTATTGTATTTGGGTGTTTGTCTAAAATATTAAAGATAGATCAAGTATCTGAGTAGATTCTGGCTTTGATTTGCATTCGCTCCGATAAGATTATTTTATTAATGCAGATTAAATTTACAGATTTTAAAGGAATGGTCTGACATTTAGTTATGTTTGCTTTCATGTTGAGAGTTAGATGAGAAGATGTGTGGCATCAATGTTCTCCTCTTACTAAATAACCATATTTGCCTACATATTGAACTATTGCTTAAAACCCACTGTTTGCACAAAACCCAAAAAAGAAGATATTTTATGAACTGAACTTACTGCATTCAAAGATTTAGCAAAAGCATCATGAGAGCAAAAACGCAGCGTTGGATTTAAAAATATATAAATGTAAGAGCAAGTAAAAGTTTAAAGATGACAGTGACTTGGACTCAGATGAGCGGTTTCAGAACAAAAGGGGCCCTGAAGGTGACAGGCGAGTTTATTAGATGGGGTCGGGGACAGCAGGGGCAGTGAAATACCCCCAGCTCGTCTTTTTCTGTGGCCTATTGTTCCCTCAGGAAAAATTCACTTCCTGTCTTCTCTTCAAGGGACAAGACAGAAAATCATTTCTTCAGATTCCAAGAAAGTATGTCCTTTGTGTCGAGTGATCAATACATCAAATCAAATAGTATGGCAATTTACAGAGCACTCTGAAAATTTCACTTTGACTTCAAACATTGGCTTTTAGCCGGCTGGTTCCCACAGGTCTCCTGTGCCGTTTCATTTCCCCTCAACGCCGCACATGTTGGACGTACAGATGTATATGAGCAGTGGAGGTGTCGCTCGAGAATGTAAACGGATGGTCATTGATTTCAATTTAACATTATTGATTTATGTTTATGTAAAGTACATGACCAGATTACCAAACACTGCCAAGATTAATAAAACTAAACACTGTAACTCTTCTGCAATAGTTCCCCTAATGCATTTATTTTCTGGGTATCAGTGTTTGCTAAATGGAATATTTTGTCTCTTGATGATATGATGTAACATGCTACTTCTTATCTTCTTTGTGTTGTATGCACATTATTATACAAATTAAATCAGCTAAGAGTGTCTTTACCAGTATTCCCAGTAAAAGGCCATTGAAACAAATCTGCGCTGCTAGAACACATGAACTGTATATTCTGTGTTGGACGCGGCTTTCTGTTCAGCATGAAGTTCAAATCAAGGTGCTTTCAAGGCGAGTGCAGCTTTCACTATTCAGGTGTTACAAATCATGCTGCTTTTATTCTTGTTGGAGTGCGATTCTCATAAGCTGTCGCCACGCAGGCCCATGAAAGAGGTGATTGAAATAAATAATTAAACACAAGTAGGAACTGATGAAAATAAGCTCGAATAGTCGAGCAGCAGGATTCCCTTCAGCGTGCGCGCTGCACGGCAGCAGCAGGGGCAAGTTTGAAACTAAATCGACTCGCAGCTTTATGAGCTGCGGGAATCAGCAGTGAGTGTTTATCTGGGAGATTTGGTTGATTTATAGGCTACAGCGCCAAAGTATGAATTATAGCTGCTTGGCGCCTCTCTCATCCTGGCGTGTGACAGTTTTCCAAATCAAATCATTCTGGATTCAGATGATGGATACAGAGGGGAGACTTTAACCAACTGTTCAATCATCATTAACTGCTTGTTGTAAAAGGTACAGACACCATCTATACGTGTCGGATCTGTTTTCATGCTCTAGAAAAGTCCAAAGGTCATCAGAGGAGACGATCGCCAGCAAATAACAGCCTTCCAGCAGCATCTCTTATATATACGCTACTCTTCTGTAGAGAAGAACAGCAGCAAAGCAATTTGTCCGTTGCTGGCACTGCTATCACACACTGTGAGTTGGCTGTGAGCTGCAGATTGTACCAATGTCGCTTCAATTTATTGAAACCACTGGTGTCTATTTGCAGTATCTCCATGCAAAGGCCCTTTTTGGATTTCTGTGAGAAACATACGACGGATGTCTGTGTATTTGTCTTCACTTGGAAGAAAATGTAAATGCAACTAAAAAGTAATCAATTTGAATTAATTCAAGCCTCTCATTAAGAACCACAATGGAGTACTACAGACAATTGAATCATTAAGTCTCTCATCAGTCTCTTAAGGATGGATGGTTTTCGTATTTGCTCATTCATCTAGCCGCTCCCACCTCATTTCTAAACACTCATCATGTTCCTGTTCACTAAGGTTCACAGTTATGCTAATAGAGCCGTTCCCGGCTCCTGGATCAAGGCCATCTTTTCATCATGAAACCACAGAAAGGGGGCATAAATGTTCCTTAACATCACAGGCAAAGTCATAATGTAATAGCTTTCAAACAACCTTTTATCTGGTTTTGAATAAAAGTGCTCATGCCTCTTTCTTTGTCAAATTAATGCTTTAATATGAAAATACTCTCTAATTGCTATTTATGGTGCAGTAACTCTAAAACTATTGATAGACAAATAAAAAGACGCACACGTAATGAAACTGGCATAATTATTTCTTCTTTTGTTCCTTTATTCATTGTACATAGGAAGGAATCACCCAGACTGCAGGAGGTTCATCAGATACTCTGCATGTGGGGTTTAAAATTAGCACGAAATCAACAGGCTGTAATTATTGCCTTCCTTCAGGCCCCGCACCAAACCCACAAAAAGACAACTTCCACTTGAACAGGATGCTTGCACCCAAAAGCAGGAATCAGTAAATACTTGTCAGTCGGGGCAAACTTCAAACCAACCGATGTGTAGCACCCAACGAGAACTGTCGAGTCAACTGAAATGTGGCCTTCGTGCTACATTGAAACAGCATTAAAGTTGTGAATTATTCAGGCCAGGCTGAGCTCTCTCAAACTAAGGGATAACTAAATCAAGGTGCTTGAAGGCGTTACACGCTCTGTCATCGTCTGCCTGATAAATATTGATGAGAAGAAATAGAAGATGAAGGTGAGACGAAGGGAAGATGAATTGCTAGAACTGTATAAATAAATAAATGTTAAAGCATATAGGCACAAGAGGCAGGACGCGTCCAACAACCTTTAACATATATCAGGTCTGCCTTACCATCATCATCATCCTCATCCTCATCATCAGGACAGGAAGGTACCAGGGCAGAGGAGGGTTCGTAATAATGGTCACTATTGATTAGAGAGGGAAGTTTTGGCATTTGGCTGCACTTTTTTCTGCAAATTGAACTTTTTCATGACGCTTTAAAATCTTTTGTTGGTTTATTTATATAAAAATAATCGTAATTATATTCAAATGAGTAAACATTTTAATAATGTGAATGTAATATTATAAATTTAAAAAAACAAATTCAATTGATATATATATATATGTATATATACATATATACACATATATATATGTATATATACACAAATAATCATAATAATATTCAAGTGAGTAAACATTTTAATAATGTGAATGTAATAGTATTAATTAAAAAACATATTCATACATACACAGAGTTTCCTCTGCTTTGGACACCATCTTGTTTTTTTGTGATTGTTGTTTCCATGGGGATGGAATGCGCTGCCCACTTTGGCTTTAAATGCACAACTATATTCTTTTAATGCACAACTATATCCTAAACTCATTTGTACAGCTGCTCCAAGCAATCCCTGAGTCTTCTCACATGCCTGCATGCGGTACGACAGGATCTACGTCTGAGAACACAAGAAGCAGATTTTTTTTTACTTTTAAAGACCAGCAAAGTGTTTCACTGCCAAGTCATTAACAATAGACCACGATCATCTTCATCGAGACGCTCCACAATCGTCTTTAAGAGGCGCGCCACAAGTATCTTCACGACACGTTTGTATTGACATTTCCACGGCTTTGCTCCAAATGTATCAAGGGGATACCCAGAGACACGAGGCTCAGCCTCAAGATGGTCCAGAAAAAGAAGCACAGGAAGAAGTAGAAGCTATTTGTGCTCACGATAAGGTGCAGAATCTCAGGGCGACGATCCCGGAGAAGGAAGAATCAATCCTGTGTCTCACCGAGAAGCTAAATCTTGAGATCAAGCTGCGGTCCGACAGCGAGGCCAACGCAAAGGTTCTTTACTCGGAGAGGGAATATCTAAAGAACAAGGTCGAGAGCCTCGCCAACCACCTGGAAGCTCAGACCAAGCTGGGCCGCGACAGCGACAAGGCCTGGCAGCTCCGATTTTCCGCTCTGGAGGAGGAGAGCAACAGGAAAGAAAAGGCGTCTGAATCGAATCTCAGGGCGACGATCCAGGAGAAGGAAGAATCAATCCTGTGTCTCACCGAGAAGCTAAATCTTGAGATCAAGCTGCGGTCCGACAGCGAGGCCAAGGCAAAGGTTCTTTACTCGGAGAGGGAATATCTAAAGAACAAGGTCGAGAGCCTCGCCAATGACCTGGAAGCTCAGACCAAGCTGGGCCGCGACAGCAACAAGGCCTGGCAGCTCCGATTTTCCGCTCTGGAGGAGGAGAGCAACAGGAAAGAAAAGGCGTCTGAATCGATCTCAAAGGCTCCTCCACCGGTCCAGTGTCCTTCACCCGTCGACCCTCCTCCACCTGTCCACCTGTCCAACCCTCCTACCTCCAGCTCCACCCCGAGAATCGGCAAGAGTCTCTGTGCTCTCAAATTGAGGCGTGAGTCTGGAGGCGTCTGGCTGCCGTAGCTGAGCCTGTTGCAGGAATGTGGTCCTGATGGGAGGAGCTTCTGTGATGGGAGCTTCCTCCCATCAGGACCTGTGTTCATGTGCGTTCATGTGTGTGTGTGTGTGTGTGAACGTGTGTCCATTTGTCTTCATATGTGTGTATGTGTGTGTGAATGTGTCTAAAATAACTTCAATAAACAAAACAATCAAAAGTCAATATGCTGAATTAATTATAATTATATTTAGCATTAAAACAATAGTTGACATGTCGATGACTATGAAGAAGTTGTGTTTAAGTTGTGACTTTAACAATAAACAATGTTCAAATGGTGTTTCAGCTTAACGAACGTTATTCTGTAATAAATATTTATATTCTACAATACAAACAATATCAATAATTATTTTGATAAGAATATTATTCTTAATAATTCTAATATTAAAATATTAGTAAACATGTTGTGTATATATATATATATATATATATATATATATATATATATATATATATATATATATATATATATATATATATATATAAAACACATGGGAGGATGTTAAAAAACATCCCACACAGGATATGAGGAATATTTTGTCTCACTCGGTATCTATTCTTGGGGCAATTATGTGTTCTGTATTTAAAATCTGATCTGAGAAATTAGAAAGGGAAACAAAGGTGCCAGGTGTCCTTTTGTCTATGTTGCATCCTGCTGCAGCATCTGTCTTCCACTGTGTCTTCCTCCACAGATAGACAGACCCTGATCATCAGGTGAAGATTGTAAACGCACATTGAGAAATAAACGAAAAAAGATGGGAGATTCAGAAGGCGAGCAGGAGTGGAGAAGAGAGGGAGAGAAAAGCAGACTGTTTCCTGAACGTCAGAAAACATGTCATGCCGGTTAAAAATGCCTTTGCTAACTTTCTTACTCTGTTGCTCTGCATCTAATAATCAAGCTGATGGGTTTACATTGGAGTGAATTGAAAGCCTGGTGCGTCTCATACAGATGCTAAAGGATGCCTTGTAAGTAAAGGATGCCTTGTAAGTCGATAACAACCCACCGAGGGCCCACGCATCGGCATGGACTGGACAATGAACGACAACAACGTCAGACTACGGGAATGCGATGGCATTCCCGTAGTCTGCAACAGCTGATAATGAAAGACATGGATAACAGTATCATCCGCATACAATAATGTTAAAATCACAAGATTGTATACTCATGTGGATAAGTGTGGTGGTCCTTGTAAAGAACCCTGGGGCACGCCCATTTAATATAACGAGGAAGGAAGAGGAAGACCCAGCAAACTGGAAACTTATGGATGAATCTGATAACAACGATGACTTGGTTAAATGTGTCAGGAGCCTTGCACGAATTAAATAACAAGAGATGCACAGTACTCCAGCGCCTCATTCCCCAAATTAACAGCAGCAGTTACAGTGCTGTGCTCATGTATAAACTTCAGCCCGGAAGACCATAAGTATTTCTGAAGAAACCTTAGACAGTAGACATGAATAAAGCAAAATCTTTGCTTTTGTGAATACATTTGAGGCTTTTGTATCTGCCAACAAAGCTCAGCATTCATGAATAACACCCTGACCTCTCGTTCTACTTTGAAGATCATCGGGTTCTTGGGTTTTCAAACCGCGCCGCCCCCCGTGTTCCCCATCTGCAGAAAACCAACTAAACAAACTGTATCAATGAGAACACAAGCCTCCGAAGGAAATGTTTATTTTATTTTGAATTGCAGATGACATGTAAGCAAGCCAGAAGGATGCAAAGGAATATGATGGATATCTTATTTTAGGACAGAGGTCAAATGAGACTTTTGTAAGAAATTGTTATGGATAAAGTTTGTAAAACATCACAATAATAAGACAGTTTAAAGAAGCTCTTTAGACGTGACTTTCTTCCTTTTTATGTCCTACAAAACACCTTAAGAATCTTTTGAAAAGACTTTTGCTGCTTTTACAAGGATAAAGTTAGTCCTTTCTGCTGTGTTATTCTTTCTAAGATCCAGGGGAATTCACAGCTCTACAAACAATGACTGAGGTTATCCGTCTGAGGTCACTGAGGCAGAGAGCTTGCTTTTAAGAAATATTCGCACTCCCCTACCGATGAATAAAAAGCCTTTTAACCACAGCAGCAGAGTTAAAGTGACTGGCAGGTGATGAAGAGTGTGATGTGGGCATACACAAGAAAAAAAACATATATAACACAATTTTACATCTGAAAAATGCTTCAGGTATCACCTGCATCACTCATTATTGGTGTTAAATTAGCTGTGAAACAATATCATTGAAGGTGTTAGTTAACAACGAATGAAGCATGACGAACAAACAAAATTAGATGATTGTTTTCCTCACACACACGATAGCATAAATGTTTCCCACATTCCTCACAGAGGACGTTGCTGCTGCTTATCTCATCTCCTCCTCCTCCTCCTCCTCCTTGAGGTAGTTTATTTTCCCTTTGGCTGAAAAGGATGCTATCCTATAGGTAGTGATCAGTCTGAAGCAACATCTTACTCTTAAAAAGAACTAATGGTTCAATCTATTCATATCTCGTCCATTTATGAAACGCATGTATTATAATAGTTCGTCAGTTCGGGGCACCTTGCATGTTAGCCCCTGCCCTCAGTGTGTGATTGGGTGCACAACATGTAGCATAAAAGCTATTTGAGTAGTGGGAAGACTAGAAAGGCGTTATACAAGCATGTTTACCATTTAAAGGAGCTGAAGACAGAAGCTACAGGATTTATCTCACCAGCTTCTTAGTGGTTCGACCCTCCGGCAGCAAGGATAACTATTTGACTGACAGACAGTGATGGACAACCACAACTCCCAACACCAGTTGGTCAGTACCCTTCAACGTCTGATACGATGCACTGAAGCGTCCTGTAGCGTGTGACACCAAGTCAACGCCAGTGACTTAACAAAAACCTCTTTTGCATAAAAAAACATACTGATTTGAACCCAAACCATATTGTTGTTCACATCCTAACCAAGTTCACCTTCTTTGGAGGTTTATTTGAAAAATACACTCTGCATGCAACAAGCGGAAACTGACACGCTGCCTCTGACACATCAGAACCGATTGGTACCTGGAGCATCACAGTCTGAAGCGTAGGGCGACTAACAAAGCATCAGCATTTGAATAAAATGAGCTGAAATAGACTCAGTCGTCCGTGTTATCTGTAAAGCTATATCAGGAAAATAAAAGACCTTGTAGAGGAGGGCTACCACAGGAGGCCATCGTGGTGTCCTCATCTGACAAAACAACAAGGAAAGGATGTTGTCGGGACAGAAACACTGACCCGCCTGGGTCACGTTAGGAGACAGAGCATCACTACAAATCATTGTTAGTTCATGCGAGAGCATCACTGCCGGTCCGAGGTCAGAAAAGAGAAAAGAAAACAAACTGTGGCAACAGCGAATAACACTGAGGACACGGTTTTGCTCAGTCTGGGAAATTGGTCAGTGTTTCAACAATTATTAAGTTATTATGGTAGACATACTGTATTTATGGTCCCTGTACACTACATGAAAACAAGTCTTGACGTATTGATATGTTTGTATTTTTGTGTCACTGTTCAACAGCTAATTTTTTTTTTTTTTTACTATTATCCAAAATTAGCTATGTTCCGTTTTTATTTTCCATGATACATTTTCTTCTCAGGGTTGAAATGCATCTAAGTCTTGCGGGGAACAATTTATTTTCGGTTCCACAAATAAAAGCTTATGAGATAGAAATTCTTTATAAAACCGTTTTTATCTTGCCGTGTTCACAAATAACTCTCCTTCATTCTATTCTAACGAGAAAGTAGGTTTCTCTTCTGTCCGACATAAAGACAGTTATCACAATTCACTTCATGTCGGACAGAAGAGAAACATTTCAATCGTCTGCAGAACAACAAGAATATCTCAGAAAGCTAAACGTTGCATTTCTTAATGCAATACAATCACCTATGGCTTCATACATGCAACCCATATCCCATTATACATACTCATTTGATCTATTCTAAATGTTTTATTATTCATTACTAAACCGCTTCAAGGGAATCATGATCCTTTGTAATATCATACGCAGACAATTGTTCTATGTTTTTTCTCGATTTTCTCTATAATCTCCTAATTTGGAATGGTGCCAAAGTACAGCCGCTTGATTCCTAGCCCATGTGACCGATATTAGACTCCTGGATCAGTCAGGGAAATCAGTAGAAATCAGGACATGAGCAATAATGTTTTTACAGCATTACCTCTGCTCGGATCATTGCCACTCAAATCTAACGAATACTACAAGTTTACAGATTAGGAGCCTCATTTCTAAAATGGATATGCCACCTGTCAAAGACTGAGAGGACTGCTGCTCACACGAGACATTTCAATCTTAATTTCTCCTCAGCTCAATATGGCTTCCAGCTGTCTGCTGCTGCTGCTGCTGCTGCTGCTCTGAAGCCTCAGACTTGAGAAACAGTTTCAGATGTTTACCACAAATCTGGAAATACCCGCAGTCACAGGAGAGAGAGACAGATCCGCCAGAAACACGTGGGATTATTTTAATGTCCTTGGGTTCGCCTTGAAGTTATTTTACTCCAAAAGCAAAAGCAATCGCCTCCCGCTGTCGATGAGAAAGCTATGAGAAGAAACTCCATAATCCATGCGCAAAGGTCGCTGTGATGGACTGATGGCTGGTTATTATTCAGCAAGCGGCGCATGAGCAAGGTGAGGAATGAGCAGACTGAGAATGAGAAAAGAAAGCCAACAGAAAAAGTAGAGAAATAGGTCAATCTGGACGATGAATACTGCACTAAAGCCAACACATTGTATTCTCATGGTTTAGTGCACGTTGTCATCGATTTTATTTGAAACCAAAGCTCGCTCCTTAAGGCTAAAAATGAAGACGAGGGTCACCTCTTTACATGCAGTGCCAGATAAACCCAGACGGATATTCCCTTCTCGCCGGCCTGTTTGGAAGCGTCCAGGCTGTTCCTGTCAGAGTGTGTGTGGGGGGATCCCGGGGTCAAAGGGAGAGAGGAAGAGGAAAAATGACACGCATGTCTAAGACAGAGGGCTACTTGGCAAACAAAAGCAGGAAGAGGGGGAGGAGAATAAAATGCCAGTGGCGGAGAAGAGGGAATCCGTAATGGGGGATTTTCCGGAGGGCAATGCAATTTCTTTAACCTGTTTAACCACTGTTTGTGTGCATGGGAGGCAGGTGGTGGAGCGGGTGCGCTTGTGATTGCGCGCTTGTGGTTTGACAGCATGTTGCGGGTGAGTACGAGGCTCCGTGAAGGGCTTTGGGGATCACGTCTCTCTATAAATGCAGTCCATTCGTCATCTGGTGAGGAAAATTACAGCCAAGCTTCGGCAGAAAAAGGCCCCCGCGGAGACAACCCATCTGTCCGTGAGCTATCGTGGCGTCACTCAGCATCTCGTGAACGCTCTGTCGATGCCGGAGCGCCTACACGAAATAGTGAAATAAAAAATGTGCCTTTTGCATTTCTTTTTGTGAAAAAGAGTATTCACATGAGCCTAAACAGTTGTGTTCATGCAGATGCGTCGTGTCGGCTGCTGGTGACTGATAAGGAGCACCGCATCTGATTGTTAACACACTGAATTGGCACATTCAGCGTACATAAATTCCCAATCGTTCTTCGTTAGCAAAGATAATTAACCGGAAAAGTAGCATGAGAGAGGCAGCGCAATTCAGGCTTTCATCAGTATTCCCCATGCGTCTCTTCAACTCTAGACAACTGTATAATTTCAAAAGATGAAAGCCTAAAATATCCGAAAGCCACTCTCTTTCACCCCCTTGTTTGAGAAACCACAAAAATTAGCTCTGCTGCGGCGCTTGCCTCCAACAAAAGCAAAACAAATAAACTGTTTGGAATAATATCGTGGCGGGAATTAATTCCCGCCAAGATATTCCCTTTATGTAGGCAGAAAAACACCAAATGCTTCTGACAGGAGTCAGAGTTGCATGGCTACACAAAGACAAAGCTATATATTTACAAGGTTCAATTGAAGTGGGTCACTTTTACTTCTTAGATAAATAGGCTGTTAAATTCAGACTGGGCTGGATGTGAAATGCGGGACGCCGTACTGTTTTCTGCCTCCCGTAGCCAACATGACACATGAAAGTGATGCCCTCTTTCCCTAAATGTCCAAGCAGCAATAAATATTTTACTCCGGTGAGTGATGCAGTCTCCCACACGGCCGCTCGGTTATAAATATGTCAACATGTTCTCGCCGTTAGATACAGTGTCTTGGCACAATCTGTGTGATAAAACCCAGAGCAGACCAAAGGAATGCATTATCACTCCGACTTTGGCCAAACTCTCATCAGAGATATGTAATGGATATACAAGTGGTCGGATGGGATTATACAGGAAACACATAAAGCGATGGTCAAATCCTTTCACATCCATTTATCCGATTTATCATATTGTCCTTGGAAAAACTGATAAATAAATACATTTTAAAAAGCTTTTATTTCTGTCAGCTGTTTGACCGGCATCGTCATAGACCTTTGATTTGGAGGCAACAGGACTGTGCCTCCAAGATATATGTGGATATGTATGTGGATATGTGTGTTCATCCGCCGGTTTTTTGACGCACAAACGGACGAAAGAGAAAAGACAGCAGAGGAGGCGAAGAGAAGGAGACGGACGGAGAGAAGGTTTGGTATGCAGAGACAGAGACGCGGTGACAGAGTCATGAATTCACATTGCAACACCAGGTCAGAGACTGTGAGGACCGGCGGGGAAAAGGGCGCTAATGAATCTCAGACCTTCATTGACATCTTTGTTCGGGTCCAATACCAGAGAGAAGTGTAACATCACTGCAGGAACCCTTTTGTGGAAGCATCTGCGCTCTCTTTGCTCTCCACTATATTCATTAAAAACTAACTAAATCTAAATCTGACTCTAATTTGTCTGGTCGCTCACCTTATTATAACCATTACAAGATTCATACATGAATAAATACACTATCTGTCTGCTGTAAGTCTGTTTATTAAGGAGAAAATATGCTGGAACAAATGAACCATAAATTCCCACATGCCAGTGAGCTTTCACTTTATTTGACAACTTCTTACAGAGGTTGCTGGCTATTGCAGACTGTGTCTGCGGTGAGAAAACGTCTCTCCTCAGTAACCAAAGCCCTCTCTCGACACCTCGACATGAGTCTGGATCTGTTTCTGAATGTAAAAGGCTGCTTGTATGTTAATTAAAGGACTAATCCCAGCGTGCTTTAAAGTATCGACCAACCACTGATTCACACAGGATGCAGTGTAGTGGCGTCTAGTAAACCGATGAGACAGATGTGAGTTATTTCCTCATTCAATTTGTCAGAGTTTCGAGTCATTACATTGTGTGTGTTGTGGCTATTCGAACTCATTTCACTGGAAATTACTTTTTGGCCGTGGACCCAAAAAGGAATAAAACAACTTATGGCCCTCTCCTGTCATCACTAATTTAAGTCTGTCACAATTCATTTCTATCATTCGTTACATCTTCCATTCGTTGCTCAGTTTAATAGTGCTCATTATTCTATTTTTAAATGGGGTATCTGGCTGGTGTGTGGCAGAAAAGCACCTCTCTCCTCTACCTCCTATACTCTGATACAAAGAGACAACTAACGACCCTCCACCTCCATCGCTGCCCTCTTGCTGCTCCTTGGAGGAGCCAGTACCATGTATGTCCTCCTCTGCAAATGAGATCAGGTCATGAGAACTTGGTTTGTCCTCTCGCTTCTTCCTCAGACTATTCGAGCTGTCCTGCAAATTACAGTCTTGTACTTTTTGTAAGCACGTATGACGTCATGAGTCATTATTGATTCATGGATTAAAAACACAGTATATGCAGTAGCATTGACTGCGTCGCTTTTATTCTTGTGCATTAAGGGAAGTTTCTAAATCTGTCAACTGATTGTTTTGTCGGAGATCTTTAAAAGTGTTTTATTTCATCAAGTTAACCATCCAAACCCCAAAAATAATCAGTTTACTGTCATAAAACATACACTTATTAACAAATGCTCATATTTGCCTCAGAAAATGACTTAAACGATGAATCCATCATCAAACTAGTTACTAGTGAAAACAAATATGTCACAGCATTATTTGCGGTGTGCTTCCACAGTCAGATGGAAGAGTCATAAGCAGGAAGCATTGAGTTCATGTGCGCATCTCCGACGTATGAAACAAGTCCGCAGTCTTCTGACCACGTGGCGCTCGGTCTGCGACTAGGGATCAGCGTTAGACTTTGACATGAGCAGGATGAGTGAGGAGACAAAGATCAAGACCTTTCTTGTGCATGAATCTTTCACAGGCAGCTGAAAGATTAATAATGCTCTCAACATGCTTCCCACTGCAGTTGTGCTACACAGAGAACGCTCCAACGTGTGACTGAGCAACACATTTTAGAAATAAAAGAAACCTCACGAAGAGCTTTAGAGGAGGGATCCCTCTTCCAGGAGACAGACATAGATGTGTACTGAAGAGACCAACACGGCCAAACTATATGGACAATCAGGGTGACAACACTAAGAATTTGTGTAAAAATGCAATCTGCTCCTTTCCTTCCTGACGCAAATGGAAAAAAAAATATAGATTTTAACAAATGATTTGCCATGATTGCTAAACTTGAAAGCATTTTTTTTCCTGAAACGTGCAGGTCAGAAACACCATCGAGTATAAGGACATCCATGTGTAAAGAAACTGCGTGGTTTATGGACACATGCACGCCCTGAACTAAACTCAACACGCTCACAACTCATCAGCAGGTCTACGTATAGCATTGTATTAAACAAATTCACAAAAATCCTATTTTTCAGATGGCAGAGGAACACATGACCCCCCTAAGGCATTTCTCCTTGCTGTCAGAGTGTATGAATAGCTGTTTATTGGCCTGAGCAGATGCTTTGTAGTCAGATGGAGCCAGTCTTTTCTCCTGCGCTGCAGATGGGGGCCGCGTACTCTGGTTCCCGCTGCATCAACCACACTTGCCTCAAACTGAAAGTAATCAGCGTGATCTGGTTCTCCTTGAACGCACCGCATCTGGCCTCCACCTTTTCTTCTCTCCCATGCGGATCCTAATGGGAAACTCTTTTTGGCTAGACAAGAGCTGTCAGGAAACCATCGCAGCGTGTCTTTACGGCATTGGGAACACAGCCTCTCGCTGCTTTGATAGCTGCCGCAGCTGTAGTGGAAACACACAAAAATCTTGTTTTCTGTTTTCCATTACCCGAGCATTTTGAGAGACTGAGCATAACACATGCTTTAAGTCACTATCTGGAGCTTGGCCGCACAGTGCTGCAGGGCCACAGCTGTTCACATGGTCCAGATCCAGAGGAGTCCCGGCTGAAGGACTTGGCCCAACCACATTCTACTATCTACTATAAGTCAAACTCTGTAAAATGTCAAATAAATTTCAAAAAAACTTCCAAAAGAGTGTTGCATCTTTCGTTATTTTTTCCATTATTGATCCACCTTTAGGTTTACCGCTCCAGAGGCACAAGGTAAACAGCAGCACTCCTCGAGATAAGCACCTCAGTTTGAAATACTCTCTAAACCACAGGCCTTGAAATTGAAATCCTCTATCACCTGGCTTGTGTGTCCACATGGGAGGAAGCCAGGTAATTTCTATGAGCGTCAGACCAGGTGGCGCCAAGACCAAATATCAGCTCAACTGCTCACGAAGAGCACTCAGCGTAGTTAAAACCAGCTCGTGGAGAGAGCCCATGTGTATCAGCTCAATATCTGAACTTCTCTTCACCACTGAGTCATATGTGCCCTGTACTGCCTCTACTTTCACTGATGCAGCGCTAGGAGCTAACGGGGCATGGAATAATAGCAGCAGATTATCGAGAATCATGCTTCTGACTCATTTTAATCAATGCACTGTATCACATCCAGGAGCATCGGCACAAACATCTAAATCTAGACAACGGTTCAAGCACTGTGTGCGTTTCAACGAGTGGATTCACCAGTCACACACATGAAACATCATTGCATACATGATTTCATCCTTGTACCACCAGCTAATGAGCCAGATCCAGAAATTCCCATTGGCCACGATATAGGTCAGGTCTGTCCACTGGGGCATGTTGGCATGGTGCAGTACTGTATATCGCCCGTTCAATGCATGCGCTATGAGATGGGATTGGGGTTCCTGATCCGTCACAGTTTGATTATTATTATGAGCACTTTGCAACCTGACATGCTGAGGCAGGAGCAGGATGATGAACAGTAATACACTGGAGCAGTAATACACGCCAATACCATTTAATTGCTGAAGGCTATTAGATATGATGGGCAAGTGGGCAAAAACTGCTCAAACTGCAGGCTGTGGTGTGATGCTGTGGCATTTCTGTCTCAACACAAAATACATCTTTCAGTCAGAGCAATGTAACGTCATCTGCAAATCATAAAAGAATAATAGTTATAAAGTAGTTGTAATCACACTCACCCAAAATCCCGACAACAAAAAGTTTCAGTACTGTGAACTCATTTGTATCCATCACGCTGCGAGAATCCAGTCGACTTTGATTGAAAGCTCAACTGCAGCTCCGTGGAAATGTGCGTTTGAGGCGAACCATTATTAAAATCATCCCAAATGTGCAGGTCTGGGCTCCGTCATGCTCTCAAGATTAAATGAGTGTAGGGTTCGGGGGCAAGCCAGACAACAACAACAAAAATAACAACAGAAATCTGATCCCAGAGCGTGATTTCCGACCGTCCTCGTGATGATCGCGACCACTTCTCTCTGCAGTCAGGAGTCAGTGCTCAGGACCACTCCACGCTGTCCTGCATCCTCTGTGGAGGAGGAGGAGGAGGAGGAGGAGGAGGAGGAGGAAGAGGAGGAGGAGGAGGAGGAGGAGAAAGAGGAGGATCGCGGTCCTCCGAAGCACTATTGGATTATGTTTACTGAGAAACTGCGCAGAGTTCATCTGCAGCATGAATTGGAGACATTTAAATGTAAGATTAAGCAAACCGTGGATAGACCCAACATGCAATAGCATCGGGGGGGAGAGGGGGGGGGAGGCTTAGAATATCGTTTTCTCTCTTTTTTCTTAGACATTTGAAGCATGCATAAACAACTCCAATGAATATGCAGTCAATTACAAACAGTAATATATTAATTTCATCCTATGATAATGTAATTATAATTGCAGTGCAATACAACGATACCATGTCTCATTATTACGGTATCACTGTTATATAATTATGATCCTTGATCACCGAGATTAAAATTAATCTGTCAGACTGAATCGATGAACTGCTGCCAATTGCAGATTTCTGTGAGACAACACTGACCTCGTCTGGTTTCACCTTAAACTGCTCCTCGATCAGACAGACACACTTTATCTGCGATGAGATAACGGACAGAAATATTCAATAACAGCTCAGATCGTTTTAATCCTCATTTAATTTGAATGGCTGTGGATTTATTTAATCCATTTTAATAGTTCCAATGTATCTATTCAATTCATGTATATTCATGTGTGTACAGATATTCATGTATCTATTAGAAACAAACTTAGCTCGAGGATAGTTTCGCTATTGTCCTGGTCTTTGTGAACCTTTTATATTTGTCTCTGCGTCTGCTTTGTCAGCGAAACTTTGAAACTTCCTCCACCTCTAAATTGTCCCTCCACCAGCTCTGATTCCCTCTGACATGTTGTTTCACCAACACAAGCAACAGCCACAGCCGGACGGGGGCGCTGTTCTCCGTCTTCATGCAGAAAGTGCATGAAACCAAAGCTGCACAGAGTTTCTCCAGCAAGGCCGCGCTCCTCCTTGTGGCACTGGCACCCAGCGGCGAGCGTGTTGCAGGCGTCATGCAGGCGTCATGCAGGCGTCAGCCAAGCTGTGAGTCTGCGGCGTGTCTGCGCAGGCGTGGCGCGTTGGCGACGTGTCTGCTGCGAGTGGCGAACAGCAGCCAGCAAACCTCATCTAGAAGCGGACAGGCTGAGTGGGTGGAGCCACATTTCCTAAACAGTTTTATGATTATAGTTTGGAGGAGCTGCGTTTTTTTTTCTTTCTTTTGTCAATACCTTAGTGTACAAATAGATAGATATATTCGATATATTTATATTTAATGTATTTTTGTAGGCTTAATACTTACAACATGCAGTATGACTGTACTACACTGAATATTGTTTTGCTACTACTACATTTCACTTCATAATATATTAAACTTCTATATTATGTATAGTGGAACGGCCATGACCATATCATGTGCAACTGGTATACTAGTAATTGAAAACACAACTTCCACGGACATTTTATTAAACTTTTTTTATTGCAGTGTCATTTTCCTCAATTTTTTTGGGTTTCATTCTGTCAGCTGAGCATGTTGTCTTGTTCATCTCCAGCTGCCATCAGATGTCAGACGATTGCCACAGAGTGACAGGTTGTGACAGGCTATCAGTAGGTGACAGGGTGGCTTTACGACAGCGTCATTATTCTAGCAATAGAAGACATTGAAAAAAAACATTCAGAAGAAGAAGAAGAAGAAGAAGAAATAGAAAGATTTAGTGGCAGTCCTGTGGGAGATTGGCACTTCTCTGATTATTCAATTCAAATGAGTTATTATAGCCTAAATTCAGAAATTACAAATTTGCCTAAGAGAGCTTAACAATCTGTAGACACACAATATCCTCTGACCTTTGACCCTCACATCGGTTCAGAAAAAACTCCAACAAAAAAACATGTAACGGGAAGAAAAAGGGAAGAAACCTTCGGAAGTACAATAGATGTCATGATGAAAAAGTTACAACTACCAAAAAATACCAGCAGCAGTGGATATAGTACAATAATAATGATAATAGAGCTCCTCCATTCTATGATCATAAAACTGATTTACGGCAGCTGACCTGTTGTAACAACAATGGGTGTTCCCAGGAAATGTGGCTCCACCAGCTCAGCTTGTCAGCTTCTCCACGAGTGACTTTTGCTTGCTGCTGTCCTTGCACTTGAATGGCCACTTGTTGCAAGCACGTCGCAAACTCGTCACGCCTATACGCAGACACGCCGCAGACACGCCACAGACACACCGCAGACATGCCGCAGACACGCCGCCCGGCTGACGCCTGCCACACGCTGGCCACTGGGTGCCAGTGCCACAAGGAGGAGCTCGGCCTTACTGCTGGCTGGCGCTTGTCACACGCTTGCCACGGACTTGCCGCTGAGTCGCCGCTCTCCTCGCACATGGCTGATGCTTGCCACACACTTGCCGCGGGCTCGCCGCTGCCAGTAATCACAGTTGCTGTCTCTTGAGTTTCTGGCAGGTGGTTGAGGGCGTGGGAGTACTGATGATGTGTCTTGCTCTGAGGAGTTAACTGTCTCCAAAAAATCTGAACGCACCCATGGCCATATTTCATTATTTTTTAGATTAGGAGCTCATGATTGTATGACATTATAACTCGAGTGGTGTTGTGAGTTCTGAGTTGTGCCATTCGTGGTATATAAAGTGTGTATGTTAGGTTTTGCACAAAACAAATCTGCAGAAAAATGATCCTAAACATTCCTAAATGTGCCATTATCATCTGGGGAAATAAGATATTTGATAATACACGCTTTGGGAATTTACCACAATGAATCTGTATCTCGAAGCATCAATTAGGTGAAGCTCTGATAAGGAAATGACCGAGGGAGGAGGAGAAGGGGGGACTCTTCAGGAAAAGGAAGCGGCCAGAGGTAATTATATGGTCGCGCTTATTCCGCTCACCTGACACTCAGGAGGTGTTGAACTTTCACCTCCTCGGTGACACATTGTCAAAGTGCTTGCCTGCAGTCGCAGGTCAACTGCGGTCAATCCCACACGGCATTGTTTTCAGGGCGCATCTTCTTGTCCATGTGAATAACGAGGGCTTACTAAACCGGTTGAAATAGGATGTCAACAAGTGACGCAGGAGAGCTGGAGCTCAGAGTTGGAGGAGGAGAGACAGCAACGCCTCTCCACGGGACAGCGCGAGCAGCCGGCCGAGCGACGCGGACTGCAACGACAGAAAGGTAGGCGCACAAAAAGGCCACTTTACCAACGGGTTCGTACGTGTCCATTGTTCGTGGTGCTTCTTATCGACCTGGCACATGTGGCTCGGTCCGTTTTATGTCCCCGTTTGCGTTCTGGAGACTTTTATTTCAGGTTTTAGCAGCGACGCGAGTTGTTACCTTGAAAGGAGACAAACCCTCTCGTGCCGAACTGCGTGTGTAAATATGTGGGTTTAAGTTTTCAACGCGTGTCTGGGAAATATCCGCGTCTCTGTCAGTCAAACGAAAGCGCCTCACGACTCATGACCAAATGTGAGTATATTCGGCTTTGAGCTTCCCATGAATGTGACGCTTCAACTCTTGGTTCACAGCTCGACATGCCGACATGTAGTGTTTTGACAGCGTAAAGGAAGCGGGGATAACTTGTTGAGAAAGTCGGATTTGCACCAAAGTATTATTACCAAAACTATGTTATTTGTGTTGTAATATTGGATACTTGTCTTCTCCTTGGTGTTGGTTTGACGCAATTTGACAGATGTTTATTTATTTTTTTTAAAAAGGTTTAGTTTGACATGCGCTTTTTCTAACTCGCGTTTACATGACGCATCTGGGCTCGAGATCACTTTCTGATATTTCTGATATTAAATATCGGAAACATCCGAGGAGATTCTGAGCGTAGGTTTTGGACTGAGCGCTGTGGCTGTTATGTAAGCCTGCCATGATCCGTTTAATGCCAAATTCCTGAAATGAGTTGTATGTGTGTGCATTTGCTCGACTCTAAACAAACACTGTAATCCAAACATGTCTTCTGTCACCCAGCATCATCAAGTGGATGTATTTCACTTCTATTTCAGTGGCTTAGCAGGCGAGCTCATACACGCACCTCCTGCAGCTCCACAGAGCCAGTGCCATGGATACACAACGCAGCTGCCTGTGCATGTTCAAAGCCCTGACTCTTTTGATTATCTGCACATCCTCCTGCTAATGCCATCTAAACCTACCTCCTGTATACCAACCTATAGGCCCAATAAGTAAACAGCTCCCCTGGGAAGTCTGATAGACGGAGAAGGTGTGGCAGCAAACCAAACAAGTTTCCCTTTGTCCTGGCCATTTCTGTTGCCGCTCATGCAGTCACCTTAAGTCATTAGGTAGAATCTTAGGAAGATGTTTAGGGTGTAAATCATTTGCGCTGGCTGGAAATATTACTTGCATTTGTCAGTGTTGAGTACACACCCACAACGAAGTACAGGCCCCGCTAATTATGTAAGTGGTTGCTGGCAGATACAGGCACACACACCCACAGAGAGGCGGACATCAAGCGAAGAACACACCAACATACTTGTATGAGACACACTGGGCATAATGGAGCTGCCCAAAGAGCCGGACAAAGATGGCAATTATGCATTGTATCACAAACCATCAAAACAAGCTGAGACAGTTCACACGGCCCAAACAACATGCACGCTACGTGACTGCAGCGCTGATTGGAGGTTGCAGTTTGTTTTTGTTTCACCACAACACATTTGGAAAAACTTATCCCCTAAAGCATAGGGCTGCAACCAACACAATATATTTAAATTAATCTGTCAATATGTTTTCTCCAGTAGCCGGTCTTTGCTGGACTCACCATCTGTAACTTAACGATAGTCAATATGCAATGATTTGGAAAAGCAGAAACACTTTATTGATAGACAAAATGTATTTTTGCTGATCAAATGTCACTGTTAATCCCAACTGGTGATACTTGTACTACTGGAACTGCTGTAGTAGTTCCTGAGAAGTACCTGGAGAACTTCATAAGTAGCACAGTTAAGTTTGTGGTTACAGCTTCTTCAATGTAAACATATTTGTTAGCTTGCTTCGTCTTCTATGAATATACATTATAACTCTTTGGGTTATTGACTTGACTGGTGGTAACACAACTTAAACAAGTTGTTTAAGTCAACTTGCACACTGGGAAATATTGTTTCTACTATTTTCTGACATTTGAATGAATGGATTAATGTAATAAATAACCAATGAGAATAGCACTTGAAAGGAGACCTAAACACGTGAAGAAATATATTGATGTTTTGGAGGAAAATCGGGACTCAAATAAAATATATATTGGTCACACTAACCGATGACTTTCCAGCTATCCAGACCGACTGCAGCCTGAGTCATTTATACCAACTGTTCCAGTTTATATTGTGGAATAAATGTTGTGCAAACAGACACTCAAAGTGATGCTGCAACTAATACACATTTTCAATATTGATGAGCCTGCTGATTGTTTTCTTAATCAGGAAATAATGTAATACCTAAGTTGACATTTGAATCCCTGGTTTTGTTTGTTTTGGATTAAGATGTCTTTTATTTAATCACACCCACAGCCACAGACCTGCTGAAAAGCCGTTAGGGCTGAAACAATCACTCGATGGGTTGATTAATCATTCAAATGAAAAATAATTGAAAAAGAAGCTTCCCAAAACATAACATATTGCTACTTTTATACCCAAACTAAAGGAATATCTTTGGGTTTTATACCTTTGTTTGGACAAAACATGCTAATTGAACTGAGTTAAGTGGGCATGGTTCTGACTGTCTTATATGGACTAAACCAGTCTTCTTAAGCCTCTCACTTCTGTATCTGTTGAGCTCAGGTTGTCAACATGAGAGGGAAACATCGTCTCAGCAACACTTACTGCTTCATTACCAAACATGGTGACCTCCAGGTTTACAAGCACTGAGAGCGGTGCGATGTTGTTCTTCTGCTGCCTCGGGAGAGGCAGGATTGAAAACACTCGGTACCCTCCACATGGAAGACATGTCGGCCTTGGCATCAAAGTAGCTGTTGGAGAGCGTACAGATCCTCCCTCCTTCCCTTTGTTACACCCTGCACCTCTCTCAAGTCATGTCATGTCGGCCCTTTTACAATGCCCAAGCAGAGATTAAGCTCTAATGAGTTGCCCCTGAAGGCAAGGTGGGTAGGGAGAGGCAGAGATGCTCCTTGTTATTATAAAAAAAGGTAAAGAAAGAAAAATCAAAGCGCTTTACTTTGTGATCACGCGAAGCACCGCAGAGTCCCTCATACAGCAAACCGCTGAATCGGAGCAAAACGAGAGAAAGGGATCCTGGAACGTGCTGTGACAGTTGTCCATTTAATTTGTTATGTTCAATGAACAACGGTCCCAGTGACATGTTTCTTTAGATAACCGCCTCATCTTTGTTCTGGTGTCATCGTCGTGCTCAGCAGTTGGCAGAGTAGTGACAGCGTTGGATGCAGCAGTAAATGTGCATGTGCATGTTTTAGTGACTGTGTGAGTGGGAGTGTTAGCGCTGGTTGTAAGAGAAAGTGTGGGGTGAGCAGAGTGGAATTGTTGTATAACTGCTGCTTATCAGTCCAGCACTAGCACTGATAAGAAGAGGGATGAACGGCTGTTTGGTTTTCCTTCGATGGACTAGTGACGCTTATTTAAATTGTCTATAACCTTTTGCTGGGACATTTTTGCCACGTGCGACACAAAAATAGACAGTTAAAACGATCTTTTGACGGTATTTTGATGTTGTGTCGCATATTTGTTCGACAGTGTCATGGAAAATGTAGTGGCTTGCAAATCTTTGTGAATTAAAATAAATATAAATGACATTCTGGCCATCGGGAAGGACAAACTCTTTGTAGAAGGAGCAGCAGCAGTAACGCTGTCTCTGTGGCCCCGGCTGCTGCTTTGTGGGGTGAGCTATGACCGGCGGGACGGCTGGAAACAGCACATTTGTTACATGTTTCCACAGGTGAAAATCTAAATTGATGAACCAAACGTTAGAATGAACTCCCTCATCTTCTCGTTTTTGTTCTTGTTTTTTTAGCGAACAGCAGAATGAAAATCTCAGTGAACGGTTCCAGCAGGAGAATCATGATGATGATAATGATGAAGAAACTGGAAAGCAGTGTCACCCATCAGCCATCAGACAGGAAGATCCACACAAAGGTGACATGCACACAAACACACATCAGAAAAATGCACAACCAGTATTTCTGTACACTTCATTATTCTATTTTATTTTTTGTTTTTTGGGGTTTATTTTACATGGACAATGCATACTGATCAACATTACACTGTGTGCGTCAGAGTTAGCCAGAAAGGCTCATTTTTATCTGTTGTCCCTGGCTAGTTTTTTTTTTAATGGCAGCCTGAAAATACATATAAAAAACACAATACAAATTCACAAAATTAAGTCAAGATGGATATATAAAACACTAGAGGCACATAAAACATAAACATCAAACAAGACAAATACTCATTTACACCAAATAGACAGGCAGGACAAACAGTGCATTAATGCTTGCACATCTGATGGGCAACAAGCCATTCCCTGGGGCCATGTTTAAATGTTTAATCTTTGAATTTACAGCAGTGATCAAAACATAACCCCCTATTCTGAATCTATTGCAGCACGAATATTAAGGACATACCGACTAAGCAAAGAGGAGGCCGCTCATTGTGTTGAGTCGGAGGTCCAAAACCAGAAGCCAACTGGACCTAGATTCACCTCCGGCGTCTTCCTGAGACTCTCCAGAAATACAGGCCTTGACAAGCCAGGGCTAAGACTCAAGAAGAATTCAGACCCATGTTTGCACAGGTAAGCAAGGAAAGGAAAAGAGTATTTCCCGAGCCGAGTATTAATGACACTCAGTGCTGATTTACAATTTGCATTTAATGAATTTATTAGCTGCTTGCGAGCTTAAATAAGTATTTATATTCCCTAAACTTTCCCAATGTGTGGTGGTGTTAAACTAGACAAACCAACGTCTGTGCTTAGTCACTGAAATCACAAGTCCTCTCTAACATTTAGTCAAACAGTAACTGAACCACTGAACTCTGTCTGCATACTCAAGAATGCGACACACTATCTTGAAGTGTCAGCTCTTTGTATTAACAAGGAAGTGGCTCCAGTTGTGTGGCCTCTATGTGACCACTGGGAGTAGATCGGACATGGTGTGATTATTCTGATTGTTTCGTCCATGAGTTACCAAGATGCACATATTTGTTAGTGCAGGGACTTCACACTACGTGCCCTGGTATCCAGTAGAGGAAGATAAAAAGATTGTACCGCCGTCTCAGGAAGCTTTTACTTTCCTTAACTTATCATTAATCATGTACTACCTGTCAGTTGTTTGTTTTTACCTTTCAGTACTTCCTCAATGCAGCAATAGAAAAGACATTGGAGGTCAATTCAGGTTGAACTTCTCACCTGGCGGAAAAACCTTTTCTTTATATATTATCTAATATGACTTAATTGCTTTTTGTCATTGTGTTTTAGAGACAGTTTGTATGTGCTGTACATTTTCCCTTGAGCATATTTGCCTTCCTGTATATGATGCAGTGTGTGCCAGAGATTGCAAACGCCTTATCAATAGAGGTCATTGATCAAACTGGCTTTATTTGTTCAAGAGAGAACACACCCTTTATAGTGTCAGCGTGTCATTTACAGTCTTTTGCCATCCAACATTACCCTTTAAAGACAGTTAGCACTGTGTGCGTGCGGTGCATGTGCATGTGTGTGCGTGTGTGTGCGTGTACGGTACGCCCTGCTGTGATCCGTGTGCTATCATGTTCAACACAAAAATGCCATGTAAGTGCTATCATAAATGCTTATGAGGTGTGACTTCAGTGCACATGTTGTGAGAAAATTGTTCAGTAAACTGTCAGGGAAAGAGAGACAGAGGAGAGGAATGCTGAGCATCCTGTTGATCAGCACTGTTGTGACAAATGTGAGACATCTAATCCCTCAAATGTGTCTCACAAAAACAGTAGTGAGCATAGGATGGCTGCCTATGTTATTACATTTCACTGTATACTATCTGTGCAATCAAGTTATGTAACCGTTTATTTTCACATCCTGACTATCAATTTCATAATGTTTTTAGCTGTTGATCCTGATGTGAATTTAATCTTAATGTGTTACGCTTAACTCGTCAAAATCTCAATATGAAAGATTGCACAATACACAACATCAAAGACTTTACACAGACATGGATACATTCCTCTCAAACAAGTTAAGTGGCCATGATATATCTCTGAAAGTATATTTTCTGTAAACAAGTACAACAGTGCAACTAGTTGATTAATTATCACCCTCAATTGTAAGTAAGGGATTACACCTTCATACCATGGTCCTTTAATATATTTTCATGCATCTTGCAACACAATCTAAAGTTAATAACAAGCCATTCACTCCATTTTTTTGTTCATGGGGGAATTGGCCATAAATATATAGACAGCGGCAAATGTGTATAAATTAGAAACATTTGAAGCCCGCAACAAACCGCTGGAAGATGATTTTCTATCAAGGACTATGGTAACGCTAAAAAATCTTTTGGTTAAACCATATGATTGTATTGGACCCACGCTATTTTAGCTGTAAATGTAATGCGCTCGTCCATGGTCACGTAGTTAATGTTTGCACGACAATGTGTTTCAACTTTAACACATTAGATGCTACTTCTTGTTGGAAAATAAAGTTGATAAAGAGTCTATAATGAGTCATGGGAACCAGACATCTCCTTCATACAAAAATCTAAATATTAAGTGATGTGTGTAGAGGTCTGCATGGTGATGCTGATGCACCGTTGGGTCATTTTTAGGCAAATTCATGAGGGTAAACGCAGTGGACCGCCCTGCGTAAAGACACCACGCTCTAGTGCATCACTTCTCACATGGATTTATCGTCCTGCTGCTTTTATTAGCCTTCAAAGCAGCTCTGAAAAGCAGATACTGTAAGAATCACCCAGAGGCTTTGCAGACTGCTTTTGGCTGCTGCATTTCCTGCTTGAGTTTGATTTAAATAAATGATTAATTTCTTAAGCATGCATATGTTGTTGCAGCACATTTACTGCAAGTATTTAGTAGCACATTAAATGTATTTTTATTTGAGACCGATCTAAAAATATTGTTCTAGGAATCTCTCTGCAGGTATGCACCACATTGTTGTGGTTGTTTTCATTGTGCCGAAATGACCCAGAAACTAAACTATGTCGTACCCCTGCCCTTTTTTCCAATTTTCTCTTACCTCCTTCATGTCCCTTTCCATGCTTGGTACATTTGAACCGTAGAGCAGACAGTTTAACTAGAACTACTAAGTAGGTTTCGATTATAAGTAATTACAGCCAATTACAGCGAATCAGAATTAAGTATCCACACAGACCATGGCAAACATATGTAATAACAAAAGTTTTGCAGCAACCATATTCATCATATCATTGTCTTTAGTGATTATATAGAGGGAAACTGTAAAATAGTTTGCATACCGTGTACTATGTCCCATCTGCAGTTAAATGACTGCGCAATACTATGACTAATGGTTTTCATGTCTTCCTTCTCATTTGTTCTGCCAGTTTAACTGAAACACAGCAGACTGACAACCGCAGCTGTCAGGTAAGAATTTGCTGGAATCATTACAACGTAAAATGTTATCTTAAAACAAACATATTTCCAAACAAACAATGCTTACAGTACCCAATACAAAGTCAATGGATTTAGAAATCCACAAAGTTATTATCTGTGTAAACATCTCAACGCAACATTGCATGGTCTTGGAAACATCGGAATGATTATTGTTTTTTACGCATTAGAAGGGACAGGGTGTGTGTGCTTTTGTGTGTGTGTCCTTGAAAATCTCCTGTGTTTTAAAAAACCTGTTTGACAAGACCTGAATCTCTTAAATAGCTAAAGCCTGGGAACATAAGCTTCAGCAACGCTCTGGCCTCTACCAGCACACAATTTACTATTCAGATAGCAGGCCACTGTTATCTACTTCAGCATGCAAGTAGTTTGCATTCATATGAAATTAAGTTGGCATATGAAAAGAGTTTGGCTTTAATGATACCACGGTAGAAAGCCGATATGTAGCAACAATGTACAGTTGTAGTTTGATATTGTGTGGTCATTTAAATTGTTAGATAGGCTACAATATCCATATAATATGTTTTCTCTTGACAGGTTAATGGACAAACCTCCCCAGCACACACCTCTGTAAAGAAAGCCAGTGACTCTACATTATCTGAAAATATACCATTTCCAACTAAGAAGAAAGAAGAGGTTTTTTGCAATAAACCAGAGACTACAAGTGACTTGAGCATAACTCATAGTTTCTCAAATGGGGAGTTTGGATCACATGAGTTTAATGGCTTGGACATATTTCCATGTGGGCCGCAACCAACGAGTGATACTACATCCGTTGAGTTAGAAGAAGATATCAAAGACCATACAAGGTTTGAGAAGCAAACTGTTCTTGGGGAACTGTCCAACCCTCCTAGAGCCATGTTGTCTTCCTCTGTGGTAACAGTTCTTGCTCCACACCGGAATGGCCGGCTAAAACGGACCAAAAGACCCGAGGTAACAGGTAATTCAGAAGCCCAGGGGAGTTTACAAGATGTGACAAACACTGCGGCAAACCGTGCCCATGAACGCTTTCAGGAGACTGGAGACAGCTCATTGACAGATGGGTCGCAAGCGCAACCAAGGGTGCCATTTCTGGGTACCAGGAGGAACACTGTGGGCTGGTCAACAAAAAGCGGACCTGCAAGCTTTGACTATGAATCTAAGAGGAAAATGATTCAGACTGCCTCTCTGGATGTAAACTTTGAAAGGATGAACAATAAAAATGTGTACCAAAACGAACAAAGGAGGAATCCACACACTGATCATCAAGGAGGATTGTCATCTTTAAGCTCAAAACCAACAACCAGCAGTATGCTTCTGTCTTTAAGAAGATTAAACTCAAATGGCATGAACACTAATACTGGCTCCCCCATTCCTGAGAAACATAGTTTGCCTTTAAGTGGTTTGCCACGGGATCAAGATGGAAAATTATTTACAACACACCTTTCTCAAACCTTTCTCAATAATAACAATGAGCAAGAGAGGTCAAAGGCTCTTCTTTCTCCATCGTCCATTTCTTATAGGAAAACTGACACCGGGTTGATATTTCCCCCATCCTCCTCCAGCCAAAGAGAAAGGAACACATTTGAAACATGCTTCTCTTCAGCTTCACCTACAAGCGAAGACGCACCCTTTTCCCAACAAGCTCAAAGTAGGAATAGGACCGATTCTAGTCTTTCATGTTTCAAACACGCATTTCCAATCGGAGGGTTAACAGAGAGACGAGAGAACTGCATGGGTTCAGACAAAAGTGCAAATGTATTCCCAGAGCGCTCTGCCTCTTCACCAAGACATTCGCTCCTAAAAACCTACTCTCTTCCTAGAAGGACCACCTTAACATCCACTTCCTTTTGGAAAAACGTTACCCAGGAAGGTAGTTTCCCTCTGACTCTCAATGATGCAACGAACATCAAAGAAAAATCAACTGCACCATTAGTTCCACCCTGTAATAAAAATAGAGACTTGTTCCCTCCAAGTCCAACTGACATCAACAGATTAAGTCAAATCCCCAAAAACACAGACAACAATAGCACAACAGAGTCAGTTCGCAAAGATAACATGAACCTTATGATGAAAAGACAGGGAGGAACTGACAACCTTAAACAAAGAATAGCTGAGGATTCGCCTGACCACAAATCAGACAGGCTTGTCAAACAGCAATATGGCTCCAATTTGAACAACAGAGAACCACAAAAGCCTCAAAGTTTGCCTGGTGTTTTGTCTTGTTCTAAAATTAGCAGAGCTACAGAGCAAACAATGCTGAGTCATCCCCTCAAAGATCTCAGCAGGCATGATGTAAATACTAGTTCATTTACAGCAAACGTAACTGAATTACCACCTACTTGGTTAAATCCCAAGAGCTCAAATACACCCACTGAGAGCAGCAGCAAATACAATAATGAGCATTGCACATCCAATACCAACAGCACCCCCACATCTTCACGCAACGCAGACTCTCAAAAGTTTACCAAACCATCTCTTCCTCTAGCAAACACTAACACGCTGAGTAGTCAAGCTCTTACCTCAAAAACTGTCTCTGGTCTACCGCTCAGCACAAACATTAAAACTACTTCCTCCGTCCACTCTTACCCGGTTGCTTCACGGACCAATATTTGCGCTCCAACATACACTGGCTCTTCTTCCCAAACACCCAAATTTACAGCCCATGCCACACCTCTTGGCTTTGAAAGAAGCTTTGCTTCTGTTCACAAGCCTTTCCACGCTGAAACTATATCAGCCCAGAACAGCCCAGAAAGTGACCCAAAGAAACCGCAATGCGTAGAAGGAAAGAGAGTGAGAAGAGTAACATGGGAGGACTCTGTGGATCTGAACCACTCTGAGCCTGCGACAGTTGAGAAGGCCGAGCTATTTCAAGTCCCAACGACTTCCAGCTCTCCGCAAGGCGGAAAAGTTCCATCCATCTTTTCCTTTCACAGATCAAGCAGTCCAACCACAAACTCATCTCATCTTTGCTCCCCTAGCCTAAAAACCTCTGGCATACAGGTGGGGAAAGGAGGGAAGTATAGATCCATGTCATCTGACTCTGCTGATTTAGCATCCAGAGAGCAAAGACTTAGTGACACTATGATCTTTGACCAGAGAAGACGGGACCTAAACACACCCAGACCGGAGAGGACACACTCAGCGGAGTCCGGCATACTTGAGGGCCGTTCTTCTGCTCCTCTCTCCCTCCCTCCTGACTTTTCAAGTGGTTATAAGCTTCGCTATAGCTCCCCACCTTACTCCACTCTCATGTCTACCAGGTCAACACAGGGAGAAACTAAGACTATATTACCCAGATCCCCCCTCTTCCAACAGTCTCAGTCAAAATATAAGCCACATCTTTCGATATGTACTGATTCAGTTGCAGCCATGACCTCGCCTACGTCCAAACCTCCTCTGCTACCTATCAACCTATCTTTGCCTTTCCAAATCAAAACCACCACCAAAGGAAATGTGAAGCGTGGGGTTTCAGAAACTGATCAAGTCAACAATAATCCCATCAAGAGCAACAGCCAAGATTGCCAGGATGGTCCGATATTACTTGTCGACAACAGACTTGATGAGGCACACAACTCCTTCTCAACATGTGTAACTGAGACACTGGTTTACAGTATTAAACCTAAAGTAGATACAGCTCCAGCTGCCTCAAGGAAGACCACACCCAAACCTTTGCAACATACCACAAACACTCAGGCTCCTGTGGAGACCAAGTTAAGTCAGTCACACAGAATCAAAAGTAAGGACGCTGCCGGAGAACCACACCGTCATTCAGATCAGAGTTCCAGTGGCAGCAGTTCAAGCTCCAGCGGGAGAACGAAGGAGAACGTACTGGGTTTAAGCAGATTTTTTTCAGTGGAGAGCAACACTGAACAAAGCCCAAAGAAAAGCCTGTTTGCACTGAAGAAAACTGTTGCCACACCACAGAGCAGTTTGTCAAGATCCCAGTCAGAGAGGGCCAGCAAGACTAATAACAAAATGGACCAGGTCCTTAACAAACTGAGACAAACATTCAGCACCAGGCGGTCTGATGACGATGTATTGTTTCCATGGAAATGGAAGCGAGCTTCTCAAACACCTTCTCTCAGTGGATCAAGTGATGTCAGTGATATCACTGTTGAGAGTCCCCAAAAGGTAGAGCAGCAAGAGCAGAAAAAAGGGATGCAGCTTAAGGACGATGAGAAGGGAGTAGAGGGTACCAATAGGTGGACAACAAATAACAGATACACTCTCATTCCACCCTCAGCTGCCCGGAGTACAATGGCAGAAGATGAGCTTTACATTTGGTCGGACGAATCGACTCAGCAAACTGACCAAGACGAGCAAACTGCTTGTGCAGAACGCATGGAAAGTCAAATCCAACCTCATTTCACAATAACCAGCCCAACAACACACCAATTAGACTTTTACAAAGACAACGGGACAAATGACAAACCAACCAACCAGTTCCTCTATTGTAGAGAGCCCAGTCCTGGTACGAGCCCTAACCCCTCTCCTGAATATCCCACCCAGTTCAGGAAGTCCACATCCAGCCCCAGGAGCCCCTTCTCCCCCTTCTCCTCTCTTTCCCCCGTCTCCCAATTTACCTCAATGGATGTTACAGATGACAGTGTATTCTACAGCCCGAAGCTACAGCGTCAAAGAGAATCCCTCTCCCCAGGTGAGCCGGGGGAGGGAATGCGCCTGGGTGGTTCAAGAAGAAGCCGGGCATCTACTGGTCCTCCAAGTCCAAGTCCAGGACGGGACACAGAGCGCTTGGCATCCTCCTATGCAGACTTAAAGTATGGCATTGAGCCTGGGAGGTCGTTTTCTGTGAGTTCGGTACTGTCCAGTCGTCCCTCAGGACCGGGGCGCATCTCCACTGGATCCAGGTTCATGAGTGTGGGTGACCTAACTGACTCCGCATTAGCATGTCGAGACACTCGCAAGGACTTAGATCAGTGGTCTATTACTCCTGACTGGACCACAGAATATGATCGCCAGCACAGCAAGGACCATCGACTGTCATTTTTCCCCAGCGACCCTGGTAAAATGAGATCAAGATCTCTTCCTCGATCACTGACTAGGCGCTTAGCAAATTCAAGCTCAAAAGTCTTCGCTTCTCCACCTGTAACAACGACCACCTCAAAGTCAGCCCGCCTTTGGAGCCCTACTTGTCACTTTGCATGGGATACAGAAGGTCCACCAACCCCTCCTCCAACCCCTCCCCTGTCACCTGTGTCCAGACGCATGTCAAAACCTCCCAGCCTTTCCTCCCCAACCTTCCCCAGTTCACCGGGAGCATCGCAGCAAGTGGACAACCTGTCCCCCAGAGGGCTTTTGCCCTCCAGAGGGTACGTATCCAGCCTTAGTACCTTTGAGGAGTCTTCAGACAGCAGCTCAGACACAACAACAGATGATGAATATTACTTAGAAACAGATGAAGACAAAGAAAAGGAGACAGAATTGTGAAGGCAGAAGCTTTGAACCATCCCACGTCAAGTCTCTGTTTCACTGAACTTCATTACATACAAGAAGAAAGATAGATCAACACATATATCATATTCGGTAAATGGACCTCCGCTGCTTGTCTCCTGTTTTTTGTTCTATGCTCTCTTATTGACACAAAGGAGACTATTGAGGCCAATAGAGACATTTTTTACCTGCATGATTTGCTTTTCAAAGGTGGTTTGTCAAAAAGACATTGAATGAGCGAGCATGATATTGTCAGCAAAGTTTTAAAGACAGTAATGGATGTACAGTATACTGTATGTAACAGCAGAACTGCAATCTGCATTGTTTTAACATTTATAGTTTGGACAGTTGCATGGCACCAGTGAGGGATGTACATATGTGTTGATGTTTTAATGATCAAAATACAATGTAAAGTTATAATTTAACACTTTTCTTTATGTTTGCCTTTCATCCTGCTAATTAAGTCATGTTGATACGTGTGCTATCATGTAATATTTCATTGTCTGTTTTCTTCTATGTTTGAAGATTGAAATGAATTATGGTAAATGTTGTAAGCATAACGCAGATTTATTTTCTTAGTGTTGCATTTAAAACATTTTGTTAAAAAGTTTTTTTTAATTCTGAGTTGATATGTAATCATACTGTATCTTACAATTCAATATTTAATGTCAAACATTATAAAGTGCTTTATGCAGTGCTTGCTCTTATTTGCACAGTGACAATCTAAAGTCTTAATATATCTATTTTATAAATAAATGTAATATTTCCAGCAATAACTCATTTTTTTGTACTTAAGTTTGTGGTAAGTAGTTTTGCTTAAAGTTAAGAACACTCTTGCTGCTGATTTATCCAGACTCAGCGTGCTTTCTCATCGCAGTGTTTACATGCCATCCTGAGTGAAATGGTATGCTAAATATTGGCACGACAAACAGAAGATGTGAAGCCCGGGGCCACATTCCAGCCAGCAGGGAGGTTTCCAGTGACCATAATAATCACAGTGCTGGATGCCATCTGTATTGTGTCTGCTGTTAGGTGTGGCTTCAACAGTTTCATATTATTCAAGTGGGTGTTTCCCTTGTTCTTGACTGTGGCAACACATAAACTGTTATGGTGATGGTTAGATAAAACATCCATTACACTGGGCGGCTTTAGTTGTAAAATTGTTGCTGCATGTTTACTCGTCATGTACTTTGTGTACTTGTCCGTCCCTTCACTGTTTAGTTTTTACCAGAAAGACATTCACACGGAGACAATACAATCTGCTTCGTATTATTAGCCGTGACTTCAACTGGGAACGGCCTTATAACTTCACATCATGTCATAGTCCTCAGAGCAATTATATTGAGTCTGTTTTTCCATCCTATGTCATATGTCATCAATCAAAGTGCAGCAGTGAAACACTTACTCCAGCCGGCAGCCTCATTAAGAGCCCTGCTTCCCTGAGTAAAGACTTGTGTAGGGCACTAGGCTGATAAGAGATGCCGACAAGAGACTTATCTTGTGTTTTGTATCCTGATACAGACCACAAGCGGCAATATTTAAGGGCTGCTATGGCTATTTGTTGAGTCTTTGTGAATGTAGCCAGATGTACTTGGCTTGTATGTAAAGTCCGCAGAAATGTTTTCTTGTGTTAAATCCGCTGAAATTTGTCATTGAAGACCTTCCAAATCAAACAACCCAAGTACACACGAGGCAGACTTGTGATCATTTTATTTTTAAAAGATGGAAACATTTAGTTTAAATAGATACTTTTGTATTATTTCTCAAAATGTGGGTGGCTCCTTCCATCTGAGCTACGTTACTTAAACCTGTAAAGCTGCATTCTCTGCCGTATGGAATTGAAGTTAATGGACAAAACAGTAGTATCAGCTTTCACTAAATAACAAACAGCCTTTTCTTCTCATGGAGAGTTGATGCACCTGGAATGGTCGTGTGTGTGTGTGTGTGTGTGTGTGTGTGTATGTGTGTGCGTGTGCGTGTGTGTGTGTGTGTGTGTGTGTTGTACATTTATGCAAGAATAGCTTTGAACAGTGATTTGAGGCACAATAATATTAGCACATATTGTTATGGAGCAGTGTAGTCAGGTTGTATTTTGATATATTAAAGGTTTGGTTTATGTGTATGTTTTGAAAAATGATTTTATAATTCTGAGAAATGTTGTTTTGCCTGTTAACCACCACACTGGACAGATATATTGCTTCAAATAAAATATCCATTATCATGGAGAAATGTGTCCTTGTGAGTGGAGCTCTTTGACCATCTAGTGGTTGTTCATTGTAGTTACTGTGGTTATGTGAAATCATACTCGCCACCCATGAGGACTAATTCCACACTGTGTGGGTCATGTGACCTACCATCCTCGCAATAGCATTATTGTAGGATGAACGCTGTGGGCAGCTGAACAGAGCTGAAAGGCTCGTCAGCTCTGTTCATGTTGAAACATGTAAAGCAACCTTTTGAACACAGTTCTCAGGAAGTGCTGCATGAGTTTTTAATGAAAGAGATGCTAACTCACAGGTCTCTACTTAACTTTTATTTGTGTAGTGATTCATTTTATTTCTTTAATGCATTGGATAAAATACAGGGGACATAAACAAAGTGATGCATTCATTTATTCTTTATTTCACTCATGTTGCATGGAGAATAAAGGAACTAAAATACTACAATCACACTGCTGTTCATCCTCGAAGAAGCTGTCGACGGCTTCACTCTTCGTCATGTGCTTTCTGTACGAAGAAAAAATGGCAGATAATCAGAATTGTTTGTTAAATTCCTGCCAAAGCGAGAAAGTTTCTCACTCTGCTTTGCATGATTCCAACATAGTTACTATTTAAAAGTCACACTATTCCTAAAGTTTGCTGACCTTGCTGCCAATGTCCCGGCTCTTTGCTCTGAGCTTGTTGACCTGAGACTCTGCAATGTCAGCCCTCTCCTGCGCTTCATCCAGCTCGTGCTGTATCTTGCGCAACTTGCCCAGATTTGTATTGGACTGTTCCTCCTAAAAAAGAATGGAAAATTGTGATCGAGCTGTTTTTTATGAAACCGCATATCATGAAATGAAGGAGTAGTATTTCCGCTTACAGCCTCCTCTGCAGATCGCTTGTAGGATTTAACTTTCAGCTGCAGCTTATCCACCAGGCTCTGCAGACGGCTCAGATTCTTTTTATCTTCCTCCGTCTGGTGAATTAGTACATAAGACATATTGCTTGTAAAGCATAACCTTTCATCTTTAGCTTAATGCGTATTACGGTGTCGTGTCTGCAGTGCGTACCTGGTAGGTGAGCTCTTTGATGCGCCTCTCGTACTTACGGAGACCTTTCACTGCGTCGCTGCTTCTCTTTTGCTCCATGTCCACCTCATTTTCCAACTCTCTCACCTATAAAAGAGCAGTTATAAATGGAGTTGTATTCTGTTGTACGCTGGTACTGGGAGGTGGAAGTCAGAAATACTCACCCTGGCCTCCAGCTTCTGGATCTGCTTCTTGCCACCTTTCATGGCTATTTGCTCCGCTTCATCCAGACGGTGCTGCAGGTCTTTGATGGTTTGTTCCATGTTCTTCTTCATGCGCTCCAGGTGAGCGCTGGTGTCCTGTTCCTTCTTCAGCTCCTCTGCCATCATGGCAGCATCAGTAATGGCCTTCTTCGCCTTCTCCTCTGCATTTCTGCACTCCTGCACCGCCTCCTCCGCCTCATTCTGAAGCTGAGCTGAGTCGGCCTCAAGCTTCTTCTTCTGGTTCAGCAAGCTGGTGTTCTGCACAGAGTCAAAGGTTCACACTGATTACCTTGAGGTAAATAAAAGATCAAATGAACTAAAAGTAGTGTGCGACCAATATATGCTGGAGTACCATGACATGATGGTTCAACATACCTGCGAGTGGAGCAGCTGAACCCTCTCAGTGACATCCAGCAGCTCCTGCTCAGCCAGCTTACGAGCTCTCTCCGTCTGCTCCACCACAGACCTCAGCTCATCCAGCTCCGCCTGCATCAGGGTGTTACGTCTCTCCACCATGGCGATGTTCTCCTTCAGATCGTCGTTGGCGCGGAGAGCATCATCCAGCTGCAGCTGCACGTCCTATTCACGAAGATGTGTGCATGACTTGAAATCTGTTATTTCGATAATTACAAGAAGAAAGAAAACATGTATGGCCTCGACAGTACCTTCAGGTGAGCGTGGACTCCTTTGAGTTGCTTCTGAGCCTCTGACGCCTGCCTGTTGGCCAAGCTCAACTGGATCTCCATCTCATTGAGGTCTCCCTCCATCTTCTTTTTCACCCTGAGAGCCTCGTTTCTGCTGCGAGTCTCAGCCTCCAGAGAGCTCTGCAGGGTGTCCGTCACCCTCTGGTGGTTGCGCTTGGCCTGCTCCATCTCCTCGTCCTTCTCAGCCAGCTTCCGCTCCATTTCGGCCTTCACCTGGTTGAACTCGAGCTGAGCTCGGAGGATCTTACTCTCCTCGTGCTCGAGGGTGCCCTGTTAGACGCATCAGAGAGGTTAGCCCAGCAAATGGATCAATAGAGAAATGGCACGTACATTTTTCCACACCATTTAACACTGCTCACCTCGACTTCCTCTAGAGCAGATTGTATGTCAGCCTTCTCCTGCTCCAGCTGCTTGCGGATCTTCTCCAGCTCGTGGATGCTCTTTCCTCCCTCACCGAGTTGCTCAGTCAGGTCAGAAATTTCCTCTGTTTTGTGCATGTTCATTTATTTTACCATCGCCCCAACCTTTAAATGTTTATTAAAGGAACATCATGTTGTATGATTTCGTACCTTGGAGATTCTTGTTCTCTCGTTTCATGGTCTCCAGGTGATCCAGAGATTCTTCGTAAGAGTTTTTCAGTTTGAAGATCTCAGTGCTGAGGGAACGAGCTTCTTTCTGGGCAACTTCAAGCTCAGTCTGGGACTCTTCATACTTCTGCTTCCACTCAGCCAGGACCTAAGTGAATTGTATATTAAATCATGGCATCTTATTAAAATAACCACACACTTAATGCATTCATTCAGAACTGCACTGAACTTTAAGTGCACTTATCTGCAATGAGTCCCTGTCATTCTATGTCATTACCTTGTCAAAGTTTCTTTGCTTCTTGTCCAGAGCTGCAGCGGCAGCATTAGATCTCTCCACATCCACCATGAGATCTTCAATCTCACCCTGAAGCCTGTGCTTGGTTTTCTCCAGAGAGGAACCTTTCGCATTAGCAGCTTCAACAGCTTCTTCTGCGTCCTGTAAGCGTTGAGCGAGCTTTTTCCTAATTGCAAAAATGAAAGTCATTATTACCTCTCAGACAAAATGTAAATAGCTTGTTAAAATGTCTGAACTGTGTCCAGGTGGGTTTACTGAATACTTACTTTGCCTCTTCCAGCTCCTCCGTTCTCTGGATGGCATCAGTTTCATACTTGGTTCTCCACTGAGCCACCTCAGAGTTTGCCTTGGACATGCCGCGCTGGAGCTCAGTTTTGGCCTCCTGCTCCTCCTCAAATTGCTCCCTCAACAAATCGCAGTCATGGCGAGCAGACTGCACTGCGTGAGCGAGTGCATTCTTGGCCTTCGATAAAGAAGCACACGGTAGGGTAGTGTTGCCAGTAGACATCGTGCTCTGTGTTTTAAAAGCATGAGTTCCTAATAATGAACGACTGTACCTTGACTTCCTCCTCTAGTTGTCTCTTGAGGTCCTCGACCTGCTGAGTGAAGGACTGCTTCCCTCTGGTCAGCTGAGAGATCAAGCAGCTCTTCTCCTCCAGCTGTCTGGCAAACTCACCTGTAAGATAAAGGTGTGTGAGCCCCTCATCAAGCTGCAGCTTGAACATAATGTAACACCGAGGTCCGCGTGCACTAATAGTCTGCGGTTTGTTGTTCGGCAAAAGTAAAAATGAATGTAAGTGTCAAACTGGTTACCGTTTTCAGTTTGAAGCTTTGCTTTTTGCATCGTCAAGTCATTGATGGTGCGCTGGCCTTCTTCTGACTTTGTCTTGTATTCGCTCACTTGATCCTCCAGAGTGCGACACATTTTCTCCATGTTGGTCTAAATGAAAATATGCATATTAACATGTAAATCATATAATGTATAAAAGCTTTTAAAATACTTTTCTGTATATTATGTATTAAAGACATTTAACATTTTGTGAAATTAGCTAATTAGCCTACTGAGAGTTAGATGATAATATATAGAACTATATTCCAAACACAAGTTATTATTGATCTTACACTCTCTTCTGTCATTTGAATGGCAAATATGGAGCTACTTCCTGCAGCCAGTTTGCTTATCTCAGCACAAATATTGCAAACAGGGGGAAACCGCTGGCCTGGCTCTGCCCGATGATAATTTATTCTCATCTTACTCAATATAAGAATGCAAATACATCATATTTCACAAAATGTGAACTAATGTGTTCAGTGTCTTACTTTAACTTTGACAATGTGCTCCATGTTGGACACGACATCATCCAGCTCCAGTCTGAGCTCGCTCTTCTCTTTCTCCAGCTTCTGCTTCACTCTCTGCAGGTTGTCAATCTGCTCTCCCAGGTCGGCCACGCTGTCTGCACTTTTCTTTCTCAGTGTAGCAGCGGTGGCTTCGTGCTGGAGAGTGGCCTCCTCGAGGTCTCTGCGCATCTTCTGAAACTCTGCCTCCCTCTTCTTGTTCATCTCGATCTGGGCCGACGTGGCTCCTCCGGCCTCCTCCAGCCTCTCGATGATATCCTCCAGCTCTCTGGCCAAGTCGGCCCTCTGTTTCTCCACCTTGGCCCGGGCAGCTCGCTCGGCCTCCAGTTCTTCCTCCAGCTCTTCAATGCGAGCCTTCATGAAATTCAACCCATGATTATGAAGTTTAAGTAGGAAGAAGATATTTAAGTAGAAGATAATGTAACAAGTAAGACCTGTTTTTTTATGTTTTACCTGCAACTCTTTTTGTTTCTTCTGGAGTTGGATACCCATGGCTTGTTCATCCTCAATCTTACTTAGCTGCTGGCTGATTTCAAAGTCTTTCCTAAATTAAAAGACAACATTGTTCACCTGAGTAATCATCTGTTTTCTCACAATGGGTGATTCTGACTGTGAAAGATTAGCTTTACTTTTTGAGTTTTTCCTCCAGCTGCTGCTTGTCATTCTCCAAATCCATCAAATTTTCTTGGGTTAACTTTAAGTCCCCTTCCAACTTTCTCTTGGCTCTTTCCAGATCCATCCTCACTTTCTTCTCTTGCTCCAATGATCCTTCAAGCTAACAGACAAGCCAAACATTACTCTGTAAATTGTGGCTCAAGAACTTGAGATTTAGTTGCAAATACCGCTGTTCTCACATCATCGACTTGCTGCTCCAGCTTGACTTTGGCCTTGGTCAGAGCGTTGACTTTGTCCTCCTCACTCTGCAGGTCGTCCAGTGTTTGCTGATGAGCCTCCTGAAGAGCTTTCTTCTCTTTGGTCAACTTAGCAATGATTTCATCCAAAGCTGCCATCTCTTCAGTCATGTTTTTAACCTTCGCAATCAAATCACAGTTGGTGTTAAGTCAGGAAATAGAAACAGTCTTCATTAATACATAAGCGGTCGTGACATTTTAGTTTTTTTGAGACAACTTTGAAGTCAATGGCTAACTTTTTAGCATACACTTGCCTGTTTCCCATCAAACAGACAAGAAGCAACATTGACATTCAGTTAGAGCCATGTTTTTGGCCACCAAATGTACATTCAATATTTTCTCTGGTTTCTGTCTCAATTCTTTAGGAAAAAAGTAAAACTGTCGTTTAAAAGCTTACAAATGTCCAGCAGTGTATTCAAATGCACAACCTTTGGAAACCTCCGTCCGAGTTGTGCTTTTGGGTTCAAAATCTACACCGTCTGCTGTCATTACCTTGTTCTCTGTGGCATGCTTTTCCTTTTCCACTTTAGCCAGAGTCAGCTCCAGATCATCGATGTCCTTCTTGAGTTCTGAACACTCGTCCTCCAGCTTTCTCTTCTTGGCAGTCAGCTCTGAATTCATCTCCTCTTCATCTTCCAGCCTCTCTGCGAGCTCTTTGCTTTTGGCCTCAAGCTGGATCTTACTCTTGATGAGACCCTCGCAGCGCTCCTCAGCATCTGAGAGATTGTCTAGTTCCTGCAAACAGTAGATTTAACACGTGTTATTCGTCACACTTCTGTGAGGACATCGTTGTACGATGTTGGGAGACTGAATGACTCATCTTACAGCCTGAATGTGGAGCTGCAGGTCGTTCTTCTCTTGGAGAAGGGTGACCGTTTTTTCCTCCAACTCTTTCTTGCGAGCCTCAGACTTTGCATAAGCATCTTTGAGCTTCAAAAACTCCTCCTTCATGTTTGCCATCTCCTTCTCAGACTCAGCTGATTTCAGCAGAGGTTTGATCTTGAAGTACATCTTCATCCAGGGCCAGTTCTTGACACCCATGAAGGCCCGCACGTTCCACTGGATCACCAGTAAGGAATCCCTGTAGTCGACATCATTTAGCTAGAATCTATTTTTCTGTACCCTGTCCTGTGTTTTAGTTTGTTTTCTACAGTAAAGTAAAGCACTGACCTGCGCTCAACAATCTTCTGGAACTCAATTCTGGCGAGTAGCCCTCTGGATCTCGCTTGAAGTCCTGTGATGATGAGAGAGAGTCGATCGTCTCTCATCTCCTCAAGAAGACCAAGCAGACCAGCTTTGAAGAACACCTGAAATTAAAAAGAATATTTTTCAAACTCCTTTTTCTTCCCGGCACATTTAATCCAACATTGAATCCTCCACAGGACCAACCTTTGTGTGTCCCAGTTTGTACTGCTCATGATCAATGTCCAAGGATCCCAAAAGTTTCTCTGCTCCTTTCTTATTGTCAATGAACTGTCCCTCGGGGATAGCGTTAGGGTTTAGGATGCGATATCTGAAATGATACAACCATAACATCATTCAAATAATTAAAAGAATTTACAAATAAATTACAACAACAATGCCTTTGGATCAAGACCCATGGGCCACAGATAATACACAACCTAGGGCCTGAGACCCAAAGGGCCCGATGACACTTGGTTGCATCACTGATGTTGTGTCCAAGTGCATTGCAAGATTTATGAAAGCGCAATGAATAAACATTGCTTTTCTTGCCTTTGTTTTAAGTCTCCATACTGGATCCTATTGGGGAATCCCTTCCTGCAGATCCTAATGCCCTCCAGCACACCGTTACAGCGCAGCTGGTGCATGACGAGAGGATTCTCCATCGCCCCGGGAGTCTTGCTCTCGTTGGGAATGAGGCAGCGTACAAAGTGGGGGTGAGTTGACCTGAGATTGGTCATCAGTTTGTTCAAGTTCTCCTGTAAATGAAGACAATGAATATGAACAGGTCCCATGAAATATTTGGGGTGTTTACCAAACCGTAGCCATATTTTACCCTATGCAGTGCAGATACAGTCTGGAAGGAAGATCCTTTCTTCTTTGTTCCCTTTCCCTTGCTTCCTGAATCTTGGGTTGTATAGAAGTTGTAGATATTCAGGTGTAATTGTCTTTTTTTTTTCTTTGTTGAGAATCTGAATAATTCAAGGATGAATAATCGGTGTGGTCAAAGACCCCTTACCTGAATCTGCACCAGCATACCCAGCAAACAGGACAGCCAGTAGCTTCAGGCTGGACTTCTGAAACAGTCCAACCACGGTCTCGTTCAGTGGATCCTTGTTCTTCACCAGCCAGTTACCGATGTTGTAATCCACAGTCCCAGCATAGTGAACCAGGGAGAAATGAGCCTCTGGTCTCCCCTTAATGACTCTGGGCTTCTGGAAGTTGGGACTTTTACCCAGATGGTTGTCATACAGTTTGGCTTTAAATGTTGCATCACTGGCTTTGGGGAACATGCACTCCTCTTCAAGGATGGACATGATGCCCATGGGCTGAAGAAAGGAATTCATCATTAAATAAATGTTAGCTTTTGCTTGTTACATGAATTCTGAAATACAATTTAACTTTACACCAACCTTCTCAATGAGTTCAATGCAGGCCGCCAAGTCCATACCAAAGTCAATGAATTCCCACACAATGCCCTCTTTCTTGTACTCTTCTTGTTCCAGCACAAACATGTGGTGGTTGAAGAACTGCTGCAGCTTCTCGTTGGTATAGTTAATGCACAGCTGCTCAAATGTGTTGAACTAGGAGGTGCATTCAAAGACAGAAGTAAGTAAAAGTGTATTGTATACTCAAGTCTCAATAAACCCTTATACTCACATCAAAGATCTCGAAACCAGCAATGTCCAGCACACCAATAAAGTGCTGGCGAGGTTGCTTGGTGTCCAGAGACTGGTTGATTCGCACCACCATCCACAAGAACATTTTCTCATACACTGACTTGGCCAGTGCACCGATGGAGTAGTTCACCTAGATCATTGCATCAAATACAATGAAATTTAAACATTATTCTTCAGATTGCAAATGCATTTGAGGGCAATGCCAGCATTTTTCAACTTACTTGCTGCACATTTTGACCTTTGGTGACCCATTCGTTGCCCACTTTCACTCTTGGGTGACAGAGGCCCTTGATGAGGTCAGCAGAGTTCAAACCCATAAGATATGCGACTTTGTCTGTATCTGTAATGGAGTTGATTAGGAGAAGCATAAACTACATTGCTTTGTGTCGTGAATTGGTGGTAGTTATACTCTTTTAAGAGAATAAAAGTAAGCTGTTCCATATGGTCCTGAGGATCTTTTACCCTCTGTGCCGTCAGACTCTGCTTGCTCTTCCCTCTGCTTCTGTTTGAACTTCATGTTTCCATAATGCATGACGGCACCAGTCATCTTGTAGATGCCATTCTTCTCCTCCTGGGTGAAGCCCAGGACATCAAAAGCTGCCTAAAACGACACAAATTTGATTTAAGTCAGTTGTGAAACGTCATGTATGGAGTCTTTGACATGTGCTCTGTTTCTTACATCGGTAGCCATCAGCTCTTCTGCATCATCAATAGAGGCTACAGTTGTCTCTCCTTGGGAGATGAAGTTGTAGTCATAGGGGTTGTTGGTGATGAGCAGCATATCTGTCAAAGAAAAGTTTCAGTCTGTGTGTGCATGTGGCTCTTCTTTAGGTGCTAATATATTCTGTGGTTCGTCTTTGCTCACCCAGCAGTTCTGGTTTCTTTTGAGACAGAATCTGGTAGAAGATGTGATAATCTCTTTCAGCCTTGAGCTGGTAAGTCACACGGGATTTCTCTAGCAGATCTGACAAATATGAAGACGATAGCATCTGTTATAGTGCACAACCTCCCAGGGTATTGTATTGCACAATAGAGATGTCACACACTCTCCTTACATGTCTCAATGTCAGCAGAAGCCAACTTTCCACTGACACCAAAGTGGATTCGAATGAATTTACCCTGTGAGAAGGAAAAAGAAAAGACAATTTGATTGGACCATTACAAACTGTAGCTGTAACTTAAGGATAAAGATTTTGTTTTAATGCCCCAAAATACATTTTTTTTTCCTCCAAAAACAAATTGAAGCATCTACAGTAGCCTGGGATAAAGTCTGGGTTTGGGGAGCTGATGGGCACAATGGCAGCTTCTATTTAATAAAATGAGTAATAAGGAAACTCACAAATCTGGAGGAATTGTCATTTCTGATGGTCTTGGCATTTCCAAAGGCCTCCAGAGCGGGGTTGGCCTGGATGATTTGATCCTCCAGGGTACCCTGCAAATTTATTAGATGCAAAATTTAGGCCACAAAGTTTATTATCATGTGATCGTAAAAATAAAAAAGAGTCTGAATATGTATAATGAAACCAACCTTTTTCTCCTGAGCAGCATCCTTCTTGCCAGAAACAGCTGCAATGCTGGCAAAGTACTGGATGACTCTTTTAGTGTTCACAGTCTTTCCTGCACCAGATTCTCCTCTGCAGATGAAAACATGAACACACTGTACATGTCAAAGAGACCAAACAAACGCTGCTCTTAAAATTGGAATCACATGAGACTCTTATGAACGACGTACGTGATCAGAACCGACTGGTTTTCTCTGTCTGCAAGATTGAAGACAATGTTCAGTTACCCTTGAATGGTTGGATGGTGGACATTGTAAAGCACTGCATCAGAGATGACATGACATGAAAAGAGTTTACCTGTCAACATGTATTGGTAGGCATTGTCAGAGATGGAGTAGATGTGAGGAGGAGCTTCACTCCTCTTCTTTCCTCTGTAGGCGTTGACCACCGCCTGATCGTACACTGGCAGCATCTTGTAGGGGTTGACCGTCACGCAGAACAGGCCTGAGTACGTCTGTGGACAAACACACACAACCAGACTATTGATTTGGACTTAGAGTTCACGCGGCGGAAAAATAAAACGTACATCTGCGTTCTTCACATACGTAGATCATCCATGCAGCATAACGCTCTTTGAGGTTAAACAACACAGCAGGTTCATGGAGGAAGGTGAACATCGCCATGTCTTCAATTTTATCGAACTTTGGCGGGTTCTGAGGGTGGATATCTTCCTCCTTGTGGGTTGTAGTCTGAAAACATTTACCATCCATGGAGAATATCTCAATTAGAATTCATGTAAACGCCTTTAAAGGTCACATTGTACACAGTGTTTGTGTCTGACATCATTACCTTTCCAAACTCAGTGTCGACGGTGACTTTGTTGCCGTCTCTGGAGGTGACTGTGGCTTTAACGTACTCCACCTCAGGGTCGGGCACGAAACACTGCCTCTTGATGTCGAAGGGTCGGGTCTGGGCCTCCAGGCGCTCCTTATCGGACTTTCTCAGAAAGGAAGCGGCCGCCCCGAATTCTGCCATTTGGGCGTCGCCGGACATCGTGAAAGCTGTGAACCGAGAACATGGTTTGAAATCACTTTGATTGCATGTTTCTGATTGAAAGCATTTACAGAGAACATTGAACACATTATATCCTGAACTTAAAAGGTAGTAATTGTAGTTACCTATGAATTATAATAAGCAAGAATAGAAGTTTTGTTTATTTAAAGTCAGCTTTATGAAATACATTTGCATATAATTCAGAGGTGCTTCACTTCTTCTGTCAATCATTTTCATGTATTGATTTTATTTTGTGTGGAGCTATTTACCTGTTTCCTTTTGCTCTCCCCTTTGAAAAGTTTGGTCTCTATATAGAAACAACAAAAAAGGTCACAATGTGTTTTCAATATGTGACATGATAGTAAATGTAAAATGTGTGTCTACGTACCTGCAGGTGCTGTGTTCCCGTCCTAATCCTCTTTCTGAACCCCTCTTTATATTCATCCAGGAGGCAGAGCTTTGGCACCGTGCCCACCTATGAGGGAAGAGCAAGGAAACAAAGGACGCTAATCAAAGAAAGTAAGATCTGTATTTGGAGATAAAGGTGTGGACAATAGCACTCATTGGCTCGAGATTTGAAATGTACGAGCTGGCCTTAAATCAGCATCTATTTTTATTGTGTCCTTCAAGGGACTGAAACTTTTTTTTTAATTATAGAAGACATAAAGATAATTTAGCTACGTATTGAAATTGGTGTCATTTTTATTATAATAAACTATGTTTCTTACACATTGTACAAATTGTGAGAAACGTGGATCCATCCCTGTTTGTTATTTTTTGTGGTAATATTAATTACACACAAATGCGAGCTTCCTTGCACCTTTTAAACATTTCCCTATCAACATTTTGTTTGTTTAAACTAAAGACAGCAGCACAATGTGTTGGTCTGTCATTTCTATAATAAACACTTCATCTATACACAGAAAGCTGTTTTTTGTCTTCTATTATCCTGGAGGACAAAGATAAACTTGTGAATGTTTGACTTGGATTCCTTCTCCTGGTCTTTACCTCCCTGTGGACCTCAGCGTCCCTCCTCCATCTAAAATAAAAGGGTATGACAGCTGCTTGCTATCAGAGACTGTACGACAGAGGAAAACAAAAGGGTCACGCAGAACACTTATCACGCCCCTCATGTACACAGAAGCTAATGCTTGTAATAAGTGTCGCGTTAACATGGATTCATAAAGCATGTGTTTATTGAGTGGACGACCTGAAGACCTCTTCAAGAAGCCCGCGCGCCCTTTTGACTTTAACAACTTCACACCTTCAACTTCAGACCTTGTGGGTTGACAGTCGGTCGTCTGCACCCGGCGTACCGATGCTCAGCACATCAAAGGCAATGCCGAGGCTGTCATTCCCAGCTGTCTCGTGTCCTTCTGCTGTCAACACTTCTGATGAAGCGTCATGAGCCTTCTTATATGTAGCAGGGCCCCGGTCTGCTTTTCAAGGTGATGCTTACAGGAGACAGATGGCCGCTGGCTAACGGACATGTCAGGGGGTCATAGCGGTGTGGTTTTTTGTGTGTGCGTGTTTATTAGATTAGAGGATAATAGTCTCTTCATGAGTAATTAAGAATTTGGTCCGAGTGACACCGGCAATGTTATAGGGTGACATGATCCAACACTTTCTTACGCCGATGTGTCAAATACCGCAGCTCGGTCATTGCTCCGAAGCAAAGATTCTGCATGTGAATGCTGAATCTGTAACAGTTTTGGTTGTAGTCCGACGAGCATTGACCAATCCCATTCGTGCATGCTTTAATTGATTGCAGGTAAACAGGCCGAGTGCATTGCATTGCGATCTATGAAACGTATGTCAACGATTTAGATATTTATTGGTTTGAAAATCAACTTGTAAAAAACTCCAGTCTCTCATCTCAGGTTGCTAATCGGACTGTTAACAATGAACCAGAAGCTAGAAGCTGGCTGCTGTCTTCATCTTCATCATACAGACATGAGTACAACACTAAACTGCTGAATGTTTTTCTTGAATTTATAGACTCCCAAGTACTCGGCCTGATAAAAGTCCTTCAAAATGTTTCCGACTCATTGTCTTAAAGACAAACCACAGGAAAATGTGTTTATGGCACATTGTTTCCTGGATTTCATCCTCGGCCTCACAGAAACTCATGAAACACACTGAGACAGATCGCAAGTGTACAGTGACACATAATAACGTGGACTCACACCCTCACACTTACTGTTCTGTCTCACGCTCACACACCCCCGAGCATACCAAATATGAAACTGCTATTATAAAACAGCACTGCTCCACATCCTACACTTGGACATCAGTTTCTTTTCTTTTAGCGTGGGCCGATCTGTGTATTATACAACTGTTTGACCAAAAGAAAGGAGGTTTCCCTTCCTGTGTGCTAGCAAAAATACAAACTCTGAATCAGAGAAATGGCATTTTCTTATATTTGATGTCTTTTTTTGTGCCGTTGATGTAACGATGAAAGTTTAGTGCGAAAATCCCGAGCGCAGCTGCTGTTCAACAAGCAGCTCGCCACCCTGGTTATTGGCACTAACCGCTACTTCACAGTGTAACTCCACACTCCTTCTTTTTGGCCTGGCATTGTTTCCTTCTATTTACCCTTGAGGACAAAGATAACCCTGTGAAATAGTTTTGAGATTCCTTCTGCTGAGCTCCAGTGAAAGCGCTTTGTTTGTCCCTCTCAGCAATGACTTCACCATTGTGTCCATGTGTGTCCGTGTGTGTGTGTGTGTTTCCGTGTGTGTGCGTGTGCGCATGTGTGTGTGTCTTTGCAATTAAATTCAGGAAAAAAGGTTTGATGAGCTGAGGACAAAGAGAAACAAACTGATCCCTGCCAACAGCTCTGAAGTCAGCTGTCTGGAGTCTCAGCTGCATTTAAATTCAATTAAAATAAAACAAATTAAATTATCTTTAAGTTGATTTAGTGTCCAGCAATTATGGAGCATAAAAGGGACTTATACATCATGGTGTATAAGATTAACTTGTAACGTGTGTCGAATTCTCGAGTGGCTACAATCAACGGGAGCATCAATCCAGCTATTTCTGCTCCATGTGACGTGTAAAGCTGTCTACAAGGGGAAAATGTGTCTCAGACATTGGAGATGACATGTACTCCTCCAAGACCCCTCTGCATTGGATAACAAGATCCTTTCAACACTCGCGGGCCCCACACGGCAGGCCCTGACCCTGAGGTCGTCTAATGAGCCTTCACATAGCTCTTCCTGTCTGCGGTCCCATTCTCAGCTGCTGTAAGAAGAGTTGCTCTCTTACAGCGTCTTCATCTGCACTCATTCTTTGTGCCGGTGGCCAGATATGTCTGTCTGCCACATGTGAGCAAACCTTTGGCCAAAAGGACGCAGAAAACACACCTTGGATTCGTTTTTTTTTGACAATCTGAAGTGTGCTGCATGTTGATTGGGTGATTGGAAGGAAGAGCGCCGGGCTGGACTGCGATGGTTGTCTCTGGAAGAGGCCTTACCTGCTCCTCTGTGTCTACACGGGTTCCCCAAACAGATGGAAAAAGAGAGAGGTGGATGGAGAGACCAGTAAAGTTGCTGGGGAAGAAGGTCACACACACAGAACAGGTAAGATGGCGTGGGTAAACATGCTAACGTTTGCTAAGTAGCGCAACACAAAGTACAGCTGAGGTTAATGGGAAAGCAGACAGTTTTGCAGCTTTCTGGTCATGAACAGAAGTATTCAAATGAGCATTGTGATGAAGATGAAGACGGAAAAAATCAGGTGCATGTTGTTACAATGTAATATACAAATTAACTGAAAACTACTCATGTTAACCTCATAGACCTGCGTCCAGAAGTTCATAGCAGTGCATCCAATAGTTGTTGAGATACGTCATTCTGGCACAGTAGCAGTCACCAAGATGGTGCTTGACTTTCATTTCGACTCGCTCATGTCGTAGGTATATGAATGTATTCATTGAAAATGAAAAAGATATTATAAACTGGCTTCTGAATTATAGCAAACAGTTGTGATGTGGATAAACAAAGTGCTGAGCGGCTCTTGATTGTATTTCTTGAGCAAGTGAAGGTGTTTAGCTTGAAGGAAAGTGAGTCGCTCCATAAGGCGATAATGGGGTCGTGCATGCTGGAGACAGCGTGACCGCCGCCTCCCCGTCCTGCACTTTAACTCTCACAGCTCCACACCTCGTGGTCAGAGCGACGCTCTGTAACCTTGAGGGCATTGTTTTGCGACCATGGTGGAACATACCAATCTGAGTTGAGATCTCATTCTCAGCTGTCTTACGGCGTCACGGCGTCTCTCCTGCTGTGAGCTCTGTCTGCTGACGATGACTGACAGCTCGCTGACAGACATTTCTGTCAGACGTCTGGAATCTGAAAAGATGTGTAGACGTGGGAAGAATAAATCCTCCGTATTTACATTATCAGATGATGTACCCGTAAGCCAAATACTGCATTACAAGTAAAAGTATTGTAAAAGTAAAAGTACTCAGGGTTTTTATTTTATATCATTGTAACATTGCCACTCACAAGCAGTTAGTTGGTTAAGGTGAAGCAAATTTGATTGTTTTATGTACTAATATCTATTTAAATGAATCAATACTTCATATCACGTACATATGTGTGTAAATACTATACATAAATATATGTATACAAATATGAAAATATACTATATGTAAATATGTATAGGCCCCTGCTGCCCACACAAGTTTCAGATACTATTAGTAAAAAAACATTTAGCCAGTTCTGTGCCAATATATCTGAACTTGTCTTTATCTAATGATGAATAGATTCATAGTCATGATTGTTGTAGTTTATTATTCACACATCTTTTGATGCAACTAAACAAGAAACAAATGGAGCAATGTAATACAATATACGAGTAGAAATGATTGTCAAAGAAAAACATGAAAATAAAATCTAAAATGTTTGTTCCATAGGACATTTACTGAAATTAGTACATTTCAAACTTCAGATTATCAGTTTATACTTGAGTTTACTTTCCACCGCTGGTTGTCCGATGAACTTTCATAACATGTGTGACAGTGTTTGTATTCGGTCCCTAGTTGTTGATAGTTGATCTAATGGCGTGGCCTACAAGCTAGTTTTAATACAAATATGTATTTGACCTGTTAATCTGAGCTTTGATGAGTTCAACCAGGTCATCCAGACTGACACGACTAATGTTTTCCTCTTCTTGCTCCGCCTCAGCCAGATTGCATCTTAGCTGGTATTCACCAACCTGAGGAAGCGTCTTCTGAGCGGAGACAGCCTCGACTCCCTGAGGGATCCATTATGAGCTCGTACCACCTCATCGCGGGCTGCAGAGAGTATCCTGTAATTCCTTTCAAAGGGCACTTTCACTCTCGGCTAATGGTCGAGGTGTTGGTGGAGCCGGAGCAGAGGGAGAACGCCACACCGTGTCCTCTGGCGGAGGCCCCATCGGGTCTTGTGTCTATTATTCTCCAGCTCTTGTGGACATACTGCACCACATGAACCATGCACTTGTCTGAGGAGCAAAGATGTAGAGTTAGTTTGGCCCCCGTGGATTTAGCACACAGGTCAGCGTTTTTGGTGCGTCCTGCACCTTTCTGCATTCCTTGGAGCCGGCCTGTGCGTCCACTTGGTGAAACTAAAGGAAGCTGCGGGGAACTCACTTCCTGAAACATTTCCAGATTGATGTATTGTTGCTGACTCATCATCCGTTGAGATCACGCTTTACACTTCAGTGAAGAAAGGGAATGACACAAGGGAACAACACAGCTGAAGGGACAGAGTGACGCACCCATGACAGGCAGGACGAGGCCGAGAGAAGACGAGAGAGGACAGACAGCGCTTGATGGACAGCGGTGGTGTCACAGCTCCATGAGGCCGGTTCCACATGGAAACAGCTGCGTCATCTTCCTCAAGGAGTCCATTGAATACACCTGAAACCTAAATCTACAATGAAGGAAGCCTTCCAATGGGTTTATTCTGTATACTTACAGAGTGAACATCCTTTATTTTTGTGTTAAAGCTGCTTTTTACTTTGATAAACTAGTTTTTACATGAAGTTACAGTCTGTTTGTGTTGATACTCACATCTGGAGAACACGGATTACTTCCTGTACATTTGGATTAAGTATAAAAGGTCAATGATACGACTCAGTGACTCATCTAAAGTTACATCACAGCGGTCAGGTTCAGTAGAATTGTGTTTCTAAAGGTTTCCGTGGGGAAGTTTAGAGTCACGTGACGATAAACTCTGTTTCATAAGGAATAATACTCCTCCATTAAATGAAACCTCTCGTCCCCAGATGGACCTTGCTCTCTCATTGTCCTGTGGCAGGTGCTTTATATTTGTAAAGGTCTCCGTGGACATGAATAAACACCTAAAGGACACACAGAGGAGCAGCTAACCTTTAAAGGTAGAGTACAAAATGGTGCCGACCCAGAGTATAAAAAAGATAGTTATTGTCATAAAGCATTTATCCTTGTTCATCAATACCATTCAAATTGTGAAGGAAACCTGAAATGATCAGGAATAAAAACACATAAAAACTATGAAAAAAGATTCTAAAGGGGTTTATGATTTGCATAACATGAAACTCCACATTACCAGCTCACATCATTCATACTTCATACAAACAAATGCCCACGTCTTGTTTATTGAACCGGTTTATTTTACATTAAATCAGGCTATATAGTTAATCATACTCGTCATTGAACATCTCATCAGTGTTGCCAGACATAATACTACTCGAGCCAAGTGAATCATAATAACGATCAGTGTGCAACTGTTAGGACTTGCTGAGTGCGACATACAGAGTGAAAAAACTACCAAAGGCTGACGGAGGAAGAAGCCGTCAGCAGAAGTGAGTGTCCTACGTCCTCGACGTCCAGAGTCCAAATTGAACTTCTCCCGCTTCCTCTTAACGTCGCGCACCCACGAGAAAACACCGACAGACACTGGATTCTCTTTCAAGCACCGACACCACCACGCTTTGGTGTTCTCCGTCTTGATTTAACTGTTTGCCACAAGGCTTCAGCTCAGAATAAAGACGCCGTGAGGAAAAGTCCCTCCTGGGTGCGTGGTTGAGGATGTGGGGGTTCATTTGGCGCTCTGAGGGCCGTCTTCAGCTCCCAGTCAAACCTGAGGGAGCGTCATCAGCGGTCCGTTCTCCAGCATCGATACACATTCAGGCAAAACAACAGACATCCTCTTTCAAAAACTTCCACATTTAAGTGCTGACAAAACATGTATATATGTAAATGTGCCCGGGTATACAAGTCACCATGAAAAGTTCTACTGTGGTTTGTTCGTACCCGTCTATTCTCTTACTGAGACTGGTCATCTAGAGGTATTATAATAGTAACGATAAGCTTCTGAGGGAATACTGAAAGAAAACGAGCCCTTCAAACATGCAGATAGGAACGTTGGGACAGTTTACAGCTTCACTGTTGGATCAGAGAGTCAGATTCGTCTCGAGTCAGTTTCACAATATTTAGCGTAATACTTTAGAATGAGAGGCCCCTGGATAATTTATCGATTATGCTTAATAACAACATAAATAAGAATAAATATTGCTGGCTCCAGGCCAGATTCATTGACTGCATTCACACAGTTTGAACCTTTCTGTGTTTTTAAATGTTTTTAGCTTCTGATCCCAATGTTCATGTTATTCACGCCATTAAAGCTGTCTCTTAAGTTTTAAGATTTGGGTCAAATTAACCACCGTTATCTTCAATGAGAATGTTTCAAAGTGCTCCGCAACGCTTCGCCGCTGCATCAGCGTACTGCACGGCAATTTCCAGCCACAGGGTCTGCTTTAACGAAACTCAAGACGCCCCTAGAAGTTAAAGAAACCAACGCTGGAGTATTTACAAGGCACACGCACTCCATCGAGTCTCACAACTTGTGTTCGACAACTGTGGTCCAGTTGCCACATGGGAAACATTTATCATGAATGTCACAGAAAAGTACACAAAGCTAACATTTGCTTTGATTTTTCGCACACTTCCGGGCACGTCTAGTGTAGTCGTACACAGCAAGCGCGACAAAAAAAAACGCTCTACGCAGGTTAAGACAAATGCTCGGAATAATCTGCGACTCCTCTCAGAGCCACGTCGGTACTGGAGAGTTAGTTGAAAGCGGCTAACATCTCGACGACGGACGCACAGGGGTCAGCGGTGTGCCGGCGTGTCACATGATGAGGAGATGACGATGAAGACCTCCCGACGTGAATCCGTGAGCGCCGTGTGTCAGATCTACAAACATCTCAATGGCAGGGAAACCGAGAAATGGAGACGGGAAACGGGAGCTCGACCCAACCGGCCGCGTTGTTTGGAATGATTGAAAGATGATTTGTTAAGAAGCTGAGGCTGTCTGACCACGTTCACCTCCGTCCTTCGTCGCCTGTCCGCAGTCTTCGGGGCAGCCCTTTTCCTCTGCGTCGCGCGGCCTTCCTCCTCCTCTGCATGTACATGGCGGATGTGAATGTTCTGGCTGCAAAGTGGGTGACTTGAGCGGGAGTCCGCCTCACTCTTTCGGGGGGTTTTTTTTAGGTCTCTGGGTTGGGTGTGGCCAGCAGCGGCACATTGTCCCGCCTCCTCCTGCCCAGCGGGGGGCGCCTGTACTGCTCCCCGTCGGCCAGCGTCTGGGGCAGCGGCTTCCTCTTGCTCTCGGGCAGCAGGAGGATGGACAGCACGGCCAGCAGGGCCAGGGAGGAGTAGACCACGTGGTGCAGGAAGTAGCCGTAGTGGTTCCTCAGGTCCATGAGCGGGGAGCTGAGGCGGCCCACGCAGCCCAGAGCCAGCACCGCGCCCACAGCAGTGCCCCTGTGGACACACACAACTTCAGATATGGCACATGCGCACACATTTAACACGTAAACGGTAGGATTTGATTTTTCACAGCATCTATCTGATTTAAAGGATTGATTGAAATGTGTAAATGTAAAATGTAAAACTTTTTTTGTTGTTGTTCATGTCAAGAGTGAGATGAGAAAAATGACACCATTTGTTGGTTTGCTGAAGATGAAGCCAGCGCGAGCTCAGCTGTGTGTTAGCTTAGCTTTGAGCAAAGTCTGGAGGCATTTGGAAACAGTTAGCCTCTCTGTCAATGTGCAATAACAAAACACAAATACAACTATTACTTCTACTTAACATGTTACATCTCATTTGTTTGGCATTGTAGCAATTGTCTGCGTTTCTCATGTCCTGATTCATTTTGCCAGCACTGAAGGGCTGAGCAGGCTCATTTTGACCGAGATGAATATTAACACAAAACTGAATAAAGAGAGACTCCTACAACTTTTAAATCAGCGTTGCTGTGTTCGTGCTACCTGATGATGGTGGGCATGATCTCCGCAGTGAAGAGGATGCAGAGGGAGGCCGTGGCCTGCGAGGAGAATAGACCAAGCACTGAGAAGACTGTGATGGCCGTCTCACTGAGATCTAAAGGGGAGGAAGAACAAGCACAGCATTACAGTTATTCATTCATTCAGGACTTCCATCATTAACAACAGACGAGGTGCAGTGATTACTGAAGCCCGAGCTGCGGCCCCTCAGCCTTTGTTGCATGATTAAAGCACAGCACCTGACACAGTTTTGACTTTGCTGCCACTGCAGTGTCCTACATTAACTGAGTGTCATAGTCCTTTTCCCCCACAAGGGGGCGACTGACACCAACGTGTGTGTCTACAGCAAGCTTTGGAAACACAAAGGCACCTGGAATGTATTTTTCCATTAGCAGAACTGGCCGGGTAGCTTTTAATCTGTTTCATAATGCATGAAGCATGAGTCCAACACGAAGTCAGTGGTGTATAGATGATCCAATATGACCACAAGGCTGAGCTTAACATTGAGTAAACTAACTTTTTACTTGTATTTACTTGGACATAAGGAAGCAAGGCCTTTGGTCCTCGCACAAAGCTCACATGACGTCTCTACAACAACAGGGGGGCTTCTGGGAGATGAAGGGTGACTGTGTCCACCTTGTTGCCAAAGACTACTAATGGCTTTCTTCATCTGACACCCGAGGACTTGAAGAATAGGATATCCTGCAACGAAAGCCTGCTTACACTCCATGAGTCCCAGGAGGATCAAGGAGGCCAGCCCCGTCATCGTCATGGCGAGGAGCAGGATGCCACGGCGGCCGCACCTGTTTACGGTCGCCCAGAGCAACAGCCAGGCCCCGCCCCCTGCACAGACAGACAGCAGGTACGTCCAGTAGAAGCTCGGGGCGGTGCCTCTGACGTCGCCTCGGAAAGAGCTGTAGCAGTGACTAATGCCGTGAGAGATGAATCTGGAGGAGGAAGGACGGAAAACAAAGATCAAGCAGCCGTGTGTTCATCACGCGGCTGAAATAGAAACCTGGTTCAGGGTGAGAGGACTTCTGAGAGTCAGGCAAAACACGGAGGAGGAAATATGAGACCGGAGCAGCAACCAGTTCAATAGTGAGTCCGGAGAGCGGGATGACTTACGAGGTGAAGCCGAGCACACACATGTTCTTCCAGATGTTCCTGCTGTGCACGAGCTCAGGGAAGGACAGGTGGGGGCGTGAAGAGGGGGCCGGCTCTGAATCCAGCTCTGCAGAGGGCAAACAAGACAAAACAGGCTTTTTAATTGTCAGGTTGACAACACTTAGACCGGTGACCCGGATTCTGTATCAGTCCAAGAGCTCACAGTGAATTGTATTTTATTCCAGCGGGACACAAGTTAAATCAATGTTGTAAATACAAATAGAGGTTGTTTAATACTGGAGCCGCACCAGGCTAAATACAAATTGATCCACAATTCATCATTTATTAACAGTATATAAACAATAAATGCATTAATTATAAACTATATACAAACTATACCACTGTTAACAACTATTTTAGCCATTTAGTTGTTTATTAATGTATTTGTCAATATACACATCTTCAGTATATAACTAAGAAGTATCCGTAACAGACTTTCATTTAATCAACATTTTTAACTTATTATTTGTACACATGCAGAGGACGTAAAGCCAAAGTTATTAAATGTAACTTCAGGTGGCGCGATGTCATGAGACATGTTTACATATAATCTGTTTGTAGAGTCCAGTGAGTCAACAGCCCAGGTGGTTTTGTAGGTGCAGGTCATTATACTTTATAATAATGCCGCGTGTCTTTAATAAATCATGAACTTTAATTAGGCCTCATTACCTACTCTTGGTAGTGGTGTGAGATAGGTACACGTGTTTTCAAATGCGCTGAGCAAGCCATAAATAATGCAGCCTTCATCAGCTAAAAATCCATTCAACGCGACAGTGAAGCGTGATGGAGAGACTCGAGGCGCATTCACACTCCTAGTTGGTTCATTTGGTCCGGACCAAGGAAAATAAATTCTACTTTGTGGCATTTTAGTTCCCACTGACATTTTAAACAAATACATGAATGTGTACATTTTTGATAATATAAATGATTAGTAGACAATTATTAGAGTGCAAATCAACTGCATGTTATGGAAACTGACCAACAGGTAGAGACAAAATCTCTTTCAGGTGTTTCCAGTCACCAGCAATGATTCAGGTTGTATTACTGTGTGACCGCTGTGTGCACCTTTTTAATGGACTCAAGTAAATGTCAGAGGATACAAAGTCGGTTGCAAGCACAGTAGTTTTACAGCTTTTGACCTCCTGACCCTTTGCCTGTTCATAACCTCCAGGATCCGTCACACATCTGCAGTCTGAGTTTGCCCAAAGAAATCGTACCCGGCAAAAAGACATGTTTTCACTTTGACCAAGCTAACTCACTTTGGTGTGTAAGCACCCTGAGAATCTAAACTATGCACACACACACACACACACACACACACGCACACACACACCTGTGAAGCTCTCGTCGTCCCTCAGATCTCTGTTGGAGTTTCTTCTCTCAGTGAATGAGCTCATGTCTGCTGATCTCTCTGACAGAAGGAGCCAGCGGGGAGACTCTGGAAACAACCCGGGAATGCTGCACAGGAGACAAAGCATAAGTCCGGCTCACTCTTTGATCTTTGCTGACCTTTACTGAGCACCAAAACCCCACATTTGGTGCTGCCGCATGGAAAATAACGCATGTGGTTCACAAAGAACTTTGTATTTCTTAATCCAGCTTTGCTTACAAAACTGCCATTCATTGCTAGCAATCAAACTTTAATCTCTGTTAATTTGGTTTTGAACCCAAAGGCTTAACTTCTAACAGAGGTCTTTGGAGGGACTGGGGACATTAAAGGAAGTGGTCCAAATGCATTCTGACATGAACTCAAAGGCTCAGTGAGACGAGGGGATTGGAATCGATACGATCGAATAAAGCTTTCAGCAAGTCAGTTGGCATCAAGGCACTTTACCAAGAGACTATCAGGTTCCTTCACTCGCTTGTCACTGCAGTTTCCCAGGTAAATAAACACATGTCCATGCTTTGTACAAGTGGACAGATAACAAAAATATCTAAATACAAAAATAAAACGCTAATGAACAAGTGGCAAAGAAAAAGAAAAAGCTGAATAGGTAATAAAAAAACAAAAGCACCAGAAGCTTGGAAGCAAATAATCACACGTGAGGATGTGCAGCAAAATACACACACACACACACACACACACACTCGTACCCATAACAGAGGAAGAGTGTCAGCGGGGCGGCGCCGGCTCCCAGCAGGCCCCTCCAGGACTGGCACCCTAGGGCGACGGCCAGCAGCAGAAGTTCTCCGGCGACGGTCGTCAGCCCGGCCAGCATGGTCACCAGCAGCCTCAGAGACGGTTCACACAGCTCCAGACCTGCCCGACAAGCACAACGTCAAAACTAATCTGCTTTCCCGCTGGCCTGCGAGCCCACTGGACTCAGATGTGAAGCTCGTCAGCGTCGTCATCGTGGACATGTTGGCTTTTAGCTGAAAGCTTCGCTGTGCCCGATGACTGAGGACTCTTTATCCTGTTTCGTGGATCTTTGTCCTCAAAATGAAACGTGGGGCGTCCTTCAGATGTTGTGATACTCACGAGTGATGTACAGAGTGAGGTAGACTCCTGCGCTAGCTGCCGCCAGGCAGAAACGCATGACGATGAAGATGGAGGGGTACGGAGACACACACACCAACACCCCGAACACCACCGACAAGGTCAGAGAGGTCAGCAGAGTCTTGGACCTGCCCAGCCTGCAGGGAGCCAGAGACACGCAGCGTTACTGAACACCACCTGGACGACACACCTGGAGCAAGACTTTTAATGCAACTTCTACAACTCATTGATCGATAAGTCTTTTTAATATTGAAAAGAAAGAGAGCGAAAGAGAGAAAACATGAAACCAAGATGTACAACAACAGCAATAGATGATGAAGTAAAAGCTAATTATTCAAGAGATGAAACACACGTTTTAGACGTTTAATTATTAACAGCAAGAGGGTTGAGAAGAGAAAATAGGACAACGGTCCACTGTGAATATTAGAGATGAGATACAGTGAGAACTACTTTTACAGCATCATGAACCATTAATATTGTTAACACATTTCTAGTGTCATGTAATTCACAAATAATTCAGACAAAGTGACAATTAGAGTAAATGTTTAACTTATTCATTTCCAATTTTACGGACGGATTTTTGGTCAAATTGAATTTTGAACTCAATTCTAAAGACCGGCAGGTCACCTGTTCCAATGCGATACCACCTGAATGTATTAAACCTTTCAAAAATAAATGTCGCAATCGCAAAGATAGAAATAGAAAACGGAAATGCGTCTGAAGCTCAAGTATGAAGCGCAACTGCTCACTAAATGTGATGATGAGACATTTCTCAGCTGGATGCCAGCGCAGCACTTTTGTTTCCAACCGGCAGCTTAGCGCTCGTTCCCTTTTCTTCTCGCTCGTTCCCGGGAGGCAGCATTAACTCACCCGTCATAACAAACAGATGCTACGCTCAATTTGTCGGCAAATTAATGAAGGCTGTTAGCTGATTAGACCGGCATCCGCTCCCTCGCTATTCCGCCCAAAACTACGGCAACGCAGCAGGACGGATCCGTTATGTCAATTATGGGATGTGCTCGGTTGTGCCGAATGCAGACTGAAGTCTAAACTCCAGCAGAATAAAAACACCGCGATGCAAAGAGGCTGACACTCTCCAACGATGACCTTTATGCCGTTATCGCTGACAGGGCAGGAACAGTTTTGATCAAAATATGAAAATGTGATTATTTTAAGTAAGATATGATTTGTGGTAACAGAGGGAATGATGACTTTTTACACTGTTATTTTCATCTTTATTGAAATACATCAGAATTATAAGTGAGTGATTTTTGAGGGGATCTTTTGGCAAACATATGTTTTCTTAAAAGCAACAGCATGTGGTATTTCAGGTGTTCGACTTTCAGAAATATAATATTAATAACTATGTTTTCATTTGTGTATCACCACCTGAAACAAGAATGCATGTGTTTTCTAAAGCGTACAATGTTTACATCTACAGGCGGAGCAGGTCCTTATCACAGCACCATGTTTCTACAGCAACCCACAGCAGACACTCACATGTAGAAAATGGGTCATTGGGACATATTCTTTCACCATCTGCTGTCTGAACTTTGTACTATGTGTGCGTAAGTGTTCATGTCGAAGTGTATTTTGGTCACGAGGTAGTGAATCTGCACCGTAAAAAGGACAAGAGGCGGAAGATTGAGGAACAAGCTTTCCGAATCGACACCGAGTAACCTTTGAACAAAATCTCTTGCATGTTTTGTCTTTTGTGCAGATGACAGTTTTAACCACTTCAGGCTGCAAGAAACATTGGTGTGTGTGTGTGTGTGTGTGTGTGTGTGTGTGTGTGTGTGTTACCTGTCGGCGGTAAAGCCCAGGCCGAGACAGCCAGTCAGGACGCCCAGGATGAAACACACCTCCTCCACGGGGACCAGCCAGTACTGACCACACACCAGATCCCACTGGACAGCGAGGAGCCGAGGGCGAGGAAGAAGACAGATCTGTTAGTTATCATTCGTCCAGTCGAGGAGAACAACATAATGTGCACGTTCAGGAACAGGACGTCACCAGGAGAGAAGAAGACCTGCTGAATGCAGGGCACTATGGGAACGCCTCACCAAATACATCCAGATGTGCACACATTGGGAAGATGTTTCATTCCAACGAAACAAAACTTACATTACTCGAATGTTTCGACCCTAGTTGCTACACAAACAGCACGGCAGTTTAAAACTATGTTTATTATGACAATACATTCTGACAGTAATTATTATTTAATCAATTTCTTCAAATAAAGGAGAGAAAGTGTGAAAAGAGTGCAAGGTGATGTCTGCTTTACGAGCAGAGACTTTGCCTCGGTGTATCCGACTCTTTTAAAGCCTGAAGTTAAAATGAATAACGTCACTGAGGAATCACATCGATCGTTAGCTTGATTAGCTCATGAAGAAACATGCCCAATTACATTCCTTTCTCAATAATTCATTGAATGATTCAAAAGGCAACCAGCTTCATTTATTCACAGACCAAATTCTTATTCAATTACTTCACATAGCTGGTTCAAGAAAATCCATATCTGGTCTTTTTTCTGTGATACTATTTGTGCTTTTACTGTTTACTGTTGTGTGTGTTATTTATGAAAACTATGTAACTATTTAAATTACAAAACGCTGAGAGAATGATGCATTTTAAAGCCTTAAGGAACCATTAAACTCCTCAGGTGATAACAACATTAGTGGTTGTACTGGCAGCAATACTACAAGTAATCGGTGTACCAGAAGTGTGACAGTCTCTTGCATTTACTGTGGGACTATAATAGTGGAGCTACATGGAAAGTTAGCGCATGTATTTCTTCTGCTGTCAGATCTGAGTTTTAATCACTTTAAACCAAACCACCGGTTTGCATTAACTCTTAGCTCTGCTAACGCCGCCGTCTGCTGAAAGCTAAATTATTTTAATGATCGAGCGAGGGAGAGCAGAGGGCCGCTGATGAAAAAGATAAGGCCTTACATAATTAGAGCCCTTGCACAGAAACATGAAAGCCTGTCACGTATTACCAGCTGTCCTCTTGCTGAGGCGCAGAGCCACTACAATGCACACCAGCCGGGTAAAGGGCAACAACCCCCAGCGCTCATAGGGGTGGAATGCTCTGGAGGACAGGAGGAGGGCGAGATGCAAACAAAAGACTGTAAACTCCTCAGACTGGTTTTTGAAACGAGCTGGTGCACCAGTCAGGTATGTGCCTTAGGAATGGTCCGAGACCTGTAACCATTTCCTCATTTTTTACGTTTCTGCCTCGCTGGTCCTGTGTGACGGACGCCACCGACACAAAATCCTATTATTTTTGTTGTAATTTGCGCGCGATTTCTTTCCAGTCAGACCCAGAAAAACATACAGATGTTGCAGGATCACTTTCCCTCCCTCCAGGTTCTCCCGCTTCCTCCCACAGTCCTGAGACATGCACATGTGTCGGTGAATTGGAGACTCTAAACTCGCCCGTAGGTGTGAGTGTGAGCGTCTGTAGCGTGTCTCTATATGTGTCCTGCCATAAACCTGCGACCCGGCGAGGGTCGACCCCGCCTTCGCCCAATGACAGCTGGGCTCGGCTCCAGCGCCCCGAGACCCGATTTGGATAGTGGAATGTTTCATCTGACAAATCAACAGTATTGCAATAAATCCTATTCTCCCATAAAACGGTCATATATACTGTATATATTATATTTAATACCCCAAACAGCCAAAACATAACTGCAATGCACATTATTAAGGATTGATAAATGTCTGTGCATCACCCCGTAGATCCACAGCTTCCAGATATTAAGTGGAGATCTCCTCCAGTGACGTGACACAGTGGTTATTGATCAGAGGCTCTCCTGCTTCCTGCTCACCGGGCTGCACGCTCAGCAAAGCGAAGGAGTAGATCACTCCGACAGAAATACTTTCAGAGTTCAACCCGACTTTAAACCCGTCTGCGTGTCCGTCCACGTCACTCAGTGGGTAAAATGAAGGGTGGGCAGCATGCGACCTACTTTAAGACTGCATCTGCATTCAAGGAGCCTTTGCTTACATGCTCCTGCTAAATGCTTCACTTGGCAGCGTTTACACATCCTCGGCTCGCTGCAGCGATGTGGGTGGATTACCAGCGAGCTGCCCTAATACCATGGACTAAAGGGTTGGGTGTGGTTCCCACATCAGTGGACACCAGAAATGAAAGTAGACGCACAGGCCACAGAGTGATCTGCCGGAGTGGGAAACTGTGAGCAGCTGGTTGAGCTCCGTTTCAGACATTAACAAGAGCAAGTCCATGTTGTTACTGTGAAATCCAGCTCTGAGAGGAAATGCATGTTTTTTTCCCACATGCAAGTCAAACAAGCAGCGGAGAAACCAACACGGCCTTTATCACGTGAACCACCTGTTATCACAATTCAAATACATGCATAAAACAGATGCTGCAACAGAGCCAGGAGCCGCTTTCTGCTGCAGCTAGAAATGCAAGAATCAGACCTAAATGTGTCATTTCGCTTGAGAAACACGACCCAGAATATATCGTTTCACATCAAATGTGTAGTTATGAGCATACGAGGAAAGTAAAGGAACCACCTGAAGTTGTTGATACAAAGTTATTATTCAAACCTGTCAGTATTAGTGGTGTTTTTTAAAACACTCACTATTTCACATCAGCATTAAGCTCAAGTGTTTATCGTCTACCTGCCATCTGCTGTTTGGATGAGAGAAGAAGTACGTTACAGCTAAAAAGATTACGGATACCAAGTTCAGATCCTCAGAGCAGGGACCATCATGAATGATTTAAGTTCTCCAATCCCTGCTTTGTAAACCGTTACTAAAGTGCAAACAAGCCGGACATATTAAGGGACCATTCCTACGTTTCTTTATGTTTTAACCCATTAAGTAAAAAAAAAACCTTTAGATGAAGAGCATTGCCCACTGTGGCCTCGCAGCCCTCCTGAACAACGAACAACTTAAAAGAGAACTACAGAAAACTTTCATAAAAAGTATCAAAATGTCTTCAGCAGGCACAGATATGTTGTGTTCTTCCTTTTCAAAACCTGGTGCCTAAATGACCCACAATGCCACTCGACCACCGAAAGGTTCAGTCGGCGATGTAGCTTGGAGCCTCCAGCCTGAAGCTCTGGGACGCTCTCCTTGCTAAAAGCACATGAAGACACAGAGACTGAGTGGGTGAGAGCGTCAGAGACACTTTCCCTCAAATAAACAGATCGTTGTTTGTTGTCCTTTCTGCTCGTGTGTAACGCTGTGGTTTCGCAGTGGTGTGTATGGAACAACAGCATCTCACTGTCCTGAGGTTAATGTCAATGACATCAGTGTCAGGTGACTGCCCCAAACATTTATTACCTGAATCAAACTGGAGGTATCTCTGGGAAGTTTCAACAAGACGAGTTCTCACAACAACTCAAGTCCCCACACAACCGGAACAAAATGTCCCTTTCAAAGTTAGTCAATAAAATGCCACGATACACTATAAACCTGCACAACTATGTGCAGCTAAGGTTGAGCAAGGGATTGCAGAAAGGGAGGCTGCGTGCTCAGCAAGACCCTCCTGTGGATGAATGCGGGATCAAAGTGAAACAACAGTTTCAGCATTTCAAGGCCTAAAATCCAGACATAAACACAAAAAGGTAGCCCTCCCGCAGAAAGCCCAAACAAAGACCCAGGCCAGGGCCATAATTAGAGCGCGAAGGAGGATCCCAGGCTCTACCTCAGTAACTATGTTGTTCCTCAGTCCTTCCGTGACGTTGTAGTCCCAGCCGGCCTCGCAGTCCACCACAGCTGACTGGCTGCCGTTGACATACTGCTTGCACTGGGACAGGCCCCCGCTGTCCCCGGGCCTCCCGCTCTTCTCCCAGGGCAGGGAGGCGTTCAGCACTTCAGGTGACGGTAGGGGCCCCGGCAGGTGGCAGTGGTGGGGCGACGAGAGCGTGATGAGGGGGTCGGAGGAGAGCAGAAAGGCCAGGAAGAGGTTGGGCAGGATGGAGAGAGCAATCAGGACCCTCTGCTTCTTCCTGCCCAGAGCCAGCACCATCACCTCCCCCGTGGGAGGCAGCAAGGGCGGGGCGGGGAGGGAGGAGGACGAAGGGGCCGGGGAGGAAGGGACCGGGGAGGAAGGGAGGGACGGAGGGGGAGCGGGACACGGGGAAGGCGAGACCAGAGGGGGGGAGTCCGGGGATGTCATCATTAGAGAAGGTTAAAGGTGGAGGAGGCTGCAGGCAGCAGGGGAGAGAGCTCTGTGGAAGAAACAAAGTACACAGGATTATTGTGTAGTTTGAACAGCCAAACACGTTGAGATAATGAAAAAACAAAAAACATAAATAATGTTTTTAACAAAATCAATGAGGGCTGCTTCAGTGTCCTGGTTGTGTGCCTACTTGCAGTCTGGATATAGTCAGATATGAGACGAATATAATGGCATTACGTGGCAAATTTGCCTCTGTGTGTGCGCATGTGTGTGTGTGTGTGTGTGTCTGTGTGTGTGTGTGTGTGTGTGTGTGTGTGTGTGTGTGTGTGTGTGTGTGTGTGTGTGTGTGTCTCCACCACACTGGGTTGGGCCCTTTCACAGTGAGGCTACACTATTTTAATTTCTGAGCAAATATCCAGACATTCGTGCCGAACAGAAGAATGCTGTTCCATGCAGGAGCAGATTATTGACATAATCCAGTCCTGTCCACCCACAGAGAGTAAAAATCACTGCCAGGATTATGAGGTCATAACCTGTGGAACTAGAAAAGTGGGACGCAAACTAGAGAGAGAGCGGGACTTACTGGTCAATCACGGTTTTCTGACATTGTACAGGTCGAATAATGAATTAAATGAAGTAGTTATTCATATGAATTACTATTTTTAATGTAATTTATAAAAACACAGGTGATTGTTACAGGCCTATAACCACGCTGTACTCGTCAAGATCCTCAGTTGTTACACAGATAACAGAGTGACCATTCAAAAGAGGAGTTGTTGTCAAGTGCTGCCATGGCTTTGATGAGGATCTAATACAGGTACATGTGTGTGTATGTGCAAAGGGCTGCAGGTTGAGCCAATCAGAGGGTAGGAGCCCCTTGAGAGAGGGGTGTTTTCAGAGGAAGGAGGCCTCCCGCCTCCGGTGTGGTCTACAGGCTGCTCTCTGCGGGCTCCCGGTCGAGGGCAGGAATGTGAACAACCTGTGCTTTTCCTCAGCAGCCTCCTCCTGTCGGTGCACATGGTGCTCCTCCAACAGCCTGCGCTGCCGTGTTTTCTTTGCGCGGGGCCGGGAGAAGAAAAAAAAAAATCCCACAACAGAGTTACATAAGAGCTTGTTTCCGAGGGGGGGGGAGAGGACGGGACGTGGAGGGAATACAACACACGCAGGGGCTGGCTGGCCTCCCTGTGGGAGCACCGCCACAATACAAGAGAGCGCGACAGTGTGAGGTAATAACATTACAATGGGGGACTCACACACCTGCCCCGACTCACACGGCTGCTGTCGTAACGTCCGTCTGGCTTCAGAAACAGGCGCATGCGGTGACTTACCCCCTTTTTTTTCTTCTTTTTTTTTAAACGACGTCTGTCAAATGGCAAGAAATGCTACTGTCCGCTGTCTTCTCCAAACGTCCAACACATTGCGGGGCTGAAGAGAGCCGCTTCACCGCGTCTCCTCCGCTGAATGAAAAGACATGTCTGTCCCGGAGACGCGCTGTCGCCTCTGATCAACGCCAGAGGAGCAAGGACACTGGGCTCCTGTGCGCCACTTGCAGACGAGGGGATGCCAGACTCCCCTTTAACGCGACGGTTCAGTCCCGCTGTCTCGCCTGCCGACATTAACGCGAAATGATTAAATGAGCCATAATTGTGTCCGACGTCGTCTTAAAGGGGAAACTCGTCGTCAGTCAGCCGGTCGCGGACAAAGAGCGGGTGGCACACCGCATCGGGAGAAGCTCGTTCAGAGACGAGCTGTTCCGCCGCTCGGCGGCACACTTCGGTACAAGTCGGAAAAGATCGTGAACGCGACGTCCCCTCGGCGCACAGCTGTCAAAGATCGTGTATGACGAGGTGATACGTCACTCAACCACACAATGTCTGCGTCCTTCATTCTTTTAAGAATTGACTTGTATTGATTGTTTGTTTGGCCTGCATTGGTTATTTTGATGTATGTTATTACATACAATTATTGTTGGACATTGTTTGACATTAGATAAAAAGGCAACATATCTCCATAAATCATGAAAACAACACAGACCGCTATATTACAGACTGAGGCAAACATGTTGACATGCAGAACATTATTGTTGAGAGACTTGAGAGTACACCAGACTCACATTATATAACTTGATTTAAACAAAGCTCTTAATTGCTTTCTTATGATCTATAATCACGGCTTGTTGATTCTCCACGTGTTCTTTTAGATTTTACACCATTTTTATGTCGGTCGAGTAATTGATTTTTGGTTCAAAGACTTCAATAGAATTCAAACAAGCGCCTTAATTTCTCTAAATGAAACCAATCTAATGTGAATCAGGAGCAAAAGCTATTTTGATCTCATTATTTCTTTTTAATTTTGTTCAAAAGTGGGGTTACAGGAAAGAGGTTTTGAAAGAAACATGTTTATTTAGGCGTATTTGGTTTTGTTTTCTAATGCTTTGAATAATGTATTTATTATCATGGCATCACCATCCTCAAGGTAAGGTGAGGTTTTTTTTTGTGTTTGCCTGTATTCACTACAGACTCACAGACATTTTACGGGCATCAAAAAATATACAGCAAGCAAAGTGTTTGGTATTTGGCTATCAATTCCGTCTCAATGGTAGAGTGAGACATCTGTATTTTGTTAAATATCTCTACAGAAGGCCTACGTGCGGTTTTCTGCCGCGTGGTGGAGCCATAAATCACAAGTCACCACAAGAGACACAGGTCTAAAACACTACATGGTCCAGGCTGCTATGTGGCTGCTTGTTCTTTCTCATAAAATAACATTATCATAGATAAGACATGTCACAAATTGTCTGCTCGGAAAACAGTGTTCCTTCATTAATCTTCAGCTATAGTTCTGAGTCTTCCACCCTCTTCTATGTACATGCATAAGGCTTGCCAGAGCATCACTTCTAATTATTAATATATATATATATATATATATATATATATATATATATATATATATATATATATATATATATATATATATATATATATATATATATATATAAATATATATATATTATGTCCAAACACATGACCATTGGTTTCAGCCAGCCACTTGGTAATGACTGCTAAGCTTCACTTGATGGCACTGACGCAGTTTGTTCCACTGGCGTTGCAGCAGCATGGTGGAAGTCTTTGGCTCTACTGGACAACAGAGACATTGCTGTACATATTACTTTTGTTTGCCATGCAGTGTCTAAAACTCAAGAGTCCTAAGAAAATACTTTTTAAAAACATACAATCATGAATGCACTGTGTATTTAATGTTGGTGTCTGTTGTCATGCTGTGTGTCAGCCACACATCATGACAACGCTGTCTGCCACTTCCGAAAATACCCTCCAAATAACAAGATAATGTTTATTTATTACAGCCTTTGAACATTTGTGGTAAATTATTTATTGTATCTGAATGTTGGATCCTTAAGCTGCCTGCGAACATAAAAAGTGATACACTTTTGAGTGATGAATCCCCCTCACTAGTCAAACAAGCGATGGAGACTCTCCCACTAGGATTCAGACTCTCACCAAAAGGTGTTTGAAGGTGTGGTGGGAGTCGGAGGATCAGAACAACACACATTCGACCACAGAGTTTTACTTGTCGTGAACATGTGTGGAGAGCGAAAGTGCTGAAATAGTAAATGAAAAAAGTTTATCTTTCTCATATTTTAACTAGATATTGTATTGTTTGTATGTTGATATATTCAACTATTCTCTGCTCTTGAGACCAAAGTCCAAAAAGCTGCTCGACTGCTGTCGAAACAATGCGTCTAATGAACAGGAGCGAGAAGATGGAAGCGGCTTCACTGGGCTGTCGTGGGTTCATATGGTCTGCTGCTGTTGAGTAACTTGTAGGGATTAGGTGAAATACAGTCTTTCTTCACTCGGTGGAGATGTCGCAGTCCTGGGACCACAGATTGCCCCACACGACGCTGCGGGACATTTCAACAGACACGTTCACACAGGGACTTCTCTTGTGCCGCTGAACATGTTTTTGTGTTCATTAGGGAGGACTTTATTGCCAAAATTACACAAAACCTAATATAAATGTTCACATTTAGCATAAGTCTTCAAGAAAGAACATTGGTTTAGCTACTATTTTATAGATTTTTCACTTTATAAGTAACAAACAACTGTAAAAAAAAAAAAAAAAGGTTTAAAAGACGTACATACATAAATGTTTACATACATAAACATAATCTTATGTGTATGTATATATATATATATATATATATATATATATATATATACATATATATATATATATATATATATATATATATATATATATATATATATATATATATATATATATAACACATACATACACTTCTATAGCTCCATGTATTATCATTTGACTTAATTCATACTTTGTGTCTTTTGGTCACAAAGTATGGAAAAAAAATGGGAATTGAATACAACATAATTTTACAACACATACAGCTCTGAAATGATCTTGATATCATTTTATTTATTTATTTTTTCTTTAAAGTAAAACCAGGAACTGTTGAATATTTGGTGAGAAACTACAATGATCCGTAAAAAGCTATAACGTTTGTATAAAAGAGGTGAATTGTGTATCTCTCTCTTTTATTTTGAATATCACATCAAGACTATTACGTTGTGTGATGTTTCTTCATGGGAACCAGATGCAAAGGACTCCCATGCTGTTCATTATTATCTAATACTGTTGAAAATATGCTACCAGATGTTATAACTATTGTTTTAGACCAAGACTGTTTTGATTTTTTTTTTAAGAAAGAAAGAGAAGCGTCTGGCTCGGTGCCCCTGGCCCCTCCTCTGTGTCTCCTATCTCTATGTCCCTTCACGACCATCACAGCCACAGGAAGGCCCTGGCAGCCCGAAACACTGATACTATCTCTGCGCTCCTCATCTCCGTCCTCCACTCTGTTGAAATCTTGCCCATCCCACAAAGGGAAACCGCTGGTGCACAACGGTCCACGGCATAGCGTCCGTTTCTGTGGGTAGACTTATGGTAATTAATGTGGCAGGTGCATGCCATGTTCTCTGATGCAGGATGAGAGTACTGGGGTTATATCACATCGTGTTCTGTGAGAAATGTGTGTTGTTTAAAGGTGCAGTGCACCGTAATCAAAGCTTGTAAAGGCTACTTTCGGAATCACTTGTTTAAATAAGGGATATTTTGACATGCTTCATAGATGTTTCTATGTTATAGTTGTGAAATGTTAGGATTGGCCGACATAAAAGACGTTTCATCAAAGTTCAAATAATTATTTGTTTATTCAAAGAAAACATGTGACAAAGAGTATTGCTTGAACAACACATTATTATAAAATCATAAAACACATTCGACAACCGGCAAGATTACATGTGAATTAAAACTGCGTCAAACATTATTTCAAGTAATCCCACACTCATTTAGTGACAAAAGAAGTAATATATACGGAGAGAGACACTATACTAACCACATGGTTGTGTAACCTTGTTGGGCAACAACACTTACAATCAGATCTAACGATGACAAGAAGTGGCGATGATTAGGCAACATTTGTTTAATCAAAAAACAAATCAGTTTAATGCACAAAATGGTCTTTTCCTGAGGATTATGCCCGTGTGTGAAGACATTGTCTTCATGGCCTTTGAGGAAAGTTATTTGGGAATTTGCTCAATTGAAGTATATGCAGCTTTTGACCTTCAGGACCTTTTTGTTTCTGGACACATCTTATCTTGTATTGATGATTTCTAAAGTCGTGGCACAACTTCTCCCATCTCACGTAGCCGGTTTAAAAAATCTTGATACGCACAGAGTCACTTAAGGTTTCTGTGCACTCTCCAGTCCCCTCGCTCACAGTTTTTGAAAATACAACTACGTCTCTATTCAAACCCACCACACGTCTTCCTGCTTTATATTCAGGTGCTTAATTCAATTATTCAAAGGTCTAGTGAGCAGGGCTGTAGCCATTATTTCAGAAACACTGAAGTCATGAGGGACTTCCCACACATTCAGGCCGGACACCAAAACATTTTTTTTTTCACTCAGTTAATTCATACTGTGTATTGTCTGCATTTTACCACCATGAAATGCTGTTTTTAAGCCCAGTCCACACTGTCAGGATACTATTGGTCTGAATTGACTTGCAACCTATTAAGCGTTGGATTTTTCCACTTGTTGAAGGTCTGCATATGGGGCTGTAGTGATATATGTATCTTAAAGGTGGAGAAAGAGTCAGCTGGAAACATTGAAAAGTCAGCTGCAGACAGATGAATAGCTTCCAATAGCAAATTACAACCAATCAAATGTGCCAGCGACTAAAGACCTTGCTTGTCTTGAACCATTGATTTTTCTAATTAGCTGCAGTTATTTTTGTGTATGTCACCATCTCAATGTAAAATGAATATGAATATTGTAAAAGCGCAGAAAGGCCAACAGGAAAGTCAATTGTAGGATGTAAATGTGCCTTAATTAAAAAACCCAGCAAAAAAAGACAGAGGCCACGACCTCATGGCAGTTATGGCCCTGCCAGTGTGTTACGCTTTCTCTCCAAATGTACAACACAAAACTACAACTGAGCCCCTTTAAACTCGGCATTACTTCCCCACTTCTTTCGTTGAAAGATCAACTAAGAGGCGCTTGGAGGCCGACAGACACTTATAAGGAATCTGACGCCTGAAATCAAGTATGAACGTGCTTCTAGATACTGGACGCCCCTGCTGCTCCCTCCTCAGCCCCCAGCGGGTGCCGCTGTGACAGGATGTGTTTCAGAGAGTCCAGCTCCTGTGTCAGCTGCCCTATCCTCATCTGCAGCTTCTGGTTCTCCTCCTGCAGCTGCATGGCCCTCTGCTGGGTCATCAGGATCCTCCGGCGGGCCTTGTCCCGGCTCTTTCTCACAGCGACGTTGTTCCTCTCGCGCCGCAGGCGGTACTCCGCGCTGTCCTTGCTGATGCTCCTCTTGTTTACCGGGGCCCGCAGAGTTGGCAGGAGGAAGGAGGAGAAGTCCTGGGGGTCAGAAACACAAGTTTGTTTTACGCTGTGGGGAAGCAGGATGCAGTTTGATTGTTTTCCCCCTAAGGAAACCTGTAGGACTCACTCATTTGTCTATAATCCACACATGAAAACATCTATCTCGCACAAATGAACACACACACACCTGCTGAGTGTTGGCGTGGCTGTGGTGGTGGTTTGTGCTCCCGGCACTCAAGTTGTTGCCGAGACTGGAAGACGTGTACGGCAGGTAAGACAGTCCCATCATGTCATCGCTGCCCCCCCTCACCAGTCCCTGCGACTGGCCGTATGGCATCATGTCCATCTGAGCCAGCTGACTGCTTTGTGTGGTGTGATTCAGGGTGTGGGTCGGCCCCGAGTAAGAGCTGGCCCACTCCTGGATGACTGAGGACACCCTGGAATCAGACATCTGTAAGGGAAGCAGAAAAAGATGAGCTTTTTATTTTATTTTAAGTTCAAATATGTGTGCATGTGTTTTTATTGGAAGCAAAGAACCACATACACAATAGAAACAAAGACGACTCTGACAGCTGCAAAAGTAATACATGGGGAAGATGAATAAACCAAGAACACAAGACATAAAGTCTGCAATAATAAACAATCTGGCAACACATAATTTAGTTTATTAGCTCCAATTTGACCAACTACAACAATAAAAGGCTGCACATGATATTGTCCTGGTAATGATAATCACAAATACTAATATATTTCAACTTAATGTGCTGTATGTTGCATACTTTTACTTTTACTTTTGATACTAAAGTATATTACTCAATTAACAATGCAGGACTTGTAATGGAGTATTGTTAAAGATTATAAACAACCGTTGCAAAAATTCCCGCAAATAACAATTTAGAAGTAAAGAATACAGTTTTTTTTAAAGACAGCTTATTAAAAAGGATATATTTAGTGGATTATTTGTTTAGTTGATTGACATAAAGTTAGTCAACAACATTTGTTATGATAAAGTAATTATCTGATGTCTTAAAACATGTGTTTCCAGCTTGACAAAGGTGGATAGTCGCTGGTTTTATTTCTCTTCTATGAAAGTAAACTTTGGGCCTGGAGGCGTTTGACTGTGAGTGAGACAGAATAAGATCAAACAATGACATCTGGGTTGTGATGTGAATTTTTCATTAATTTTGGACAGTTTACCAACCAAACAGTCGATCAATTAAATGACAAAATAATCAGCAGATAAATGAATTATGTAAGAAATAGATTTATGAAGCCCAACATTAATGGAAAACATACCTTGCACAGGACAGGACAAAAATAAACTGCAGGCACACACTAATAAAGCGCTGATGGGACTTACCATGATTTAGCTCTTCACAAACACAAACTCTGTGAATATGCTACAGGCTCCTCGGACAGTTTAACTGAAAATGGTGTGAAAGGAGGAGACAGAGAGGAGTTTGATACCTGTCTCATCTCACATCACTTCTTCTTCCTCTCTCTCTCTCTCTCTCTCTCTCTCTCTCACACACACACACTCACACACACACACACACACACACACACACACGCACACACACACACACACACACACACACACACACACACACACACACACACACACACACACACACACACACACACACAGAAATGACAGGAAAGAGAGCACACAGACAGAAAGTATGAAAGACAGAAAGGATTGTCTTGACTCCCATTGTATCTATATATTATGTATCTTCACGGATGGCTACATTGGCAGTTTATATTTTTTATTTTAAAAAATTTGGGAAAAGAATATATGCAGTAACTTTTAATAACAGGTCAAAAATAAATAATGAACTAAATAATGAATGAACTAATTAATTCATTAATAGTTTTCTGTTATATCCCGCTTTTGTTGCCGCTCACTCCTAAAGTGTGACACTGTCGCAGTGGGCTCCAGTCTGTGCGCTAATACTGTATCACTGCATCGTGTAGAAAGCAAACCAAGTGCTGTGTACCTATTGTCCCTCTGCGGCCTCCATAGGGTACATTGAAACAAAATGGCGGCCCCTGTTGACAACGTGAGTGGAGCTCAGCTGGCTGCGAGCTAATAATATTTTATCGTCCTAAACTGCATGATATTACTATATACATTTACGAAAATGTGGCATATGCTCTGAAACTATATATTGTACCTGAGACTGAGAAACAAATGTTAGAGTTAATGCTGATGGTGGTTTTGTTTTACAATGACTTTAGCTAGCCACTAGCTAACTTAACTTTTAGTAGCTCTTAGTTTCTACAGCAATATCCGCGTTTTACTGACTGTACATTATGCGGTGGGAAGGTTGGCTTTGTATTTCTGAGTTATTTGCTTTCCGACAGGATTTAATTGAAAGCGATTTGCCTGCAGCTGTACAGCTGCTGAGAAATCTCACAGAGCAGGTAAGAACTGCGTGTCTGATATTACTGTAATAATATGTATTACTAGAGGTATGGTCCTTTTAAAATTACTGTACGAACACATGCATTAGCACCTTTACATCTTATTGTTGAGTATAAATGCGTAATAGTCTGATCATAAAGATTCAGTTTCATTGTGTTTTTTTGGGGGGAGTAAGTGTCTCTTTCACCATGATGTTTTGAAAGATTTGTTACTTATCACAGAAAGGTAGTGTAGATACATCCCATTTACGTGTTCAGAGCTGAACCACTGCGTCCTTTCTCTCTAGGTGGTCTCGGTTACAAGTCATGTCCGTGACCTGATCACAAAAGTCAAAGATGGAGCTTTTAAGACCTCGGAGGTGAGTGGAGACGGTTACTTAATATCCTGGACTTGTTAATAAAGCTGGATTCACAACTTGACCAAAAACACCAGGCTCACTGTACGTATGTCAGTGTTTTACGCCTGTGTTTCCAATTAATACAAATGTCCACTGCGACAGAAACTTCTCCTTTGTATTGGGACCAAACTGACAAACATCCCTGTGTGACTCGCCTACTGTCTTCTCTCCCTGCAGGGTTTGTCTTTCTTGGACCTTCGGTATCACCTGCTGCTCTTCTACCTTCAAGACCTCACTCACCTGATCAGCATCAAAACAGAAGGAGGCAAAATAAAAGACAGTGACGCCCTGAACAGACTGGTCACAATCAGAACGGTGAGGTGATTGTAGATGCAGGTCGCTGTTAATACACCTTCTATATTCTTGCACATCCAGATAACTCATTGCTTCACTCCTCCTGTTTTAAGGTCCTGGAGAAGATGCGACCGCTAGACCACAAACTTAAGTACCAGATTGATAAACTGGTGCGCACAGCTGTCACTGGCAGTTTAGGTAAGCCTGATCTTGTTTGTTTGTTGCGATTGTCAGTTGTTTTATTTTCGGCCCTCCATTTCTCACAGACCGTGTTATGTCTTTTTTTATTTGATTTCAGCTGAAAATGACCCGTTGCAGCTGCGTCCCAATCCTGAGAATCTCCTCAGCAAAGTAAGAATTAAATATTGTGGCTGTTTTTGCAGTTTGGTCTGTGTTGAATTGACCTTATTGATTACTTCAAGACATTTGATTGCATCAAGTTAGACTACCATTCATTTTATTAATTAAGGTTAACAAAACAACTTATTTTGAATTTGTATAAAGAAGACACAGTAATGTAACTTTCCGACTGACTTTATTTCTTTGCTTCATCAACCAGTTGAGCGAATCTGAGGAGTCTGAAGACGACGCTGAGAATAACACGGAGAAGAAAGCAGCCCACTCTAGTGGCAAGAAATATGTACCGCCGAAGATTGCCCCAGTGCATTATGGTAATGTCATAAAAACAGGTTCCGTTATACTTCTCCTTGGTCAAATACTTCTGTGGAAGATACTTACTCTGTTACTAATGAATCTGCTTCTTTTGGTACAGTTGGCCATGTCGTTATGCCCCTCTGGCTCACATGTCTGAAAATAAAACTTCTCATCTCAACCTGTCTGCCCCATTCCCCCAGATGGTGACATGACAGACGCAGACAAGAAGAAGGCTCAGTCAGAGCGCCAGCGGCGAGCTGCCCTCCGAAGCTCTGTGATCCAGGAGCTGCGACAGCAGTACAGCGACGCTCCAGAGGAGATCAGGGAAAGACGAGACTTCCAGAGCGACCGCGAGAGCCGCGAGGAGCTCCATAGGTGTTTACGTGTTAAATTTGTTTGATCACAATTTATGATATCAGATGAGATGCAGAATGAAACAGTGGGGTTGTATCCGTTACTTTTAAGATTTGAAGGGGATGTGAAGTATATCTCACACACAAAGATGGGATGAGCTTTACAGATGGCAGTGTTCATCAACAATAACTTTTTTCTTCTTCAAAGGAAAAACTACGAGGAGTCGATGATGGTGCGTCTCAACATGCCAGACCGTCAGAAGAGCATCAGAAAGAGAAGCATGATGACCATGTCCGGCCAACTGAGCGGCATCACACACTTTGGTGACATCTCGGCTCTGACAGGCGCCGAGGGCGGGCAGGTGAGCTAACCCGTCAGAAAAAGGGGAAGGGTGGTCATATCACACTGGCTCTACAGAAGAGGCCATGGTTTTGAAACATTGCTGTTGGTGGAAAAAATAATCATAATTTGTGGTCCAGAAATGTCTCTTTAGACAAGTCTTAGTGGGCGTTTGGCTCAGGAAGAGCAGGAATTAGAGGCTCTAATGAAGCAGGAGACTCCCAACTGAGTCTCAACACTCTGAACTACATATTATAATCAATGTCGAACAGAACTCTCGGTCCGGCGTGTTGTACCTGACCGCTCACACATTAGTATGTCTTGGACTTAATGCCCACACAGGTTTGGCATGCCATCCCTCTCTGTTTCCTGTCACAATTCACTTTCTGCCGTCATTAAACGTACTAATGAGTTGAAGTAATGACTGGCCGACCTCATGCTGCTTGCAGATGTGGAAAAATGTGTTCAGTTAAATGTATTAGGAAAGTCCATGTGCGCTATGTTTAGATTTAGTGCCGGACAACACGTGAAGCTACAAAACAATGTTAACAGGCTCATCTCCGGCCACAATGAATGGGAGCTTTGTGGCTGGCTTTTATTTAGATCACATTCTTGATGCTACTGCTGCTTCTTACACTTGTCTTCAATGATGCAGGATGGGGACAACTCTCGGCCCAGGAAGAAGAAGAAACAACTCATGAAGAAGAAAACCAAAAAAAGAGGTGAGGACATTAAAATACAGACAGCACAAACTGATTAGGGTCAAGTAACTTTAACTCCTTCGTAATGTAGAGAGACCTTTTCCAACATGGGCTTGGCCCTAAGTTTGCTTTTAGTGTCTCACTAAAAACTGTGCCATTGGTGTAATTGTTTACGAAATCCTTCCGATCTGAAAAGATTTAGTTGTGCAATTTAAAAATAATTGATTGCGTTTTATGTTATTAATCTTCCATGTCCTTCTCTGCAGCGTTTAAGAAGCACAGATAACCTGAAACGTGACGTTCACCGGTTGAAGACCAATTGACACGAAGACTTCTCAACGACAACCATCATTTTAGTTTGTTTTTTTTATGTTAAAGTCAGTTGTGCCCATCATTAATTCCCCACTTCAGTATAATTTGTTTTCATTCAGTTTGTGAAATAAACATTTACTGCTGGACTTGTGTGTCACATTATTCATCTCCATTAGAGGGCAGTCACATTGCCTCCTTATCAAACAGAACAAAACGCTCCTTATGCCATCTAATAGCCCCCAGCTGGAGAGCCATGATAATGTAGAGGAAATATGCAGCAGATGACATTTTAGGACACATTTACAAGTATTAGTACAGAAATACAGCCAGGCCTAATCGCAGCAGGCACACCAGCCTCTGACAACTCAATTATGCATTTCTATTAAACGTTCACATCAGTGAGAAAACAAGTGTTGTATTTAGCTAGTAACCTAAGTGAGGTTGTGCAGTTTAAGTCAAATGATGCTCCTCCAACCTTAAAGTGTACTCCGTATGCAGTTGGGACTTAACATGATATTTAAGGTTTGGCCTGTGATGTCAGTAATGGCCACCTAGCTAATCATTAAAATTCCTTTGGAAATACACCCCAACCACCTAATATGTACCATTGGGGAACCAATAAAGTGTGTGTGGATGCAATTGAACCAAATCGTATGTAGGCCATTCAAAACAAATTTACAAACAGTCTCATTTTTACACAATGTCTTTATTTTATTTTTTTTCCCTAATACAGACTCATGGGTTAAAAATAAAAATAAAAAAGCAGAACATTTGTTCAAACCCACTCCCCTTTTCAAAAAAGAAAAACTGTCTCCACACAAACCCCACCCCTACTTTCCCCACCCTAACATAACAGCTCCGGCCCACTCCATTTATTAACTTAATCAATGCCGCTAGCTCATCAGCCTTCCTCAGACAAGCCGTGACTGCACTGCGCATAGTCAGAGAAAGGGGGCGCATTAAGGTCCGCACTGTACACCCCAAAAAACACCCTAGTCTCTGGTCTTGCCTTCCTCACTCACGCAAACTTGCCTTCCTGCCACTCAGCTATGTTGGCTTCAGCCCTCCGTATATAAATCATGTGTTGATTGGCTGCCTGTTAAGTTCTGTGTGTGCTGCAGTGTGTTTAACAGGTGTGTGTGTGTGTGTGTGTGCATGTTGTCCGTGCGTGTGTGTGTGTGTTGAAGTGTGAAAGGGACTAAAAGCATCATCAGCGTTTGCTGTTGTAGTAAATGCCCCCCGCAGCGGGCCTGTGGTCACCCTGCCCCCCTCCCCCACCCCCCCACACGGACAGGATGGGGTGAGTGTGCATAGCGGGAGCAGAGAGAGAGAGAGACGCTGCGGGGGGGGCCTGCGCCACCTGGGGAGGGGTCGTCAGCCTCCACTGGTCTTGAAACCTGAAACGACAAGAAGTGGTCTAATATACAGAGAGAGGACGGGGGAGGGGAAGGAGGAGAGACAGGAGACAAGGAACACAGAGGGGAGGGAGGGAGAAACAGGTGGGGAGGGGGGTGGGGGTGGGGGGGAGATGGAGGGGTTGCACGAAATAAAACACATTGATGTCCGTCAAAAGAATAAAACGAGCCGTTGCCATGCCTGAGTTGGAGGTGACAGGTATGAACGAGCAGCAGGAAGGTGGCAGCGAGAGGAACACCGCTCCCATGAGAGGAAAAAATAAAAAGATTCTATGCAAGTATAATCCCACTGAACACTGAATGGCCATCACTGTCCAGAGAACAACAATCCATGGTGTGATGAGCCAAAGCGGGTGGAAGAGGGTCAGGGGAAAAAAGCATGAGTTATAAAATGCAGCAAGGGTAGGGATGAGAGAACGGCGAACACAAAAGGGGTTAAGGGAGAAGGGATGGGGAGGTGATGATATACTCCAAACCACAAACTTAAAAACACAACAAATACTCTGGCTAGTGGAAGTTTCACATATGTACGGTACATTAAAAACAAAAATAAACAGTATATCTTCTTGTTGCAGTTTACCCCCCCACATTTTTTTTCTCTTTTCTTTTCTTTTTTTTTTCCTTTTCTTGTTTTGGTGGTGGTGGAGGGTGAGTGGGCTGTGTTGGTGATGGTGTGAAAGCAGGAAGTCACAGCCAGACCAAAGGAGACACATCTGCAGCCTGAGATACCACCATCTTCTCCTACATCCCCCTCCTCCCCACCCCTCAAAACCAACAAAAAAACAAAGAAATCAGCCACCTTATTCTTTCCCCAAATGGCCAACTGATACCTTACCAGGGGTGACCGCATCAACCTCCGCACACGCACGCTCACACACAATCGCACACTGCGGCCAGTCAGTCTCTCTGTCCAGGAGAGTTTTTTTTTTTTTTTCTTTTGTCTTTTTTTCTCTCTTCTGGATTCTCTTCTTTTATTGTTGGGGATGGGGCAGGGGGGATTTTTTTCATTGCGTGTGCATGTGTGTGTGTGTGTTTGTTTTCTCTAAATGGAAAAGAGGGGAAAGGGTTGATAGTAAGGGAATGTTGAGGGAGGGGGTGTTTAGTAAGGGGAATACCACGATGTTGTTCGCCCTCGGCCCCTGGAAAAGAGAGAGAAAAAGAGGGTGAGTTTTTTTTCTGGTTGGCTTAAGAAGACTGACACCAATTTCCTGGTGTGATAAAATAGATATAAATATACGTGTGATATTGTGGCCAGAGAAAGGGTCTGCAAACGGAAGGGGAAAGAATATATTTATGTATATTAAAATGAATGACAATGTTTTAGGACAGTGTTCACAATCCCTAAATCGTCATTCCATCTTAACGATATTGGGCCTCGAATCTCGTGTGTTGCGTTACAACAAATCAATCTGGAAGAATAGACTACAGTGCTGAAAGAAGCTGAAAGCAGCTTGTCAAGAGAGGAAAAGTGTTTAATTTCCAGATAATGGAATAAGGATTTGTGTTTGGGTGTGAGGGGACAGCAACGGCACTCTCTCCCTCTTTCTCTCTCTCTCCGTCTCTCTCTGCGAGAGCCGCCTTCTGGGGTCACTGTGGGGAAAGACCTTGAGGACAAACAGCACCACACATATACCCCCGGCAAGACAGTGCACATACATACACACACATATTGGGGGACAGGACAACTGCACCATTATTAGACACTCATAACACTGCCTGACACAAACACACACACCAAGGCAGCAGCAACACTTACACACATCTGCTCTTTCTCTCATACACAAATCATTCAGTGGCAACAAACACAAAAAATGTCACACTGGGACTGAAGCCAGCAGTTGTCCGGCTAGATGCTGAAGTCAGGCTGCAGTAATGAACCCTCGTTTCTGGGCGTGAACGCTGTAAAAAGGTGAATCTGGGTTGGAGTATGTGTGTGTGTATGTGTGTGCGTCTGTGTGTCTGTGTGTGGAGGGGGTGGGGTTCATGTACATGCAAGGATAACACACTCTACATAAAGCATCAAAAATCTAATTCCACATCATGAGTACAGTATGCAAGTCCTGTGGCTCACATCAAAATCTTGGCTTTTCACCATGCCAACTTGGGAAGATGACAAAATGATGTTAATGGATGAAATACATGACTAAACACTTTTTGCAGCCAGGCACCAGTTGTTTTTAAGAGCATGTAAACATGAATGACTCTTTGTTCTCAGCCAGGGTGCATGGATTTGAGGTGCTAGACAAACGCCACTATTTGGCTGCGTTGTCCTGTAATAGAATTAAATCCTGGCAGCCAACGCTCTGCTTTAGCCTGTACAAAAAAACAAACATTTGGCACGGCCTTGTTGAAGCTTAACTTCTTATAAAACAAAGCAACACCTAGATACTTTAATGAAACGTATCTCTTGGACCACCGCCGAGCACTGTGAAACCTTCCCAAGCACACAATGGGTCAATGCAAAGTTTGTGTGTTTTTTTCACCATGGATGTGTTCCAAACACAAGACACAAGTGTTACTTAGTTCACATCTGAGCCCAATTCTGTTCGACTGCAACACAGACTTAATTAGACTAGTGACGAATCCCTAATGTAGCAACAAGACAGCCCTTCTGCTCTCCTCTGCAAAATGTGATCAAGGCCATTTCGAGTGGACTTAACTCTGCATGTTGTAGAGTGATGCAGGAATGAGTCCCTAAACCCTCAATTGAGTTAGCATTTCTCACTTTCAATTCCATTGTCTCCAAGGTCAATGGGGTTTTAGTTAGATGCCTAAAATAAGGCATGTGGGCAACACATTCAGTCGATCCCACTCCTGTTAATTTTGAAGCTTTTTAGTGTCTTAACGAGATTACTAACCGACATCACCGACTCGTCCGCCTTCACAGACTCGTTGTGTATCCTCCTGCCACTGTGGCGTAGTTTTGTTTATAACCTTCAACTTTTAAATTAGAAAAAAATGGTGCTCATTTGTGAGGATTATCCTCCTGAAGAAAAAATTGTGTTGGTACCATAAACCTTTTTGCCAGTTTAAATTCTGCCATAATCCAGAATCCCATGGAAAAGTCACATTGGCTTTTTGGTGAGGGAACTCGTGTGATGCCAACTTTCAGGTTGGCCTACAAAAAACGTTTCTTCCCAGCAGCACTCTATTCAGTGGTGATCGAATCATTTTTTCCCCCTAGGATTACAACTGCAGCCACTACAGTCAAATCATTATTGGCTACAAAAATGATTTCATGACCTTGAAACTGCTTGGTTGAACCTCGCTTTCAGCAAAATACAGAACGTCAACTGTTAATTTTGTTTGCAGTTTTTTTGCACAGCTATTTAAACGTTTAGGGGATTTCTTTCTAGTGGAAGTTAAACCTTACTTTAATTTTCTTCACCTAACTGAAAATTAGTTAGACAGAACGTAAAAGTTCAACAATCATAGCAAGTCTTGGCTATGTTTACAACCGAACTTAAAGTCTTTGAAGTAAAAGCTCCAATCATGCATCTAGTTTTTAAACTACCAAATTATACATTACTCAATCAGTACTTTTAGCTCATGGAGACTTGATGTAATAGCATCAACCCCATGGCTTTTCCCCTAGTCTTTGTGTGCCTTGTCCTGCAGCTCGGCCAAATCCCAGTGAGCAAACTGGCAGGGTTAGGGTTTCTTGGTATGTGTGGGAGTGGCTGGGGTAAGTGCACAGAAAGATTAGAGAGATTCTGACCTTGAGGTTCAGACACTTTCTCACACAAAGGAATGAATAGATGTGTAACCCTTTCTTGTAGTTATTTAAAAAGGCAACCTTGCTGAAATGGTAGTATTTGCACAAACACTTCAGTGTAAAAGCAAGGGCAAAAAAAGAAAGGAGACATGCACAAGATAAAATGGAATAAATAGGAGCCTGTCAGAAGAATTTGGCAACCGGTTTAGTCGGTAAAATAAAAAGGTCTCTGTATGAAAGTTTTTAGGTTCTTTCCAAAATAACTGCTGCAGCATCTTTCTTCTGGAAAATGTTCTTTGTCAAACATTAAGTATTAAGCAACAGCCAAAGCCTGAAGCCTCCAGATGCTTGTCAGGGATGATCAGTCAGAATATCTCAAGGCTCAGTGCATGTGTGGGGAAGTTGGCATGCTGATCAGTAGGTTTGGCACCACACCTTTTATACTAAAAAAAATAAATAAAAAAAAACCTAAACAAAAAACAATATGGCTCTATAAGGATAATATGGCGATACCAGTGAGATGCCGTCGCCATAATGTATCACTGCCCTCAGGGCCAATGTGAAAAGGAACACTTAATTTGTTGTTCAAATTGATGTTTTAAATGTATGTTTAATCATCATCAAACAATGTGATTTTTGTAGGCATCATCTTTATAGAAACTGTGCAGCTCGAGTTAATAGTTAACTGCCAAATGTTTTTAATTGCATACTGTAAACATTTTTTAATTAGCCTTGCCATTGCAGTAGAAACTAGACTGCAAAAGACTCACAGGGCCTCACTGCAGAGCTCTGAATTAAAGCCAAAACAAAACACTGGATGTAAAAAGCCACCAGAATCCCAGTGCACAACACTCTGATCAACACCAGGCTTATTGTGTCATTCAATATGGATCACAGTGATGAGACAGGTTTGAACATAGTATTGATGAACTGGAACATTAAAGGAAACTTCCACAATAGTGTGAGGCAAAAGTGAGACAATGCAACAGGTCACTGTACTGATGCCCACAGCATTAAATAAGATCGTGATGCAAAATGATATGCACTTTCCCCCTGTCATATATGGTCCAATCACAAATGACATCCCAAGCTTTCCAAAAGAAATTCAATAAAGTGCAATCTTTGGCACCCCAGTACTTTTCTGTTATTATGATAACAGGGATTGCATTGGCATTGACCCATACATGGTAGCATCTAATGCAGAATGCATGTAAAGCCTGGGACGAACAAAATGATGTGCACCGAGTCGGTTTGCCTCCATTAGAATGGTTATGTGTGATGTGGCATGCAATGAGTCCCTCAATCTCACCACTGGTGTGACGTGATGTCTAACCTACACCGTATCACCGTTTCTATCACAGTCGCAAATACAATCTATAATTGCGATTATAGCAGTTAACATAATGAAATACGATTTAAGTTTAAACAAATCTTAAGACTGAATTCTATAATCCAAATGTCAGGGATTGCATGCAGTATTTACACTGCACACACAATCTAGATTAAAAAAGTAATTTCCTAAAATAATATTTTTTGCCTCCTAATTGACAAGGATCAGATTGCCCCTCTGTACTTATCTTCTTGGCAATAGAGAAGGTGCTAAAATCTTGACCAGAAATAGGTCAGTGGGGCATGTTTCCCAATTAAAGATACATAATGGAGATGATCAGGGTGTCGTCCAACTAGACATTAGCTTTGGTGTCCTGTTCTTTTTGTGTTAAAATAAGAGGACAGCGTTAACCCTCACTTTATCTGAAGGCCAAAACAGGCCTTCAGATGAGGTGAAAAAGTTTATGAACAGTCCAATTCTTGTTTTCTTCCTAGCTGAATGCCTGGTCTGTACAACAACCAATAACATTAATCCTAGTTGCAGGTCAATGTAAATCGATAAGAACGGCTGCCAATTCTGGCTGGTCATGATAGTTTGCCTAATTTGTCCAGTCATTTCCTTTCAAAACAAACACCGAGTGAGGTGCAATGCATGCAGGTGCAGCGTTTTTTCCCACGTGTCAGAAGTGATGTGTCTCAGAGTAAACTCACCTGAAGGCCCGTCCTCTGCCTCTGGGTGGCGTGTAGCCACTGTAATAGCGTGCACGCGACGAAAAGCTTCCTCCTCCTCCGCCTCCTCCTCCTCCCCCCCGTGACCTGAACCGAGCCCGTGGAAAGCCGCGGTCTGTGGTGCTGATGCCTGGTCTGTTTGTTCTCTTAGCGCCGACCTGAGGAGCGAGAATCAAGCAAAAAACAAGGGACAGAAATCGTCATTTCAATTATCAACTAAATTACGCTGCTAAGGAACTACAAGAGCATTGTGTCACTTGCCACCTGTTTTTCTCTGTTACTGCCACACTGTGCAAAACGAAATCCGCAGGATAAAAAAAGGTCCAGCTTGTCAAAATGACGGTTCCATTGATTTACAAGATGCATTCGAGCTCTTTACAGTAAAAAAAAAAAAAGTTTTTGGGGAGAAGTAAATCAGATCTTTATCATGTTCTCTAATGTAATATTGTAACATTTTGTCAATAAATATTTTTTTTGCCAGAGATAAAATAGGTACGCGAGGAAATATGCAAGCTATTTCACTGTTTTGTTTGTTTTTAACTGGTGTCAGAGCGGTACACCATATCAGCTGATACGCAAGTTTGGGTATTAGAATCCGTAGTGGGAGGAAAAAGATAGACTAAAAACAACTAAATTGAGCCAATTATGCGAACATTTGTTGCAGTAATCACTGATTATTTTGGTTCCACTCAGGTAATTTTGTAAATGCACCAATATTCAACAGTCGTTAATGACGAAGCCACAGTTCACATTGCCCCTCTACTTCCTCACAATGGTGTCAATTGACCTAGAACAATTAAACATCTCAATGTGAGAACGTCCCAGATGTAAGAATTAAATGTTGATATTTAAAATGATCTTACCTTTATCTGCCTTCCTCTGAAAAGGGACTCATCCAATGCCATGGCTGTCCTAACAGACTCTTTGTCTGCAAACTCAATATAGGCAAACCTGAAGAAGATAAAACAATAAAAATCAATCACATGTATGTATGTATGTATGTATGTATGAATGACCATTACATGAGAGTTGGAAGATATCAAGCGGTCTTCATCTTATCTCTACCTCTGGACACCCAGGGCCTCCCCACATTAAACAGGCCACGCACAGAGTCTGGGGCCCCTTAGGTTACTTACCCAGAAGAATGCTCAAATCACACATTCCTTCATGTCTAATATATTTCTACCACATAACTACAGATGTACAAAAAAACGCAGCAGCATGTAGAGCAGGTTGGAACCAGTATGTTGATCACTGAGGATTGCAAACATCTAAATGTTAAAGGACATCTATTCCTGTGGGTGGATAACTAAAGTTTGTTTAAAGCTAAAATACATTTCTGTTGGGAAATAACAGAAATTGATACCAGCTTTTAATTGTCGTCATTAAAAACACAGGAAAGGTGAAACCAGAACAACAATTTTAACAGTTCTTTAATCTGGTCTCACTTAAGCATTATGGTAAATTTGCAATGATGCTTAATGAAAATATGTCCACCCTCTGTTGGATTTCTCTCTGCCAACAGCATGACATTGGTGTATTTGCTGATTCACCCACTGCATGGTAAAGAAATACAGTATAACGATGGCGTCTTACCCTTTGGGATGCCCTGTGTATTTGTCACATAAGATAGTGACTCTGTTTACTGAACCACAGCCATGAAAGTGAGCTTCAAGCTCTTCTGCCGTGGCACCGTAGTCCACCTGAAGAAAGACGGAAAGAGAGCTGAAACCACACATCCTGGACCAAGAATCAAAGTTAGATACATGCGTCACTTTTACTTTACTAAATTAGACGGACTAAAATGAAAACAAATATATAGTTTTAAATAAAGAGAGGGGCATTTAGAAATATATGAATAAAAAAATAGACATCATTAGAATCATAATTTGCAAAAATATATGGTATTTACCCTGGTGGATTTTTTAAATAAAATAAAACTATTTTTGGTAAATTCTAAAAAAGAATATGGCGCAGCTTTAATTCTGTCATAAGCTAATCTAAGCAAAAGAGTTGAACACCCAACAATGTATTTTGGGACTCATTTTAAAGAAATAGTATAACCCAATAATAATGGAAAAGACTCAAAACCAGAAGAAAACAACATCTATTATAAACTTTATGACCAATAAAACAGTGCAAAAAGACCATGGTGGTAAAACTTTAAGAAGCGTTACGATTCTATGTTGAACATTTCTTAAATAATCTGATAATTTTCTTTGTCACCTCAAAACATGCAACAAGGAGAGAATACGAGACAATTACTCACGTTTCCAACATAAATAGATCTGCCATCTGCCTCCATCTTTTCTTCGATGGACATGATAACTGGACCAACTGCACCGGGGAGAGGCAGAAAACGCATAAAAAAGCAACAAAATTAAGAGGGTGTCCCAAGCTTAATATCTACATTATTTAGCTGATATCCCCCCCCCCTCCCCTATCTTTTCTTCTTCATGTTAATCAAGACCTATACAACCAATATATGGGACTGTAAACCCATATAGGCAGAATGGAATTAATCATGGTTTCATAAACACATTTTTCTCCCACTACGACAATTTCACCGTGAGATCTGTGGTCAAATCAGGCTCCTTAAATTGAGAGATATATATATATATATAACAATTATTATGATTTATTAGCCAATATGACAGGGACATGAAATACGGACAGACGGGGAGAAACTAGTGTCTTCCCGCACATAAATCAACAAATCAACGCACCTGGTGGGGGGCTGAGATTCATCTGTTTCTCCACCTCGTTCTGGAGCTCCTTCAGCTTCTCTGCCTCTTCCTCCATCTCTCTAACCCGGGCTTTGATTGCCTCCAGCTCCTGCAACACAGACATAAAATACACCATGAGCATGATACAACTCACTGAAACATTAATCACAAATGCCATAATTACATGATGTGGATGACAGCTATGCCACCCTAACCAACTACCAAAACTAGCCATGAAAATGTAATCATTAACAAACAGGTTCTTAACACCCCTTTGCAAGCACCATGAAGAAGGCAATGAGATGCTTAATCTGTACAAGTGCTGTCACAACATGACTCCAATCTAAAGAGCATATGCGTGTATGGTTACTAACCAAAAGGAGAAAAAAAAACATCTAAAAATACCGGGCTGGTCCTGAACCTTTGTTGTAGCCTCTTATCGCATACATTTTTACACAGCGTTAGCTACAACACTGCTTTAATTTGGCCCTTGAAAGTTGACCTTCAAGTTGACAAATTTTCCTCATCCAGGCATGATAAGCTTTAGTGGTATTCAAAATATAATACGCAAACCAAATGAATGGATTAGCATGGCACGCGCAGATTGAAGTTTCCAATCACTTCTCAATGAATGACTAGAGCAAATATTCGGAAACAACATTACAGATACAAAGAAGTCAAATGATGAGTTAGTATATTGGCTTTCACAGATGCTAAACACTACCTTTAAGACAATATTTAAGTAATTTAACATGCATATACACCCATATCAGGAATGTGAATGTGCTTATTTCTCTTCGTTATAAAAACAATGTCGGCTCGACATTACTATGGACTCCTGCACCTGATGGTGAGCATTTGCTCCAAATATATTTTGACGCTGAACATGTCAATAAACATTTTGTAAATTAACAAATATGAAAATTCATTTGCTGCAACTCCACTTCACCTGAAACCCCATAGAGTTGGTGACAATGGTCAGGTCTAACAAATAAAGACTTCAAACCCCAGAAAATGCCTAATTCCTATAGTGAACCGAGATGGCTGTGTCCTCAAGTGGGAGCGGACCCTCCTGTCTGACAGTGGTGCACTGCAGCACAGTGGGAGTCATTCCAGCTCCATCCAGGGCTGTTGCCTGTGCTGACAGGACTTCTATTGCAACGGCTCCTTGTCCAACTAGTGACAGACACCCATATTAAATGCTGCTCCTCAAACCAGAGGAGGGTGACTGCATACTGGTGGCCTACTGTATTTGGTGTTAACAGCACCATCATCTCTCAGCCCACCAACCTTCAGCTACACAATCACCTGGTATGTCACGATCATAGAATGAGCAATCCACGTTAACAGTTAGATTGGTAAAAAAAAAATGAAGCAATCTGACAATGACACATTGTAGGTACTTTTTTTGTCGCATATTCACATTCAGTGCATGCTCTTTCCCTCCCCTCCCATCTCTCAGTCTTCTTGCTCTGGTAAAACATTGAAGGATGCAAACCCAGCCCCTCAAATACCGCAACCCCTGCTTCTGCGGTTTATGCAGCGCGCTCTCAGGTTAGCACCACCTCAAAACTCTGGACTTGCTGCATAGACATCATCGGTGAATATGCATGCAGGTATTTGGGGGAGACCAATAACTAAATTAGGCCTACTAACGCCAACTGTGCATCTTAAACCACCATAACGGTACAGCAAACCCCGTGACCCACTGATGTGCAATCCAACCATCGTCCGGCATTCATGACAAAGATGATGAGCTGCACGTCGGTCATCTCCACCCTCCCGAGCTTTGTTAACACCTAACCTAGCTAGCGTGTGAGCATGCCAGGGTCCCGTTGACCGCCGGGCTAATAGCAGTTTAAGGTGCAAATTCCACATTTTATCTCGTTACTCGTCGGTCTACGTGACCTCTGGTCATTTAAACTGCCGCACTTGATGCTGGAACTCAGGGTAAGCTAATGTTAGCCCCCTAATGGTCGGTCATTTTGCATGTGCATACACCGGCGCCTCAACTGCAGCATACGGCATAACGGAGGAGGTAAATGGAATAAAAGATGTCATTACCGTCAGCAGGTCGCCTTCTCAAGCAGTAGACTCGCACAGCGGCGGCTAATGGCGGCGGCCTGTCCTACCCTTGCCCCCGACTGTCTCCTGTATCTCAGTCTCGCATTATTATTTTTTGAGACGAGGATTCCCCCCCCCTCCCCCCAACGGCTCGAGCTGCTCCCTGGCGCAGAGAAACTGGCGCCGTCGTTGCGCCAAGATGGCTGCTGACACCACGCATGTCACCACCCATTTCTACTGCACTGCGTGAACCACAATGGCGGTTATAATATCGACATAGCGATAGCAGTAACGTAACGTTGCACGGCATGTGACCAACGCTTTGAGGAGAAGAGAGAGTACAAAAAAGAACAAATTGCTTGCATGCTTTCGCTAACTTCTTCCGTTTGGGCTATAACGTATCCCGGTGCCATGTGGGCACTCACAGCTGAAACAATGCCCTTCACTTACCGGGTCTTCAATTGCGGCCTCTCCGTCTTCTAATCCCGGTTCCTCGTCACCTACACCAGGGTCTTCCAACTCGGGATGTCCTGGATCTGAATCTAGTAGGGATTCCTCCGCCAGTCCGTTGCCGAACTCCGCCATCGCCCTGTTCCAACTGTACCGACGCGCCTCGTGGCCAAACCAACGTACAGGCCCCTACTCACGCACAAGGGGGTAGAGTGAGCGGGGCGGCGAAAAGAAAAAAACGGCGGAAAACGCCGCTTAGAAAAGTTAAAATGGGGAATAAAATGCTAGCTATAGTTCCAGCCACTACTCAAACAGAATACCACGATGAACAAGAACCGCTGTTTCACTCACTACCTTTACGGAGCGGTCCCAATTTACGTCAGATAACCTAGTTTATTTACTTAAATGAGTATATAAAAAAGGCGAGGACTACGCGAGAGCGGCAGTGTCCCTTCAGTTCAGAAATGGAAGCCGGGGGCGGAGTCATCTAGCACTGCGGGCGTAAAACTCCCAATCCTATTGGTTTGCTGAGGTATACAGACAAACCCCTTCGATGTCTGCCGCGTTCCTATTGGATGAGCGTAAAAGACTTTCCGGTTCCCAAATCGCATGTGTGCTTTTAATTGGATTACGTTTCTGTCAATCATGTCCCTCTCAATGGGAAGTAAACCGGCAAAGCCAATTGTTTAGTTAATTAATTCCAGGTAGCACATTTGTGTGTTGTCTCCTCCGTTGTGACCTAAGTGACCGTTATTTAAAATATGACACTCATTTAAAACCCCAGATGTTTGTTTATACAAAAAATCTAAACCATTGTCGCATACACACAAAAAGTAGAAACAAATGCCCTAATTGAAAATGAGATATACACCATTTGGAGGGAAAGGGAAATCCACAAGATCAAAGTAATTTGTAATAAATACTATATAGTTGGTTATTATGAAATTACAGTCATTGTCAATGAGAATACTGGCAGCCTTACATGCAGGACTTGCTGTTCTCGGTACACAATATCACATTCAAATATTACCACAAAAAAGATTGATATAAAAGCATTTTGCAACAGAACTCATCTTCATTTACCTCCCCAAGTCTGCTACTTGCACAATTACCTGGCATTGCAATCAGACAGATATGCTTTGTTGTTCAACTGATTTTATTTGTTTTTCTGTATATCAAAGAAAGCATAATGGAGACCAAACACAAAAAGGCAGGTACAAGTGAGGAAAAAAATAAGCTTAATCAAAAATCTAACAATTCATAACAACACTGCCACTATTATTGTTCAATATTCAAAGGAATACCATACTGTATTTGAGCAGAGAGGTGGCATTTAAAACCATTATGGATCAATAATAATCAAAAACAGTGATGGGTAGTAATGATAAATCGTATAAGTAGTAGTACAGATATAACAATAGTGATAATCAAAGTGACAATGAAACATAAGCGAATAAAAAGCAGATCTCCATAAAAACCTATCTAGTTTGGACAGTGCAACACCGTGTCTGTGTGTGTGCGTGTGTGTAATCCCAGTCTTGAAGTTAAAGCACTCCAGTCCTTTCTTTACACACAAGATACAGTTTCCAACAGAGTACAAATTATTACTCACGAAAGGACATTGTTACCCTCCTCGTTTCAAAAACACACCAAGTGACTCTTAATGCCATGTAAATGGCTGTGTTCGTTTGAACTGTCTGTAGCTTGTGCAAAAATTGTGGACTAGTGCAAGTGTCAAGCCGTGGGAAGTCCTTTACAGTTTGCATTTACGAACACCTCTCCTGCTCTCTGTCGACCTCAGGATTGCTTTTTGGTTTTTGAATGACAGAAAGCAAAGGGAGGATTACTTTGGAATATCAGTTATTTTTAATATATTTCTTTACAAAAGTTCATGTTTTAGTTTTGCATTTTTGTTAAAACTATCAATAGTAACATTAATATACAACTTAAATTGAAGGAAAACATCTTTAGTATGTTAAGTGTCCTTCAACACAGCACCAACTTAGCTCTCAGTCAACACGTTTAATGTTTTCTAATTTGCTTTAAAGATTTGAGTATTCATTAGTCCCTTGAGGATGCTAGTAATACCCAACTCTCTCCCTTGTCATGGTTTCCAGATATGAGATCTCATTTCACAGCACGTACATTTCCAGAATTAGTAACTCTGTATCAAAACTGAACAAAACGAGGGAGGGGTAAGGGAAACTGCCCATTTCAAGCCCTGTTAATATTTCAAGAGGCTTGGCTTTTGACCTAAATAAAAAGTCTGTTACACTAGTTTTTAATTGCTTATATTGGCATTTGTATAAATATTGAAGCAAATAAATTGAGTACTTATCTTTCCGATCTTATGCACCATATTCATGGCAAAGAAAACTGTAAATTAATGAATTTGGTCGGAATTATACAAGGATCACATGGGCTTGAATTCGTATACCTGGTGGCGTGTCTCCTTAAGGCGGTCATATTTCTAAACACACCCACAGTATGTGAAAACAGTTATTTACCTCGACAGGTTTGAAGAGCTGCATTTCAAAATGAGATATACACCATTTGGAGGGAAAGTGAAATCCACAGGATCAAAGTAATTGGTAATAAAAACAAGATAGTTGGTAATTATAGTCCTTGGCCAAGAGGATGCTGGCAATTTTACAGGCAGGATTTGCTAGGTACAGAATATGACATTCAGATATTTCCCCCAAAGATTGATATAAAAGCATTTTGCAACAGAACTCTTCATTTAAATACCCAGGTCTGCTTCTTGCACAATTATGCTCACACCTAAAGCATGTTTTATTGACTAGCAAAAATCAATTATTTCACGTGATTTATATTAAGGCATCCATCATGCATCTGTGTATCTTTCCATAAAAAGACACTTGCATTAGAATGCTTAAAAACATTTCAAACAATGTAAAATGTGTCAAAGTGCGGTATGCCAGGATTCTACGCTCCTCAGCCTCTCTTTTTGCCCTGTCTGTCTATTAGGATTGTCGTGAAAACTATGAACATGTAAATGTGGACAATTCAACAGCCCTATTCTCTTTAAAGTACCTTCTTTTTTTTGAATCCCAAATGAGTGGACACAACACTCTTCAGATCACACTCTTGTAGAAAATAAAAAAGGTGACAGTCACTACTGGTTCTTCCTCTCCCAATGGTTTAGTCCAGTTATATTATATCCAAGCAACCTTTGCCCTAGAAGTGAAAGTAGGCATGAGAAATACAATTCCACAGGAGAAAACTGGGAGTTATTTCATGTTATTATCCCAGAAAAATTCCAGGCCTTCCATCAAACGGCGACTTCCAAAGAGGAAACACATTTGCATCAGTCTTTAGGGTAGCACAGTTCAAGCATGGCACGTTGAGTGCCTTTACAAATTATAGGAAGGTCGTTAAAGTAAGGTCATATATATTTATACATATATATAACCACTGGCTTAGGACCAAAAAATGTTTGGATAAAGTGTGTAAGGATTGAAGGAGACTTGAGATGTGTTCATCACTTATCAGACAGCAACTGAGTTAGTGTGAAGCAGCGTGGAAAGAGTTTGCTGTTGGGTTGAATTTTCTACATCTATAGATCAACGGATTTCGAGTCAGTGAAATGTTGAGCGAGGGAGAGCGGGTGCAGGGGGAGCCAACTTCAAAAACTAAAGAATATTAGCTTTTGAGGATTAGTGCTCGAATTTGTTTATTAAAATCTGAGGAGCCCAAATGGGTCCAAGAATAGTCAGTGTGCAGACCAATCCTGATCCGAGTCTTTAACTGTTGCTGGTGGACGTCGGTGGAGGCGAATCAATAACCATCTCCCCCCCAGAGCTGGATACCGGCGTGGAGAGAGACCCTGGCGCGACACTGCCAGGTCCTCCGTTACCGGTTCCGTTCTTGTTGACGAGCGTCGTCGGCTGGCCAAAGTTAGTGGTTCTGAGGGTCGCCAGATGCCGCGGGGAGAAGACGTGGGCCCTCGCTGCAGCCCGGGATTCAAAGGAGACGTTGCAGGCGTCACAGCGGCCTGTCAGGGTCTCTTTTGGCACCGGCTGGCCGGCCATTGGGGAAGCTGGAGGTTCAGTAACGGTCAGCTGAACAGGTTTGGGAAGGATGGGGCGATTGGCTTTGAGAGCGTTGTACTGCAGGTAGCTTCCTGAGCTCATGTCCACCTTCCCACCTGACAAAGGAGACTGGGAATGGGGAGGTGGGGGAGGGACAGGACCAGCGAGGGAATTAGCTTTAATGTCATATCATTTAAAGTTCACATTTTGTGTGACGGGTTTAACTGAACAATCTATATAATTGATTTGTGCACGATTAAGCAATTATTTTTGTGGACAGTAATATTTTGATTAGCTTTGTTTTTATATGCAGCAACATGTGTTCTTGAGCAATCGCTGGAGTATGCAAGCAATACTTGTCAATCAAGAGAAGCTATTGTTGGAGCGAAACCACAAACTATGTTAAAAACATTGAATGCCAGCTGCAGTGTACTCCAGGCTCAGACACATTTAGCTTTAAGAAGGAAAAATAGTCACTTGAATAGAGCACTATAGCGGAAATCAATTTCCTAATATTAATGAAAACACTTTACTGAAACTTTTTTTAATCATAAATAATGCATTCAATAACAAATTGTGCGCTCTACAGCTATAAAGAAAAAAACTATCCCAAAAAAAAGTGTAATTATAAAATTAGCATGAAATTATTTAATGTCATTCAAACTTAAAAGTGCTCAACAATTTGATTCCACTGAAAGTTATTACAGGACAAAACCATTGCCCATTCCTTTCATAAAAAGGTGCAAAGCAGCAAGGTGATGCAAACAAATGACAAATGCTCGTCTCCTCATTGACCTCTCTTGCTGTTAACCATGAGTATATCTTACTGTATTAACAATTATATGCTTAAGAAAAACTTAGTACGTCTATTTTCCCAGCTTACCATTTTCTCCTGTTGCAGCCTCCAGCGCTTCTCCTTGGCTCTGGTGTTTTGGAACCAAATCTGGACCACCTTGAGCGGCAGGTTGAGCTCGGTGCCGATTGCCTCGCACTCCATGGCATTAGGGTGGGCACAGGTCTCGTAACAGGACTGCAGAATGGACAGCTGTAGGCACGACAAGTGTGTACGTGGCCTACGGCTGGATGAGTGGGGCAGAAAGCTGCTTTCTGACAGGCTGGATTTCGCCAGCACCGGGGTGGCAGGGCTGCACACTTTAGCAAGACTGGGGATATTCGGGTTAACTGGAGCAATGCTGGGGGTTGGAGGAGGCGGGATTGTACGAGGAGATGTGTGTGTTGGAAGAGATAGTTGTTCTCTCGATAGAGTGTTGATCTTAATTGGGACCTTGGGGGTCCAGTAGTTGAGCCCATTCTGTTTTTGTGACATCACTGTTGTGACGTGAGGCCTGTTGTTGATGGGAGTTGTCGGCAGCTTGGGCACCATGCGGTTCGTGGTTCCTGGTCCAGAATCCATCTCATTTTCATTGTCCCTCTCCTCATCAGTCTTTTCTTCCTCACTCTCCTCTTCTAGCTTTCGTTTCTGGGATGGTCGTGGGGCAATGTGGATTGGATCCTTGGGTGGTGGCAAAAGGACAGGGGTGTTGACTTTGGGTGCAACTTTAACCATAGTGACGTTGCTGGTGGTTTCAAGCTTGATCTTTGGCACTGCAGAAGCACTGCTGCTCACAGGAGACACTGTAGTAGAGGGAGCAACCTCTTTGGGCTTGATAAGAACTGGGGCGATTTTTTTCGCCGTGGCAGGCTTGCCCAGCTCCTTCACGGGGTCTCTTTCTGTCTTAATGAGGGTGCGCACAATTGGAAGAGTTGTGATTGACCCAGTATTATTTGGAGGAGGCTTGTTTGAGAAAATGGGTTTGGAAAGAGGCCAGGTAAATTTGATGAGAGGTTTGCCAACCGCTGCCAGGGTGCCGTCACTGATGAATCTGACCTCGCCCTTTCGTTCCCTCGCCCTCATGTTCTGGAACCAAATCTGAACAACCTTCTTTGGGAGGTGGACCCACTCTGAAATCTGTTCAAACTCATGTTTCCCGGGATTTGGGTCTTTGAAATAGCAGCCGTACAGAATGTCAAGTTGTTCAGCTTGAATGATGGTCCTTGATCGTCGCATATCCCGATATCTTTTTCCTTTGGACTTTCTCTGCTGCTGCTGTTGTTGTTGCTGCTGCTGCTGCTGCTGCTCCTTCTCCCTCTCTTTTTCTCGCTCCCTTTCCAATAGTGTGGCATTCATTTTCTCTGCAGCCCTCATGTAAATACTAGACTTAGTCATGTTGTTGCAGTTCATCAGACTCACACTGCTGTTGGAAGAAAGCATGGAAGTAACAGGTTCAGGCTTCACCTGGACGACTACTAGACCTTTGGACGTGGGCCTCAAGCCAAGCCCATCCAGCAATTGTCCCTTCTGTGCTGCAATTTTATCAGCCAGAGATGATGAGGAAGAAGCGGATTTGTTGTTTTTCCCCATGCTGAGATCCAGAGCGGACTCACAGTCCACACCATTGGACAGGTAGTGGGAAGTTTGACTGTTGGAGGAGAGAGACTGCGAGAGAAGAGAGCTGGAGAAGCGTGTGATAGTAGGTGGGTTAGGAAAAATTGGTAATTTGCTCCCATCAACCACGGAAGGAGTAAGAGAGAGGACATAGGGGCTGAGGAACTGAGTAGAAAAAGGAGCAAGGGACAGGGGAAGTGAGTGGAGAGCACTGATTGGGATCCCAGCATGAGACTGTGAACTTGGAGGATCTCCTTGGGCCTCCAACTCGAGATCCACATCGGGATCTTGCCTCTCCTTCTTCACCTCCACCTCATCTCGCTCAAAGTCCCCCTTTCTTTTTTTCCTCTTTGCTCTCTGACTCCCTCCCCCCTCCTCGTCTTCATACTCATCCTCCGCATCAGAGAGAAACACCGTTGTGGAGCGCAAGACCTTTCCACCAACTGGCCCCTTATCACCATGGACCTCGCATTGTGCTTCATCTTTCGCGGGGCTCTCAGGACCCTCCCTCAAAGACCCACTCTGACTTTCCTCATCAGACACAATGACAGAGGTGTACACCTCATTTTCTGAGTCAGACGTGAGACAAGAATCGGCCTGGCCCTCCCTCCCCAAAACTCTCTTTCTGCGTTTCCCTCTTGTACTAGACAAATCTATTGCCTGACTACCTGACGCTTCAACATCATCCTCGCCTTCTGCTATAATCAGTGAGTTTTCCTCGTCGTCATAGTCACAGTCAGAAATTTGGGCATGCCTTGTGAATCCCACCAAGCGTTGCAGGTGTTCAAACTCCGTTGCCCTCTGCTTCTGTTTTGCACGCCGGGCTTGGCTCAACCACTTGCGTACCTCTGCCTCAGAAAGTCCCACCTCTCTGCCCAGCGCCTCACAGTCCTCACGAGGAGGACTTGCAGCATCCGCCTCACTCCGTGACTCAAAGAATGCCCAGAGAACTTCCGACTGGAACTCTGACAGCACTGGAAGGTCTGGATAAATGGATCCCATTGCATTACAATGGAGTCGAGTTTGGTTGTTAGTTAAGGCATTTGTACTCGGGCTAGCTTTTGGGGTGCCAAGAGAGCCACAGGGGCTAGTGCCCGAATGGGATTTTTGAGGAGTAGAATCAGGGCTAAGTGTAAGGTTTAAATTCAAAGGACTGAGGCTTGAGTTGCTGGGCACAGATGCAGAAGGCGAAAGATTTTTATTGCGGAGGCTCTTCTCTGTGCCCACTGGGGAGAGATTGAGGCTAGCTGCTTTATCACCTTCCAGGTCCAACTGATTAGTCGAGCTGTCTCCATCTGTTGTGCTATCTCTATGCGCCTTCCCATTGTCTTCGTTATTCTTAACCTTCACTTTGCCTTCTATACACTGTGCAGATTCTTTACTGTCCTCTTCCATAAGTTTCTCCGATTTATTATTCTCTGTAGTACAGTTATTTCTGCCCTTGATCTGATCCGAGATGTTCTCTTGCGTCTCGTCACTGTCGTGTCTTTCTTGTTCTGTCTCACACTTTAGAGTCTGCTCTTCCAGGCAGGGCTGCATGTTTGTTTGAACTCCTGCAGAGGGCCACTGGTTCTGTAAGCTGTTAAGTCTTTGGGTTAGGAGGGCTTGCTGGGCTGTGCTGAGACCTACGAATGGCACACACTGGGTGAGGAGCTGGCCTTGCTGGTTCTCTATGTGCTGCTGGGTTTGGGCTCCAAGCCCATTCAAGATCAAGGGCATGACCATTTGAGAATGAGGCACGAGCTGAGGCACGGCGGCACCCGGAGCAGCACCAGCCGCGAACAGGGAGGGGAGGAGGGAGTGCGAAAGAGTGTTGGGACTAGATGTGAGGAGGGTGAGAAAGGCCGAGACCGCCTGAGCCGAGGCCACAGGGGAGGTGAGGAGGGACGGAGCTACTTGTGAAGTTTGAATCTGTTTTCCGTCTTTTGTGGTGGTCAACATCAAGGTCCCAGTAGCAGCACAGTTGGTGGTGGTAACCATCTGACTGATTACACTTCCAGATGTGGTCACTACAGTGTTTAGAGCACTGGTGGTGGTACCTCCCAAACTGGTGGTACCTCCCAAACCAGCGGCTGCACTGTTTGTAGCATTTGCAACAATTCCAGCATTTCTGCTGCGGGTCTGGTGCAAGACCGATTTCATATGGCTCTCAAGGGTGATGGCATGATTGTAAGCAACTCGACATACAGCACACTGGTAGGGTTTGTTTGATATGTATGGCCGAGACAGGACAGGAACTGAGGGATCAATGTCCCCACCTTGTTTTGCAGAGCCCGTTGTCAACATCTGAGTGTGGGATGCAGACTTGTAATGAACTTTCAAGGCAGTTCTGCCAGGAAAAGTTTCCAGGCAGGCATTGCATTTGAATGACTGGGTGTTATTTTCAGCTGGCGCACCATTTTTACCAACTACCTTTTCACTACTGTCTGGGTTTTCTGGGTTTTCAGTTGCATTTTGCTGTTTGGCTTCTGTGCCTTGATTTCCCTCCTCTTCTGGCTCTGGCTCAGCTTCACCTCCCTCCTGTTCCATTATTCTCTCTTCCTCCATCTCTTTGTCTCCCAGCGTCTGGGTAGCGTCTGAACTCTCACTAGATTGGCAGGGATCTGAACAGACGTCTTCAGCGTGCTTCAGTTGAGAAGATTCAGCATCTGATGAAATGAATATGCAAGTTTAACTTTTATGTTCTAGTAAATGGAGGTCTAGCTGACAACAGAAGAGCACACATATCAACCTTTTTACCCACCTGCACCCAGCCAACCCACATCAGTGACTTTGAAACACCATTTTAATACCACAACAAAAATCTACATTATAATAATACATGTATTAACTAAATTGAGTTTGGCTGGCTAATAAAACATTAGGTTTTTTTTACACTCACCTGATGACTTTAGAGCACTTTTTTCCTCTTCTCCTCCACTGCCACCCTGTTTTAGAACAGCCTGTTAAAAGAAAATGAAAGGAGTGTCAGAAAATTATCATAACAAACTCTGCAAGCTGAATGCTATTTAGCTTTTGAGCTGCACAACATCTGGGTGTGACTTATTGATGTCTGGTTATAATACACATAGCTTGGCTGGCCTTTAATTTACAAATTACCCTGAAGGCATAAATTAAGTCTTTGATCAATTCATTCACCAATAAAAATCATTTTATTTCTTAACACACTCAATTGTCATGGAACCATTACCAAGTGTGTTCATTGAGGTGCCGTTTTCCTAATTTGGGCTCCACTACTAAAATACTTTCACACCGACATTTTTGGGAACTGGTAAATCCAACCAAAGAAATATTCAAACAATCCAAAATAATGAACACCAACACTGACGAACCTCAACCTGCACCAACAAGTCATGAACAGAAACCCCCTCAAGAAGGTCACACTACCAATTACTAATGTTGTAACGAACTCTGCAGAAATCTTGTATTTTTGCCAGGATTGTGGGTAAACCATATTATTCAACAAATATAACTTCGTTACAGTGGGGTTCTTTGGATAAAATTATTAAGAAATATGTTTGATCATTAATATAGTAATTAGGTAAAATAAAAAAAAACATTAATTATAGACCAAGAGCTGTTATTAACAAGTAATTACATAGGAGTCAAAGATAAACATTTTGTTTCATAACATTTTCCAATGCATACATGGAGCCCGTCTTGTTTCTCTTTTTGTGTTTTTTTATGTTGCATGAAAACAAGGCTATAATAGAGTTATCTATCCATCTAAGTGTTCTTTTCCCATATTATAACATGTGTGACACAAGGTAGGCAAAATAACAAAAAACTAATTATAATACAGTGGCCTAGCAGTGAATGCTGATTTGGAGATAGTCGTATGCGTTTAACTCATTTTAAATGTTAAACCTTGGTGACAATTGCTCCCCTTTGCTATTGCAGATGTCCTCTCCACATCACTTAATTTGTATTTACTGCAGAGCTACTGCATTACAAGGCGTCTTGATAGTTTATCCAACCTTTGTATGTCAGCCAGCAACAAGTGGGCTCATTAAACATTACGCACATAATTGATGTACTACCCAAAGTACGACAGTTCAACAACCGCCCAAGGAGTACAGCGCGGCCTTACAGCCGAGCCATACTTACAATGTCCAGCAGTTTGTCGACACAAGATGGAAGTACGCTGTGTTGCTCAGTGAGATGTAGAGACAGGGAGGATCTGTCTGTTTGCCTTTTTTGGCACAGGGGGCACAGCCACTCTGCCACTCCATTGCTTTCACAACTCACTGTCTCTCCAGACTCCTCCTAACAAAACAAATAGGTGTTAGAGAATCCTACTCGTTCTGGGGACGTTATTATTCATCACAAATGCAGAATAGAAAATCCATCCAAGGAGGGAGCTGCACTCAACAAGACAGAAGTATACTTGATGATTACACACCTTAGCTAGGTGACCAACACTCACCATACATTGCCATGTCTAACTATTTGAACCCACAATCCGAGGCCAGTTACCATACCCTTCAATGGGCATGCCATGTCCCTTTTAACAGGACTCCTAGATCAGTATCCCATTCTTACAGGTCTTTGAAGTGCCATGCAACCATTAACTATGTTTTGTCGGGAGGTTCCCAGCAGTTCGGCTGCAAAGACCGTATCAAATTACATAATAATGCAATTGTTAAAATTGCACCTTTTGAAATGTAAAAGGGGTAGTCATACAATGCTTTTAAAAATTCTAGATAAAAGATTAATTGTTCCAATCCGCTTTGCAAACCATCCCAATATTCCACAAACTGATCTGGTACAACATGTGCACATGAAATGTATTAAAGGCAGAATATAGTGGAGTTGCACTCAATCATCATAACATGCACTGTTCCGCAATTAACAAAGAGTATACAGTCTTCTGCCACTAATCTCTCCCCGCCACACAGTTTCGACCAAGGACAAGGAACGTGGCCAATATACTAAATATGATCTGAAATCATACTGCATAGGCTCGACCTGCATGATCAAATGACTGTTACTCCCACGTAGTTTCAAAGAAGTCAAAATAAGACCACCAGTCTGGATTTGAACAACACAGCTTTGACGTAAATCTCTGAGAGCATTCGTGATCCCCCCCAAAAATTGCACCCGAGACAAGCAAATCATGCCCATGAGGAGAAATACCAACACATCCATAATCCTCACTTCCTCGTCATGCCAATTAGCAAGCTAGCAGGGCTATACGACCAGATAATGTTTCGACAAGTCCACGCAGAGTAACGCGCTAAAGTGAAGCTCCGCATTTCGAGTTGCACAATTAAACGCCGAGACAGAACCGGATTGGCGTCTCTCCGCTCGTAGCTGGCTAATTAACGAGCAGTCTAATTAGCTGTGCCTACCAGAGACGAATCAATTAGCTAGCAAGCTAGGCTGAGAAGCCCCCCCTGTAACGTCGCATTACGGTCGTGTTTCTGGAAACGCTGTTCCGCTGTTCCGCTGCTTAGTTTGCTGAAAATGAGCCCACGGTGGCGGCCGGACACGTCCCCGAGACCGCAAACGACGGGGCAGGCGTGTGCACGGTCCCGTTTGCGAGGCTCTCGGCGACGGCTGGACCGTCGTTAAAGTGATAAACAAAAAAAACAAAAAAAGGAGGTTCAGCTAATAACAGTCGTGTCACTTCGCTAGCTAGCCTGTTAGCAGGCAGATAATTAACCGCTCCTCAAACTGTCTCCCAACTGGCGAGTCTCCGCTCGCTACGAACTCTGCCCCGGTCCAGGTGGGAACTGCAGCTCCGGTACACCGAGCGAGTTCAACCCCGGATTGAAAATACTCTCACGAAGCGGAACATCAAAAACCTCGGCCTCGAGTGATTTCCTTACCCCTCTGATTGTGGACTGCCAGTCGGGCATCTAGTGTTGCGCCGCCCGCCGCCTGCTGCTCAACAGCGCAAATTGAGGCCTAGCCGGACCAAAGCCATTTAATTAATGAACGTGGGCTCCGTTTACAGATGTGTTAGAAAACACTCGCACCCCCTCCTCCCCTCGCCGCCCAGCAGACCCCCTTTGGACGCGTCCTAGCGCTCCAATCCGTCCCTTAAAACACTCTCGGTGCAACACATGGCCATTTAAACTACCATTTTAACAGCTTCGAGCCGTAATTGGCGAAAGAATTAAACGCACAAAAAAAAAAAAAGAAAAAGAGGGCTACTTGAAGCAGAGTACGTGCGACGCGGTCGCCTCGACGATGGGGGTGGTGTCGGGAGATCAGGCGAGAGAGAGAGAGAGACGAGAGGCAGAAAAAGTTTGGATTTAATGTTGGATTTCTACACGGGATCGGATTAGTATCGGGGCACAGTCTGTCGTTTGCTCAACCCTCTCCCGGTCGCAGGCCACTCTCCCCGCTCAAATGTGCACAATTAACCGATCGCGAATGACGTTTAATTAAGTTCGGAGCAATTAGCTAATGCGTCTTTACCTGCATGGTCGCCGCTCCAGCACGCACACACACACACGCTTCCTCTGTGGCTCCTCAGAAGTGAAAAGTTTTCTTGCCTGCCCTCCCTCCCTCTCTCTCGATATATCTCTATCTCGCTCTCTCTCTCTCTCTCCTCTCTCTCTCTCCCCCTCCCTTCATTCGCCCTATCCCTCTCTCCTTCCCCTCTTTCCTCTAGTAAACAGACCACAGCTCCCCCCAAGGCTGATTGCTGACATTCAGAGGGGACGGACACGGCTATCAAATCCCTTATGTAACCCCGCAGATATTAGATTATTAGCGAGTGTATGTTGGTTGAAATGGCGATTACCCATTGAGCTATCAAGAAACATTCACGATGGATTATTTCCCTCCCCCAAAAATGTCGATGATTACATGAAATCCCTTTAGTGCGAGACCCGTACTCGTTTTTACAGTAAAGGTGAATAAAAGATGAGTCCCCATTCTGCCAACTTGGACTGACACAAAGAGTGTGACGAGTTAATTAAGGCTGAATAATAGAGAAGTAACGGCAACAGACTCTGCTCCGCCTCATACACACGATTTATAACGTGTTTTTAATCAAACGATAGGTGTGGCGCACATCAACAGTGGAGTATGTGTAATAAATATTTATGAAGCAGAGGGGATTAAAACTGCACCATCCAGTATGGCCCTGCGTTACTGGGACAGGAAGTGATGCTCCTGAATAACACGATAGGTGTCTCTAATTGCGCCTGTGCACAAATAAACCTCGCTGACGTGTAGGGGTTGTCCGGATTGATTTGCCGCGCACTTTTTGATGCCAAACTATTTGGATTAAAGGACTCCACTTGCGAAAGGTGTGTGTGAGGACAGTCCGCTCAGTGGACGGTGGTATTTTAAAACGTTTGCCATGTCCGTGAGTGAGTCACTGCCGCTTGGGCTAAATGATTGGAAACTGATTCATAATGACACAGGTGCGGCTGCAGGAGCTACTGCTGCTGTACTTAATGCTATTTAGTAGTATAGTTGGTGGTCGCAGTGAAGTTTTGAGCATTTATTGTCAGTGTACAGTGGGGCTTGACAATCAAACAATAGTAAACAGAATATGTTATTATATGTTGGGACGTATTCAATTAATATGCAAAATCAACCAAGCGAGGACATTGAGAAAGTATAATGTTAAATGCAATGGTGAGAGAAGAAAGCAGATATTCTACTTAAATGACACAATGTAATTATACTTTATAAAAAATAAACAGTACAGAGCAAAAGTCGTATGCTGCAGAAGGTATTTTCTAAAAGTCATGCATAGGTGTATGGATATATACACACACATTGTTATACTAGATTATTATTATTAATTGTGTATTACTGTGTAAGATACATTTGAATGCAGATTGAAGTGAAGGTCATTATAAATATATCCTAATCTGTGTAGAAAATTATTTTAAAAAAAAAAATCAGTTTAGACAGAAAGAAAAGTACAAGTACCTTAAAACTGTACTACGGAACTTACTGCACATTACCTGAATATATGTACTTCGTTAGTTTTCACGATTGGTTAGTGTGTTGGTTAGTGTTTAAAAAGTCAAAGAATGTAACATTTTTTACTGACTTGGTTAGAATAAGTGAGTTACTTTTGTGAGCATACGGTATCATTGGTGTTGATCTTATTGTGTCATTTCAGATGAGTGTGGAAGTGGAAAGAAAATTTGTATTCAACGCTGACACTCTAAAAACACTGGAGGAGATCGGGGGTATGTGCTCAATTTGTCTACCACACATTTATTCATGAGTAAATTTAGAACAAAGGCATTTAAGTGATGCTGTGATCCACGTCAGCTTCCAAATGGTCACTGAAGGACCTCATTTAATGGCACTAATTGCTGTGGTTTTCACTGTAACTGTACTGACACTGACCATCTGTCTCTCGTTAATAGTGAAGTTTAATTATCTGTATCAGCCTCGTTAGCATCTTAATATTTAGACATCCATTTTTTAAATCTCCTGTCTCTCTCCTCCCACTTCCTTGGCTCGCCAGTGTGTGTTGGTCAGCGGCAGTTTCGTGACCAGTACTTTGACACCCCTAAGTTTGACCTGACTCTGAGAGACATGTGGCTGCGTAAACGTAAAGGATGCTGGGAGTTGAAGTGCCCAACAACAGCCAATGGGACAGAAGAGTCATCTGAAGAACAATCTGAAGCGGCAGCACTGTGTTCTCGCTACAAGGAGATAACCGATCTGCCTGAAATTCAACGGAGAGTGAAAGAGGTCATAAAAGACATTTGCGGGGACACAGAGACCGAGGCAGGCCTCCCACAGGAGGACGAGTCTTGGCTGAACGAAATAAATCTGGTGTGCTTTGCGGATTTTACAACAGTGCGGCAGTCCTTTACTTTACAGGAGAAGGGGGTGCAGATAGATCTGGACCAAGCTGACTTTGGCTACCACGTGGGAGAGATAGAGGTCCTAGTTCCAGAGGGAGGAGATGTGCAGTCGGCCTTGAAGAAGATCGAGAGAACGGCTGGAAAACTTGGTAAGCTCAAACTGCCCAAACTTTTATTTATATTCAAGTACCAGTACCATGTATCATATTCATCAAGTACTGTATATCAACTTGCCATTCTATAAATATTTATTTTCTTTTTCTCAGGTCTGACTGGAGATCAGCGAGTTGACGGAAAAATGCATGTTTACCTTCAAAGAAATCACCCAGAGCACTATGCAAAACTACTGAGCATACATGTTTTGTAACATGTTATAGGTTTCACATATTTTATATCTGTGAAGTTTAGAGCTACATTTGTTTCCCATTTGTATCTCAAACACTCATGATGTGAAACTGAGTTAGGTACTTTTTTGAAAAGCTTATTCCAGGCATTAAGTCTTTTTATCTAAAGACCCATTCTATTCAATCACTGTACAGACCTGAATCTCTCAAGACATTTTCTGAATTGGAAGCCTTAGAAAAACAGCAATGGGTCCTTGAAATGTACCCTTGGAAGGGTACTCAACGGCTGTGTCCTATACACCACATGCAACAGTTATATTTCTGTCTGTCTATGAAGCGTATGAGAGGAAGTGTGAATACTGGAAATAAATAGGGTGTCATACTGTCAATTCCATATTAATGATTCTTGTTCTGTACTGTGTTGTATTAAAAAGGCAGGTGATTACACATTTAGACACATGTCATCTTCGGGTTGTGAAAACATTAAATGACTTCTTTTTTCGCCATTTGAATTATTGCACATTGTTTGAAATCAAATAGTTTAAAGGCATATTTTTATTACACTAATTCAAAATGTTTAAGCCAATCATTACACTACAAATGTTTGCTCATGTGTACTTTATATGTATGATGGGCAATAGTGAAACAATTCAGCGTGTCTGCATGACTATGGCAGTGACTCTGCATATTACTTGTCATTTCTGTTCGTACAAGAGATGTATCCTGTTATCACGACAAAGAATCTGGTTAAAAAGATAGAATGCCACAGCTGAATTTCTTACAGTTATAGCGAATGTTTTCTCATTATATTGCAAACAGTAAAACATTGTGTTGCCACTGATGTGTGGCGCAGAAATAAATGAGTGGAAACACTCAAACCGTTTTTATTTTTGCAGCATGCTCTTGAAAAGCAAGATAGATTCACATGTAAATAGGATGCAGACACTGCAGGATTATCCCTCGTTCATTTCTTCCGTGTATACTGTGACAACTACATCATCTGATTCCCCCCAGAGAGGGAGACTTGTGACAAAAGACGAGTTGCACCGTCACGCATTCATCTTCAATTTCAGGCTGTGACCAAGCGGAGGAGGAGGTTTCTGGGAGCTTTAAATAGGCCCTCCGACTGATCGCTCTGCTGGTCTCATTTCTACTGTACCAACACCAGCACCTGTTGTAGGCAGCTTTGTCTGGACACCTGGGATGCGCGTGCACACACACAGACACGCACGGGTACACACACAATAACAGATTGTATACAGTTTAGAGTAATGTGATACACGGCTAAGCTTTTTCAGACAGAGAGCAATCATCAGTCATTTGAGAGACACACACCTTCTTCTGTATGTCAGTCTGCGTTCTGACAGCTAGGTCCTAACAGTCCTCGTCCTTTTACACAGGAAGACGACAATGGAGGCCAACTTCATGCACGACCACTGAGTTGCACTGACGGGCCACATCTGCTCTTTTTGACAAATGCAGCCCCCATCACAAAAGACAGAAACGAAACAATATTGTAGTTTGTGTTTAACATGGAATGTACAGAAAATGCACATTAACTATGTGGAATACATAAAGCATAATGGATATGTTATCAAGATAATATTTTAACCACATGTTTACCTTCACCTTCAGTTAATTGAAAGTGTACATTGCCCAGAGAGTCTCTTTACGCTTTCCAAGACAGCAAACGCAACAGAAGGAAAAACACAATATTACATATAAAAGTACACACACACACACACACACACACACACACACACGTAATGATGTAAAAATGACAAGGTTGAGGTCGTTCATTTTAACATTCAATATGCATTGTTACTGTTGTTTTTGGAAGCAACTTTATTATTTAACATGAACATACAGATGGCCAGGGGTAAACAAGACAAATCATAAACAGAACATATACATGTCAAATATGTACATTGAAAAATAAATAAAGACCAAGTTAAGTATCAGTGGTTGAGGAATAAATAAATACACATATTTCCGTGTTTTTTTATTTGAATACTGTCAAGTAGGACAGCAGGCATTTTATTTTAAAATAAACAAAAGTAGTAGAGAACAAGAAACATAAAATCAAAATCAGGGAAATCAGAAAGCTCGGAGTGCGTCTGAAAATGTATTGGACTTCAGTAGGTCAAGAGAAAGGTGGGTGTTCCCATCATAGTGGATGGCGGTAATGCAGCTAAACGCTGCTTACCACCCGCCATAGACAAAAGAAGAAGAACGTTTTGCAGAACCAGAAGTGTGTTAATCCGTATGAAACTCACAACATGCATACATACAACCACAGCCCCTTCACTGGACCTGCAGCTCACTATATAACACTAATTTCACAGAGGAAAAAATGCAACAGCAGTATTCACATTTAAAGCACATGTTGGGTGTCTTTTTAAATGTATTTGTTATCGCTGCGCACCAAAACCACCCAGCAGCCAGCTGGATTATGAGATTATGGATTGCTGGGACCAGATGCCTCAAACAACAACTGTATCACCAGATGCAACCATTGACAGCGTATTATGATGTCCTATTATTCATAGAAAATATGTTCTTCAGGGGCACTAGGCTATATTGTGTGAGCCAAATTAAATTAATACGAAGCACAATGATCTCCTGATATTGTAGAGCGGTGATCAAGGCAGATAATGGTTAAGCAAAAATGCATCAATCTATAAAATGAGGCATATTTAAACAGCCTGTGAGATTAGTTTGACATCTCATGTTAAGGCTGTACGTCCTAGATTTGTATTTTATGTTTGTTTAACTGGTTTCTGCCTTGTTTCTTTTCTGTGTATGTCTCTGCCTTCATGTTTTGTTCCATTGGTTTTTAGTTTCTTTTGCTGGTAGAATAGTTTATTATATATCTCAAAATTAACAAATGCAAGAAGTAAGGCTTGGGAAACATAGGAGCGTACACACGCTATGTTTTGACCTGCCATTGAGTTCCTGTCAAACGGCGCGATGGATCACGTGACGGGGAAAGGGCAGGGGCACGCGCAGGGTTTTTTCACACTTTTGTAAACAACATGGCGATTCCCGACTGGCCCTGCTAGCCAACCGCTCAGACCTCACTGGGCTGTCAAACTTCAGCTGCGGTGCGTTGCAGACGTTACGCGTTTGGGGGGAAATATTCGAGTCCACACCGAGACAACACAAAGAAGCTGGACCGACGAGCTGTCAGGAAGACCGGTTGACAGTCAAACGGTAACGTTACCGTGGAGTCGTTAGCATTCTTAGCTAACTCAGCTAACATAAATGACCCTCTCAAAGATAACGAGCTGCCGGTCAGTACTTGCAGCAGCTACTTGCAAATCAAGTGGTTCAATCATTGAAAGAAGCGGAAGTACGGTGGCGCGAGCCAATCGCTTTGAATTGATGTCTATTTAGCTAACGCAGCCATTATTACCCAACTTGTGTTTTCCCATTTCCTGTCAACACTCCTGCGCGCACCGCACTTGTGTTCACCTGGCTCCCCCTCCAGTAAAGATAGTACATCTAAAACTGCCTCTTGATTTCAAACTGTTCTCCCCGCTAGGCCCTCTTCAGTCTATGGGCTCTCAGTCCAGTTCTGGGATGTCTGGTGGAAGGGGCTCTTCCAGTGGCAACCCAGCTGAGCAGCCTGACGCATCGGAACCAAACCAGAGCAGCAGCAGCAGCAGCAGCAGCAGCAGCAGCAGCCGGGGCCGCAGGACGGCTGACAGGCAGCAAGGAGACAGACAGCCCGCATCAGAGGAGGACGTTGATTTAGCTGAAGTGCTGGCTTACCTACTGAGGAGGTGAATTGGAATGGTTTTGTCTTTTAAGATGCTGACAATGATCATAACACAGCAAATAACTTTTGTACTTCACACTCCTGGGCCCAGTTTGTGAGGATGGATGAATTATGTCACAAGTCCGACGGTCTCAGGCATCAAAGATTTAAAAGCTACTGTAAGAGGTGGTTGGCAATTTTCCCATCCTTATTCAGTTTGAATTTATTCCTCTGTCAACCTCCTCTTAAATCAAGGTTTCCCGTTCTTTGCTGGAGAGGGGTGGATTAATTTCATCACGTATGACCATTTCTTATTCACTGGCTGTTGAACTAATGTGGTGTTTGCATGTGCAGGGGCCAGGTCCGTCTGGTCCATGGGAGTGGAGCCACGGGGCTGCAGCTGGTCCAGTCATACTCTGACTCCGATGAGGACAGCGACGGAGCCTGGGATGGTCGGCTGGGGGACCGCTACAATCCACCAGGTAACCGCCACCTGACGCGATGATCACTGACCACAGGCATGAAGGTGGAAAGATAAATTGTATAACGTACAGTTTCAGCAGCCATAGCTACTGCGAGGCTTCTGAAGGACTGATACAAAAACATTCACTTTGCTGTATTAAGTAACAGTGTTTTTGGACTTTGTGCATTCGGCTGTTTGTATTCTAGGTCAGGGTGAATCCATGCAAGTCATACACGGTGTTAATGCAATGTCCAACTGGGTGAAAAAATAAATAGGAGCGTCATATTAATTTATTGTATTCTGGTGAATTTTGATGCACCAATTTATGGTGCCAAGTGACAATTCAAAATATAACATCCTGTGTCAGATGCTCTTTTTTCTTTTGTGTGACATACTGCTCAGTCGTGACAGACTGAAGTTGTTGATACACACAGTGAGGGGGATAAAGCAGTTGACCCATTATATTCTGTTATAATTGCGTTTCATTTATTGGGCTATGTAACTTTGTAAAAAACGTGAGAAATTGTTGAAGTATTGTTCCGGTTGTTTTTGGCCGCTCCAAGCACCCCTACAATAACATAAAAAAACAGGCATCAAAATCCAAGTAGCAGGGTTTTAGTTAACAATGCCAGTAATCCTGCCAGAGACAGTTCAGAACAGACGCAACCCAAAACTTTATACTACACACTACTGAACAAGATAGTGTGCAGTGTAAAGTACAGACTGCATTCATCAGTAGGGTGCAGTATGAAACAGTTTGGCCATGTTTATCCTTAAAACTACTTTTAATGCAGTATTGCAAAATAATTTTTAAAAAAATTACAACTTATAACCAGTGTTTAATGTGTAACCGGATTGCGCGGAAGGCCCAGATACCACTTGAATAAACAAAAGGACAGACGTTCCAGTTTCTTCTGAACGCTTTTTCACTTAACTTAAACTTTCATAATCTAGCCGGCCCGCTAGCAGACTTACCAACACCACTTTCTTCAGCCTGGCGACCTCAGGGATCACCCACATTGCCCCTCACTTGTCTTCCCTGCTTGGCGTTTTGATCCTCTCCTTAACAAGGAGATAAGGTTCAGGTGTGTCTCCCGCCACATCTGCTCTCACCATCCTGGAGGAGTGGGTAGAGCCTTCTGCCTGGAAGGTAGAAGACACCAGCAACTCCCCTTCCCTCCTCAGCCCCTTTGTTTGTTTTATAAGATACTGAATGGTTTAGCTCCCCCAACTCTGAAACAATGTATTCTAACAGCTCATGATTAAATCAAACATCAACAAGGTTGGACTGTAAAAATTAAACATTACTCTTCAAATTGAGCTCAAACTGCTTTTTTATTTCCCCCCAAAAGATCATGTTCATGAATCTGCCCCGTCAGAGGCTCTTCCCCCCTTGTCTTTTCCTGCTTCTCATAGCCGGTCAGAGCAAGCTACTCATTTAGCTCCAAAAAAGTAGAAAAGTTGGGTTTAGGAAAGAGCTCCTCATGTGACAGACGAGCATGCTCTGCCTTATTGGATTCAAGGCATCATACATCAAAAGGACGAGAAGCAACTCGCTATTAAAATAAAAAACAAAAAAACCCTGGTCATGTGCCAATGTCTCTCAATTAAAGATGCAAATCTTGATTGAGTAATGCTATTTTCTATTATGAATTAAAAATATATATTTGTGTTGGAGAACTTTAAGTAAAAAGATGTTAAGTAAGCATTAAAAACCAATAAAATAATCTTTTAAAGTTTTTAAAACTCAATTAAGAACTCATACTTTGACTTTGCTAGTGGCTCGTGAGTCCCATGTTTCTACAATTCTTTGTCAGTTTCCACATCTCCGCAGTATCATCTGGTCATATTTTGTCAAATGGCCGTTTGTGTTCATTTACAATGTGTCAGAAGTTTATTGTTGTGTGGTAATTAATACCTAGACTGATTTTGTTTTGTGTTTTTTACTAGTGGACACCCAACCCGACACACATGAAGTGGACCAAAGTGAGATCCGAACTCAGATCCTGCTGGCCACTGGCTCCTTGACCGTAAAAGGCCGCCACAGTTTCACACACATGCTAACGGAGGTCTCAGAGATACCAACTACACAATTAGAGGACATTTTCACTTGTTTGTGTCAGCTGGTTTAATTCCAAGTAAATGCTGACCAATTTGATTTTTTTTTTTGCTTTTCAGAGGAGGCAAGGCAGATGTAGAGGCTCCAGTTTTTCTCATGGAGAGTGCAGTCGTATCCGCACACAGTAAGTGTGGTTTAAATTATATCATATTTCCAAAACTGTTGGACAAATTACCAGAATGTGACACAGAGAAAGAAGAAGAATGAGTATGTTACGAAAAGCGCCACATTAAATGAACAAGCGTGGAGCATGGCCTCTTAATGTATTCCATGTGACTGATTGCAGTATATTTCTGAGTGAAAATGTACAATAGACTAGAGCCGATGCTTCCAAGAGGACTCATCCTGTTGTCTGTCAAATGATATTGACTCTTTTTTTTCTCCGCAGTTTTCTGCCAAACTATGTTTCCCACAAGGATACGTACCAGCAGAAAGCCTTCTGTGGAGTGTACAGCGAGGATGGCGGCATGTTCCTCTCTGCCTGCCAAGGTAAATAACCTGAGAACCCAGAGGAACTGAACCAGATCTGATAGTGATTCATATTGTTTGTTTAAAACTGTGTAAACTACCAAATCGGCGGGCCCAATCGTGGAATGTTGCATACAGAATGTGGTCATTGACACACAAATATTACAGATTTATTTCATTTGTATTCCTTTTTTATAATCTGTTGATGCAACAACAACGACCAGGCATCAGATTTGTTTGAAACAAAACTGAAGCATTATTAGAAAATACCAAATCTTGTCACATTTGTTCGTTCTGTTTCATAAGCAAACGATACACGTGATGGACAACAGGTCTCACCCAGACCCGTCATGTGATAACCGCCACCGAGTGTTTCATTACAATACTGTTTGTTCTCCCGATGCTCGCCGCAGACCAGAACATCCGCTTGTACGACACCACCAGGGGCCGTTTTCACTTACGGCAGACGGTGAAGGCTCGCGACGTGGGATGGAGTGTTTTGGACGTCTGCTTCACCCCCGACGGACAAAATGTGCTCTACTCCAGCTGGTCCGACTACAGTAAGGCTCACCGACCTGAAGCTAGTTAGTGGAGTGTTTTTTTTGGGGGGGGGAACCTTCCATGTTTTCTTTATTCCGATTTTTACTGTCGCTGCAGTGACTTTAAGAGAAATCCGACCCTTGTCCCTGTAACTTTAGTTTAGCATTTGCATCACAGTTACAACTTCAAACGGTGTTCTACATGCAGAACAAAAGAGCGTAAAAAACATTTTCTTTTTAATCCCCACCTGCAAATTGGATAATTGTCTTAAATACTAATTCGTAGCTGCTTTGTGCTGTTTTATTCACATGTTCTCTGTCTCTGTGCGTCTTCCCCGCAGTTCATTTGTGCAGTATAGACGGCGACAGTGAAACCCACACCGCGCTGGACCTCAAGTTAGTGTTTCCCTCATAGTAACTTATAACATTACAGAGCAGGTAATCTATCATTTCCTACCAGCCGTCCCTTCTCGCCCTTCATTACCATCTGGATGAATGATGCTGTCAGAACGGGTCACCTCAACATCCATCGTGTGTGTGTGTGTGTGTGTGTGTGTGTTTTAATCATTTAACTCACAGCACCCCCAACAATAGCATTGTTTAAGAGGTGATGTGTGCCTTCATCAAGCTCTGTTTGGTGTGGCATGGAATACAGTAGACGGTGTAGTTGTGATTTAATAATGGTGCTACTGCTGCAGTGACAACCTGCCCGTGTGTGTGTGCTGTTGTGCTTTGTAGTCCAGATGAGAGGAGGTTCTGTGTGTTCTCGCTGGCTGCGTCCACAGATGGCAACGAGATCCTGGGAGGGTGAGTGCAATTTGCTTTTATGTTTCAAGGCGGTGATTGACAGAGTTGAACCAGGTCTGAAGTCTCTATCAGAAATGTTAATTCAGTCAGCCCTTTTTTTCTCCATCTCGATTGTGAATACCTGAATAATTTAGAGAAAAACACCTTTATTTAATATATAGAGCGCCACTCAGACCAGCGAGATCAGTCGCATGCAGCCGCTCGAGTAGAACGTGTTCACGCTCGCTCTTTCTCTCTCCTTTCAGAGCGAATGACGGCTGCCTCTACGTTTTTGATCTCGAGCAGAATAAACGAACGTTGAAGGTAAGTGTTGTCTTGAGTGCGTTTGCTGTTTGTTTTTAACGCTCGTAGCTCGACTCGAGTCGCGACCACCTCGGCCTGTTTGTGCCTCATGCTGTGATCAAGGTGAGCTGGACCTGAAAGTGTGCCGGCTCGCGTAAAGTTTCCCACTGCCCCGTAACGTAGCAGCAGAGTCCAGCTCCACCCTGCTGTTGGACAGGAGGGGAAGAGGGGGGTTAAACCCACCTCCCCCTTCCTCCCACAACCCCCCTCTGCGTAGACGTCAGTAGCTGGCCTCGACCATCTGCTTCAGCACTGTATATGCTCTTTCTCTTATAACGTCTGCTTAATCTCTGAATTTGTTAATTTTGCCAAATATTTCTACATTTTCACCAAAATGAAAAGTCTGGTGTTTGTCTATATGCCGCTTTGTGTTCACAAATCCCAGGAAAAGACTGAAACCAACAATACTCTGATGAGCACCAATGAGACGCACCGGCAGATAATAATAGACGCCGTAGTTTATCAGGATTTAACCCTCCCATGTTGCTGCTGATCGCCACTACATCACCAAATTAGTGGGTGAAAAATAGTCCCCAACGAGTGCTCTATATTAAAAAAGGGTTCTCTGAGCCTCTTCCAGCAGCATGCAGCTGAATCAGTCCTGGGACAGACGACTTGTTTATCGCACTCCTCTGCTGCAGAGAGCTGTAGCAATAATTACATTTTTTTGGGACTTACTTTCCTTCAGTCTTTCCCTTTTTCCTATTTCCTCTTTGATTTAATTGCAGACATACTTGTCTGCAATTAAATCAAAAAGGAAATATACCGGATTAGTTCTGGAAACGTTTGTGTCTGTCACGACTTGGACGTTCACACAGACAAAGGCCCTTTCACGCGAGCATGTTCGCAACACACCGTCTCCCACAAAGGAAAGCGCACGCGCTCACACACTCCACACGAACGACGACTCTCTTTCTTTTGCGTCTCAGATTGATGCCCACGAGGACGACGTGAATGCGGTGGCGTTTGCCGACAGCTCGTCCCAGCTGCTCTTCTCTGGCAGCGACGACGCGCTGTGCAAGGTGTGGGACAGACGGACGCTGCGGGAGGACAGACCGCAGCCTGTCGGACAGCTGGCCGGCCACCGAGACGGCATCACCTTCATCCACAGCAAGGTGGGTGGGGCAGAGAGAGGAATGCTGCTGGTATTTTATCAATCTGTCAATGACAAGTTCCCCCAAAAGCCTCCTGGGTAGTGATTGGTTGGAAGTTGATTAATTGAATGCTAATATTAGCCCATTATAATGTGTCTTTAGTCTGGTGTACTATTCTAACCCTGAGTTTTTTTGTTCTTTTCCTCACCTTTGTCATGGCTGCATTTAGGGTGACGCCCGCTATCTGATCAGCAACTCAAAGGACCAGTCCATCAAGCTCTGGGACGTCAGGAAGTTCTCTCCCAAAGAGGGCTTGGCAGCTTCCCGCCTGGCTGTCACCCAACAAAACTGGGATTACCGCTGGCAGCAGGTTCCCCAGAGAGGTGGGAGGGTATGGGAAAAGATGGGGCGGAGGTGGAGGAGAGAGGGAGCCACTGGTGCAGGAGAGGTCTTGTGTAGGAAGAAAAGAGAAGGGTCTAAGATGAAAATGACAGTGTGAAGAAGGGAGAGAGGGCCAATGACAAAGAGGTGAAACGTGGATGTGGAAAAGGATGTGGTGAAGGAAAGGTAGCATGCTGACAGTCAAAGAGGAGGGAAGGCGTAGTGGACGGGTGACTTGTAGTAACACGCCCATTCTTTTCATCAGTTTCTATACGTTTAGGATTTAAATCGCTTTAGTAAACTTCACCAAACTAATGTGAGGCAAATTATGACTTCTGAAAGGGATCCCCGGGGGATTTCTAAAACCGTTGCGTGTCCATTTCAGCCCTGAAGAGACACAAGCTGACAGGTGACACCTCGGTGATGACCTACCGCGGCCACGGCGTTCTGCACACCCTCATCCGCAGCCGCTTCTCTCCCGAGTTCACCACTGGACAGAGGTTCATCTACTCCGGCTGCTCCACTGGCAAAATCATCAGTGAGTCTCAGCGCGTGCCGCGAGGTAGATGACAAGGTACACAGTACATGACTACAAGTCGCTAAATATTTGTGAATTGTTTGTGTGTCCGTCTAGTTTATGACGTTCTGACGGGCGGCGTGGTCTCCAGACTGTCGGGTCATGACGCGTGTGTGAGGGATGTCAGCTGGCACCCGTACGAGGACAACATCGTCAGCAGCTCTGTGAGTGCTGCTGCCACAAACCGTTCTACTGGAGTCGATGTGCAAAAGCGTGTGATCATAAATATTACATGCAAATGTAAAAAACAAAGTAAAAAGGTTGAAATGGGATTAAACCAGACAGTGGAGTATTCACGTGATATGTCTTCCGTTATAGCAGAGAATCAAAGGGATCACTTACAGAAGTGCATGAGATTTTATATCTGGTTTCTAATAAATATCGCCGGGTAAAAACTAACAATGAAGCTGTAATTCTAAAGTTTCTTAATGTCGTCGCCGTTTACAGCGGCGAGAAATAAGTTGTCAAAACTGCAACTAAACTTGGCAGAGTGTACTGAGATGCTTTAGTCACATCGCGTCTGTGACTATTTTTAGTAAATTCACTTTAAGAAAAGTTCATCCACTGAAATATGAGAACACTTTCAGTCAGAAGATTTGCGAGGTTCTACCCTCCTTTAATGTGAATCTTTTTTTAATTAAGAATACTTTACGGACTTGATCTTCAAGTGATACAGAAGAAAGGACTGTTTGAATTAAATGTGGGGGAGTAAAATGAAACATGGAGGCTCTGATCGCTCTGCCTCTCTTCTTGTTCCTCCACAGTGGGACGGGGCGGTGCGAATGTGGGAGCACAGACAGACCCATCCGCTAGAGGAGGAGAGAGAGCGGGACAGAAACTGACACCGGGGGAAAAAGAGCCTGGACAGCAAGAGACGAGGAGAGACAAAGGAAGAGGTGTCTGAGGAAGTCACATCGCCACGGAAGGGGCGAGGCTGGCCCGAACACAGGACGTCTATACGCTCTGAAGGACTGGGAGAGACGTCAATATTTTTTTAATTCAATGCTGGATATTAATGATTACAGTTATAGTGTGGTTGTGAAGTGTTCATTTGGAAGGCATTATAGCCTTACGTTGTCGCGGGCAGATCAGAGCACAGTGGGACGGCCTACTTCTGGTTTTTCTTTAGGTTTGTTTTTTTTGCCTCACTGTTTCGCGAAAGAAAAGTCAGCGACAGGCCAAAGCTTTTGAATTTGGCCTGAAACACTTCACGAAAATGTGCCGAAGCTGGAAACGCTCGGCACCGCACTTTCTTAATGATCTCTTTAAACATTATGATAAGTTAGTTTTATGAAAGTCAATGTTGGATATTGCAGCGAGGGACTGGCGATGATAATTCTGTATAAATGTATAGTATTTTAATGGTATGTGCATTCAGGGAGTGTATTTAGATAGTTCTCGGTGTGTTGATTTGGACTCTTGACCTTGCTGGTGTGAACATCCTAAGCTTAGGCCGTTTTTGAAGGGCCTCATTTAAAGACTGATTATTTTATAACAATCCAGTACATTATATACCAGTTGCCTGAGTCACGACTCATGTCGCTGTCCGGAGTTTACCATTGGTCCACGTCGCAGTCAGCTGTTCGAGGGGAAACGTCCCGTGTTGATGCTTCCTGTGTTGGAAACTCACAGCGTACCAAGATGACCAAGACACCGGAACGCACTCGGCTTACCGTCGAGCTCACAATGATTTTATGTTTTAAACGTCTCTCGGTCACCTGGAGTCTGAGGTCTTCGTATGGATGCTGGGTCAGCACTCAGCTCTGTAAACACAAGCCTGAAAGAATCAGACAAAAAAAAGAGTGATTGGTTGGCCACCACTTCAAACCTGCACTCATCTTAAAAGATTTGAATGTTGAGGCCGAGACTCGGTGAAGACTGTGGATCAAAACTTACACACTGATCTGTTTATGCAATTTTCAGGTGTTTATATCAAAGCCCATGTGTCACTCTCAGACCGTTGTTTTACAGTAACAATAAAAACCTTTCGATGTGTCGCCACAACCCAAAGGCTTTACGCTGAGTTTGTGCCGCTGAACTAAATGGAGATGAGTGTTCATTTGCACTAATGTGTAATTCCGTCACACTGAACAAACATCACATTCATTTTCTTTCGCCAGCAGCACGTAACGGCCGACTGACAATTAATAGCTCCAGGAACCAAAGCAGAGGCTTCAAGGTCGTCGCAGCGACAGCAGTGCAGATAAGTGGTCTAAAATTAGACGGATTCCTTCGGCGTGCATGGTTTCATTTACACTTACTGTTCCTGCTTAATACAATACTTAACGCACCGACACCGTGGGGGTAATAATGTATCATCTCAGCTGCAGTTCCACTGAAAGGTAAAGGTCTTATGATCAATTATAGGGAAGAGGACACAACTCAGGGAAAATGAGCCCAGTTCAGAATAGCTGAAAAGCCAAATGGAAGAAAGTAACAGAAGATGTCAGCGCTCCTGCCACTTAAATGCAATTATGTTGTGTGTGTTTTTGAAAGCACTTGGAATATTGTACGCTGTCAAAACCGCGTCACTTATAGAAAACACATCGTCTCACATATGGACTCCAGCAGCACTTCCATGGTATGGATATGGAGTCCAATCTATGTATAGTAGTGGGACTGGATGCGCGTCCACTGTGAAAACAGTTCCAGTGTGTTTTATTGAGCTTAAAAAGCCCACAGAAAGACTAAATTAACTCAATTTTGGCTCTGGGAGTTGAAGAGGTTTTAGAGGCTTTGGGGGCCGGGGCCTGGAAACATAGAGGCCTGAAAGTGCTGCGAGAAATGCAGCTGTTCATGGCGCCAAATGCAGACTGCCAACAGTTTATAACTTAAATTAGTTTTGGCTCCAACAGCTGATTCTAAGAATGGAGAGGCTCGAGGAGAACCAAAGAAGGAGCCAAAAGAGCCATTTTATGTTCGAATGATTCCTTACACAAGAAAAGACCAGACATTTTTTAATGTCATGAATGCAAACGTAATCACAACACGACTAACTTTGACTGTGAAGGAGTTGTTTCAAGCCGTCGTACACAATGTGTTTTAATTTGAAATGTACGCATGCACCAGCTTTATGGATCAAATTCCTCAAGCATAGGATCATTGTTTTGAGAATAACTGGGAGCAGCCAGTGCCATGTCCACCCCTCTGAGTCTGGCTGTGTGTTGGGGGAGGGCTTCTGGGGGTAAAGGGGAGAGAGGGCTTGTATTTTTATAAACCATGTGTCCTCCTGCACGCCTGACAGTGATAAAGTGGGAAGGCTCACAGAGGAGAGCCGAAATGCCTTTCAGAGACAAAAGAAAGTGAGACAGACTCCAACCCCACGGCTCTAATTGGAGAAAAAGAGGACGACGCCCAAAACTACAAAAGGTGTGTCACAGAGAAAGCAGATGAACATGGAGGCCCGCAAGGAAAAGTCCTCAAATGGCTTCTCGCCAGAGATCAACTTGAAGAAGTTACACAAGATGGCTTCAGAGGTGCTTCTGCTGGGGAAGTTCCTCATCGCGCTGCTGGGTGCTGCTCTGGTGTTTGTAACAAACGCTCTGGCCCGGGTTTTAGGAAGCAGCGCGCTCAGACGCCACTTCCACCTGATGCTGTCTGCTCTGGTTGTGTTCGGTCCTCTGCTGAGTCTCTGGGTGTCAGAGTACAGCATCTTCGCCAACAGCAACCACTACCTGTACAGGTACTGCCTGGTTGTGTCTACTCTTCAATGCAACATTCATACAGTTTATTTATAACTTGCTATTGTTAGACATGACTAAAGTGGTCGTATTTACAGTTGTGCCTGCATGCTCCAATTTTAATTTTAGAGTTCAACATAAGCGCACTTTCACACTAAATATAGGGAAGTAGTCCTTAATATGACTCATGGCTGAACAAAGTCACTGCTATAGCACATAACAAAGCAAGTCATTGCTTACTTTTGTAGAATATAAACTGTCAATTGTGACTTTATTAGGAAGAGAAGTACTTTTATTAATCCAGGGGCAATTACCTTCACAATTTCATTCACAAAAAAAAATGTCCCCAAAAACTCATTTTAATGGGTTAAAGCTGCAGAGAGCAAGAGCACACGTGAAGCTTCATTTCAATGTGCATGCTCTGCTAACCATATCATTCAAGCAAGATTGTGTAACTTTATCCGTCTTGAAAATAAACAGTTGAAATCCTGAGTAATAAAATCCACTCTTGCTCAGGCGTGTTTGTCTGTCACAGCCGTATCGCTCTGGTGTGACCAGTAGCTTCACAACTAACGTTACAGCTGTGAGTTATTCCAGCTTTATACGTGACCTTATGCCGCTTTAGTGAGGTTTATTTAGTGCACTTTGATCTTGTACGACTCACGTGAGGCCATTAGCGACGCCATCAGTCATCCTTTGGCAGACGGAGTTTGAGTGGATTTTTAAAAAAAAGAACGGACCTGCCCGACTCGTTTTTACCCTCATGTGGAACAGATTCATTGCAGTTTAGTTTTTTAGTCAAGTTGCATTATTGTGTTATGATTTGTACCGTGACCTTTCATGCAACACTAATTTCTGCTCTCATGCAGGAAGTTCTTGAAGTCCACTTGGGGTTGGACCTGCGTCTTCACGGGTTCCTTCATCCTTCTCCTCTCCATCTCGGCCCGCCACTCCCCTGCCCTCCTCCTCCGCCACCTCTCTCGGATGGGGGTTGTTGGGCTGCTCTGGTGGGGCTGTCGACATCTCCTGACACTGCTGGAGGATGCAGCAGGAACCTGTTATGAACCCATGACCCCCAACCAGGATGACCAAGGCACCGCCACCTCCTCCATCCAGCCCCTGCTGCTGCTGCATGAGGACCGGACCAAGGCCTCCTGCCTCAAAGCCAACATGGTGTGGAGGGGTTACGAAGTGTCCCAGGACGTCCTCGTCGTCTGCTTGTGTTGCCTGCTGCTCGTGGAGGAAATGTCCGTCTTCGGCCTTCACCTGGCTCAAAGCAAGGCTCTGCAGAGGTCGCCCGGCGCCCCGTTGCGGTTCATCTTCCTCCTGTGTGCGGTTCTACTCGCCCTTTGGATGTTCGTGCTGATGTGTTTGCTTGCACACTTCCCCAAGTTCCCCTCCCAGTGTCTGGGAGGAGCTCTGGGCTACCTGGTGTGGAGAGGCCTCTATCAAGGGTGGTACAGACTCAAACCCAGCTGGGCCTGTCCTGGTTTGCCGGGGGAGGGACGGTTCACCACCACGGACATGGACAGACGGCCTCAGTAGTGTGAAACCCTCAGTAGATTATGTTTTGGGGAGGCGGTTGTGACCTTAAAAGCTCAGCTCAAGTTATGACGTCAAAACGGTTTCTGATTAGCAGTAGTGAAGAGTAGATCACCTGTAAACAACGCTACATCCCTCTGGAATCATATGAATATAATGAATACGTTCATTGGAGGTCAGTATTCGTTAAAGCTTTAAATTCCCATTTGGAAAAAAAAAAAAAAAAACAGTCGTCAGAAGTGTTGGAGTGATGTCACTTTATTGTGTAATTTCTACCAAAATGAATCCACACATGTCAGAGCGGGTGTTTTGTTAATTGAGTGTCATACTACAATAGCCGCATCCTGTGAGGCTGCGAGCACGCTGGAGTCTCAGTAGATGAGAGCCTTGCCGTCTCCTCTGGGCTTCTTGATCTTCTCATAGTTCTTGTTAATAACGTCGAACAGCACAGCCTGCAGAAAGAGAGAGGGAGACGTATCAGAGGAAATGCAGAGCGAGAAAGATTTAAGGAAGATCGACAGCATGCGAGTGAGACATAAAGGTCAGAGGCAGTAATAGGAGAAGGAGATCCAGAGCCATTATTGTGTGGACCGGCTCCCTTTCATCATCACCTGTACCGCCTTGTTCATTAACAGCATCAAACACAGGGACACAATAGCCAGAGGAAGGAGACAACAGTGATTAATGGAGAGGAGATGGCACGCTAATCAATTTAACACAAGCACTGCAATTAGTTTAATTACCCTCCTATTAAGAAGGAATAGATTCCATTTCGGCACCGTCCCCTCTGCCGGGACACGACTTGAATATTTTAGAGACGTGTGGATAGTTGTATTCAAAGTACAGTGCATGATCGCAACAGATGGGAAATTAGGTTTGATACATGTGATTTACAACGTCCAGGTGACGTGTACGCAGACGGCAACGCACTCCAATTGTCATCAGCCGTTGCGTGTCGGCAGCTTTTACGCGATCGAATTTTCAACCACTTGTAGATATTTCTACACAAACATGTGAAACACAAAAGGCGTCTTACGTATGTGTTGCAGATGTCCAAGATCACGAGGCGGAGCTCGCAGTACTGATACTGGTCCAGCTCATGAACCAGCTGCCTGTAGTCTCCCTGCAGCAGGAAACACACAGAGCGCACAGTTCACATGCAGAAGTCTACCGTACGTACGCGGCACATCCACCGTGTAGCCAATTTACGCAGAGCAGGACACCGCCATGATGACTCATTGCTTTACACACAAACGGAGCATACAGTGTAACAGCACGAGATACTGACCACGTGGGGTAGTTTGGAGGCTTTGGCCACAGCGTCACCTCTCTCACTGTAATATCTACCAGACAGAAGGGAAGAAAAGTCTTTTGTAAACAGTCGTGACAGGATGTATTCCAGTCTGATCATCTTTAATCAGCGAGCATCCAATTTTGATTGAAGCCAGATTGCGACTATTGCTGAACAGCGGCAATGCGAAGGCTGAATGCTTAGGAGTATTTTGGCATTTTGCTATAATGCAAAGTTATTGTATTATAGTGAAGCTCTGAAATCACAGTTTGTTTAAAGGAGATATAAAGTATTTAAATAAGGTCCCGTAGCCCTTTTACTAAAAAGGCGTGTTCACCTATCTATATTTTGTTTGTTTGTTTGCCAACCATTGACTGTTGAGTTTGTCGATCTCAGCAAATTGCTGACATGACGTTGCCCAACTGCAAAGAGCTACAACCAGCCAACTGACAACAGCCGCGTGGACGTAAGAGATGACTCATCGCGTTAGTGCGACTGCATAATCATGTTTACTTTCAAATAAAACTAAAATCGATCGCGAGTTGTGGGCTCTTACTTTGAAATCTGGGTCTGGAATCCCTCGATCTTGGTGCGTGTGTTGGTCAGCAGCTCGAACACTTTCTCCTGTTGGACAAACATAAAGATAGTAAACCTGAACAGATACACGTCACACAAGACACAAACAACACATCGTTTGTACTGCCGGCGACCAACCTGGATCGCCACTCCAAAGTTGTTGCCGTCTTCAATTTTAGGGATTTGGAGTTGCACCCACATTGACACCTGCCGAGGAAATCTGAACGTATTAATATCTTATGCAATGTGTGCGTTTGTCACAGTGTTCACTGTTATTCCTGGAATTAAAGCCCCATTTGAAAACATCACAACTGTGCTGCGGAGCAGCAGAGCGCTAATAGACGGACTGACCATGTTGAGCTTCTCCTTCAGCGTCTGGATCTGAGGCTTCACCTCCTGCAGGAGACTCTCCACTCGCTCGTTGGTGCAGATGGGACCACAGGGAGGCCCTGGTGGACCAAAACAAATGCAAAAAAAAACAAATAAAACATCTGTAAAACAATCCGTATTTTTGTTTAATGGCAACTGTGTTGCAGAGAGCACCACAACCACTGCGGCGCGTTTACCCCTCGTCGTCATCGTCCCTACCTGAATCTTCATCCTCTTTATCGTCGTCCTTGTCTTTCTTTCCCTCCTTCGCCTCCTTCTGCAACATGAGAGCAGAAGGCAGCAGGTCAGAGAGTTTTTGCTGCCTATTAATCTCTCAGACAGCTCTCCCACATGCTTTTTTTCCTTCTTTCTGTGGCTAAATGAAGATGTCAAAGGCTGGATTTCTTCTTCTTTGTATCAGAAATGTAACCCAGTTCCAGCAGTTCTTGCTCCTTGCACTCCAACAGCCTCCAGTTTGTTCCCCAGAGCTGCTGAATGGTCTTTATATACAATAGTCTTTCAACCACCGTTTTCCTCCACATAAAACTGCTAAAATATATAGGTCAATGTACACATTCGAGATACGGTAAAAGGGTGAAAAAATGCCTAATGCTTGAGTGACTTTTCTGCTTTCATCTTAGTGAGATACTTCAATTCCTTAAACGCGGTATTATTTTCAGTACTAGTCCAAAAAATCTATCAGCTGAATATGATTTAAAGCCAAATAAAAAAAACACATAAGCCAGGTTAAATTCAGTTATTTTTACTCACCCAATATAAAAGACCCACTCACTGCCAATTTGCAAAGCAGTCATTGGAAATTACACAGCGGTTGGTAGCCGTGGTAACAGATGACTCAGTTTTTAGTGCTGTGCCGTGATATTATGTGAAGCGCTTTATATAAACCCTCGACTGAGGATCCCAGCTGAGAGGCTTTATGTAGAAATTCAACACTTAAGAAAAAAAAACTACTTACCTCAGACTCCTTATTGTGAAGCCAATGCCATCTCTATAACAGCGTTGGTGTTTTCAACCTCTTGAAGCCTCTGAAGTGTTTTGTGTTTACCGCGAAACAAATTACTGTATTTGGACTTCTTCCAGCCAGCATGCTCCCTCCATTAAAGTTGGATTTGAGTTGATCCAGACCATACAGACCTAGCGAGCGGGGGGACATACCTCCTCTTTCTTCTTGCGCTTGGCCTCCTCTTTGGCCTCCTCTTTGGCTGGGTCAGGTATGGGGATGTCCAGCGGTGCCTTCAGGGACGCCAGGTTATCACAGCTGAAAGATGTCTGTGGGAGAGAACAGAAAGAGAAACATGTCCTGTTGCTTCTGACCACTTTGTGAAACACTTGTATTGTGAAGAAAAACAACAGGAGATGGCAGTATGGATAACAGTCACAGATCGATACCTTCAGCAGCAACTGCAGCTCTTCAATCTTCTGAGGGAAGAATTTGGATACCAAGTCTTCCGCCTATTGTGTTAAAATCAATAATAATAATAATAACCACAATGATGTTGATGTTAATGTGAGGATGACAAATGCATGGTACGGTTGGGAGAGATTTGTGCATCCTGGGTAAATTACCTCCTTGGTGAGCTTTTGGCAGAAGTCATCCACCTGCAATGGAGAGATTACATGATTTAGTTCCTCTGCGCTTCCTCTGGTATTTAGGGAAACAGCTGCTCACGCATCTTAACGACCTTAACAACAAAACAAACTCGTGTCTGACTCGTCTCACCTGTCGGCGTCACAGACACGACACGCGACAGTTTGAAGGGAAAGTGGGTTCATTACCGACATTTTAAACGCTGCTCGCAGACGCCCGCACTCACCTGTTTCCTCGAGTCCAGACGGATCTCCAGAGAGGCCATGTCGTCTCTGTTAATGGGAAGCTACTTGCTTAAGTTTGTTGAACCGTTTAAACTTCGACTTCCACCGAGATAAAGATTTACAAACTTTCTATTCGTGTAATTCAATGCTGGGAACGAGACACGGAAAGATACTCACAGTTACTCAGCGTAAAAAGCGAAAACGAAAGTATTGTTAGAACGGTTCCGTACTTTCCCCCCACTTCAATAGCGAATGGCCCCGTTGCATTGTGGGACTTGTTGTTCTTGTAAGGAAGCTTTGTCATTTCCGATAATAAATGGGAGCGTAATGAAGAAGTGAAATTAAAATAGTCTCTTTAAAAAAATAATAAACCTATATATAAATATATATATATATATAATATTGTACATATTTGTATATGATATATATAGTTCAACAGCAATAATTTATAAGAAAAATGAATGCATGCTGACACGTCTTCGCTTGAGTAGTGTGCGCAAACACCTGTTTTCAATCATCATATTAAAGGCTTTATCCACGCGCTATCACTTACTGCACTTACTACTTACTTATTGCAATGTTTTTATTAACATTTTGTAATTTTTTGTTTCTGTTCTCACTGTGTCCACTGGGTGATGCTCCTGTTCCAAGTGGAGTAAACCACTGTGCTATGTGGTGAACGACAGAAAAGAAAAAAAAGATAATGATTAACAGCATCAGAGGAAATCTCTAAGGTCACTTCAGAAAATCTGAATCCCATGCTGATATAAAAGGGTATATGACCCATTAGCCTCAATGACACGAAGATTCTCCTGTAAAATATATTGAAAAATCTTCAACTTTAGATTGGTTTTGGCTTTTCTCTGTTTGAGTATTAAATATGAAGGGAATTCAAAAAGATACACAATACAAAGATAAATATCCATGGTCTTTGCAATCAATCAATCCCAATAGCAGGAGAGCACCACTTTATCTCAGTATTGATCAGTATATACCTGAGGCCAAAGTGTGTTTGTTCATGCGATCAGTCATTCAGGGATTTGCTGTTGTGCATGTGCTCTTTCATCAGGGAGCTGTGTGGACAGAGCCGGGGGGCGGGAGGAGGGATGGGGGGGGCCTAGTCAGGTTAAAGCCGAAAACAAAAACAGGACCCTGAGTGGGCAGAAAGGACGTCATAACCCTCCCATTGTAAACACAAGCAGTACCAAAGTCATCTACATGCCATCGTTATGCCCACATACTCTGTGTTATAACAGATTTAGACTGTCGCGGCCCTCATGTCAGGAGATGAAAAAGCCCCACACAAATTGAGTCACTCGGACGCTACTTGATGCTGTAAATACATATATATATATATATATATATATATATATATATATATATATATATATATATATATATATATATATATATATATATATATATAAACCTTTGTGTACATCTTTGCATTATCTGGCTGAACATTTGTGTGTAGTACCACACAGCGAAACACCAATAATACATCACTCATCAGGCGTATTGGAGTTGGATCCAAAGAGCAAAGGGTGAACTTGTTTGCAGTGCCATTAGTTATTGATTCTTTCATTTGATTGAGTAAGCTATTAAAACTTTGCACAGTGTGTTAGTCTGCATTCAGGGATACTGTTGAGAAATACTCCGGACAAAGGTTGTGTATCTGAGCAAAAATTGGCAGCGAGAGATGGGAGGAGGTAGACGGGCAGCCACCTCCACAGTCACAACATCACTAACATTGTGACTCCCTTGAACTGAAACGTAAACTCCTGCTAAATTAATGTATGTATGTCAAGTTTCTATGCTGCAATTTCATCTTTTTGAAACACAGCAAGACAAATTCATTTATATTCCCCATTAATCTAGATGGTTGCAGCAAGGAATCAGTCAGCTTGTAAAATATGCAGCTTGCGTTGCACATCACTCTGATTAAGAATCTGAAAGAAAGCTAATGTGACCTTTAAAAATAGCTGATGTTAGAAAAAGTTAATTCTGGGGGGAGAACATAAATATATTCAAGAACACAGTCCCAGTCAGCATTGATCATATAGTCTTACGGCTACACTTTATGTTCCTAAGAGTCCGTTTCCAATGCAAATTAGTCAAAAAGAGAAATACAAATCATCGTCTGTTCACTGGGGCGTGAACATTAGTTGCAGCTGCTTGATTAATCAGTAGATCATTGACTTGTAAAAATATTCATAATGAGTTCAGTCATTCACTTTTTTTTCCTATCAGAAGTTCATCGTTTATTTTGTAAGCTCAACACCAGATATAACTTTGAGAAATATACTTGACATACTATCCAGTTTACATCATAATATGTATTTATTCTGTCACATTGCATGACGTTCTTTCTTTTTCTGTGTGTGTGTGTGTGTGTGTGTGTGTGTGTGTGTGTGTGTGTGTGTCGTTTTGATTGTTCTATTGTTCTAGACTCTGTAATTGTGGCAGTTGGCCTTTAAAACAAGGGTGAAACATCTTAATAGGATGAGACTTGACCTCAAATAGCCACAGAAAGGTGATCAGCAAGGGTGACTTTTACCAGACAAATACAATTTCTAAAGGCCAAAGTCCCACCTGTGTACACTCAAATCAAATAAGATTCTCATTAATGCCACACGGCCAAATGATTAAAGCCTGTCATACCTTTTTTTATTGGCTACTTGTAGTTTTTTGCCAGTTGCTGCATTTTTGAATGTTCCCTTTCATAACCACGGACTGCAGTTGTGGCTGTTTAGCACGTAGGCATTCATTCATTGTGAATGACTGTGTGTGTGTGTGTGTGTGTGTGTGTGTATGTGTGTGTTCTCCATGTGCTTTGGGAGTCTCTGTGGTTTGGCTGCTGACTCTGCAGGCCCTATCAGAGAACATGAGAAAGGGCTAAAGTTTTCTCTCTTTATCTGCTACAGTATATTCCTCTGCCCAGCCCCCTTCACTCCTCTCCTGCTTCCAGCTCATAGACCTCCCCAGTGGCCAGAGAGAGAAACATTAACAGGAAGCTCACCATTTAAAAAACAGACACCCTGTAAAGTTAATACAAGAGTAATCCCCTTGCTGGCTCATGCCTGGAGGTCAGAACTGTTTCATTCAGACAGCCGGCTTATCCATGTAATAGAAGTGATGATTAGGATTAACTGAACCCTCAGTGGGCTTCTTTACAGCTTTTACAGAGCAAACGAGAACGGCTTGTAATTTGAGCTCCAGTATAACATTATGTAACACGATGTCCAAACTTGCAAAGTGCAAATATTATTTTGGTGTGAAGGACGGCGATAATTCCAGCTCAGTTTTGCGTCTCTTTTCAGGTGGATTCTTTACAAATGCCAACAGTCAAGTAAACAAGCAACTGGGATATTGTGAGGGCCTTTTTTTCAGTAATCGATTAATCATTAATTGGTCAGTCAAAAAAAAAACCTAATCAGTAGATTCATTTATAATGGAGATAGAAATAGGCCCACTATAAAAAATGTCTTGGAACAACTTAAAATATACACTGAAACTCTGAATCAGAACACCTTATTGATCCCTGGGGAGAGATGTGTATGCTACCGTAGCATGATGGTCAATATTGTATATCATAAGAAGCAATTCTCAATCCACAAAAATACATACAAAGCAGGTCTTTGAAAGCACACACTTTCTATGTTTTCTGTGGGAAAAGACTGCAAGGGCGGGTGCCACAAACGTCTTGTTTAGGGGTCACCAAAATCCTAAACCCGGCCTTGATTTGGCTCCACGACTGCAGGTCTAGACCATACACAAACAAAGCATAGCAAACCCAGAACAACATTAACTTAGAACTTGTTTTGCTCTACGCAACCAAACGGGTTGGTAACATATGCGACAGTATCGTGTCTATGGGTTTGCGTCGCGTGCGTAAGTGTACGCGAAAAAAATCTATTTCCGTCCCGTGTCTTGTATTTCCGGGATGCTCCCTCTCTGCGCTTGTTTTTTTTTTGCGGGGCTGTGTGTGTCTGTTCTCTGGAGACGCGTGTCAGGCGGGAGGGACAACCGGTCGATAGGTCCGCGGTTTGGAGGAGTTGTTTGGAGGCACAACAGCACAATATGGACACAACCGAGGAAGTTAACTAACCGACATTGTAAACTTTAACGCAGGCGCGCCCCCGCCTCCTCAAAGTTGAGCACAGCGCGTATTTCTGCCCTCCTCGCGTTTGAAAGCCGTGAGGCGTTCACGGACACTCCGGGAAGTTATCTGTACACGGTGTTTCTGCAGCAGTCCGCTGGTTACATCAAGGTCTGTCCGTGTGAATGTCCACGTTGAACAAAGTGCAAGGTCCCCTCAGTGCTCAGATATGAGCTGCGAGCGGCTGTAGCCACCACTGCTCCTCATTTTCCCTCTGCAGCTGACATAAATGTGCCTTTTTGCTCTTTCTTTCTTTTTTTAATATAAGCTAGTTGTATTTTGACACCGAACATGTCGTGCCTGTTGCTGGGAGTGATACGAAGGTGAGTAATTGTGACTTTTTGTGTGACTTTTTTGGTTGTTGGTGTGTTTAAAAATCATGTTTTTAGCTGTATGAACAATTTCATTGTACTTAAGTTGAAGTATCGTTATTTAGAATACACAAAATGACTAGATAAAACAAAATACAATCTAAATCTGCCATTCAAATGCACTTCTTTTCTCAGTTTCCCAACACTAAATGACTACCTCTTTTTTAAACACGACAATGAATCAGAATACACGATCCATAGATACTTTTCCAATAAGTTGAGACTTGTCCGACTCTCAAAACAAGAGATGAGCTCAGGTCGGAGGACACTGTTTTTCTCTTTTCCCTCTCTTCACCCCTCCTTTTGCCTCCAGGCTTTGTGATGACACCCCATCACACAGGGACTCTGCAGTCAATGTGAGCTCTTCATGGCATCGTGTGTGTGTGTGTGTGTGTGTGTGTGTGTGTGTGTGTGTGTGTGTGTGTGTGTGTGTGTGTGTGTGTGTGTGTGTGTGTGTGTTGATATATTTGTCATTAAGGATGCACGTGAGCGAGAGACTGACCCTGTGTTATTAGGGCATGTCAATAGTTAGAGTCAACACTCCTCTGTTTGCCTGAGCGTCCTGGAGGATGTGCCGTGTGTTTGTCACCGTGTATACTCGTTGCACCTTGTGTGATGTGTTGATCGCATGCTTTAAGTGGTGGCCCTCCGGATCTCTTGCAGATCTTGTGTCGATCAGGATCAGCGAGATGGGGGAGGTGTGTTGGGTTGTGAGGAATGAGGATTGCCTTGTTGTTACCCAGCTGGAAGCTAGAGACAGCCAAGGGGTTTTCATACCAGACCTATAAGTAGTGCTCATTGACATTCTTGTTTCTCCCTCTGGAGGATGTCCCTTATTCCAAAATGTGCACCTTCTAAAAATAGGGGTATGATGCTGCAGAGTAGACGCATCCCTAAAAGCTAATGTCTGGATAAATCACTGTTAGATTTTTTTTTTTTAAACGTAGGCACGTGTGTTTTGATCGGGTAAGGAGGACGGGGGTGAGGAACGGGGAGGTAGAGACCAAGCATGAGAGGAGGATGAATGGGTTGGTGTTAGGGGACAAACCTGAAGCAGAAGTCATCAGAGTTTGAACGTGCATCTCAACAATGCTGCTCATGCCTCTCCACTGCTTTACCCGCTATCTCCTGTCCTGGTTCTATCTGTGCCTCAGCAAGCATGTGAGTAATCAACGAGAATTTATTTAAAATTGAGCCCAATTACGTTTCCTAATCACATGGAAGTTAATGTGTTTATATTTCAGCTCCACCTAAATGGTTACAGTAATTAGTGGCACCACAGAGTGCTTTACTGGAGGCGCAGCTAATTTATTTGGGGAGAAGAGAAGTCCTGTGAAGCTGCTTTAAGGAGACTTGAAAACTGACCTGAAACTGCATGCTCTGTGTGTGTGTGTGTGGGTGTCCCTCAGTGGTAATAACGTCTTTCTTCAAATTATTGTCAAGACAACAAAATTCAAGATGACTATTCAAATAAA